>NC_138082.1:70542500-71742500 GCF_964212035.1 Myotis nattereri | reverse complement strand
GGACTGGAAATTAGACCCTGTAATCGATCATGTGGTCAGGAAGCCAGAAGACGCATAGGCAGACACAAGGCAATGCTAAATTCAAGGGCACTTTAGAACAAACGAAAAGAAGTTGCATAAACTATGTTGAATCCCTCTCAAAAAGTATAAAAAACTTAAACAGTGTCCCAATTTTAACAGGATTTCCGAAAATCACTTTGAATGGCTAATATCAAGGCTTATAGAACTACAATATCAAATAGACAACTTAGATAAAACCACATTTATGGAATATTAATTTCCTGAAGGTAAAATTAGTAAATGCTACTGAATGTATTACACATTTCTATAAGCAAATGGAATTGGGATGTTTAAGGTTTACACTAATTTTTTTAATTGTTTATTTACTAAAAATATTTTTTAAAAAATAATTTACTGCCCTAACCGGTTTGGCTCAGTGGATAGAGCATCGGCCTGCAGACTCAAGGGTCCCAGGTTCAATTCCGGTCCAGGGCACGGACCTTGGTTGCAGGCACATCCCCAGTGGAGGGTGTGCAGGAGGCAGCTGATTATGTTTCTCTTTCATCGATGTTTCTAACTCTCTATCCCTCTCCCTTCCTCTCTGTAAAAAAATCAATAAAATATATTTTGAAAAAATAATAATTTACTACCCAATCCAGTAACCTTGTCATAACAAAAACATTTTTACTCTTAAATAATTAATAAACATCTATGAGACATTCTACTAGCCTGACCTATATGAACAAAATTAAAAGAAATAATAATCACTTGCATATTCAACAATAGATGAGAAATTCATAACGGTTTAAAATTTATTCACCTTCATTTAAAAAGACAATTTTTATGAAAGTGAGATTTATATATACTCAATGTCATTTTAATTTTCCTACTCATCAAGAACTATTTCAAATTTGTCTGCTTTGTGTTAATTTTCATATCAGATCATAAAACTGGAAGAAAGAAACATAGCAACCCAAATTTACCTATTTCATTCAGGAATATTTTTGTGCAGTTTTTAATGTGATATTTGACAAACTGATTATTTTATTTCTAATGAATACATTAAAACTTCTTTCTCTCTCAGAAGTATTTTTATTTTTCACACGGTAAGTTTCCGTTCCCTTCAAAATAAGATTCTTGCTTTAGTAAATGTTATTACTCTCTTTTGAATAGATATATTGTATGTGTTTTACAGCAAACATATAAATTGTTCACATTTCATAAGATCTAATTTTTTATTTCATCAGCAATTTTAATTTTATTGTAGAATGTGGATTTCTTGACATGTACTGCTGATAATGTATTGAGAAATAAGTTATTGGATAGTTTTCCCCATTTCCTGAAAAAGAAAACCCCACCATCTGACATTTTTCCCCCAAATAGTTAAACATTTTTTGTACATAGACTTTTTACTCAATTTCCTATCAGTAAATATATATGTAAAATATGTGCTTGAACCTTTGCTTAAACCTCTTATTTATGATTCTAAACTTAGCTCCTTAAATTTTTATACCGGTCTGTTTCCCACAGTAGATGTTTCATTTTATTCATTGGTTTTGGCATGTGTATATATTCAGGAATATTACTCACAGAATTCTGTCAGGTATCATATACAAAGAATTTTTGTATTATGAAATAGAGTGTCTATTTCAACTAGAATTCTCACTTAAATCATATCTAGAGAAGTCAAAATAAAAACACTGATATTTTAAAGGTATGGAAAAACAAATATTTTTGTGTAAGGAGTCTTATAAAGTGATTAAAATAGTATGCTTTAACGTATTTTTCAGGGTGACATCTACTGCTACCAAAAGTAATTTTCCAAATATAGCATATGCAGGCATTTAAAAAAAATTAAACCTCATTTTGAATGATATGGCAAAAGGTTATAATTGATACTCTATAATTTTTAGATTTTACCACCAAGATTGTTATGACAAAGTTTAAATACACACAGACTAAACACAAACTACTTGAAATTTACATTTTGGATATACGTATTATATGACACACATATATATCCTATAGCTATATAGACTTATAGTGTATATTATGTAGACAGAACTAAATAATTAATTATAACCTATGACTTAAAATTTTTAGTTTCTGGTAATAATTCTATGACATATCCCCTGCTTTTCCAGGAAAAATTTCTACATTGATTGTAAATAAATAGCTAACATATTTTTATGCTTCATTGGATTTCAAATACTTACTGACAAAATTAATTATTTGATACATAGTCATCTCATTCAGAGCTATCTGGACTCGTTGTCTTGCTTCCCTGTTACTTAGAGGATAGTGTTCCTGAGTGAGTGTGTGTTTTATGTTTTTCTTGTTTTTTCCTCACCGGAGGACATACTTATTGATTTTAGAGAGAGAGAAGGGAGAGAGAAAAAAATGGATGTAAGAGAGAAACATTGATCGGTTGCCTCCCATACATTCCCCGACTGGAATCAAACTTGCAACCTTATGCTGTAAGGGACCATAAGACACCAGCCCAGGGCTAATTACTGTAGTTTTTAGATTGTATCTACATATAGTAAAATCCTGATCAATGTAGTTAAATTAATCATAATGACAGAAATACAGAGATTAAAAATGGCAACACGGTCATTTGGCTGAATTGACCATTATAAAGACCTGGCTTGTCATAGAATGTTAAGGTTTGTAGGAAAAACGAGCCTTCTGTACAAAGCACACATTTTTTTTCTCTATCATCCTTCCTTAGTCGCAGCTGAAACACTTTTAGTGGTGAGAAATAACGCAGCTCATTCCAATATAAAAAGTTCTGACCTTAGAAGAATGTTCCTCATATTGAACAGAATCTGCCTCCTAACTCTAATTCCAACCTTTGAAACAACTCAGAGTAAATATGCTGCCTATTGCAGTGCTTCATATAGTTGAATAGAGCCAATTAGTCATCGTCATTCCAGGCAAAACGTCTTCCAAAGGTGTGTGTTCCAGGCCCCGTATGCTTCTGGATGTACAAATTTGAATACACTACAGTTTGTCAAGGTTTCTCTTAAAGTGTCATGTGCAACACGTCAACAGTACCCCAGGTACGTTCCGATCGGTGCCACACTTAGTAGAACAACATCTGACCTCTGCAGTGGCCCTAACTGCCGTTAGACTCCCTCTGTGTTTGTAAGAGCCATGCCCTATTGTGATTCACATGGAGCTAGTGCTCAGTTAAAAAAAAAACACAAACAAACAAACAAAAAAACACTATTTCCAATGAATTGCTCCCCCGGAGACTTTCCCAATTTACACAATCAATTTACCGAATACACAACTTTAATTTTAATATTTTGTTTGTTTGCATCCTCTATTTCAATGTGAATGAAGCAGATGCTTTAAAATGCTATTTCTGTCCATCAGTTTTGTCAGTGAAACACTCGCTTCAGGAAAATGGAACTAAGAGAAAGCAATTAGACTATCAGGCATGATTTATTTTGTTAATGTACCTGCACTCAGTTCTAATACCTCACATGTTCTGTTTTGTTTTGTTTTTCTTTTTCCCTGCTCATATGAAAAAAAAATGTGCTCTCCAGTATTGTGGTAAATAAATGATTAGCCCATTTAACTTCAATTGTGTATGGGAGGGAGGATGAGGGAAGAAATGGGAACTTAGGAATTACATACATATCTAATGCAGCTATTAATATAGCAGTAATCTTTCTAAACACTAAGCTTCTCTTTCTTATTTTTTTCTTTATGTTCAGCATATATTGAAAAATATTTTGATTTTTTTTGTCTTCCTGAGTATATTTTCACAAAATTACACCACATTATTATTATGGGTTGCATATATAGAAACTCTCCATTTAAATAATTTTGCAAATACATACATATATATATCTATATATCTATATATCTATATCTATATCTATATATATATAATTTGTTGTCAATCCTCACCCAAGGATATTTTTCCAATTGAATTTTAGAAAGAGTGGAAGGGAGGAAGGGGGTGCAGGAGGGAGGGAGGAAGGGAGGGAGAGAGAGAGAGAGAGAAACATTGATGTGAGAGAGACACATCAATTGGTTGTTTCCTGCATGCACCCCAAGTGGAGCCAGTGGTCAAAAGTGCAACCCAGATATGTGTCCTTGACTGGTAATCGAACCTGTGACCCCTTGGTGTGAAGGCTGAAGCTCTAACAATGGAGCCACACTGGTTAGAGCCCTACAGTATTTTGATGCCTTTTATATTTGACAGCTATATTGGATTAAAAAGTTTTTGTTACCCCCAAATTAAGTTTTTAATTGAATTTACTTGGGTGAAATTGGTTAATAAAATTATACAGGTTTCAGGCATACAATTCTACAACACATCATCTGTATATTGTATTATATGCTTATCACCCCAGGTCAGATCTCCTTCCGTCACCATTTATTCCCCCCTTTGCCTTCTTCTACCTCCCCACCCCTCCTCCCCTCTGGCAATGACCATACTGTTGTCTGTGTCCATGAGTCTTTCTTTTTTTAATTCCTTTTTATTTTTGCCTAATCAAATTCTAATGTATCCGGTGATTTGCTATTTTTGATGAATACCAACCTTGTAACCAACTGGGAGGTCCTGGCAGTCTTGAGAACATCCACTGACTTTCTTACTCAAACATTCATTTATGTGGCAGTTTTTCTCATCTGAGCCATCGCCACAGTCATCCTTATTGTCACAAAGACCTCCACTGGGAATGCACCTGCCATTTTTGCACATAAAAAATGAACTGTTGCATGACTGTTCTGGAAAAAGAAAATAAAACGAATGGAATATAAAGGGCATGCCATTGTTTTTATACTACAGTTGTTGAAAACATTCGCAAATATGATAAATTATCTGTCTAAAATCAGAGTAAATATATGTACATGTAAAATGCTTTCTATTTACACACAAAATATAGAAAACCAAAAGCAAACTGCACTTTTGCTCAACCCACTGTACATTGCTTTATCATGAAAATTAACAATCAAGACAAGAGTCTATAGCCCTGGCCAGCGTGACTCAGTTGGTTGGACATTGTCCCATGCACCAGAAGGTTGTCAGTTCGATTCATAGTCAAGGTACATGCTGGAGTTTTGGATTTGATCCCCATTTGGGAGCATAAAGGAGGCAGCCAATCAATGTTTTACTCTCACGTGGATGTTTCTATCTCTCTCTCGCTCTCCCTTCCTCCCTCTCTAAAAATCATCAAGAAAGTTTTTTTTTTTAAATGCATCTATAGTAAAATTAATGGAATATTTCTGTCTTCATCTATAGTGTGACAATTGAGATCAAAGTGTAATGATAGTTTGACATTTCCCTCAAGCCATAGGTCTCTGTGAAATTAAATGTCACTAAAAATTAAGAATCCAGAATAGGTAGATATTCCTCATTTTTTTCATCTTGGAAATATAACATTGACATTTAAAAATCAAGGCATAAAAAAGCCATTTTTAGTGAAAAATAGTTGTTCCATATATAGCCACAGAAAGTAGTCCAGGTTTTGCAGCTACTCTTATCATGATGATTTGAATGTTACTCATCATTCAACATGATAAAAGGAAACTTATTAACATGCAAACTACATGAGTAGTTTTTTATTTTAAAATACATGACTATGACCAGGTGTGCCTTGGTGGTTGAGCTTCAACCTGTGAACCAAGAGGTCACTGGTTCAATTCCAAGTCAGGGCACATGCATGGTTGTGGGCTCAATCCCGAGTTGGGGGCATGCAGGAGGCAGTCAATCAATGATTCTCTCTCATCATTGATGTTTCTATCTCTCTCTACCTCTCCCTTCCTCTCTGAAATCAATAAAAATATATTCTAAAAATTTGACTATGTATTCAGTAAAGAATGGTGAAATTATCTACAAACCAAGTTTGGCTATGAATATAATTAGTTAATATACAATTTACTTGATTTTCCTAAATATGAATAACACAGACTTTCTCTCAGTAAATGTTTGAATTTTTGAAGTGTAGCCGGGAAACTTTATTCACATAAAATAATGTATTAAGAAAAGGTGACCTTTTTGCAGGGCCAGGGTGATAGATTCATCAGGTTTGTTGCCTGAAATCTTCATGTTTTTAGCACATACTAAATTTATAAAACTAGCTTCAAAACATTATTATATTCTGCATAGTGTCACTAGATACATCAATGCTTAATGATTTGCATGTCCTTTCATTTACTACCATACTAAGCAAATCAGAGTCACAATTTTGCTATTAAAAAAGACAGATTTTTGGAATAAGCATAGCTTCATATATTTTCTGTACCTGCACTTCTGCACTTTGGGTTTAAAGGCGCTTCATCAGAATGGTCAGGGCAGTCGAAGTCTCCATCACACTGCCATTGCGTATGTAAAAGACATCGTCCATCAGCACACCTGAATTCTTCTGCGTTACATGGTCGGTATTCTAGAGACAAAGAAATAAAGATTCTAATTTATATTATTTATATAATGAATATTTTATTGATTTTTTTTTTAACAGAGAGAAAGGGAAGGGAAAGAGAGTTAGAAACATTGATGTGAGAGAAACATCAATCAGCTGCCTCCTGCACACCCCCTACTGGGGACAGAGCCCTCAACCAAGGTATTAGAAATCAAACCCAGGGATCTTTCAGTCCATAGGCTGACACTCTATCCACTCAGCCACACCAGTTAGGGCTATAACAAACATTATTTAGAACTGCAACCTCTAATCTACACTATACCTGACTAACCATGTGGATTACCAGTGCCTCCTATGAGAAATGTTTCTATTTCTTTCTGAGACAGTGGTCATACTTGCAAGAAATATTTGTGGCTGGGAAGTAGCACTGAAGTCCAGAAAATAAAGTTGTAAACAAGGCACTGTTACTGTTTCTAGAGGAGAACACAAGAACGCAGGACTCCATTATACCACCTCTGTTCACCTATTAGCTATATTCTAAAGGGTTCCCTTAGAGTGAAAAACAGATGGAAGCTATTAGAATTATCTTTAAGACCAAGCTTGGTTAGGTGCAGTACTAGAGCTTATGGATGAACTGATTCTGAGTTATAACGATACTTCTCAGAAGCTGTAATGTCATGTTTATGTTTGGGAATCAGCATTCAAAGTGTAAATAAATTATTTAGACAAGGGAAATGAAAATCAAATTAGAGAGCAATAAGTACAAGAAGTATTGTAATTATATATTGATTCTTAGATGCACTGAAAAGCTTTATTAAAATCACAATATTAGCCCATCAGTTGTTATATATGCCTGACTGTGAGTAAAATTCTTTTAATTGTGAATGTTACCAAGTTTTAAATTAGATTTCTCCACTAATTTTGTAATAATAAAACCTGTCATTTCTATTATAAACTTTCTGGTAAATCTAAGCAAATAGTCTATTTTTGGAGAGAGAAAATAAGATTTTTATGGTTTAAAAAAATAAACAAAATTCTAATAAAAAAGTAATTCAATAATGATCACTTGAGATATCTAGCACTTTGAATGGCAAAAGTAGATAGTTCTAACTCTCCCCAACTTCCTTAATGATTTTTCCCTCCCTCTCCCTGAGCACTAGTTCCTCCTTTTGTGTTACTAAGTCTATTCAAGGTTCTCCCAGCCCCAAAACAATAAAGATCCATTGACATGACTCTTAACAACACATCTCTCTTTCACTTCCACTTACTTTCCCCCAGTTCTTCTTTGATTCATTAACATCTACATTCTGAAATTCCTCAGAGCTAAGACACCAAGTGACAAGTGTCAAATCCAAAGGTGTCTCTTACTCATCTACTCCATTGTCTTGTAGTCTTTGACATCATTGACCACACTACCTTGGTTTCTCTCTGCTTTCCCCATTTTTCCCTATTTCTGTACAAAGTCCTCTATTGTTCCACTCCAAAGTGTTGTAGATGAAGCCCTAACTTCAATCTTCAGTCTATTGCTATCTCTCTTTTCCTTTCTATATTGTTGAGTATAATATATATATATATATATATATATATATATATATATACTAATAAAAGAGAAAAATGGTAATTGGCGTACGGCGATACCTTTTTCATTGGCTAATCAGGGCTATATGCAAATTAACTGCCAACTAAGATTGGCAGTTAACTGCTAACTAAGATTGGCAGTTAACTGCCAACAAGATGGCGGCTAATTTGCATATGTAGGCACAATGCAGGGAGGCGAAAGGGAAAGCAGGAAGAAGCTCCCTACCACTGACAGTGATCTGAAACCCAGGGGGGAGCTAAGAGCTGGGGGGCAGGGCAAAGGCGGCCCCAAGGCCGCCTTTGCCCTGCCCCCCAGCCATGATCTGAGAATCAGGCACCTTTGCCGCCCTGGCCAGTGATAGCAGGAAGTAGGGGTGGAGCCAGCAATGGGAGCTGGGCACGGTCGAAGCTGTCAGTCCCAGGAGCTAGGGGTCCCTTGCCTGGGCCCAAAGCGAAGCCCACGATCGCGACGGCCCCCGCTGCCAGTGCAGGTCCCCGCTGCCTGGGCCCGACGCCTAGGCCAGAGGCGTTAGGCCTGGGCAGGGGCGGAGCCTGCAACCATGGGGAGCTGGGGGTCCCCTGCCCAGGAGGCCTCAGGCCTGTTCAAGGGGCCGATACGGTGATTGGTGATCGGAGGGTGATGAGGGTCAACTCCTCTGGCTGAGGCATCAGGCCTGGGTGGGGGGCGGAGCCAGGGATTGGGGGGATATGATGGTCCCCTTGCCCAGGCCTGAAGCCTGGGTCAGAGGCGTCAGGCTTGGGCGGGGGGTGGAGCAAGCGATCAGAGGGAGATGGGAGTCCCCTGCCCAGGCATGATTCCTGGGCCAGAGGCCTCAGGCCTGGGCAGGGGCCAGAGCCAGTGATTGGGGGGAGATGGGGGTCCCCTGTCCAAGCCTGACACCTGTGGCGGAGGTGTCAGGTCTGGGCAAGGGCCCATCAGGCGATCACAGGGTGATGGGGGTCAATGCCTGAGGTCTCCCAGTATGTGAGAGGGGGCAGGCTGGGCTGAGGGACACTCTCCCCCCCACACACACACCCAGTGCACGAATTTCGTGCACCAGGCCCCTAGTATATATATAAATTTATTTTTACTAATTTCAGAGAGGAAGGGAGAGGGAGAAATAGAAACATCAATGATGAGAGAGACTCATTGATCAGCTGCCTCCTGCAAACCACCCACAGGCAACCCAGCCTGCAACCCAAGCATTTCCCTCAATCGGGAATTGAATCATGACCTCCTAGTTCAGAGGTCAATTCTCAGGTAGATTCCCTGAGACCCTGGCCCACCCAAGCTGTGCACAGAGGCTTTTGCATATGAATGGAATGCATATGACTGGCCCCTTGCAATCTAAAATTACCTAATAAACTGCAGCTGGGTCAGAGAGACCCAGAACTTCCAAAAGAAGGCCCACAGCAGCTTGCATTGCTTCACAGCGGCCTCATCTGGGCACCTCCAAACCCCAAACAAAGAAGAGGAATCTGCAGATCTCTTCGTAGTTCCTGCTGGGTAGCCTCAGGAAGAGGCTAAATTAGCACCTCCTTAGAGATCCAAGAGCCAGTGTACCCAGTGGTCAGAGTGGGACCATCCAGATTACAACTCCTCAGATCCATAAGGAACACACTCAGGGGGCAGACTCAGTGAACACCAAAGCCCCACTGAAGCAAGTCTTGCCCCAGAAGGGTGTCTCCAGCACAGAAATTCTCCCACCATAGACACAGCTGATTCTCACAGCCAATTGGCCTGGAGGTCAATTCCTCCCAGTGATACCTACAACAATCAAGGCTTAACTACAACAAGACTGTGCACAAAACCCACAAAGGGGTGCACCAAGAATGTCCACTTCAGGTACTTGGGGAGGCTGAGCTACTGGGCCGTACAGGACACCTAGCACACAAAATCACTCTACCAACACAGGGAAGCATAAAAAATGTGGAGACAAAGAAACAGGTCACAAATGACAGAAATGGAGGAAAGCAAACGACTGGATATAGAGTTCAAATACTTTTATAAGGTTTTTCAAGAATTTTATGGAAACCGCCAATAAATTTAGTGAGACCCTCAAGGGTATGAAAAAGGACCAACTAGAAATTAAGCATACACTGACTGAAATAAGAATATTACACAGAGATACAACAGCAGACTAGAGGATCACAAGAATCAAGTCAAAGATTTAAAATACAAAGAAGCAAAAAACACCCAATCAGAAAAGCAAAAAGAAAAATAATCCAAAAAAAATGAAGATAGTGTAAGGAACCTCTGGTACAACTTCAAGCACACCAACATTTGAATTACGGGGGTGCCATAAGAAGAGAGAGAGCAAGATATTGAAAACCTATTTGAAGTAATAATGACAGAAAACTTCCCCTACCTGGTGAAAGAAATAGACTTACAAGTCCAGGAAATGCAGAGAACCCCAAACAAAAGGAATCCAAAGAGGACCACACCAAGACACATCATAATTAAAATGCCAAGAGCAAAAGAAAAAGAGAGAATCTTAAAAGCAGCAAGAGAAAAAAGTCAGTTACCTACAAGGGAGTACCCATAAGATTGTCAGCTGATTTCTCAATAGAAACTATGCAGGCCAGAAGGGAGTGGCAAGAAATATTCAAAGTTATGAGTAGCAAGAACCTACAACCAAGATTACTTTATCCAGCAAAGCTATTATTCAGAATAGAAGGTCAGTTAAAGAGCTTCACAGATAAGAAAAAGCTAAAGGAGTTCATCACCACCAAACCAGGATTATATGAAATGCTGAAAGGTATCCTTTAAGAAGAGGAAGAAGAAGAAAAAGGTAAAGATAAAAATTATGAACAACAAATACATATCTATCAACAAGTGAGTCTAAAAATCAGGTGAATAAATAATATGATGAACAGAATAAACTGGTGAATATAACAGAATCAGGGACATAGAAAGGGAGTGGACTGACAATTCTCGGGGGGAAAGGGGTGTGGGGGTGCGGGAAGAGACTGGACAAAAACTGTACACCTATGGGTGAGGACAGTGTGGGGGGTAAGGGCAGAGGGTGGCGTGGAAACCAGGTGGAGGGGAGCTATAGGAGTAAAAAAGAGGAACAACTGTAATAATCTGACAATAAAGATTTAATTAAAAAAATCATTTTCTCAGCTCATGTATTGAGATACTTATTCCTACATGACAAATGTATGTTATACGATATTGTATTTCTATTTTTTTGATGAGTTTTTCTAGTGGGGCCTCTGTCTCATTCATCTCCATATCAACCAAAATATAGTATCTAGCAGAGGAAATATATTCAATGAGACATACAGAATTAAATCTTGAATTATAGTGTAACTTTTAAAATATCACTTTGGATCTATGACTTAATGGTGGAATGATCATAAAACTGATATCCACTGAATTCAAAGAGACTCATATTAAAGACCAAGGCTGTAGACACTACACAGGCAGGACAAAGGAGGCACTAAATCGAGTGCCTTTAGTGGGTGTATGTAGATTTCACGGCTTCTCATTTTGTATATATTCTGGTAGACATTTAAATACTTTACCAAAAGAGTATGTTTAGATAAGGTTAGAACTTCAACTGGGAATTTTTAATATACTGATTTTTTCCTCAAAAGTTATGTATGGAGTCATACAATGGAGTCAAGACAGTCTATTCAATAAATGGTGTTGGGAATATTGGACAGATACATGCAAAAAAAATGAAACTAGACCACCAACTTACACCATACACAAAAATAAACTCAAAATGGATAAAGGACTTAAACATAAGATGGGAAACCATAAAAATATTACAGGAATCCACAGGCAGCAAAATCTCAGACAGATACTGAAGTAATATCTTCACCGATAGAGCTCCTAGGGCAATGGAAACTAAAGAGAAAATAAACACATGGGGCTACATCAAAATAAAAGGCTTCTGCACAGCAAAAGAAACCATCAACAAAACAACAAGAAAGCCCACTGCATAGGAGAACATATTTGCCAATGTTATCACTGATAAGGGTTTAATCTGCAACATTTACAGGGAACTCATACAACTTAAAGAAAGGAAGATAAACAATCCAATCAAAAAATGGGCAACGGACCTAAATAGATACTTTTTGAAAGAGGACATATAGAAGGCCAAGAAACACATGAAAACATGCTCAAAGTCACTAATCATCCAAGAGATGCAAATCAAAACAACAATGAGATATCACCTCACACCTGTCAGAATGGCTAGCATCAACATATCAACAAACGACCAGCGCTGACGAGGATGGGGGGAAAAAGGAACCCTCCTGCACTGCTAGTGGGCATGCAGACTGGTGCAGCCACTGTGAAGAACAGAGTTTAGAGTATAGAGTTTCCTCAAAAAACTAAAAATGGAACTCCCATTTGACCCAGTGATCCCACTTCTAGGAATATATCCCAAAAACTAGAAACACCAATCAGAAAGGATATATGTACCCCTATGTTCATAGTAGCACAATTTACCATAGCTAAGATTTGGAAACAGCCTAAGTGCCCATCAGCAGATGAGTAGATTAAAAAACTATTGTACATCTACACAATGGAATATTATGCTGCAGTGAAAAAAAAAAAGGAATTCTTACCATTTGCAACAGCACGGATAGAAAAGGAGAGCACTATGCTAAGTGAAATAAGATCGTCAGAGAAAGAGAAATATCAAATAATCTCATTCATTTGTGGAACATAATGAACAACATAAACTCATGAACAAAAACAGATCCAGAGACAGGGAAGCATCCATCAGACCATCAAAACTCAGAGGAAAGGTAGGGAAGGGTAGGGGTAAGGGGGAGAGATCAACCAAAGGATTTGTAGGCATGCATATAAGCCTAACCAATGGACACAGACACCAGGGGGGGTGAGGGCATGAGTGGGGGATGGGGGAGAAATGGGGGGATAAGGTCACATATGTAATACCTTAATCATTAAAGAGAGAAAAAAATGAAAAAAAGAGTTATGTACACATTTGTATTGACATTTTATTTAAATATATAATGTTATAGATTTATCTTTTCACTACATATATTTTTATCTTATCACTTTATAAATGTAGTGAAAAGATAGAGCTCATCATAATATTACATCTTAAGAAATAAGTACATGTGTCAATAAGATAAAGTGAGAGGAAAATGCTCAGTATCCAGTTATCCCAGTAGTTGTGAATTGCACTTTCTCTCTCACTTAGAGATTTGAGTTGGCTGTAAGAATGAACTAGATAGATGGCAGCATGTTATCTTTGTGTACTTCCAACTACGTAAAACCAAATATAGTTTTAGAAACATTTTTAGTTCCTGATAAGAATACACTGCAAGAAGGTATGATTTCCAAGTAAATGCATAATTGTGGAGCTTAAAGAGGTTACATGTGGGATGTCTGTGTATAACTGTATTTAAATGTCTTTCATGATGTTCACGAATGTGTACCTTTGTATTTGTTATTCATTTATATATTCTTTGAGTCATTAAAAAGACTAATATGGAGCCCGAGGCTGTTTCCAGGAGAAGTTGAGGTCCACTTACCACACTGCTGAGACTCATCAGAGCCATCTCCGCAGTCATCGTCATGGTCACAAACAAACTGCTTGGGCACACATACTTTATTACGGCACATGAAAGCATTCTCATCACACGTATTATTGGGAGCTAAGGAAGACATCACAAAAAACGAAGTTAGATGAGGTCCTGTTTTATCTTCCCCTATCTTAGGAGCTTAGAGAATGTTTGCTGTTATACTCAGTAATCCATAGTTATTTAGAATGAAACTTTACATAATATTCAACATATCAGATAAGTTAATAACATGTATTAATACACGTTTATTAATATTTTGGAATATATAAATATAAATAGATAGGCAATTCAAAGTTTTAGTATTAATGCATTCAACTGTTCTAGAGTGAACCCAAAATTTCAGGCCTTTGAGAAATTTGTAAGTTTGCTAAAGGTGGAATCCAAAGGTTCATTATGTGATTTAACAATAAAGATTAATATAAATACACACATACATACATACATAAAAATTTAAAAAGTTAATCAAGTGTAATAATGTGGCTGAGTTTTTCTCTCTTCTGCACCAATGCTAGTAAGGGATAAAAACCTTGCTTTATTTGTCAAAAAATGAACCTGAAAATACCAACAAGTGCCAATGCTCATTAAAAAGTGAAAGAATAGTCTAAAGTCTGAGAAAGTTACTGTTTTCAAAATAAAATAAAATAGGTGATTTCAAGAGTTGAAATAGATTAATACTTAAGGTGTGATGGGCACAACCACAAGTATCACATTAAATTAGGAAACAAAATATCAGTCCTTTAAGAAAAGTGACCCATGAAATTTGTGCTCTATCTAGCAAGGGTCCTTACCAGTGGGAAAAAATGGTTGATCAAAATGGGCTTTAAAATTTCAGCAGATGTTCAAAAAATGGCAAAATGTGCAGATGAAATAAATTTTTATATAATGTGCATGGAATCATAGAGGTTTGAAGAGATCATATAAACATTTTTTAATTACATTTTCTTACATTTAAAGGATAAGTGCTATGATAAAATTCAAGGTTTGAGAGATTTCTAATGTCAATAATCTGCTATATAATGAATGTTCACTATCTTATTGTGGTTATCATTTCACAGAATATGCATATATCTGTACGTAGAGCTCGGGAAGCATGTCTCAGCACTGCGGCTGATGCAAGTGTGTGTGCACACTCCACCATGACTTGCTTCCTCAGCACACCAGGAAGTAGCAATGGCCGCCTGAACAAACTCCTAGAGCCACGTGCACAGTAACCCAGCATTTCAGCCATTGGTCGCCTGTAGCAACGTGTCTCCCTCTGATTGGTCCCCTCATGCTATATATACCCCTGTAGTTCCACAACAAAACGGATCTGCGTCACCGAACCTAGTCTCCGGAGTCGTGCATGCAGACGCCCTAGCGCGTTGGGGCTCTGTCGTCCTCACCCCCGAGGGAACCCCTGCTTCATATATCAAATCATGTTATATACCTAAAACTAATACCATGTTATATGTTGATTATATCTTAATTCTCATCATCATATACGGGAAAGAGAAAGGCTTTGCAAAAAGTCACTCTACCTCTTACATTTGTGTCCTGAGAAAGCTATTTATCTTCTTTGTGCATATTTCTTTTTTTTTTTTTAAGAGAGGAAGGGAGAGGGAGAGATAGACATATCAATGATGAGAGAGAATCATTGACCGGCTGCCTCCTGCATGTCCCCTACTGGGTGGGGATCAAGCCCATAACTCCAACATGTGCCCTGACAGAGAATCGAACCGTGACTTCCTGGTTCAGGGTTGATGCTCAACCACTGACCCACACCCTCTGGACTGTGCATCTGTTTCTTTATGCATTTAATGAAGAAAATAAAATCTACCTGACAATTTTTTTGTGAGAACTAGGTAAATTGTAAGGAGATCAGCTCATTTTATGTACTCAAATGCCTATATGCTCTTTAAATTTCTACCTGACAATTATTTTTGGAAGATCGCCAAAAACACTTCACTGAGATATTGTGGGAATTCACTAATGTAAATAAAAGCACCCACCAAATATAATGGACATATAATGAACACTTGAAAAAGTTTAGATGCCTTCCAACCTTTCCCTTCTATGTCTTAAGAGGCACCTTCGTCAATCCAAAATAACTCTTTCTTCTCTTTGAACTTTATAACTTAGATTATAGCTTTGCTTTTTTATTGAAGCCCTTCCATGAGATTTCTAGGCTTTTTATATATTTCTTTGTGATGACCTACTATCTTTTATATATATACTAGATGCCCAGTGCATGAAATTCGTGCACAGGTGTGATTCCCTAGTCCTGGCTGGTGATCAAAGTGCAAGCATCTACTGTGAAAGGGCAAATCCCAGCTGACCTCTGGACCCTGGGCAGCACCTGGGCCCCTGGGCCTCTGCCTGCACCCCTCTGCCTAAGTCACCAAGCTTGAGTCCCCCACGCCGAGATGTGGTGAGCGCAGCTGGAAACCGCAGGCTGGGGCGCAGCTTGGGCCTCTGGGCTGCCCAGCGGCGCTACACAGAAGCCGGGCAGGCAGTGTGTGCTCACCCAGCCAGCCTCGCAGACCTGCTCCTGCATAAACCCACAGGGAGCCCAACCAGCCCCTGCGGTACCAGCAGCTATGGCACAGCTCGCCCAAAAGAGGCTGTGTGGGTGTGGGGTGAGCTCCTCGTGGCCGCCTGGCACCTGAGCATGGCGGGGTGTGTGTGTGTGGGGGGGGGTTCCCCGGCGCATGAGCCCTGGCATCCCCGGGGAGGGTAGCAGGGGGAGGGAGAGCAAGCTTGGCGGATACCCCACATTCTCACTGCACCTCCGTCCTGTCACCCCCGCCCCCAGATAGCCAGAGAGAGGTTGCAGTGCGTTGCCAACGCCCGCCATGTTCTGCGCCACCCCCTGGTGATCAGCTCACATCATAGCAAGCAGTTGAACTGGTTAAGGGGACAATTTGCATATTAGGCTTTTATTTTATAAGATTTTTTCTAACACTTGAGGTATTATAATCATTCTCTTACATGCCTATCAGTTCCCTACCCAAGGCTGCCTCAAACTCTACAAAGAAAGAAAACCTCTGTTTTCAACTCAATAATGACTGAAACAGCTACATGAATAGGCAAAACATATGTGTGTGTGTGTGTGTGTGTGTGTGTATTAATCTAGTCAAGTATGATTTATTTTCAAGAAACTTATTTAAAAAAAACAATATGAAAGCCAGATAGAACCAGCATTATAAATTGCCCATTATAATTAAAGTAAAACTCAGTTACTAATAAGTTCTCTAACTTTGAAATGTGCAACAGCTTATATAACTCCAGTGAATTATGCCAATTCTAATACATGAATTGTTCTTTAAAACACTAAGCAACAGAGGCTTATTTGGCATTAACAGTTTCAGATCACTTGAGGACAATTTATTGTATTTGAGAATAATTTACTTAATAGCACCCATGTGGCCCAAAGTGTTAATATGCCTCCCAGACTGTTAACTGTTACAATAGCAACACTATACTGGGACCATCTGGATCCCTGAATTGATGCGCAATCTTTCATTATGTAGCCCTCAGAGGCCCCATTGACCTTTACAGACACACACATCCGTTTCAAGATCAAAGTGAATTATTCTACAGTAGCATGGATTCTGTGCACATAAGCCTGCTCAAAGTGTTCGTTCTCCTCTCTGCTTTAGCTATTCTCCTTATACACACACCACATACACACACACTTACATTATGGCTTCAAATACAGTTTTCAAAACCTGAAGGCAGGTCATTGGAGTGACGGCTGGCAGAATTCACTTTTAATGAGCAGAGTTCACAGCCATGTTTTTGATCAATTGCTCAGCTAGGCAGATTCCCTATGCGACCTTGGGACCCATATTCAAATATTCAGTCCCTACATTTTCTTGATCATGCAAAGGCATTTATCTAAATTTTTATTGTTAAGTAATTCCCTGTAAATTTCCTGAGGTTACCTAGGGTCAGAAACATAGTAAATTGTGTGACCTCCACAGGTGTACCTCTGACCCCCCAGCTTCATTCAGCTATATCCACACTATTTTTACCTGACCTGAGGGTTAATACCCTATCCATAGGGCTAATAGGTGTTCACTGACCTTCTGATCAGTAGTTACTTGGGATCACAGAAGTCGTTTACAGAATATCTGGAATGAGCAAATCTAAAAGTTGTTACGGCGGGGGAGAGGGGACAGGGTAGAAGATGCTAAATAGAAAGTAACAACCCTACCGCACTCACGCACATATCAGGGAGTTACATTATCTCAAAAGTGAAATGATAAATCCGTGTTCATCAAAAAGAAAAAAAGATTTTAAAATGCGTAACCCAATTGTGCACGTTTGAACGGCTTTGAAGGGATCAGAGGACTTGCTGAACTGCTATGATGAACATCCCACCTCATTAGTTCTGACACTACCTGTGAGTCCAGGGGGTGAGAAAGTGAGAGGAATGTGATATGGTGAGCAGTCCACAAGCAAATGTGTGAGGATGTGCGGCCGCTTTCCTACACACAGAGCCCCACGCGAGTCCATACCGCAGCCCGCTGTGGAGAGCTCGTCGCTTCCATTCGGACAGTCCCGCTCACCGTCACACAGCCAGTGTCGTGGCACACAGGCGTGGGAGCCCTGGCAACTGAACATGTCGGCCGCACACGTGATGGCACCTGAAACCCAAAGGAAAGATGCATGAAGGTCACTGCGTGTCTGCTGGAAAAAGTCTACCATTGACATTCCCTGTAGAAAGAAGGGAGGCAGACAAATGTTGCTGACAAGGAAGAGACTGAAGTTACTTGCAATCATCAAATAGTATCCTTCTCCTATAGATGTTTACACATTTCCCTCTCAAAAGGCATTCCTTTATAACTTCGGTTATATCTATGAAAGCTACCTGGCTGAAAATAATGATATTTTCTCTTTGTAAAATATAGCAAAGCACAGAATGTCACAGAACTTTGAATAAACTGAAAAAGAAATGTTTAAAAGAACTGAACATATCGGGATTTGCACTTAACATAATAACTCATTTAATGCTCACAACAACCCCAAACAGTGGAATTGCTATTAACCTCATTTCACAGAAAAGGAAATTGCAAATCTAAGCACCTTGTCTTAACCACTTCTGCCATTATTGTTAATCCCCACTCTGTGTTGTTGAAAAGAATAAACGTATGCATATTCGCTTTGTTTTTGCACACTTGATAAACAGAAACTATATTTTCTCTGCTTTATCAATTTAATGTTCCTTATTTGAATGATGTTGTTTTTCAAATATACACTGAAAAAAAAAATAAATGCTATTGACTTGTAAATTCAAAAAGTCATAGATGCTTCCTCTTTGTTCCTCCTTACATAGGCATAGGGTAAGCATAAAAGAAAAATTAGAAAATGAGTCTTTCTCAGGATGTTTCCTTAGCCCCAAGTATAGCTATACATATTGAATGGCACCTTTGTTTGTTATTTACTAGTGTATAAAAACTAGAGGCCCAGTGCAGAAAATCATGCATGGGTACGGTCCCTAGGCCTGGACAGCAATCAGGGCCGATCGGGGCTTTCCAGCTGCCAGCTACCAGCTGGTGCCTTCCTTCCCCTGCTGCTGGCTGCCAGCCAGGGCCTTCCTTCATTCTGCACCGCCCCCTGGTGGTCAGCGCACATCACAGCGAGCGATCGAACTCCTGAGGGGACACTTTGCATATTAGTCATTATATATATATATATATATATATATATATATATATATATATATCCGGTGCACAAAAATTTGTGCATTCGGGGGGGAAAGGGGGTCCCTTAGCCCGGCCTGTGCCCTCTCGCAGTCTGGGACCCCTCAGGGAATGACCACCTGTTGGCTTAGGCCTGCTCCCCAGGGGATTGGGCCTAAGATGGCAATAAGACATCCCTCTGGCAGCCCGGCAAGCCCTCGGGGGATGTCCACTTGCCAGCGGGGAGCAGGCCTAAACTGAAGTCGGACATCCTTAGCGCTGCTGAGGAGGCAGGAGAGGCTCCCACCACCACCACTGTACTGGCAGCCATCAGCCTGGCTTGTGGCTGAGCAGAGCTCCTCCGATGTGAGAGCGCCCTGACCACCAGAGGGCAGCTTCTTCATTGAGCGTCTGCCCCCTGGTGGTCAGTGTGTGTCATAGTGATCAGTCATTCCCAGTCCTTCTGCTGTTAGGGTTAGTTTGCATATTACCCATTTACTATATAGGATAGAGGCCTGGTGCACAGGTGGGGGCCGGCTGGTTTGCCCTGAAGGGTGTCCCGGATCAGGGTGGGGGTACCGCATGGGTACCTGGCCAGCCTGGATGATGGGATTATGGCTGTTTGCAGCTGGTCACACCTCCTTCAGGGTGAGGGTCCCTACTGGGGTGCCTGGCCAGTCTGGGTGAGGGGCTGAGGGCTGTTTTCAGGCTGGTGGGTGACTGAAGCTCCCAGCCTCTCTTTTTTTCTTTTTCTTTTTTATTCTGGGATTTATTTACCTTCTATAGCTGTCAGTGGAGCTGAGAGACGGCTCCAGCTCTGAGGCTGTTGCCAGCTGAAGCAGGTATCTGGGTTTGTTTAGATTCTATAATTGAAACTCTGTTGCCATCACTGGCCGCTTTAAGCTCTGAGGCCGTGCTGGCTGAAATCAGGTACCTGGGGTTTGTTTAGGTTCTATAATTGCAACATTTTTGCATCCGGAGTTCAGAGCTGGGCTGCGGCAGGCGGGGAACCTTGGCTTCCTCCATCACTGGAGCAAGCAAGCCTCATGTTCGCTTCAGCTGCCTGGCTGCTGGCTGCCATCTTGGCTGGCAGTTAATTTGCATATCTTGCTGATTAGCCAATGGGAAGGGTAGCAAAGTTATGGTTAATTACCATGTTTCTCTATTATTAGATAGGATTTTGTTGAGTTAATTAGTAATTGGATCCTCAAATCCAACTATTCTTTAATTTCACTTTTCTTGTGACCAAAAACTGCCCATGAAAAAGATTCTAAAAATCATAGTGTTAAGATTTTTCAGAAAACATTAATATTCCCAGGAAGAAAAAGACTGAGTAGATTGAGTAAAAATATTTTTTTCCAAACATTTAAGCAATAATCAACATGGATTATTGGATTATGAATATCATCTTCTGGGCCACAGAGTTATTAGGAGCATAAATGCCATTGCTTTCAACGCCATGTTGTAATATGAGGGGGCAGCAGGGTGAGAAAACAGAACCCCCTAGTGACCTTTTCCAACATAAATAGGCCTTGCCTTGACATAGACTTTAGTTTGGAGAACAGGATAGCAAATGAATGCTGAAAAGTCCCCCAGATAATTCAAATTTGCTCATTTGATTGAGGATAAGTGTTAATAGAATGAAGTTTAATATGATATCTGTTACTGGAGAAAATAATAAAAACTTAAATAAATGTTGCTGTCATTTAAAAATGAATTTACCTGCTACCTGTTATGGCGTTAGTACCTTTGAAAATAAAATTATCTTCCTACAGAATTTATTTTTATATTATTTATTCTTTGTATCTATCTTCTCAAGCTTGCCATAAGAACATAGTGTAACTTTCACCATTATACTCTCAATTTGTGCTCTAATTTCTATAATATTTTTGTTATTAAGCTTGAGATTTAAAAATGAACTTTTTTCTGCTTCTGGCCTACGTTTTTATTATTACCCTAATTTATTCTCAAGGTAGGCATAATAGACATAGCATTGATTTGGCTGTTGAGAAATTTAATTCTGTCTGACCTTGGAGAAGACTGGCGTCTGAATTTCACTGTCTGCAAAATGTAGGTTATGACTACATAATTAGTCAGATACCTCAAACTATGAAATGGCATAAGACTTCATGCAGCTAATTTTCTGGCTCCCTTGATACTGTTCAACAGTTTTTATGTTAAGAGCATGTCAAAACATCATAGTCAATTGGAAAGAAAATGTCCCAAAGAAAATACCCATGGCTTCATTCCTCAGTTACCGCTCATCCGAAGACACACTGACTTCCTCAGGGATATGAATCCCCAGAGAGAAGGAAGACAAGCTGAAGGAACTCTGCCAGATCCATCCTGTGCACAGATGCAGACACAAGGTTTGATTGGTAAGAGTTACTCTCTTATTGAGTAAGTATTTCAAAAATCTGAATTCTGTTCCTAGCTCTGTCATCTCTAATCCTCTGAGATCTCGGCAAATATATTAACCTCTGTGAGTTTCTCTTTTTTTATGATCAAATGATGGAAAGGGACTACACTATGATTTCCAAATAGGATCCTCAGATCTCTGCTTAAGGAAGAGTGTGTTTACAGCCCTCATTAGAATATTTGGAGATGGGGATTAAGAATCGACATTTCAACACACTCTGAGAAGGACATTTTGTGCACTCAAGGTTGAGAACCACGGAGATAAACTACTTATAAAGTTCCTTTCCAATACTAAAATATTAGGTTTGGATCATTGACTGGTATTTGGTCTAAAACAGTAATTTTTATTTGTCACCAGCTTGATGGTTAGTATACAAAATTCAGTCTGTAATTAAATTAAATTGACTGAGTGTTTTGAAAACAGGCAAACATGTCCTTTACGATTTTAATCTTTTAAAAAATATTCTCAGGACACTGATATAGGCATAATGATAACAATAAACACAGCAATAATATTGCCAGTGACCATAATGATAGATGTGAAAATAACTCTGAAAAATAAAGGAGGAAGCAGAAGAAATATAACAAAAGAGAAGGGAACAAATTCACACTTGTCATGTTAGTTAATCACAAGAATGACAAAAAGATAGATCATTTTGTACCCACTTAATAGGTAAGGCATTTGAGAAATAAGGAATAAAATGGACCTGTGCCCATGATCACAGAGCTGGAAAATTCAACACTGTATTACTTTAGGTAATTTATCCATTTTGTTACACAGTGCCCAGTCAGAAAAAAAAATAGAGCTATCAATGGAGCCATTTAAGGTAGGGTTAAACAAAGAGTACACAATATTATTGTAAAGACTGGGAACTTGCTCAAACCATTGTAAGGAACTAATTTTTCTGTTGAAATTAAAGAAAGATTTAATAGCAAATAGAAACAACGTAGTTAAAAGGCACTGGCCAGGTGTCTACTTGATTGCTGATTTCTATTTCTTTTCAGAGCTTTATCATAGCGATCTTTTTATATTTACCTTTATCTGTTGAACAGCTAAGTTGTTTCAGTTGTATAAATAAAAAGTAAATTTTGGTTAACTTAAATACAAGAAAAAAAAGTGTCTGATTTCAAAGGATAGCTTCAATTTTATGTTATTTCCAGAGAACTTCAGGTTAGCTGGAACATTATAAAATCTTATATACATGTTTCCATAACCTAAAGAGTGGACCAGACACCTGACATTTAATAAAGTGGTAAGTATACTTAACTCTATTTGTGCACCTTATTCAATGATTCAGGAGCTTTTCTCTCTAATATGAGGATGAAAGAGCTATGAAATACAGCTTTTATAATGAGTAGAGTATCCTATATAATAAAAACAGAGTATGCAAATTGTTGTCGGGGAGTTTGACCAGCGGGGAAGGGAGGGAGTACCCAGCTGGCAGCCGGCAGCCACTAGGGTCCCTACCAATGCAAGAATTTCGTGCACTGGGCCTCTAGTATTAATACAAACATATATAGAAACAGATCAGAGAGACAGATAGACATAAATAAATTATAAATTGGTCAAGTATAATAAATTCATAGAAATAATATTTCTTCCTTCTTTTTACCCCTTAAGAAATCCAGTAATTCCATATAAATTATTTGTTATATGTTTGTTATTATTTAAAAGTAATTTTATTGGCTTTGTAGTTAACATACATTAGTTAAATATAGGTGTTAAAACTATACCTCTAATTATACAAAGCTGAATTTTTTTTTATTTTATATGAAGGAATAGAAAGTTTTATTTTGTTCCTTTTTATTGAATTTATTGGGATGACACTAGTTAACAAAACTATACAGGTTTCAGGTGCACAGTTCTACAACACATTATATGTACACTGTATTGTGTGTGTGTTTAAGTACATTTCAAAATAATATATAATATCCACCTTCCTTATTTCCCATTGAAGACAAATCAATAATAATCCTATATAATAAAAGCCTAATATGCTAAGTGTCCGGTTGTCCAGTTGTCCATTCAACCAATCAAAGTGTAATATGCTAATGATATGCTAAGGCCCTTCAACTGCTCGCTATGACATGCACTGACCACTAGGGGGAAGACAGTCAACCAGTCGACCAGTTGCTATGATGTGCACTGACCACCAGTGGGCAGATGCTCTGATTGGTAGGTTAGCTTGCTGCTGGGGTCCGGCTGATCGGGACTGAGTGAGACAGGCCAGACACTCCGTGGTGCCCTCCTGCAGTCCCTTACTGGCCAAAATCGTGCACCAAGGGGGTCCCTCGGCCTGGCCTGTGCCCTCTTGCAATCCAGGACCCCTCAGGGGATGTCGGAGAGCCAGTTTTGGCACGATCCCCCAGGTCAGGTCGGGGACCTCACTGGTGCACAAATTCATGCACTGGACCTCTAGTGATTACTATAATGTAAACGCACACTACAAGTAACTTGTGTAGCTTGTGTGATATAAATTAATATACTTTTGGAGGGAAAGTTAACAATACATATTAAGAGCCATAAAAATTTGATCATTTGACCCAAATAATTTCAGTTATTGAAATCTATTCCAAAATAGCATTGAAGACTAGAAATAAAATTTACAAATATGTTCACTGTGTCAATATTAAAAAGAAACCTAAACATTGAAGAACAATTGTATATAGAAAAATAGAATTACAGACTGTCATAAAAATAATAAAAACAGATACATATAACTGTATAAACAAATTTAATGCTAAGATAAGTAGAAAACAAGGTCTTATGTGTCCTCTAATATGATAGGACATATGTAACATGCATCTAAAAATGGAGTGAGAGCACAAAGGAACAGCTCACCACAAATGCTATCACTTTCATCCAGTCCGTCTCCGCAGTCATCCTCTCCATCACACACCCAGTGTTTGGATATGCATTTTCGTGCAGAACAGGCAAATTGGTTCCAAGAACATGAAGAATCTAGAAAACAAACAAGAATGTCTGTTTTAGGTGCAAACAAAAAAAAATATACATCTGGGACCATCTTAGGACAAATATGAGAGTAAGGACATTCTTCTCCAGACTTTACTAAAATCAACAATCCTATAATAAACCAAGGCAAATTCCTCTTCTCTGCGACAGCTCTATAATATTTTGACAACAGCTTGCATATTCCCTCTGGGTTTCCATGTTAGCAATATTCTTCCTTCAACACAGTTCTCACAGGGTTTGACTTGGAGCTAGCCATTACGATGGTAATCCCCTACTCCAGGTTGCCATTAAAAAAAAAAAGTGTGGTGTGATGAACAGATATAAAATAAATATTCCAGGGGTGGCCTAGTTATTCTTTATAATCTTTAATATATTTTTGAACAATTAGAGAAAAATTACATCCTAGGCATGGTTACAATATGGTGGACACATCAGCATATACCAGTATTTTTGTTTTTAAAAATCAGGTGACTGATGGGGTTTTAGCTTGATGATTAAACAATACCTATACATACTTATTATTTTGATGTTTTTGTTTCTCTCCCTTGAGAAATGTTAAGTCTGACTAATAACATCCAAATTCATTGGCAGGGCAGCTGGTATGTTATGACCAAATGATGCTTTAGGAATAGTACACTTTGTTTATTTCCAAAGCCAGGTTTGTGATTGCTCTCCTCTGCCTTCAGCCTGTTCTTCCACTCAGCTTTTTTATCACCATGAAAGGTCCAAAAATAAAACACTTCCAAATTAAAGTCTTCAAAATATAAATTGCTGTAAAAAAATATATATATATATACACATACATATATACATATATATGTATATATGTGTATATATATATATATATATATATATATATATATATATATTGTTTTTTTATCTTGACACTATACAATATTTTCAAAAGTTTTCGTCTTGCCCTTGCCCCAACCCCCCGATCACTGGTCAGGGCACATTCCACTGGTCAGAGCACATTCAGGAGGCAACTGATCCATGTTTCTCTCTAACATCAATGGTGCATCTCTCTCTCTCTCTCTCTCTCTCTCTCTCTCTCTCTCTCTCTCTCTCTCCCCCCCCCCCGCCCCACCTTTCCTCTGTCTCTCAAATCAATAAAATATATGCTGGGTTGGAATAAAAAATAAAACCATATGTTTTATTACATAAATTTTAAAAATGCTTTCTTACCTTACCAAGTGAAATGAAATGTACACACACAGAAATCAAATGGTAGGTGATGAAGGATAAAATCCAGGTTTAAGCATACTATTTAAAGTTATCCACGAAATTAATTGATACATTTAGAATAATAATAGTCAGTTATTGGTAGGAAGAGTATGACAAATAGTGTGAGCTAAATCCTCATTTTTCATATCAGAAAATAAATATATTAGCATCTAAAAGTAATAAGTAAAACAATTAAGGTATATGTATGTAATTTAAATTGATGGACATAATTAAGAAAAACAGAAAAGTTTAAAAGACTAGAACAGGTGTTTGTAATTCTTTGTTTTATGTTTTTATGTTCTATTTAATCTATACCATTTTGTATTATTTAACAAAAATAAAAATTGATGTTAAACTAATTAGCAGTATTTTGAATAAAATGCCTAAGGTGAAGATCAGTATATAAATAATAATATGGTTTATAAAGTTAAAGCAAGGTATAATGTCTCACTCACCACAGTGTAATTCATCAAGTCCATCTTCACAGTCTTTCTGACCATCACAAATCCAGGAATTCAAAATGCATCTTCCACTAGGACAACCAAAATAATTTTCTTCACATTTGTGTTTGTTTTGCACTGTGACAAAATATAGAATGTAGTGTCAAAAATTAATTAATCTTAGACTTCTGAAATATAGGTGATAAATAAATAGAAAACTTAAAACAGAACCAAGATGTTCTCTTCAAGAATGTCAAGGTCAAAAAACAAAACAAAACAAACAAACAAACAAAAAAACTGGCACAGATCAGAGGAAATTGGAAGATATATTAATCAAATCTAAAGAAAGATTATAAGAAGGGAAAAACTGTTTATATAAAAATAATGTGGAGTTTTAGAAATTATATATATATACTAGAGGCCCGGTGCACAAAAATTTGTGCACTCTGGGGGGAAGTGGGGGTCCCTCAGCCCAGCCTATGCCCTCTCACAGTCTGGGACCTCTTGGGAGATAACGCCCTGTTGGCTTATGCCTGCTCCCAGGTGGCAGAGGGCAGGCCCAATCCCTAGGTGCAGCCCCTGGTCGGGCTCAGAGCAGGGCCGATTGGGGAGTTGGGGCGCCACCCCCTGTCACGCACAGAGCAGGGCCAATAAGGGGGTTGGGGCGCTGCCCCCATCTCACACACAGAGCAGGGACCATCAGGGGGGTTGGGGCTCCGTACCCAGTCACCCACAGAGCAGGGTTGATCAGGGAGTTGGGGAGCTCCCCCCTGTCACGCACAGAGCAGGGCCCATCAGCGGAATGGGGAGCTGTCCCCTGTCATGCACAGAGCAAGGCCCATCAGGGGGTTGAGGAGCTCCCTCCTGTCACTCACAGAGCAGGGCAGATCAGGGGGTTGGGGCGCCGCCACTCTCACACTCAGGGCAGGGCCGATGGGGAGGTTATGGCTCTACCCTTTCACACACAGAGCAGGGCCCGTGGGGGAGGGAGGGTTGGGGCGCCGCACCCTTTCACACACAGAGCCCCAGTGTGATCAGGGGGTTGGGGAGCTCCCCAATATCAGGCACAGAGCAGGGCTGATCAGGAGGTTGGGGCGCCTTCCCTTGTCACAAACAGAGCAGTGCGGATAGGGAGGTTGTGGCCCCGCCCCCTGTAACACACAGAGCCGCAGGGCGATCAGGGGGTTTGGGCGCTGCCCCCTGTCACGCTGATCCCGGTGCTGGGAGGCCTCGTGGCTCCGCTGATCCCGGTGCTGGGAGGCATATTACCCTTTTACTATATAGGATAGAGGCCTGGTGCATGGGTGGGGCTGGCTGGTTTGCCCTGAAGTGTGTCCTGGATCAGGGTGGGGGTCCCCACTGGGGTGCCTGGCCAGACTGGGTGAGGGGATGATAGCTGTTTGCAGCTGGTCACACCCCCTTCAGGGTGGGGGTCCCCAATGGGGTGCTTGGCCAGTCTGGGTGAGGGGCTGAGGGCTATTTTCAGGCTGGGGGGTGACTGAAGCTCCCAACTGCTACTTTTTTTCTTTTTTTATTCTGGGCCAGCTCTAGCTCTGGCTCCAGCTCTGAGGCCTCTGCTGCTGAAAGCAGGTATCCGGTTTGTTTTGGTTCTATAATCGAAACAATGTATAACTCCAGTTCTGAGATCCTGGCTGGCTGAAAGCAGGTTTCTGGGGTTTTGTTTCGCTTCTATATTTGTTACAATGTTTCAAACTGCAAGCTCAGAGGCCCGCAAGGCAGGCGGGGAATGTTGGAGTCCTCCGTCACTGAAGCAAGCAAGTCTCATGTTCGCTTCCAGCTGCCTGGCTGCCGGCCGCCATCTTGGCTGGCAGTTAATTTGCATATTGCCCTGGTTAGCCAATGGGAAGGGTAGTGGTCTTACGCTATTTACCATGTTTCTCTTTTATTAATGGAAATGAGTATAAATTGAATGAGCCTAAGGCTAAATAATCATTTTAGGTGGAAAATATTCTTAATTCCCTAATCATAAAAAACAAATGATATTATAAAAATATGAGTGGATCTTTGCTTACAAAGTGTGGACTTGATATTACTACTGCCCTATAGTTTGAGTATGCTTTAAGAAGATTCAAATAAATTTTCTCTATTTTAAGGAAGAAAAACAAGTTACAATACAATCTCTAAAATTTTTATACCTTGCAGAAATATCATGAGAATAAAAAGTAGTTGTATGGGAAATTATTCAGTTATACACACACACACACACACACACACACACACACACACGCACACACACATATATTAGATTGTGAAATACTATTATTATTATAACCTCTAACAGTGGATATGCCCAGGTTGCAGGCTTGATCCCCAGTAGAGGGCAATCAGGAGGCAGCCAATCAATGATTCTCTCTCTATCATTAATGTTTCTACCTCTCTCTCTCCCTCTCCCTTCCTCTCTGAAATCAATAAAAATATATATTTTTAAAATATGGGCAAAGGGCCGAAACCGGTTTGGCTCAGTGGATAGAGCGTCGGCCTGCGGACTGAAAGGTCCCAGGTTCGATTCTGGTCAAGGGCATGTACCTGGGTTGCGGGCACATCCCCGGTGGGAGATGTGCAGGAGGCAGCTGATCGATGTTTCTCTCTCATCGATGTTTCTGACTGTCTATCTCTCTCCCTTCCTCTCTGTAAAAAATCAATAAAATATATTAAAAAAAATGGACAAAGGATCTGAATAGACACTTCTCCAAAGAGGACATACAGATGGCCAATATACATATTAAAAGCTGCTCAATGCCACTAATCATTAGAAAAATGCAAATTAAAACCACAATGAGATATCATCTCACATCTGTCAGAAGAGCTATCATCAATAAACCAACAAACAACAAGTGTTGGGGAGGATGTGGAGAAAAGGGAACCCTCATGCCCTGTTGTTGGGGATGCAGATTGATGTAGCTACTGTGGAATGCAGTATAGAGTTACCTCAAAAAATTGAAAATGGAACTGCATTATTAGCAATTCCACCTCTGGGAATTTAGTCAGAGAAACCCAAAACAGTAATTTGAAATAATATATATATTTACACCTAATGTTAATTGAAGCATTATTTACAATAGCCAAGGTTTGGAAGCAGCCCAAGTGTCCATCAGTAGAACCGCCAAAAAAGCTGTGGTACATTTACACAATGGAATATTACTCTGCCGTAAAAAGGAAGAGAATTTTACTCTGCGACAGCATGGATGGACATGAAGAACATTCTGCTAACTGTTCTTCAAACAGTTAAAAAGATACAGGGCTATGTCCTTTTCATGAAAGGCATTTTTCTAAGAATGCAGATGGCACTTTTCAGAGCTTATGTAGGTAAACATGATTAATAGTAAGATTAAATATACCTGTCTAAACTTGGCCCCGTAATGATAACAAGGCTTATACTATGCAAAGAGATTGTGGAAACTGCATCAAACCTTCTAACAAGACAATGCACACTGTATAATAATACTGAGTAGAACCAGTGGTGAGATATACAGTCTCCCTCTCTTTAATCTATAAATAGTATTTTCTCAGTATATATTACTTCTATGGGAGCTATAGGTTACACATTTTAAGTTTAATCACTATCTTTAAAAGGCTTAATGGTGAACTAAATTGATCCAAATGCAGATTTCTTGAGTATCATTTTACAATTAATTTTTTCAAAGTAAAGTGGCATGTTTAGAATATTTAAATTTTATTCTTATCATTGAATATTCATAACAAAAATTAATAAGTTTAGTCTACACAACTATATTTTCAAGGCAAAGTCTGTTTTTTTGTTTTTGTTTTGTTTTGTTTTATTTTGATTTTCTAGAATTACCTGGGCATTTTAATTCATCTGAATAGTCTCCGCAGTCGTTGGCGCCATCACATATCCAGGTTGGCAGAATACACAGTGAGGTAGAATTACATCTTATGAACCCTGTGGTTTTCACGCCAAGTTTATAGAAGTGTGTACAGTCTGTGTTATCTACAAGGAGGTAAACAAAAAAATGAACAATACCTCAGAGGCAAAAATTATCAACCTTCTGTGTAGGTCATAGAGACAAGACAAGTTGGCCTGATTGAAGAAGTAAATAAGCAATTATTCTTCACAACAGGGGTTAATTATATCTCAATTCCAGACCAGGTTCAGTGAAAAGTAGGACAGTGTTCAATGCAATGCCAAGATGCGTAGGCATGAGCAACAGAACAGGAGCAGACTGTCTTACTGCAGTTCTTCTCATCGGAAGCATCTGCACAATCCACGTTCTGGTTGCACCGCGCTGATCTTGGAATGCAGGTCCCATCTGCACAGCGGAACTCAACAGTGGCACAGGTTGAAACTAGAAAAACAGGTAAATAAATTAGTTGCTAGAGGAAACAAAATATGACTTCTTGCTTTAACATTTTGATTGTTTTAATTAAATTCATGTACTTTATTTGGTTTTGCATTTTTAACTCTGGGAAGTTAAACCTGACCCTTGGCCCCCACCCCCAACCTTGAGTTAGATGCCTCATGGATCCTCCCATGTCACACAATTCTACCTTCTGTTGTGGTACTTACAGCACTACACTGCAACTTCCTGTTTATGTATCTGCTCCCTCACTAAATTGTAAAGTCCAGGAAAATAGGAATTGTGCTTTGTTTACCATGAAAATACCAGTCCAGGACTAAGGCAACCTACAAAAACAATTGAATGTTGCAGAAAATTCTCTTCCTCCAACTTCAACAGTACACGGTTATGGCACTAAGCAAATGCCCGATTCAGAGCATACAGGGAAATCCAAATCTGGTTGCTAAGAAGTAGCGATGGCCAGGCAGAGGCTGAGAGGGAGAAATCACTGAGCATTAGCTTGAGTACTCAGAGTACTCAGTACTGCTAGAAAGACATCCACGCTACTCCTTTTCATGGCCATATCAGTAACATTTGGTATAGGAAATATGGATGCCTCAGGCCAAGAAACATAAATGTGTTCTTATGTGTCTCTATTTTTGGAAAGTATGGCTTTCCAAGTCCCTGCTAGGCTGAGGTAAAAATTAGTTTCAATATGCTCATGTCATTATATATACTTTGTACAGAATAGCTTATTCTTATTCTTACATTCCTTTCTACTTTGATTACACATTCATTACCATATAATGGCTTTCGGCAATATGCTGTGAACAGGTGCATGGCATGCTATGTGTGTTCCATTAACTTAGGTGAGATTTTTATTCCAGATTCAAACTTCCACAGGTTGATTATGTTGATGTACAACCTGAAGGGCTCTTTGATTATGCTACTTTTAATAGTGTTGATACTTTTAAAAGCCTATTTAATTATAAATAGAAATTATATCAATTGCAAATGGTTAAAATGCTATCTTAAAATATGCTAATTTTACTCAAGGGATTGTATGTCATTTGTATTTCATAAAGCACTGCTCTTATTATGTTTAATTGTCTTGCAATTCTATCATTATTTGTGTTCAATGATAATTAAAATAAATGTTTTATTTACAATTTGCAATTAAAATTGCTTCACTGTTTTCTTTATTAAAAATAACTTCTTATCATGTAAAACAATGTTATTATGAGTAGATAAAAATATTGCTCCAAACAGGAAAAAATAGTTTTTTTTTTATGTCTAAAAAAGCAAGGTCTTTTCCATATTCCGCTCTATAATGTTCCCCCTTTAATACTTTTCAATGGAAATAGTAAATAGAATATATGACATGGAAAATAATGATGACAAGCTTTTCCATTTGTTTCTGACTTTGCTATCTATCATCAGTCTCCTATGAAGAGGTTGTGTTACAAAAGATTCTCTATAATCCCTTTATGTAGAAGACAGAAATAATTTCTCTGTGAAACAATATTTAAGGTAGTGGTAATATCCCTACAAACCTACAAAGATCTATCTCCTAGTACACTTGAAGTTCTATCTCATAGTTAGAGTTTAGGATGCCAGGAAGATCCCAGTGGGAACCACCACAACCCATTATGCCACTTCCATCTCCCTCCAAGCTTCTACAGACAATCCTCTGGGTATGTGACAGGGAATCAAGCTGAGTGGGTCTGGTGGCAGACAGAGTGAAGAGGCAAATTATGACTCACGAACATGGAGTTGGATTTCAGACAAAGAGGCCCGAGATTCAGGGATTTCACAATAATGAAGTTTCAATAACAGTGCCGGGGCTCTCAGGTGGAAGGAAGAGCAAAGAATGACTTTTAAGAAGAGGGAAATGTGGTGCAAGTAGCACACAGTCTTGGGTGGAATTCTGGGAAGGCAAAAGATATAAGGAGAGGAACTCTGACTAGATGAAAAGAATCTATAACTTTGAAGATGAGAAGATTGGTTAGAAAATGGTACTTAAAAGACAGGTACTGAAAAATAGATAAGGTAGGGAGCCAGGAGAACTGAGGAGAGGGTAGAATATTTGCAGGAGTTCTTTTCCTCCCCTATTCCCAATCAAAAATAAACTCTGAATCTTGGTGAGGAGCCTAGGAGTGTGTGCAAATAGGAACAAAACATTCTTTTACCTCTAGTACTGTTTCTGCAGAGTCCCTGCCTTTGTATAGAGTTTGGGAACCACCAGAGAGTTAAATAGGGTGATAAGTGGCAATAGAATTAGACAAATTAAGTGGTTGCAGAATTTCATAAGTAGCGAAGGGCAAACGCTGGTTAACATCGCCAGCATTGGTGAGCAAGAGAGGCAGTCCTGTGATGGGACAAATCCACGGGATTACAGAAACTTTATTAAAGAAATTAGCAAATGCCTCTTCTTCTCCCCTTCGTCTCTGTTCCCTCAACTGAATTCCTATTTCACGCTGTTTTGATTAGTCAGTCATTGAAATTTGTTTCACCCTTAGGGTGAAGTTTGAGGGAGAAAGATGCTGGAATCACTAATTTGGCAAGTGAGTATGAAAGCTTTCTGAAAAATTTCCTCAGGCTAAAAGTCCTGAAAAAGAGAAACAGGAAAAAAAAAAATAGTCCAAAAGTAGATAAGCCAAGTGAGAAATACTAGACTTTTCCCTCCAGATAGTCCAGAGAAAGAGTAAGCCTGCAACACGTGAGTGCAAATGCCACAGACACACCAGTACAGCAAGGAGATACTACAAAGGGGATCTGAGAGGGACTGTGGATCAAAAGTAACTGGGTGGGGTGGGGTGAGGGCATGTGCCGGGCGGGGGGCGGGGGGGGAGAGGGGTGGGGGGGGAAGGTCAATGGGGAAAAAAGGAGATATATGCCGGGGTCCAACCCCAGCAGGTCCAGGGGTCCCCAAAGGTGTGGACGGAGTCGGCGAAGAAGGAATGACACGGAGACAGCGTTCAGTTGATCAGCAGCCTAGCCAGGATCTCCAGCCAAGTTCTTGTCTGGATCTCCAGAGAAGTTCTGGCTAGGATCTCCAGCCAGGTTCTGTGTCCATGTTCTCTTGCTAGGTTCTCCAGCCAGGTTCTCCAGATTCTCCAGCCAAGTTCAGTCACCAGGTTCTAGTCAGGTTCTCTTGCCAATTTCTGTAGTCAGGTTCAGTCCAGGATCTTTTGCCATGTTCTCTCCAGCGAAGTTCTTCTGTCTGTAGGTTCTGTGTAGGTGCTGTCTTCTTTCCGTCTCCTAAGTTCTGTCTGCTGTTGTCTTGTTTCAACTGTATTTATACCAGTTGATTCCAATCCTATCAATCTCTATTACAAAGGTTAGGGCGTTTCTTATCTCCATTCCAGGGAGTAAAGATTATGTAGCTTAAGCATGATTATTCATAGTTAAAGTGATTAATTACCCGCCTGGCACTTAGTTAAGGGATTTTATTCCCTCCCTAACTTCAGGGGAAAATCCCTACCTGGGGAAACAACCTTTCTCAGAGAGGCGACCTTGGTTAAAACACATAGTGCCAAGAAGGTGAGCAAACATATTAAGAACAGTATGCCATATATGCCAGGTCCCTTGAAACAGCAAGCATGGACCGGCTCCCGGCAGATATATACATATATATACTACTATTTGTAATACTTTAAACAATAAAATTAAAAACAAAAAGTAGCAGCAAGAGAGAAGTAACACCACTCTTTTCCCCACATACTTCCTTAATTTTATTGTCTTACCCAGTTTCTTTTCTCCTTGTCAGTTAAAATATTTACTGAGATAGGCAAGGCATAAAATGGATCAGTCTTCCGATCACAGAAGAAACCAGAAACGCCAATCAGAAAGGATATATGCACCCCTATGTTCATAGCAGCACAATTCACCATAGCTAAGATTTGGAAACAGCCTAAGTGCCCATCAGCAGATGAGTGGATTAGAAAAATGTGGTACATCTACATGATGGAATACTATGCTGCTGTAAAAAAGAAGGAACTCTTACCATTTGCAACAGCATGGATGGAACTGGAGAGCATTATGCTAAGTGAAATAAGCCAGTCAGAGAAAGATAAATACCACATGATCTCACTCATTTGTGGATTATAGAGAACAACATAGACTGATGAAAAGGGACAGACCCAAAGACTGAGAAACAGCGATCAGGCTATCAAACCCCAGAAGGAAAGTAGGGGAGGGCGGGGGTAAGGGGAAGAGATCAACCGAAGGACTTGTATACATGTATATAAGCCAAACCAATGGACATGGACAACAGGGGGATGGGAGCATGAGTGTGTGTGTGGGGGGGGAGGTTGGGAGTTAATGGGGGGGATGAGGACACATTTGTAATACCTTAACTAATAATAATAATAATAATAATAATAATAATAATAATAATAAAATGGATCAGTCTTTTTGTGCTTCTTAGGACACTCCTTACACATAACCTACCTCAACATTTTGTCTCCCGGCACTCCCACCCAGCCTGCGGCACAGGGGGAGGTCTGTGAGCTGGCAAAGGGAAAGGCACTGCATGTGCTGCTGTGTCTCTTCCATTTACTTTCCCGCCACAGTGTTTATTTAATGTGCTGCTTGGCTGTAAGTGTATGCAAGCCCAGAGGAACGATGGTTTCTTCTCTGGGCATGCTTATCTTTTTCCTTTAACTTGTTGTTTGTGAAATCTTCAAAGTTTTTTTTTTGTTTTCTTATGAACTTATTTAAAAGCAAACACAAGTTTTCTCTCCTTTAGGTATTATCCTCAGAACTTCTTTGCTCTCCATTCCCCCTGAAGGTGCTCAGGTCGCCCTAGGAAGTTCATGTACGTCCCAAGGGCAGTATTTATATTCATCTCAGGGAGGAAAGGAGAGGAACCACCGTGTACTCTCCCTGAATGTATTCACTCAACCACTCACACAACCAGAAAAGGAATACAGAATGACAGTTTTCTGAACAACTTCTCAGATCCCCCAGACGGCCTGCTGTCTAAAGCTCTCAGTCATGAAACAATAGCTGTAAAGGGACAGGAATAAAAGATTGATGAGGATTCGGGGTTTTGTTTTTCCTCCAAACGAGAAGAAGCCAAATATAATTCCTGATAACATCCATTCCACTCTGTAAATAAATGATCTGCTTTATGAAAAAAATAGTAATGTTAAATGCTATTAGCATATAAACTGAACTAACACCTGTAATCGTACTTCAAATAATTTGCAGATGATTCCACTGCGGCCTTTCTCTGTAGCCTATCACAATTTCCCTGGGCATACTGGTTTTTTATCGTACGAATTTAATTTTTACCATTTTACTTTATTTACATTAAAAAAATAATAGGTGGTTTGTGCATGTCTATGCATACATACAGCAAAGCACAACATCCCGTGTTTCACTCACGACAGAAGCAGAGGAGTGGAAAGTGAATTCTTTTCCATTCTCCCTGAGCCCTTCCATGCTCCTTGTCCTTCACCATCTTTTAGGTGCTGGAAGTCTGCATGTGTTTGATAGACATACTAGTATATCTGAATCACTGATTTATAAGGTAACCTGACTTATGGAAAATGGATCAAGGCAAGTATGTCCCCTGTGGTGTAAAATGTGCCCAATAGGGATACCATGTAAACAAACTTAACATGAGAGAAAAATCAAATCTAAATGATGAAACTGTGATGTTACTTTTCATCTAAAAAACGACCCCTTTATTTATCTTAAAGGGGCTAGTGCATTTACTTAACTCTATTAACTTTTAGTAGGCAATAATACTTGAGTTTCCATGAGCATTTTTAGTTTCAAATGTCCTACATTATACAGGAAGAATGTCAAGGAATAAGATTTTGTTGCTGTTGTCTTTTAAGATGTCAAATTGTTATAATTTCTCCCTATTATTATCACAAAAGAAACGTTTTGACAGAAACACACAAATGCAGTAGTTCTGTGCCCAAGTATATCGCTGAGATTGTTATAACACAGAAATCAGAGTTTAGACTAACAAAGGGAAAATCACACTGGAAGTTATTTTTATTGTTATTCAGCAGCTAGTATTGATGTCATTAGGAGCAATAAAACTTATCTCTTTATATTCTGGAAGATTTATTACTGCAAAGAGCCACATAAGAATTTAATAAACACCTACCATGTACTAGGGACTGTATTTTATGAACTCAAACACACTAATTTATTTACCACTTTTGAAAGGAAAATCATTTTCCAAGAAAACCCATAGCAACTTATTAAATTCTTATGGTTCTTTTATGAATTTTGCTTTAAAATCCACTTTTTGTACTTAATGTTTGTTCCTGCATATTCTAGCTGTCCCTTTATCCTACACAGTGATGGCAAACCTATGACACGCATGTCAGAGGTGACACGCGAACTCATTTTTTTGGTTGATTTTTCTTTGTTAAGTGGCATTTAAATATATGAAATAAATATCAAAAATATAAGTCTTTGTTTTACTATGGTTGCAAATATCAAAAACTTTCTATATGTGACACAGCACCAGAGTTAAGTTAGGGTTTTTCAAAATGCTGACACACCGAGCTCAAAAGGTTCGCCATCACTGTCCTAACATAATGTTTTTATTATGCTCTCCTCTCCTGCCTGTAAACAGGTCATCCAACAGATCCATCCACCTTCTGGTCTCCAAGCTTCCCATCCTCCTTTTTTCCCAAATACTCACATATTTTCCTGTTTTTACTCCCACTATTGTATAGCAATTTATCATTTTTAATATTTTATGGGTGATATAAAATAATAGTTGACTTAATGTGTAAATGTACTTGGCTCTTCCTATACTATAGTATCTTAGATGACAAACTACTCAAATGTTTGGCTAAGGTCATAGAGTCTAAGCAACAAAGTAACTTTCCAATCCTTTTCTGACTACAAAATAATTTGTAAGCAGTCTGCCCTCCTTCCCAATTTTGCATAGCCTTCTTATTACATGTCTACTTCTCAGTTTTTCTTTATCATCAATCTTTTCTAAAAAAGAGTCCATGTTCACTGTCTTTACTTCCTCACCATACATTTTCTGCCACAATTTAATGTGACCTGGCTTTTCCTTACCATCCATTGAACTGACTCTCATGAAGATACCCAAGAGATTTTCTCCGATTTATCATTACAGTGGGCACTCCAGTTTATATGCCTGCCCTCTTGACCTCTTTGTAACACTTTACAATGGTAACTGATCCTACTTTCTTAAAAAATAATTTCTTATGAAAATCTTCTGTAAGTCCTGAGGCCTATACCCTTCCCCCTTTTAAAGCAATGTCTTTAATTTTAAATTCAACAGGCAATTCTGATGCATTTCCTTAAAACGATCACTCCATATATCCTCTGAGCTTTCTCTCTTTAGTGAACCCAAAACCAAAGCATCTGGTCTAAATCTTCTACCTGAGCTTCAGTTCTGTGCCTCCCTGTATGCCTTTGAAACAGTTCCATCAGAATGTCTGCAGGTGCTCCTCCCTCAGATTGCAACTATCCTTATTATCCCATCCTGTCCCACCCAAACAAAAGCCCTACAAAAATAAGTTTTAAAAAAATAACAAAAGTATATGATACTTTTAAAACAGGCAAACAATTTCACAAAATTTCTCTATTCTTTCCCGTGATTTCTCTATATTTATCACCCAAGAAGACTGGTTATCTTGGAGCAGTAAGTTCAGTATTACACCTTCTGGTAGAAATGACCAGTAAACAGGGATGCAGACCTGAAGAGGTGGTAATGCTCCCTTTGAAAATGCTGTTGCTCTTAGCTCTGGCCTCTATGATAGCCTCCTGTTTTGTCTTTCCTATCTCAGCATTATAGCTTTCATTCACACAATCACCGCACTTTTTTATTTTTTTAAATGTAAATTTGAATATTTGGGGCCTGCTTTAAACCTTCAGCAACACTCTGGTAACTACAAAATAAAGTTCAATTTCTTTAACACGGTTTAACATGGCATCAAAAAACTTTCATATCTTGTCTTCTTCCTCAAACTTGGTTTATCTTTTTTCACCATTTTCTAATATGCAACCTGGCCTGGTGCTAACCATATCAAACTACTTGCAGTTTTCAATATTAATCACTCTACTCAGAATTCTTTTCTGTCTTGATCATTCCACTGTATTTATAGTTTAAGACAGTTTAAATTTATTTTCTTTTTTAAAGACAGTTTAAATTTAACCTAGTCTGTAAATATTTCAAGATATTTTCAAGCCAAAAGAAATTCTAACATGTACAATCATAGCAATTTATGTACATCTTCATCTTTTTAAATAACCGTCTTTCACTTAGAGTTTAAATTCCTTGAGGACAGGCTCATGACTTATTTAATTTTATGACTCAGTACTTAATACATTTTACCCAATAATGTGTGTTCAATGAATGCAAAGGTTTTTGAAAGGAAATTAGTTTGCAAACATTGGTTGAGTCCAGCTTTTAGGAGACCTTAAATCTTAAACTAAAAACTTGTCATTGATTCTGCAAACATTGAAACTTCACTTGTGTTTTTTAATCAGGGCAGTGATTTTTTTTTTAAAAGGCAAGTATTTCATAGCATTTTCTAGATGCCAAGTTCTATTCTAATTTTATATATTAATGTAGTCATGTAACTGTCTTCTCTCTCAGTTTAAAAAACTGAGGCACAGATTATTTAAGTATCTTATCCAAAGTCACACAGTCACTGTAAGGTCTGGGGTTCTTTCACAGGAAGTCTGGCTTATTGATCTGTCCTGGTTATTACTGTGAGAAAATGTTACATGTGTTAGCATGACTCACAACATTGGGATCCATTAGAAACAGCAGAGGCAGGGAGACTATTAAAAGGGTTTTATTCTGTTAATCCAGGCTCAAAGTAGATTGAAAGGGAAACTATTGGCAAGAATTGGAAGGTTTGTTGATGACTGGACATGTGGGTGATAAAATATGATGGAAAGAGGAATCAAAGGTAATACCAAGGTTTCCTGTCCAGTCATTAAGAAAATGATGAGTTCATGTGTAAAACAGAATTAAGAAATAAAAAGGAACATTTTGGAGCAGTAAATTTAGTATTACACATTCTGGTAGAAATGTCCAGTAAACAAGGATGCAGACCCGAAGAGGTGAGAGGTAACAAGAGTTTTAAAGTGAGCAAAGGAATAGAAACCAGAAACTGAGAATAGAGTCATGATTTTCAATTAATTCTAACTCCCCTCCAACAGCGTGGTCCATAGATGTTAGTACTTGTTACACACCAAGTGGGTGAAACCATAGTGCTCTAAAGAATAAATTTTGGAAAAGTTCTAGAAGCAATTAATGTAATAATAGATAGGCTAATGCAACATATATTTACCTTTACAATCCAATTCATCAGAGCTGTCTCCACAGTCGTTTTCACCATCACATAACTTGCCATGAGGAACGCAGCGACGATTGTAGCAGGGCTTGAAACCTCTTCGACAACTTCTGTTTTCTTAAGAATAAAAATAGAAACACATAATTGAAGGTCTTATAGAAAATCTTTTACAGAAAGAAAATCATCAATGAGATCTCACTCATAATGACTGGATTGTGGATCTATAAAATAAGTGCCGAGCAGTGTTGAAGATTTGGATTAGAATATTCATGCGTTATCAAGTAGTTCATTCAGTAAAGAGCCTTTTTAATGAAGTATCTTAGCTGCAATGATTCATACTTGAAGATCTCTTAAAATTATACCCTCATTATTGTTTCTGGCATCAGTCAGCACAGAAATAAACAAATGCCACATATTTTGAATAAATAAATCTCTACCTCTAAAGCAATAAAGACACTCTGACACCTATCTCTTATCTACTTTGCATCTTGCAAGGATTTTATAACAAGAAACAAAAAGTAGCAAAACATATATTCCTGAATCACTGAATCCAAGTCACCTAACTATCAATAAATTTCTCTTAAAGATCATCTAAAACTGTCTACCAGAATTTCCTAAGAAGAACTGCCTCCTGAATTTTATTTACTTTAATGAGAGTCTCCTGATCTGGGGGAGAAGGTAACATTTACAATAATAGTATCTTCCATTTACTGCATACTAATTCTGTGCCAGGCTCTATAATGAACATATGTAAATATATATTTATTTACTTAATGCTCTCAATTAGAGCTAAGTTTGTTTTGTAGCAGGAAACTAAAATACAGAGAAGTAATGCACGAGCTCACACTAGTCACACCCCAGGAGGTTTGGGAACAAAGATGCAACCTCAGGTATGATTCCAAAGCTTGGAATCTATATCTGGTGTTGTCAAACTATATAGCCCAAAGGACAATGAAGTCCATCAGCTTGTTTTCTTATGACTCTGCAGCTAAGAAAAGTTTTTACACTTAGAAAGGATTGCAAATGTATGTATATATATATATATATATATATATATATATATATATATATATATATATATTTAAATAGAGCACATGTGGCAGAGAGCATATATGTCCCACAAAGCTGGCCCTTAAAAAAAAAAAAAAAGTTTGCTAATTTCTGCTCAAATAGAATCTGGCTTCTAAGATGAAAATAATGTAAAAATACATTCTCAAGCTAATAAGTGGAAATTTGTAAGCTGATTATTATTATATTTGATAAGCTTTACTATTTTCATAGTGTGTAAGATATGGCTATTCATTCAAGCAAATATGTCATTTGAGGCAAATTACCTAATATTTTAGTTACAGATTAATCATGGACAAATTACATTTGACTATCATTTTCACTGATGGTATGTTATTCTGTAATGTAAACGTGGGAGAAAACTGCCTGTGAATTTAGCAAGCTCCATCTCCCTCTTGTTTTAACATTACATTGAATATTTAGGTATGTTTATTACCCAAATAATATAACAAAGCAGAAAAGTAGAAACCAAATATCGCAATTCCAGATATCGATTCCTAAATTTTACAGAGCATACAACACCAATAGTATTATATTGTAGCACAGAAATAGATCAATTTAGAAATCATCTGAATCAATTCTATAATAACTATGCATGATTGAACAGACACAAATTTCCAGGAAAAACATTGCTGCAATGAAGGCAAATATCAATTGTTTACTAGAGTCAAAAAGCCGATCTCTGCTCCCAAGGGTGAGGGAAAGGCTGACTATTAATTGGTGTCACCTACAGAGGCACAGAACTCCATGTTTGATGGAGACCGTGGCTAAAGCAATCAGCCTTTGCACCTAAGAACACTAGCCCTGGGTCAGTCTGGGAGGCAAAAATAAAACGGACAAGACTTTGATATAAACCAACATGCTGTTGACTGATGACGGACCTTTGCTCCAAATTTAAACTGCAGTATTCACCAATAACTGATATTTCTGGTGTCCACTTTTAAGAATGTGAACCTGGAACCTACTGCTAAACATGAGTAACAAGAGAGCGCCAAAGACAGGCTCAGCCATATTTAAATTTTCTCTTCATGATGGAAAACTGTGAGAAAATTCTTTAATGAATACCATGGCTAATGGACAGGAAATAAGGTGCTCCAGTTGAACCTGGGCAAAGCCAAATCATTTGCCTTAGATCTACATGTTAAAGAGACACATGAAGAAAATCACACATATAAACCGAATGGGGACAACCAACAAAAATGTATAGAAACAATTTCAAACTTCTCTCTGAAAGAATAAATCACCTATTGGACACTCACCACAGTAGAGCAGTTTTTCATCGGATTTATCCTTACAATGAGGAATGCCATCACAGGTGAGTTGGTAGTCAATACACTCTCCATTTCCACATTCAAACTCTGAATAAATGTTGCAGGAGGAATTTTTAGCTGAAAGGAAAAAAAATCAAGGTTTTTTTTGCAATGGCAAATGTTTGTAATGGCAAATTGTTAACACCGTAACAATTGTTTTCCTTAATCTTAATTATAAAAATAAATTAAAATTGATCTTAATATAAAAGTAAGGTAAAAGACAAAGGTTCATGTTGTTTCTTTATTTAAAAAAAATAAAAAGCACACTTTGGGGTTATTTTTCTTACCCTGTCTTTGTATATTTTTTGGAAGTTGCCTGACTTTTTTTGCGTTTATGCCTATTTGTATATTTTGTTAATTATTTGGTGGCTGTACATAAATAGAGAGGAGAGACTTAAATGTAGATGACTATATTTATGCATTTTGGTTAGCAGTCTAACCTAAAAATAAATTTTTAAAGAGTGGCAGTTAAATGCTCTCTGTATGTACTGAGAATGTTTTTTGTGTTTTCTTATTGGACTCTACCATATATTCTTCAGCACATTGAAATTTTCTAGTGCATAGAATTCTTATTTTTGAACGCTTAACTTGATTCATCTGACTTAAATCTCATCTAAAACTGGTTTTCCTTCCCAACTAACTTCAGAAGAAATCCCTGTAGCAGCTTCTATCATTCAGAAATACTGAAATTGCTAAAGCTACTCTCATCAGCCACTTCTTTATCCCTGGTGGGACCAGGGAGCAGGCCGTCCCTTCCTGTCACATAGGACCAGTACCTGCTCCATGAAATGCACCAAATTCTCTGGGATGAGCTGGACAAGGATAATTTACAAACATCTGCTCTGGATGCTTAAGGGATCCAACTGACCACTGTCATATTGTCCCACTTCTTAATCTCAATATTTTTCTTATAAATTAAAAGTCTGAGTTTTTATGTCGTTTGCCCAATTTGGGAGCATAGGCCAACAGGCACAAAGTACAAAATTAAAACTTTCTACAACTAGTTTTCATCCTTGTAATGCCAGTATCTGGTCCCCGTTTTAGAAAGATTTCTCATATGGAAAATAGACTTATATTTATTCTTAAAAATGGATTTAATGGCCAATTTTAGAAATCCAATTTTTTTATTGTATTATGTGCTGCTTGCTTGCTTGCTTGTACTCACTCAACTACTTGTTGAATAACTGTACAGTGTAATCCAGTCATGCTAATTATGTTGGAAGCAATTCAAATTTATTTATCTCTACCAATACAGGAAACTTAATTTAATTTTACAATTTTCTGTCAATTTCTTTTTAAGCTTTATTTCAGGAATATTCCATTAAACAGCCACTAATACTCTTTGATGTTTCCAGAGCCTTATTTCTTTATTATTCTTAGAGCTTAATTAACTTAAACAGAATATCTACCTATCTCTTTATCTATCTACCTATCTATCATGTCTTATTGAATTCTTTTAATAATAGTGACGCCCTCTAAATATAGTTTCTTTTTTTATCCTTGGTGAAGTCTAAACCTCACTGGTCAGTAGATAAAGTAGATTGCCACTTTAGAGAAAGTAACAAAGAATGGAAAATCTATAAATATTATTAATTCAAAGGAACAAGTGTTAAGAAGGGTATCAACATTGCTATATATAATCACTGTAGATCACGAACTAAACAAAATTCAGCCACTTACCTAGCTTATTTAGTCTATTTTAAATGCACCCTATTTAATATCTCATTTCCAATGACAACTATTATGATGGAAAATGGTAACTTTACTTTTAAAATAATTATTCCATTGCCAGGCTGGCATGGCTCAGCGGTTGAGCATCGACCTATGAACCAGGAGGTCACAATTTGATTCCCGGTCAAGGCACATGCCCGGGGTAGGGTGTGCAGGAGGCAGTTGATCAATGAATCTCTCTCATCATTGATGTTTTCTTTCTCTCTCTCTCTCTCCCTCTCCCTCTCTCCCTCTCTCCCTCTCTCCCTCTCTCTTCCTCTCTGAAAGCAATACAAATATTTTTAAAAATTAAAAATAATTATTCCTTTGAGGAGAGAAACAAAAATTCTTCACCATAAGTATATTTTTATGATGCAAAAGCAAACACTGTACAATTCATGCTTAGGTATCTTCATTTGATGAAAAGGGATTGAGTATTTTCTCTGTCTTTCTAAAAATAAAAATATGGCTCTGTTTTCTTCTAATTCTTTTACTTTATCTAATTAAACTTACTATTCTTATTTCTATTATGGGTATTGATAAGTTTAGCAATATTGTTTAAAATAGAATTGCCTAAACTTTTTGTCAAGTGTTATGATAACAGATGACTTCCCCTCCTTTGCCCTCAGGGAGGGGTTAATAAATGGCCTTTCACAGCTTCAACACTGGCATTAACATTCACGAACTGCTCTGGGTGAATTAATTCAGAAGAGGACATGGATGTGCCAGAAACATTCTCATTTCCCAAAGATAAATTTCACAGGAAGTAGCCAAGAATTACTTTCCAATCTTTCTGCTGAACCGCAGGATTTCAATATGAATGCCCAAAGGATACAGGATGCTTTTATAAAGGTTTGTCACCTCTGTGGAATCCGCCATCACTTTATAGTTTCATGTGAATAAACTGCACTTGTTTAAAATGATAGTTTTCTGTCTGATTCATGCCCTCTCATCAATCGAGAGAAACAGGTGGCTTAGTAGAGACAGATGTATCTAATCTATTTTGCAGCAAGGATAAGCATCCACTGTATACAAATAAGCCTTGTTGTTATGACCAAAGGCATTGCTTCACTACTGGCCTGTGGTGACCTGTGAACGGAACATCAGTGATTCTAACGCATGGCTAACACCCCAGGTTTACAGATGGCATCAGATCCAGACCATTGCAGCTGAAGCCACAAAGGCAAACTGAAAGAGAGGGTTTAAGCAATTGCCTAAGCAATTCAGGAAAATGATAGTTGATGAAGAAGTGTGGGGATTTGTGGCCCGAATTATTGAAATTGGCTATCTTCATTTAAAGTTCCCTGACCAATTGCATCTTTCCCTCATTTGCTTTGGCACAGTTTATCTGTTTTTAATTATTTTAGTTACTTGGCTAAGAGGTATCCTTTTGGGTTGTGTTACCAATTTGCAAAGTGAGGGGATATGTTGAATTTCTTGTATTAGGTGCAGTGATTTCTAAGGTAAACAAACTGATGTCAAAGCCCTTGTATTAAAGAGTAGCTAAAGGATCCTTCTGGTAAAATCCAACATAAGACTGAAGATGAAGATAAAAAAAATACTTATAGTCTCTGATTTTATTTTTATAATGTAGACACATCCAGCTCTGCTGTAATTCTAATATAAAAAAAATATGAGATGTGGATATAGAGAAAATATGTCAAATATCAAAACATCCTGAGAGTGAGTTCACCAGTTTCCAATAAGATGCTTCTGTCTTATACACAGGGTGTCTCAATGTTAACGAGGAATTAACCTGTTTTATGTTGCTGGCTAATTTTTCATGGCAGCATTTGGATACTTGAACCCTTATTTATTTTAGAAACAATTTTTTAAACTTAGTTGTTAATAAGTGTATAATGTAATGGTACTAATTACAGATTTTAATGCCTTTGGGAGGTATAAACATCATGCAAGGTTGAAATGCTACATTCTTAATTAACAGGTTGGAAATGATTACAAATAAGTCACATGAGCCATTCTCTCTCATTTACATACAGGGACAGAATGTGAGTGGTTTTACTACAAGGCCACAATACCAGCCTGCATACCATTTTTTTTCAACTTTACCTAATTTTGCTGTTGATGAATTTTCAAAGTCATACGTTTTCATAGGATCGCTGTGTACCGGTATTTCTCTAGCTAGCCCCAAATCTTCCCGTCCACAATCAGTGACACCATTTGTGACCCTTTGGGTTAACATTATCTATCACATATTGCTATAGCAAAGTAGAATGTTGAATTGAGTTTTTCCTAGAATAGACAGATAAGCCAATGGGGCCTTGACTATTGGGGGAGAGTAAAACTTCAAGAATATCGTCAAACATGCCAATGTCCATGTGTGCTGTTTTGAGCAGTATGTCATATCGCATTTGGAATCTCTTTACTTACTCACACATCGGTTGTCATCTACCAATATCCGATCTCCCCTGCAGGAGCAATTCACTCTCCCATTAGGAGTTAAAAGGCACAGGTCATGGCAACCTCCATTCAGTAGCGCACACGGAGAAAGTTCACCTGCAATGAGGAAGCTTTATTGGTAACGTTGTATTGATTTCCTATTCTATGTTAGCTGTAGAATAACAGTGAACTGTTAGACTGCCTCAATCACTTTTAAAAATCTCATAAACAAAAAAGACTCAGGACTTTTGAAAATCCAAAAACCTCAAAAGATAAGAACATGAGAAAAATATGTAACAGGGATACTACACTAACACATTTATCAAGGATGCAACAGCACCAAATGCACTAATACTACTAGAGACCACACAAATACTACAAACAGCAATTTTGCAGATATTCCAGTAATTTAAAAAAAATTAAGCCCAGATGCAAACTTGTTTATTACAGGGAAGCAAGTTGGTTTGAGAGTTCAAAGATACGAGGAGTGAGAGAGAATGGAATAGAATTCCAGAAACACTAATTTAAGATGAATTGGTCCTTTGGTGATAAATTAAGAACCACAGACATTTTAACTTACATCTTTTGGACAATTTCAATATTTTGAAATGTCAAATCCTGAACACTATCCCGAGGAAATGTAACAAAATGAAATCCAACTAAGTATTACTAAAATACATAGAGACACACAAGCGAAAAGGCAGGAAGTCTCATGCAAGGTCACCATGAACACTTCCAGCTGTTTTAGTGCCATTAGAATGATATATTTGATTATCGTGGTTAAAAAAAAAAAAGCACATAGAGAAATTTTTGAAAGTATATAATTAAGAAATAAATTTGCTTTCTTTGTAACTTACAGCTATTGGTGTCATTGGCAACGGCTATGATTCCCATAGGCTGATGTGGAATGTCAGAACGGAGAATTTTTGTGTCTCCTCCAGTGTACTTGTTGGAACGCAGGATAGCTCTTCTTCCCCAGTCTGACCAAAAGATGTAATTGTCATAAACAGCCAAACTGAGGAAAGTCCCTGGCCCCGATTTTACAATCACCTAAAATAAGTTAAAATATATATTTGTAATATGGAGATAAACATATTCCTATATCCACATCTATTTTTGTGTCAAAAATAAGGGATTATGATTACTTATATTTAATCAGTGGAAATCATCAGGCAAAAATGCATTTTACTAGGTGTACTATTATAATATTCTTCGTAGCTTATTTAAATGTTTTAATTATCCTTACCTGTTGCAATGTTTTTACTGAATATTTTCAGTATATTGCTATTTACTACTAAGCTAATACGTAAAAGAGATGGAAAAAAAATCAATGACTCTAAGACACGAAAAGAAAAAAAGTTAGGCCCAAAGTAAAGGAAAAAAACAAAAAAAACTTAAGAGTAAAAGATAAATTAAGGAAAAATAAAACAAAAAATAAATAAATTAATTAATACAACTTTAAAAATGGTTATTTGAGAATAATACAATGGATAACACATAGTGAATTATCCCAGGAATACAGATTTATTTAGCATTTTAAAAGTCGATTGCTGTAATTTAACATTTAACAACTAAAACAGGAAAACTTATATGAAGATCTCAATAAAGGTAGATAAATTATTTTATAGGATCTAACATCCATTTATCCTATCTAATAAAAGAGAAACATGGTAATTAGCGTACGACTGCTACCCTTCCCATTGGCTAATCAGGGCAATATGCAAATTAACTGCCAGCCAAGATGGCGGCCGGCAGCCAGGCAGCTTGAAACTAACATGAAGCTTGCTTGCTTCAGTGACCGAGGACTCTAACGTTCCCCGCCTGCCGCTGCAGGCCTCTGAGCTGCAACTCTAAGCAACTATGTAACAAATATAGAAGCTAAACAAAACCCCAGAAACCTGCCAGGCTTCAGCCAGCAGGATCGCAACATTGTAAGCAAAGGCCAGAAACCTACATTCAGGAGCAGAGGCCTAAGAGCTGGAGCCAAGCCTCAAAGCTAAAGCTGGCCCAGAATAAAAAAACAAAAAAAAAAAAAAAAAAAGGAGTGGTTGGGAGATTCAGTCACCCCCAGCCTGAAAACAGACCTCAGCTCCTCACCCAGACTGGCCAGGCACCACAGTGGAGACCCCCACCCTGAAGGGTGTATGACCAGCTGCAAACAGCCATCATCCCCTCCCCCAGGCTGGCCAGGCAACCCAGTGGGGACCCCCACCCTGAAGGGTGTGTGACCAGCTTCAAACAGCCATCATCCCCTCACCCAGGTTGGCCAGGCACCCCAGTGGGGACCCCCACCCTGATCCAGGACACCCTTCAGGGCAAACCAGCCAGCATCCTCCCATGCACCAGGCCTCTACCTTATATAGTAAAAGGGTAATCTGCCCCCCAGCACCGGGATCAGCAGAGCCGCGAGGCCTCCCGGCACCGGGATCAGCATGACAGGGGGCAGCGCCCAAACCCCCTGATTGCCCTGCGGCTCTGTGTGTGACAGAGTGTGGCACCCCAACCTCCTGATTAGCCCTGCTCTGTGTGTGACAGGGTAGAGCCATAACGTCCCCATCTGCCCTGCCTTGAGTGTGAGTGTGGCGGCACCCCAACCCCCTGATCGGCTCTGCTGGTGGGTGATAGAGGGCAGTGCCCCAACCCCCTGATGGGCCCTGCTCTGTGCGTGACAGGGGGTGGCGCCTCAACCTCCCCATCAACCCTGCCTTGAGTGTGACAGGGGATGGTGCCCCAACCCCCCAATCAGCCCTACCCTGAGCGTGACTGAGGGTGGAATCACAACCTCCTGATCGCCCTGCTCTGTGTATGACAGGGGGCGGCGCCCCAACTCCCCAATCGGCCCTGCTCTGAGCCCGACCAGGGGCTGCACCTAGGGATTGGGCCTGCCCTCTGCCACCCGGGAGCAGGCCTAAGCCAGCAGGTCGTTATCTCCCTAGGGGTCCCAGACTGCGAGAGGGCACAAGCCGGGCTGAGGGACCCCCTTCCCCCCCAAGTGCACAAATTTCTGTGCACCAGGCCTCTAGTATATATATAAAAGCCTAAGCGACCGTTATGATGGAATGAACAGAACCACTAGTCACTATGTTATGCAGTGACCACCAGGGGGCAGATGCTCAATGCAGGAGCTTCCCCCCAGCCCGCAGGCTGAGCTAGACAATGGGGCCTGCCAGCCAATCTCCCAAACCCTTCCCCCAGTTGGCAGGCCCTGATCCCTCAATTGTGCCCTGGCCCTCGGGCTGGGACAGGGAACTGGGGGTCAGTGGCAGCGGACATGGCCCCTTCCTCAGGGAAGCTGAGGGCCCCCTCCCTCCTCAGTGCCTGCCAGCCAACCTCCCAGTCCCTTCCCTTGGCCAACTGGTCCTGATCACCTGATCCCCGGGGCTGGGATGGGGAAACAGGGGTGACTGGTGGCTGATGCAGCTGGCGAGGGAAGGGACAGGGCCGGGAGGTGGGAAACCACACAGTGGCAGCTAGGAAAGGAGGAGGAGGGGAGTGGCTGCGCCCAGCTGGCAAGGGAAGGAGGAGGGGGGGAGGCGGGGAACATGATCAGCTCTGAAGGTGCAGCAGGCCTCTAGTTCCTAATAAAAGCTCAGAAAATAAATAAAATCAGAAAAAAGAAATAATCACTCTTACTAATCTACTCAACATTGTCCTACAGTTTCTAGTCATTATATTAAGAAAAGAAAGCAAAAACAAATGCATCCAGATTAGGGGGAAATGTCAAATTATACTTATTTGCAAGTGACATAATCCTCTTCATAAAAAGATATCCAATAAAATGTGTCAAGAAAACAAAAGCTGCTCGAACTAGTTAATAAATGTAGTAGGTTGAAGCATGCAAGACTGCTATATGGATTTCTATAGAGTAGTGATAAACTATTGAAAATTAAAATAAAAAGTTTTATGATAGCATTAACAAACAGCTAGTAATACATATGAAAAAGAATTATAAAAACCTGAAAACTACAAAACATTGTTAAGAGAAATTAACAAAAACCTAAATAAATAGAGTTATGCCTTACTTATGCTTTGGAAGGCTTGATATTAAGATGCCATCTCTCCCCAAATTGATAAATTATATCTAATCCAACTATAAGTCCTGCAGATATTTTTTAGAAATTGACATGCTAATCCAAAACATATGTGGAAAACAAAGGATATAAAATAGCAAAAAACAACTACCTTATTTTAAGACATTATAACTTTATAGCTATTAAGACAATGTGGTTTTCAAAAATAATAAAGACATACATCAGTAATACAGAAAAGAAATAGAGAAATACATCTGTAATACAGAAAAAGCCAGCATGTATATGGATAACTAATTTTGACAGAAGTGCGTAGGCTATTCAAACATATAGTATATTTTTTTTTAACAAATGATACTTCAACAACTGAACATACATATGCAAAAAAAAAACTGCCATATATATATATATATATATATATATATATATGCCAAAAATAAATTATAGTCATGAATATAAAATCTAAAATTATAAGAGATCTAAAAAAATAAATGGGAAAATATATTTACAATCTTTAGTGAGGCAAAGATTTATTAGCATAATGACTCTAAAAGCATGATCCGTTAAAAAGAATGATAAATTAAACTTAATCAAAGTATAAAACTTTTACTTTTCTAGTGACACTATTAAGACAAAAGATAAGACACAAACTGTGAAAGTTTTTTGCCATGCTGTTTTGATTACTATAACCTTGTGTTATAATTTGATATAATAGATGAACCCAGAGGGTAGTATGCTAAGTGAAATAAGTCAGACAGAGAAAGACAAATAGCATATGATCTTAGTTACATATGTAATCTAAAAAACAAAATACAAGAATGAACAATCAAGACAGAAACAAACTCATAGATACAGGGAATAAATTGGCGGTTGGCAGATGGAAAGAGGGTTGAAGAGATGAATAAAATGATAAAAGTAATTAAGAAGTACAAATTTTCAATTATAAATATAGTCATCAGGATATAAACTACAGAATAAGGAATATTAATACTGTAATAACTATGTATGGTCAGATGGGTACTAGGCTTTTTGGAGTGATCACTTTGTAAGGTATATAAATGTCCAATCACTATGTTGTACACCTGAAACTAATATGATATTGTATGTCAAGTGTAGTTGGAAAACAATTTAAATAAATAAGTAAATGTTAAAATATAATTTTACATTGATTTATTCAACTTATGTTACTAAAAGAGAAAAAATAAAGAACTGCCATAAGATTGAGACTGTCAAACCAAAGAGGGAAAGCAGGGGAGGGTGGAGGGGGGAAATAAATCAACCAATGGACTCATATGCATATATGCATAACCCATTGACACAGGTGGCAGTGGTGAAGGCTTGGGGAGGGGAGGGGGAGAAGAGAGGGGAACGGGGGGGATAAAGGGGAGACGTATGTAATACTTTCAACAGTAAAGATTTATTTAAAAATAATGAAAACACTAACTCAGAAAGATATCTACACTCCCATGTACATAAGTAGAACCCAAAATTCTTCATTTCTAATAAGTTTCCAGGTGTTTCCAATTCTGTTGATTTGGAAATTGCCTTTGAAGAGCAAGAATTATAAAATATTGAAAAGTATAGAAAAAAATCTTAACCACACAAGTATAATTTCTCATCTCTTTGGAATAAAGATATGTATTTCTTTTTTTTTAATATTATTATTTTTAAATTGGTATCATGGTGTATGCTTTTGTATTCACTTAAAAGTAAGTTGATAGGCCCTGACAGGTTTGGCTCAGTGGACAGAGTGTCGGCCTGCGAACTGAAGGGTCCCAGGTTTGATTCCGGTCAAAGGCATGTACCTTGGTTACAGGCATATCCCCAGTAGGGGGTGTGCAGGAGGCAGCTGAACGATATTTCTCTCTCATCAATGCTTCTACCTCTCTATCCTTTCCCTTCCTCTCTGTAAAAAATCAATAAAATATTTTAAAAAATTAATTAGAAGTAAATTGATAGGATTTCTGGTGCCAGCCAAGATGGGCCAAAACCACCACAGCCTACCTCTCCTACTAGTTACTACTTCTGATTGTAATGTTTTAGGAACAAGAGGAGAAAAATAGTAAAAGGAAGTTAAGTAGCAGCAAGTAGAAGAGTGGAAGTGGACAGAATAAATACTATTTTTACTGCCACTGATTTTGCCCCCTATTTTCAGTGCCACCAGATAATCAAATAGGTTATATTAAATTATCAGGTATGCATTTGCTGCTTACTCTCAAAAGGTGTCATTTCAATGCCCCTTTTTTCCCTGGTAGTTTTCTGAATTCACACAGATGATGGAGAGCTGGTGGCTGCCCTAAGTTAGCTCTCCAAACCAGGCCTAAGGAGGGCCCAAGCAGCATTCAGAGTTCAAGTGTGCTTCTGAGTTAAGAAGTTTCTGTAGGCAGAGTTTACTTCTCTACTTCTGCTGATGCAGAAAAACATTAAACTCAGTCTACAATTATGCAAGGCTTTTTTTTTTTAAATCCTCACCTGAGGATATATTTCCATTGATTTTTAGAGAGAGTAGAAGAGAGAGGGAAAGATAGAGAGAAATATTGATGTGAAATAAACACATCAGTGGTTGCCTCAAGTACGTGCCCTGACCAGGGCTATGGCCGTGGAGGATCCTGAAAGAGAGGTACATGCCCTTGACCGGGATCCAACCCAGGATCCTTCAGTCCACAGGCCAATGTTCTATCCACTGAGCCGTACCAGCTAGAGCTGCATAGGCTTTTATAGGGTATAATAGGTTCAACTAAGAATCATACTGACCCCCAAGAAATTTCATTCCACTGGTTAGAGTTCAATGTGAAACAGAAAAGTGAAATCCATTAAATTATACTTTTTCATCTCTATGTTAAACATTTTTAGCATAAGTTCGCAAATACTGCACCTTGCAAGCCTAATCAGCATTTTTATTTGGAGAGCAGAAAGCTTTGTCATCATAAATTACACTCTATTGTGTTATATGATAATGCACCATTAGGGCATAATTTTGAGGAACTTTCACCTTGAACCTATAAATAGCATCATGTTTCAAAATAATAATTCATATTCATTTAGAAAATTCATTTCTTGACACAGTCACTTAATCTCACATGTGTCCTCATAGACAGACAATTAAATTGATGATGCCGCATAGACTTGAAATTATGTGTTGAGAATTTAGTCTTGAATCATATGACTTTTTCATCTTTGAACTTCACTGATGGCTTATCGGTGGAAGTACTGGAACTAGTCAGGGAATACAAAAATAGTCAGCTTTATAAATCAAACAACATATTTCCAATACCCAGATGCTCAATGTAAAATCAAACAATTTAAAATTCAAGCAAACAGGAGGCTTCCCAAACACCCCAGATGACTGCCTCACTGACAAGATCATAAATGGTCGTTATAGGAAATGACAACTTGGCACCTGCCATGGATGGGCATGACAAAACGTTACAGATTGAAAAAACACAAGTGCAGTTGCTTTGGCCTTGGAGAAAATGCTTGTGTGGTGGTTTATCAGCAACTTAACACTAAGAAATATTTAATTTAAGAATAGAAAGCTATATTTAACTTGCCTGAGTGAGCTTGCAGAACAAATAAAAAAAAAGTCTTAATGTCATTAGTATCCAACAATATTTGAAAAGAACAACATGCACAACAATCATCTAAAAGATTGTCTAATATGTGAGAGGAGTTAACAGCCTTATTTAGAGAGACAAATTCTTCAGAGAGGAAGATAAAATGAAGAATTACTTTGATTCTACACTCTCTCCTTCTGATCTCTTAATTGACCAAACTCAAGCAAGAGTCAGAGTCAGCGGAACACACTGGTAAGCCCCCTGAGGGAAAGAACACATAAAGGAGGGTTGAGAAAGGGTGTGGGGGATATGCCTGAGATGAAAGAACCCTATTATTTGTTTTTCCTTGGACAAGAATTATTGTTTTTCCTTGGATAAGATTTTTGGTTTTTTGAGACTCAGTCTCCAAATCTGTAATATGAGAGAGTAAGAGTAAATGATTTAGCTTTTCTCCTTTCTCATGGAAGGAGGAATGGTAGAGTATGTCCTTGGGTCACACAGAAGACTGATGAGAAGAAAAATAAATTGTCCTATATCTGAAGTGTTATTGCCACTCCTGAATGGAATTTGAGCAAGGTTCTAATGTTGTGTCTTATGTTCATATGCTATATAATAAAGAGGTGATATGCAAATTGACTGTCACAACCTCACACAAAATGGCTGCCCCCATGTGGTCACAAGATGGCCACCCCTATGTCATCACAAGATGGCTGCCACAAGATGGGTGGCAAGGACGAGCAGTTGTGGGCAATCAGGCCAGCAGGGGAGGGCAGTTGGGTGCGACCAGGCCTGCAGGGGAAGGAGGGCAATTGGGGGGGACCAGGCCTGCCAGAGAGGGAGGGCAGTGGGGGGGACCAGGCCTGCAGGGGAGCAGTTAGGCATCAATAAGGCCAGCAGGGGAGTGGTTAGGGGATGATCAGGCTGGCAGGCATAAGTGGTTAGGGGCAATCAGGCCGGTAGTCAGGCGAGTGGTTGGGAACCAGCAGTCCCGGATTGTGAGAGGGATGTCCGACTGCCAGTTTAGGCCCAATCTGACAGGAATTTCATGCACTGGGCCTCTACTATGATTATAGTTATTAAAGTTATAACATTAAATTTGGATTTAATTTTTATTTGCTAGCGAAATTGAGCATCTTTTCATATATCTGTTGGCCATTTGTATGTCTTCTTGGAACAAGTGTCTGTTCAGGTCTTCTTTCCATTTTTCAATTGGATTGTTGGTTTAGTATTGAGTTGTATAGGTTATTTATATATTTAGGATATTAACCTCTTGTCAGAGCTGTTGTTTGCAAATGTCATCTCCCATTTGGTTGGTTGCCTTTCTGTTTTGTTGGCAGTTTCTTTGGCTGTGCAGAGCTTTTTAATTTGATATAGTCCCATTCACTTGTTTTTATCTTTTCTTACCTTGCCTTTGGGGTCAAATTTATAAAATATTTTCTAAGACCAAGATCCATAAGTTTAGTACCTATTTTTCTTCTATGTGATTTATTGTTTCAGAATGTATATTTAGGGCTTTGATCCATTTTGAGTTAATTTTTGTATTCGGGATAAACAGCAATCTGGTTTTATTCTTTTGCAACTTAAAACTAAGAAATATTTAAGAATATTCCAATTTTGCCAGCACCATTTATTGAGGAGGCTTCCTTTTCTCCACTAAATGTTTTTGGCTCCTTTGTCAAAAATTGTTTGCCGAAACCGGTTTGGCTCAGTGGATAGAGCGTCGGCCTGCGGACTGAAAGGTCCCAGGTTCGATTCCGGTCAAGGGCATGTACCTGGGTTGTGGGCACATCCCCAGTGGGGGGTGTGCAGGAGGCAGTTGATCGATGTTTCTCTCTCATCGATGTTTCTAACTTTCTATCTCTCTCCCTTTCTCTCTGTAAAAAATCAATAAAATATATATTTAAAAAAAACAAAAAAAAAAACATTGTTTGCCCATATGCATGTGAGTTTATTTCTGGGCTCTCAGTTTTGTCCCATTGGTCTTTGCCTGTTGTTCTGTCCATACAATGCTGTTTTGATTACCTGTGAACCAGGAGATCCCAGTTCCATTACTGGTCAGGGCACAAGCCAAGGCTGCAGGCTCAATCCCCAGTATGGGGTGTGCAGGAGGCAGCCCATCAATGATTCTTTCTCCTCATTGATGCTTTATCTCTCTTTCTCCCTTCCTGTCTCTGAAATCAATAAAATACATATTTTTTAAGAAATAAAAGAAATAATGATCGGTTTTGGTGTCTGCACTCAGAGAATATTTTTTAAAAGAATAGTTAATTGATTTTTATAGAGAAAATGGGGGGAGAGAGAGAAAACTATCGATGCAAGAGTGTAATATTGATCAACTACTTCCTGCATGCCCCCTACCAGAGATCAAGCCTTTAACCCAGGCATGAACCCTTGACCAGGAATTGAACCAGGAACCTCTGGTGAATGCCATGATGCCCAACCAACTGAACCATGCCACTCAGGGTGAGAATTATTTCTCAGTGTTTTTGACCCAACAAGTTATGGAGTATTTTGCATGAAAATAGAGGATTAAAGGTTTTGCATAAGAAGAACAACAATACCAGTAAGCACAAATCACCTAAAATTTGTAAATTGAAAAAAAAAATATGCTTGAGTCATATTTGTTTAAATACCTAATAAAAATTATAAAACATACTGAGTTCTTATTCTTTTCCAAGTCGGGTATTTTTAAATTTGATGATGATCACTCCCAGGAAGAAAGGGTAGAGAATGAGAGGCAGGTCTCTCAATCATGGCAAAGTCATCTTTAAGAAATCAAAAGACAACAGGAATCCAAATGAAACCAGTAAATCAACTACTTCCAAGTCAATGTGTTATTGAAAGGTCATCTTATTAAACAACTGGGATATTAAAATGATAGCCCAGTTGAAAAGTTCTTACTGCTGTGATTTTTCAAGCAGGCATTTCAACTCAGGATTTGGGTCTAACAAATTCTCACAATTGAAAGTATTTAGCCCAAGGGCAGATTAGAGAAAAAAAATAATTAAGTTGAACATTTTAAATAGATTTACTACTAATGCCTCTTATGGCCCATAAATGAGATCTTTTATAATAGAAAAGAAGAAAAATGTGGTGATGAAGGGAATGATTACCATTTTTGTAGTTATTCTAAAATGCAATGCTTTACTCTCTCTGTGTTAATATGCATTTATCTATATTTCAAATTCTGACACTTTTCATCTCCTGTTCTGTCATTGATTTAATTAAGGATTTTAAATGCATATACATTAGTCCCTCCTTATATGCAGGCAGATATGTTCCAAGACTCCCATTGTACACCCATTGGAACCTAACATTGTACCAAACCTTATATAGTCTATGTTTTATTTCAATACATACATACATATTACAAAGTTCAGTTTATAAAATGGGCATGGTAAGAGATTAACAACAATAACTAATAATAAAGTAGTAAATTATAACAATAAAATAAGGGGACTTGAACACAAGCATTGTGATTCTCCGGTAGTCAATCTGATCAGAAGGCTAGTCAGAGCTTACATAGAATGGATAGACTGGACAAAGAGACAAAGCAAGATGGCATGAGATTTAATAATGCTACTCATTATGGCACACAATTTGAAACATATGAATTGTTTATTACTGGAATTTTCCATTTCAGGCTGTGGTTTACTGCAGGTAACCGAAACTGCAGATAAAGGAGGACTAGAGTAACATTCAAATATCTTATAAAATGCCATGATTTACTCTATTTTAGCTTGCCACAATTATTTTTTCTTCATTACTGTCATTTGCCCTGCATTTTAAGCTATTTCATAAAATTCATCTGAAAGATAAATATTTGGAGACACAGTGAAGTAACACTATTATATGCCCTCAAAGTCTGCACTTTTCTTCATTGTTTAAGCCTTATTTGGCTGTTTCCATGAGCTAGCAGCAGCATTTTGACCACTATCCTCAATATGGCATAAATGGCATGCACACCTGCACAAAGTGACACCTTTTCCAATTGCTTAGGAAAGAGGCAATGAAACTTAGCAATGAGAGGGTGTCAGTGAATTCTGAATAACTTTTGTGTAAATGAAGGCAATATAATCAGCTCTCTTGTACCAGGCAGGTATTATGCTTTTCCACAAGGATTCATTTTAGTTAATTTAAGTTGAATCATTAAGCATTACTATTTGGAAGCTGGCAGAAAGATGACAAAAATTAAGCAGTTACAATTGTTCAAGGACATGCTCTGAACTATTCAGCATATAAATCACTTTCTGGCATTCATTTAGAAAATAAAAATTTCTTCTTTTAACTGAGTTTGGATAAGTAACCAATGACTTTAATATCACCCAAATGTTAACACCAGTCTTAAATCCTTGAAAAAACAATTAAATAAGCAATATTTCTTAATGAATCTATTTTGAGGCGTTAGATATATAATAAAGAAAAAATTCAACATTTATAAATGATTAGGTAGTAGCTTGCACATAAATAAAATATAACGTTCTCTAAATAACTGTGGCAAATTATCACAGTGTTACGCTTTGTAATTTAACCTTCAGCTTTTTACCTTAGCCCTGATGCTTAACTATGGATGGACAAGTCATATATTTGGCCCTGGGATATTTTTATAATATAGAACATTACTGATCCTGACAAGGAAAAAAGGTTCAAAACTAAGTATATAAATTTTGGGGAATACAGGAGGGCCTAGCTCTGCAATTATAAGCAAATTATGAATCTCTTAAGTGACAGAACTTGTCTGATAATCTCTAAGAGCCATTCTAACTCTAACAGCTATATTATCCAAACTAAATGCTAACTCCTTAGAAGCAGATATAAAGCTGTATAATGTCTTCCTAATCTCTCAGACATGAGGAGTGCATATGGGCATGATTAAGTAGTAATGCATGCATGTTTGTGTGTGTGTTCATGTGTATGATTTTGTATTTTTGATTCAGATAAGGTATGTTTTTCAATAGATTAACTACATTTATGTTAATCATGCCATAACTTCTCCCGTTCAAGTATGCCTTATATTTAATTCCAAATATTTCATAACTAGAGGCCTGGTGCATGAAAATTCATGCACTCAAAGGGTAGGGGGGCCCTCAGCCCAGCCTGAGCCCTCTCACATTCCAGGACCTCTTGGGGGATGTCCACCTGCCAACTTAGGCCCGCTCCCTGTGGGATCAGGCCTAAGCTGGCAGTCAGACATCTCTCTGGTAGCCTGGGAGCCCTTGGGGGATTTCCAACTCGGGGAGCAGGCCTAAGCCGTTGGTCGGACATCCTTAGCACTGCCAAGGAGGCGGGAGAGGCTCCTGCCACTGCTGCTGTGCTGGCCAGCCATGAGCCGGCTTCTGGTTGAGTGGTGCTCCACCTGTGGAAACTCACTGACCACCAGGAGGCAGCTCCTGGATTGAGCATCTGCCCCCTGGTGGTCAGTGTGTGTCATAGCGACTGGTCATTTGCCATTAGGGTCAATTTGCATATTACCCTTTTATTATATAAGATTGGTTACTCTCAATATTCTGTGTGAATGTCAAGCAGAAAGGAAAGGAAACAGTAAAGGAAAAAAATAAGCCCAAGAAAATACTAAAAATAATGGAAGAGTAAGTTCAGCATAGCAGGAAGGGGACATGAGACAAGGCATCATACGAATGAATAAAACTTGATTTTGGTACTCTTGATCTTTCAAAATACAGTCTCTCTGCTAAACTAACAGTGTATAAACTTCCCAGTCTCCATGCTTTTGATGCTGCAGATGACCCAGAAAAATGCTTCATCATCTTATAATTCAGGATTTGAAAAGCCTCTGAACCCATGTCTGTGGTCACTTGAGTATTTGTGCTGATGGCTCTAGCTCATTTGTTTAGGGTACAATTCCTAACTCTACACTTTGCTCCCTACAACAATTGCACTGTAAGTTTTCCAGAAAATGCATCGACTCTCTTTCCTACTACCTTTGGAAAAACTGTGACTTTCTTTGTGAAGATATGAGACAGAGAAATAAAATAAGGACGCATGCAAGCCAACCCAACATTGTTATCAGGAGAAACTGTTCCATTTCCAGATGGTGGCTACTCAGACTTGCATGAGTGTAGTTTCATAAAACATAACCATGCCATCCGAAGATACCTCACTGTCAGAATCCAGACACTCTTGAGGTCAAATGTTCAGAACAATTTTTTCACCATTTATATACTAAGGTCAGCTTTTAAGATTATACATTCCCCACTAAATAAACCCTTCCCACTTCCTGCCCCAGAAATGCCCCAAAAAAGCAGTAACTAATATGGCTACTGCATCATCCCTGCTTATTGTTTAGTTTCAAATGTTTGTGGCATTTTGCACTATAATAGCCTGGATCCATAATATAATATAGACCCAAGAAGTGAGCTATAGATTGGGAGACTGACAGTGGGGTAGGCCAGCTCAGTTTTAGACAGACATTTATTATAATAGTTGAATTTCAATTATACTATTTACTCAACTGATTATTTTGCTTCCAAAAGAGATAATTTACACCTCAGCATAAATCCTTAAAAAAAGGATTGAACTCATGACAGAATTAATGCTTTCCTTTTTAAAGCAGGGATGTAACAACCAGTTAGGTAATTACTTTGATTTTAAATGTCTAGAATTCAATTTTTATGATAGCTATAATAGCTCAGAGAAAGAATGAGGAAATGCATATGAAGTCTATTATGTATTTATGCAAGTAAAACAAAACAAAACTATATCCTGAACTCACAAAACCTAATTTATATGAGTTAATGTATTTTGTTAAAATCTTTTTAAACAGTCCTTTGGGAGGACTGGAAGCAAGAGGAGCACTGGGACTTCTCAATTTAAAAATTATTACTTCACGAGTCTATGCGGAGCGCTGCTTCAGAAACATCCTCCTGTATTTGTCAATTTGTGTGGGTTTTTTTTTCATACTTCCTGAACTAAGCACTTGGAAGTGAGAAAGAGAAATAAAACATCGTGCAGCCCAGCTGTCTATGGGCACGTGTTTATGTCAGTCACCATGCTCATGATCTACTGCAATAATAAATCACACAAACCACCCTGGTCGCATAATTTATTACAACAGTGTATCAGCAGGGGGAGGCCTCCGGGAGCGGAGTTACAGACAAGAACCTGCATCATTGCTTTTATCTACTTCCTTTATTTAACTTTGATATAAGAAACCAGAGTGGGAGGATCTGGTCAGAATTGAAAGCTGCTTTGGCATAATTTTCTAAATGACTTTGACACTTAAACCAAGGTAATATTATTAAAAGTTCTAACACTTTATTTCGCATTTTTTCACATAAATTAAAAAGTAAACAAGTCTTAAATATTGCTCCTTTATAATGATGATTTGTTTGCTTACTTAAGCATTTTCTTCTTCCTTCTGTTTCCCCATAAGCAAAATAATAATAAACTTCAAGTTTATTATTGAGAGAGCTACATGTATGTTATATTTAACTAGAGGCCCAGTGCACAAATTCATGCATGGGTGGGGTCTGGCCGGCCTGCCCCAATGGGGGCCCATTAGGCCAGGTTGGCAAGGGGGAGGGGCCGTGGGTGGTTGGCCAGCTGGCCCCGCCCCCAATTGGGGTGTTGGGGGCCGATCAGGGGCTGATTGGGGCCTGGATCAGGCTGGTTGGCTGCCACAGTATGCGTCATAGCCATTCTGGTCATTCTGGTCATTCTGCCATTCTGGTTGCTGGGTTTTTATATACCAGTATATTGACAATTTTAATATTGACTATTTTAATACTGTCAGAGTGGCACTTCTAAGAGTACATAGGGTTTTTCTTGAGTAAATCACTTTTCAATATTTTAGTCTTCAAACTTCAAGAATTTTCATTAGTTTAATGGGGGAAGTATTTTACCAGGGCATTATTCCATAGTGATCATTAATAATTAATCCTTTTTTTTTCTTTTCATCCAATAAATATTTATTGAGCTAGGTAATAATTACTGCATTCACTAAATCTGTTTCATAAAGCTGTGCCTGTTTGATAACATATGGGTATTTGCTGTCAAACCCTATTCTCCATTTCTCCAGGGTCATCCCCTATCTACCCCCCTATCACTCTGTCCCCCTCCATAAATTCTAGGATTTAAGAATTTTAATACATTTTCAGGAACCCTCCCACTGAATGTTTGAGGACTGCCTTACTACTTGTATTATATGTTACAGGTATCTATAATTCAGTCAGACATTTTGTAGTGATAATATTTACACCCTTGCTACTGAAAGTATGGGAGCTTTTTAGAAATAATCTGTGGCTCCAAATCAGACCTAAATCAGAATATGCATTTTACCATGATCCCCAATTTGTCTGAATGCACTTTGAAGTTTGTTAGGCAGTACAGCCCCAGCCCAAATAAAATGAAGCCATTTAAACCACACTGCAAAATGTCAGTGCTTCCCTAATGACAAACTTTGGGGAAGAGGCATCAAATATACGTGGACATTCATTTTTGGAATGATCATGTACGGATAAGAAGGCATACTGCAGGTGAAAGAACTTGGGCCTTTGTGTTTTATGAACATGTTTGGATTTTTGACCTCAGGTTAGCTCATTTTTCAGCACCTCAACTACTTCACTGGCAAACTGAAATAATAATAGCTGTTTCAGTGATAATTATTTCAAATGCAGATTAAAACTGTTAATCACCCACTAAATGACAGCTATTACTGAAAACCTTGTATGAAGCAACTCAAACACACAAAGTATTCTTATTAAAAAATGTCGCTGTTCCTGGTCCTGAATGAGCAGTCCTTGGTAAGGCAATATTTTCCCATCTTTAACCATTTGAATACTGTTGTATTAGACATCCCTTACATAACACCTCAGGTACACTTAGCCACATCTGGCTCTAGAACGTGCGACCATTTTTTTTTTTTTTTTTTTGCCACAGTTAATGTGATGAACATTCATGTGGGTACAGTACCCTAGCATCAGGCCCGTGCCTGGAGCCTCTGAAAACTCCCCAACATAATGAAAAATTAATGACTCATGAATCATATTTCTGACCAAGAGAAAAAAGCCAGCAGAAACATTTGTCCCTTTTCCTCCCCACTATTCGCCTCAAGCTGTCCTAACGTGCAATTGGTGTGGCTTCTCTGAAGAAGACCTCAGGAGATGAAGCACTCCATTGCACTTGATACCAAGAAGTGGCCATCTCTGTAGCATGCTTCTTCACACATTCTCTCCCTCCTTTTGGTATATTCTCCTTTACCCTCACTGCTGCTTTTCCAGGGATTGCATACCTAATAAGAAATCAGAATATACACCATTGCCTCAGTTTCTCTCTCTCTCTCTCTCTCTCTCTCTCTCTCTCTCTCTCTCTCTCTCTCTCATTTGTACAAATATGGACTGAGATTAATGTTTTCACATTTTTTGTCCTTATTTGAATACAAGTTCTACTGTTATTTATTTTGAACTGTTCTTTAAACTGACTCATTAGCATAAAGGAAAATCCAGTATCGGAACAAATAGAATGCAATTCTCAAAATACATACAATAACACTAAACCAATACTGTATAATTATAATTAAATACTATTACCCACCAAATTGTAGTTTGAGTTCCCTATCCCCCATCCTTCTAGTCTCCCATCTTCCTCAGTAATGGAGTGTCATAGGGTTGTTAAATATACCCTAGTAATATATTTAATCATTTTTCCTACATCAATCAGAGGATTGAAAAGCATTAAGGATAGCATGACTTTTCATACTACATTAACTTTAAATTAATGCTGTGTCTGTGTACCACCTAATATCAACGATGAAAGTCCTATATTGCGGGGGAAGATATGCTAGGAGACAAGAGTATGATGATTCCTATGCAAACTCTCCTGCAAATTTTACATCAGGTGAGAAAGACCCATTAGTAAAATATATCTTCTCATTTAGTATATATTTGATTACACTTTGTGTAAAGTCTCTTTTATATTTACAGTGGCTTATAGTGGTAAATCCCAGTTTTGACTTTGCTCAAAAATCAACTGGGATCTTTAAAATTGAGATGCATGCCTCATTCAAGAACACTGATTTTTATTGTTCTTGGGTGAGCTCAGACATCAGCATTACACACACACACACACACACCAAAAAAAAAACACACACACAAAAAAAACAAACAAACACACAAAAAACAAACAAACAAAAAACCTCCCAGGAGATTGTAATGTGCATTTGGTATTTAAAAAAAAATAATTCTACCTCTTCAAAGTTATAATTAACAAAATAAAACGGTTTTTTCCTGCCCAAGGCAACATTTTTCTGGGACATTTATTCTTCATTCAACTAACAGGTCCTTTAATATCCCTGCTATTTGGCAGCCTCAGAGGTAGATGGTCCGGTAGTTGGTAGAAACAGCTTTCTGAGTTTGCCAATAGAACCAAGTGACATGACTTGCCCCTCTATTCCCACCATGCTCAGCTGCAGCTCCTAACCTTGGAAATAAACAACTGGATACTTCAGCTCCCCATGTCTGGAATTATCACTTCAGCAGGTAAACTACTGATTCTATAAATTTGCAGCTGCTACATTAATGGTCATGGGATTTTGACTATCAGCCTGAGTCTTCAGTACTGCTTGTGTAAGACTGTCTTCCCTTCATGTGTGTAATTCTTCAGTTGTACTTCCACTATATATACTTAGGAAACATTATTTATATCTCCCTCCATTTTTTAATATTATTTCTTGACCTTTAATAATTATGCAGTAACTCAACTCATCTATCTTACTAACTTCATCTATTTTTTAAATACATTTTCATTGATTTCAACGAGGAAGGGAGAGGGAGAGAGAGATAGAAACATCAATGATGAGAGAGAATCATTTATCTGTTGCCTCCTGCACACTGGGGATCAAGCCCACAACCCGAGCATGTACTCTGACCAGGAACATCTATTTATCCCTTCAACTAAATAACAGTACTGTACAAATAGGCTTCTGGGAAGCTCAGGAATAAACTTATGCTTTTGTTAATTATTTATAGTTGTACTGTACATGAGCTTTCATTGTAAACTAGTTAAAACATTTTTAAACAGTTGAAATAGTAACTAATTAATTTTAATTATTTTGCTGACACTCTAAATGTTTTCAAGATTCAAACACAGAATAAAATTCAATATATCCTCTGAAGCTTAAATTCATGTTGGTTTTTGCCCCTGTGAAACTAATAAGGAATACATTAAAATCAGCTACAGGGCAATACAAATAATTAATCAGGAATTCAGAGGAGATATAAATTCTTGTAAAGAAATTCAGACTTTCCTGAATTTAAATATGAAACTTTGCAAGCAACATTAATTTGGTTAATTAATTTCTATGAGTGTGTGTATGTGTGTGTGTGTGTGTGTGTGTTGCACACATATGTGCAGAAAGGCTTTCCTACCCATCTGCTCTTTTTATCTTTGTATATGAATTTCTAAAATGAGGCTGGTGGGACAGGTGGCTGCTGGTCTTTTGAAAATTCTCTCTGATGCCTAAAAAATTGAAAGCTTCCAAGAAATATTAAATCAATCCATCAGCATCACATTCTGAAAGGACAGCTGATATTTTCTGGGTGAATACACTAGCTGCCCTGGATACTGACCATTTTTCTTCCTGAGGAACACTTCTCTTTTGGGAGACCAGCTTCAGTAACACTTTAATTTGCACGACTAACCAAGCTGAACCATCACTGAAATGTATGTGGATTTAAATCAAAAGAATTGTGTTAGGAACAAACACCATTAGCCCTACTGCAATAACAATCTTATCTTACCAAATAGGAATATCAGTTGTACACACTTCAGAAAGCTACCCTGAATGGCTGAAGCCTGCAAAATCACTAAACTTTGATTTGGTCTCTTTTTTTAAGCTGTTTAATTTTCATTTTATTCAGGAAAACAATTTTATGGTTTATTTTTTAGTTTGTTAATACACACACACACACACACACACACACACACACACACTCATTGCTGGCAGTTGAACATCCCCCCGAGGAATGTAGCAGTGTGCCAAGCGGCAGGTGGCCAGGGAGGAGCCCAAATCAGGGCTGGGCACTGCGCTGCTCGCACTCATCGCTGCCCACTGCGCCTGCTGCCATGGCATCAGGAGAAGCTCCTGACACCGTGGCAGCTGCACTTGCTAGCCATGAGCCTGGTTTCTGGCTGAGCAGCGCTGCCCCTATGGGAGTGCACTGACTATCACAGGGCAGCTCCTGCATTGAGCGTCTGCCCCCTGGTGGTGAGTGTGCATCATAGCAACTGGTCATGCCAGTTGTTCTACCGTAACAGTCACTTAGGCTTTCATTATATAGACTAGAGGCCTGATGCACGAAATTCGTGCAAGAGTAGGCCTTCCTTCCCTCGGCTGCCGGCACCAGCTTTCCTGTAGCACCCGGGACCAAGGCTTCCCTCTGGCCCCCAGTAGGCACCCGAGACCTGGGCTTCCCTCATAGCCCCAGCTTCATCCAGGAGGTTGTCTGGAAGGATGTCTGGTCTAATTAGCATATTATACTTTTATTATTATAGACTAGAGGGCTGGTGCACAAAATCTGTGCACTGGTTGGGGGAGGTCCCTCAGCCCAGCCTGCTCCCTCTTGCATCTGGGACCCCTTGCTCCTCATCACCAGTCTGCCTGCTCCTTACCTCTTGGATCGCTGCTCATTGGAGGCGGGAGAGGCTCCTGACACCGCCACTGAGCTCACCAGCCGTGAGCCTGGCTTCTGGCTGAGTGGCACTCCCCCTGTGGGAGTGCACTGACCACCAGGGGGCAGCTCCTGCATTGACAGTCTGCCCCCTGGTGGTCAGTGCACATCATAGCGACCTGTCGTTCCACAGGTCATTCAGCTCTTTGGTTAATCTGCATATTAGGGTTTTATTATATAGGATAATTGACATATAACACTGTGTAAGTCTAAAGTGTACAGGGGATACATAGTTCAAAATATATATGTACCAAACCTCACAGAGTTTTCTGTTTTTTGGGTTTTTTTTGGTGGTGAGAATTTTTAAAATATACTTTCTTAGCAACTTCAAATACACAATACAGCACTGTTAACTATAGCCAGCCAGAAATATCACTGCTTTAGACAGGAATGGGAAATGAGTTAGAATCATAACTAGGTTTATTTTTTAACTGTCAAAATAAATCCTTAAAATCATATTAGAGATACCTGATTACTGGACCGCCTAGAGCAGCTATAATTGCCATATATAAGAATAGAAGGAAGGGGAAAGGAAAAACAGGCATATATAAAATAAGTTGAAGTGGAGACAGGGTTGTTATGAGGAATTATAGAAACACTTCCTTTATCAGGACATGCTAGAAAATAATACCACACCCAGGACAATGATTTCCCTGAGTGTCTTTTTCAAAAGCATTATCCACTAGCTTCATTTAGAAGTTGTTTACTATTGTCTGAGGCACATACTTTCACACTATATCCTTATAATGATCTTGAAATTTAGCTGGATGATTTGCATATGGGAAAACTAAAATTTATAAAGACTAAATAATTTGCCTAAGGTGACATGATCTTTAATTAGAAAAGAGAGCCTGGCTGGTGTTGCTCAGTGGTTGAGCATTGACCTATGAACCAGGAGATCATACTTCAATTCCCAGTCAGGGCACATGACCCAGTTGCCAGTTGCAGGCTCAGTCCCTAGTAGGGGGTGTGCAGGAGGCAGCCATAAATGATTCTCTCTCATCATTGATGTTCCTATCTCTTTCTACCTCTCCCTTCCTCTCTGTAAAATCAATAAAAACATTTAAAAAAAGAAAAGATAGACCAAGACTTTATACAATATATTTGATTATAGTTATTATTTTTAGCACAAACTGACCTCACCAGGTCTTAGCCCATTCAACATTTCTTAAGCTTACAACTGTCCTCTATCAGTAATACACACAGTAGATACTCCACAATAACGAGGTGCCTGTACTAGAATGTAAATGAATGCACTTTCTCCTTCAAGAACTCTCAATCTCTCTCTCTCTCTCTCTCTCTCTCTCTCTCTCTCTCTCTCTCTCTCTCTCTCTCTCTCTTTCTCCCTCTCCTATTTATCTATATACACACACATACATATATGTGTATACATTCATTTAGTTGATTGCTCTAGGATAAATATCTATATCACCCAACATAATATCTGTTTATATGTATAATATTTATTTATGTATAGGTTTATATTCAATTGAATTAAACAGTAAGCTTAAAGTTATAGATTAGGTACTAGAAAACTATGTCCTATTGGTTGGTTGCCTATTTCTGTATATGCTATATAGTTTGTTTTTAAAATTTGTCTTTATTGTTGAAAGCATTACAGATGTCCCCTTTGTTTTTTTGTCATACTGTATATTCTGAAATGCTCCCACAGCTATTCATCCACATATTCTGTATAGGCAATACAGCCTCTGGAGCTTCAAACATTTACCATCTGGCCCTTCAAGAAATACAGTGCAGGAGTGAAGAGCTTCAGCCTCTTTCTGCCCTTCAGGCATGCATTGGGGTGGGGTGCTGGGGTGGATTTCTCCATTGGTGTGACTACCAGATCTTACTCTCCTGAACTCTGAGTTTTCCCAGTTGCTAAGGGCTACTGTCCTCAAAGGATAAGGGGTGGGCACTGAACTTGTACCATCCCACAGACCTACATGTTTGCTGTAAGGGGGTTTCAGGGGCAAGGCTTCTTCCACTGACATGTCTAGAGAAAGGACACAGAGAATGGGCCTGCCTATGAAAGAATCTCTCTCTTCTCTTTTCAAATCTTAGGTTGCTTTGAGGAGCCAAACACAGACAGAAGATCATTTCATTCTTTTCTAATATTCTTTTAGCCTAGGGTAACTAATCAACTTCATTTCACATTTCAAAAATATTATAAATAACAATGGAGCTTATGCAAATCACTGTAACAATTCCATTAATTAACAATTCAATCAGTTATTGTTTCTCCAGAATAAAGTTCATATGAGTCAAACTGTCTCTGTGGTAGCAAATGAACTTGAAGATCAAGTTTTCAAAATATTATCCGGTTTTCTTTCTCACTGAATATATTATTTAATTGGATTGATTCAAACAATTAACCTATTTTGAAATCTCTTCATATGCATATTGTCGGCAAGAATAAAGCACATATTTTTCAAATGTTTACATTTATAACCAAGAAATTCTCAACTTACATGTCTCTGGGACCCATCATATTCGCACCTTTCAATTTTTCCTAGGCTGCCATCCGAAAAATAAAGTTTCTCTGCACGGTGGTCAATGGTGAGGCCATTGGGGGTGAGTATGTCTGTACTGACCACCACTTGAGCATTTTTCCCAGTCAGGGTAGATCTCATAATACTTGGATGCTGTTCATTCCAGTTGGTCCAAAACATTAAACTAAATAAATTTTAAAAAATGTAAAAATAAATTAAAATTTTCATTAACAGTAAAAACATTAGTGGAAACATGGCAATGTCAAACTATTTTAAAAGAACCAAATTATTTCTCATATCTCTGGTCCTTAAGGAAGTGTAGGTAATAAAGGGGATATGTATATTATATTTGCATGCATATTTTTCCAATTTTAAAAAAATGAAACCTGAAAACTATTTCTGGAAAACAATTTTCTATGTATTCTCTCAGAGTAATTTAATTAAATTGAGCCAGTTTTCTGCATAGTGAGGATTTATTATAACCAGGTATAAAACCATCATCTTAAATTTTCTCTGAACTGAGAATATGCTTACTTATTAATATCTTTTTCAGGAGGTCCAATATGATCATTTTAGACATTGTTCTTACCCTACTACTTTTCTTCAATTGATGAAAATCAAAATCTCCCTCTCCTTCCAGGTTCGCTTTTTAAATTCTGCATGCTCCATTTAAATGTTTTAGAGAAATACAATTACTAAACTCTTATACTAGTATTTCTTTAGTATCTTGTTTTTTTCTCTCTCAGTGAGCTTTTTCTATAAATTACAATGTTGTTTCTGGAATCCCAGGGGTTATCAACCCTTAAACATAATATTTGTTACTTAAAGATTCTATAGAATGCTTTGTCAAACTATTCTTTAAGGAAGTCCTAGGATTCGATGGCCCTTAGAGGTCACTGGAAGAGTGGAGAGGCTGCAGATTCTAATCTCCAAGCCCTACTTTTACTAAAACACTCTTTCTCTCCCCACTCCTCCTTTTTATCTATAAGACTGTACCTAAGAGTTTATTAGAAGATTGGGTGTTACTGCTCAGGAAGGAAGATGGAAAGAAAAAGGGAAGGAAGGAAAGAAAGAAAGAAGGGAGGAAGAAAGAGAGGAAGGAGAAAGGAAGGGAGGGAGGGAGGGAGGGAGGGAGGAGGGAGGGAGGGAGGGAGGGAGGGAGGGAGGGAGGGAGGGAGGGAGGGAGGGAGGGAAGAAGAAAGGGAAGGAGGGAGGGAGGGAAGGAGGGAGAAATGGAGGAAGGAAAGGAGGGAGGAAGGGAAGGAGGGAGGATAAGGAGAGGAAGGGAGAAAGGGAAGGGATAAATAAGAGAAAGTAGGCAGAAGAGAGGGAAGCTGACAGGAAGGCTGCTTTAAATATTTGAAAATTTATGCTTAATAAATACTGACAAGGAAAAACAATTTGACATAATATTTTACATTTAAGCAAGACTGCATATGTCATTTCTATGTATAATCATTTAAAGGCAATGTAGCATTATAGCCCAGGCATCGGAAGGCCTGTGTCCATCTTAAGTAAATCACCAGAGCTCTGAGGAGTCAACCTCCTCTCAGCATTCATCTCTCAATCTTCAGAGCCTCTATTTATAAGATGAAGGTACTCAATTAAGTGAAATAAGTCTAAACGTATTTCCAACTCTATCAGAGGGTCCAGATTTAGTTCCTCTTGCGCTGAGTGATTTATGTAGCTCTTTCTTCTCTCAAGTAGTCAGGGCCAGTGTTTCATGTCATTGTTTTTTAGTCTCTGATTTTTCCTCACCACATCTAAAAAGAGCTCTTCTATTTCTGCTCAGTGAAAGCCAGATTGGTCTGACTTTTATTTACTTATTTCATTTAATGATAAAGGATTTTCTAGTAGGTAATAAATATCTTACCATACTGTATTTGAATGGAACTCCATAGATATAGATATAATCTTTTTTTTTCCTACTTACCCAAAGCTTTGTTCTTCAGTTTTCTTACAATTACTTTTTTATGGCATTTCAAAAAGCATGACTTTTTTTTCTAATTTGTCATTTTATATTTGCTCCATATTATAGCCTGAGTATTTTCTCTTGCTATGAATTATTTGTAAGTATTATTATAAATGTCTGCACATTCTATCATCAATAGATGTGGACTATTTAAGCTGTAGTCTAGCATCAAATGTTGAAAATATAGCAGCAAACAAGATGTTTTGTTGTTTGTTTTCTCAGTATTTTAATTGGAAAGATCCCCAGTTGTTAAAATTACTAAATTAAATTACAAAAACACCTTTTAGTTTTCAATTTATATTAATAGTCTTTTTCCCCCCAAATTTCTAATTTCAATCAGCTGTGCCCTAATGTCTTTTTCATATGCCTTTTCCAGCACAATATTGTCTGTTTTCCCTTTCATTATTTAATTTGCTTTGACTGGATTACTCATGGCAGTGATGCCATGCATTCAAAGAGTCTGGATTTTCTTTATTCACATTTACAATCCTTCTACAAAAACTAGTTCTATGAATTGTGAAAAGAGAACTTCAAAGGAAATCTTTAATTTTAAAGTGAGTTCATTTTAAAATTAACCTGACAGTCGTTGGCATATAATGATAATAAAGAAATAAAAATGCACTGTTTTTACTTCTGGCATTCATCCAGGGTGAGCACATGCGGATGGTCATCCTCTGACATGGTGATGACAGCCTCCTTGTCAAAGGCTCCGGGCCGAGTCTGGTCCACGGTGTGTCTGGTGATGGATGAGGTAGTGGAGCTGGTCCAGTACAGTGTATCCCAGGCTCGGTGATAGGCAAGGCCTTCAACAGAACCCACATCTGATGGAAGAAAGAATACATTGACACTTTTATCTACAAAAGACTTGGCTTCTGGACAGAAAAAAACCTTTGAGATACATATGTATACCTATATGATATTTTATTAATCATTTCTTCACAACTTCTTCAAAATAAAACTATAGTAATCGCAATGCTTATAATTGATAGTTGATTATACACAGCAAGACTGTGCTGTAAACTACTCATGGGAACAGATTTTTGTAAGAACATCATTTAAGACTGAATCTTCTCATTCAAAAAAAAAACAAAAAACAACTCAGTTAAGTAATTGGCATTTATTTAGGAAAATGGTGGCTGTCCTTTATTTTCATATATTAAATATTAATTTTCAACAAGTATCCAGTTGTAACAATTTAGAGATACTTTTGAAAATCATAAGGCAGAGGTACCATTCAGGTAGAATCATAATAAGTTTCCTCTTGACATTATATCTGGAGATGTCAAGGAAAAGCAAACGTATAAAAAATTGCAATAGTATCAAGAAGCCAACATCTAACTCCACCCTTGCAACTCAGTCAGAGACAGAGAATGTTTTAATAAGTTCATGCAGGAAGGTCTTTGATTCAATTCAAATAATATGATCTGAAAACAAAAGAAAATGAAATGAATTGCCAGCTAAGGCATGCTTTAAATGTTAAAGAAAGATAAATGGTAGTATGTAGATTCCAGTATATACAAGTGACAACGTGAAAAATGAGTAATTATTGCTTAAAATTGTGCTCCCAATCTCTACAATAACATAGGGTAGCTGTTTTATTTTTCATAGAGGTGCTGGGTACATATCCTATACTAGAGGCCCGGTGCATGGAATTCGTACATGGGAAGGGGTGTCCCTCAGCCTGGCCTACATCCTCTCATAATCCAGGACCACTAGCTCCTAAATGTTCACCTGCCTGCCTGATCATCCCTAACCACTCTTCCTGGCTGCCTTATCGCCCCTAACCTCTCTGCTTGCCTGCCTGATGCCCCTAACTGCTCGTCTGCCTGCCTGATCGCCCCTAACCATTCTGACTTCAGGCCTGATTCCCCTAACCACACTGCCTGCCTGTCTGATCATCCATAACTGTTCTCCTGTCTGCCTGGTTGCCCCTAACCATTCTGCCTACCTGCCTGATCACCCCTAACTGCTCGCCTGCCTGCCTGATCACCCCAATCGCCTTTGCCTCGGCCCCACCACCACAATTTTGTCCGAAAGACATCTGGAATGACATCTGGAAGGTCATTTGACTGTCTGGTCTAATTAGCATATTACGCTTTTATTATTATAGACTACAGGCCTGGTGCATGAATTTGTGCATGGGTGGAGTCCCTCTGAGTGGCCTACAGAGATCTGACCGAAACCCGCAGTCCAACGCCGCCTGCAGCTCTTATCTGCCACTCCCACTCATCTCGGCCCCACTGTGCCTGCCCTGGGCTCCCACCCAATCAGTCCTGATCAAGAGACACTCGCACTGCTGTAGCAGTGCTCGCCAGCCATAAGCCCTGCATCTGGCGCTCTCCCAAGGGAAGTGGCCTGGAGGATTGGGCTAAAACCAGCTCTCCAACATACCCCGAGGGGTCCCAGATTGCAAGAGGGTGCAGGCCAAGCTGAGGGACCCCACCGGTGCACGATCGGGCCAGGGAGGGACCATAGAAGGGCTCCAGGGCATGTCAGGCCCATCTTGTTCAGTCCCGATCAGCCGGACCCCAGCAGCAAGCTAACCTATAGGTCGAAGCATCTGCCCCCTGGTGGTCAGTGCACATCATAGCAAGCAGTTGAGCAGCCTTAACATATTATTAGCATATTACACTTTGATTAGTTGTTTGGTTGTTCTGCCATTCGGTCTACTTGCATATTACCCATTTGCTATATAGGATAATAAAACCCTAATATGCAAATCGACCAAAACTGCAGATCAACCAGTTGCTATGACATGCCCTGACCACCAGGGGGCAGATGCTCAATGCAGGAGCTGCCATTGGTGGTCAGTGCGCCCCCACAGGGGGAGCACCACTCAGCCAGACGCTGGGCTCATGGCTGGTGAGCGCAGCGGTGGTGGCGGGAGCCTCTCCTGCCTTTGCAGCAACACTAAGGACTCCTTGCAGGATGTCTGCCTGCCTGCTTAAGCCTGCTCCTCGCCAGCAGGCAGACATCCCCCAAGGGGCCCCAGACTGCAAGAGGGCACAGGCCGGCTGAGTGATCCCCACCCCCAGTGCCCTAATGTCGTGCACTGGGTCTCTAGTTTAAGTATAAAAAAAATTATACTTTTGCCGAAACCGGTTTGGCTCAGTGGATAGAGCGTCGGCCTGCAGACTGAAAGGTCCCGGGTTCGATTCCGGTCAAGGGCATGTACCTGGGCTGCAGGCACATCCCCAGGAGATGTGCAGGAGGCAGCTGATCGATGTTTCTCTCTCATCGATGTTTCTAACTCTCTATCTCTCTCCCTTCCTCTCTGTAAAATAAATAAATAAATAAATAAAATATATTTTTAAAAAAATTATACTTTGCCTTCATGTTACCTGTTTTCCTCAGAGTTACTTTTAGCATGTTAAATTTGAGAAAAAATGTGCACAGCTTTAGCAGTCATACTAATAAATTAACATTTAGCAGGAAGGGCCTTTTTGTTGTTTTTCTCTCAAGGAATCTCTGAAAGGAATTATTCAGAAAATAAGTAGATAAAAAGGGTTATTTTAAAGTTCAAAACGGGTAAATATTTAGTTTGGTGGTCAATAAAATTTAGTGGGAATGAAAAAATATTAAAGCCATTTGAACTAGGTTTATTTAATGAGACTAAACATGTCATTATCCTCTTTTTCTACATGGAATAGAGAAAAATCCACTAATAAAAATTAATTGCTACCATTTATTGAGCACTGTATTTCTGCTAGGAAATGTTACTTGTTTTGCATACATCACTTTGTGTATAAATCTACTCTGTGAAGTTGGTTTTATTGTTCATCTTGTCCTAAGAAGGAAACGGAAACCTATGGTCACAGAATTGATAGTATTAAAGCAAAATTTTTAGTGCAGATTCATTTGCTTCTAAAAGCCTATATTCTTTAGCATGACTGCTAGTATTTAGAGATGAGTTTAAGCACCTAGGACCATTCTCAATCTACACCAAGCTGGAACCAAAGAAATGATTCATTCATTTTAAATTGTCTGACTCTGGGTGAATTGTATAACCAGTAATTCACCATGAGTAGCCTCCTCTCACACAGTCAACAAAACAATTTATAATAAATAATGTGGGTGATTAGATTGGAAACTTAAGTCAGAGATGATAGAAGAAACATTATAAAACATAATCATAATAAAACCTGTTAAGCTCTTCTTATCTGAATCATAATGTGTTCTTATTTGAAGTGAGTAGGATGGAGGTTGATAATGGCCAAAGGTGTTCCAGTTATTAAATAATAAATCATCTATTCCATGGTATTTTTTGCAATATCAAATCACTTAAGAAATGATTAACTGCATTAATAGTATAAGCAGCATTATATTCCTTCAGAATTCACAGATAGAATGAGAAATGGCATAGTTTAAAATAAGTTCCAAGCAAATCAGAATCATTAATCCAGCTTCACTCTGTACCTTCCCCTTTAACTGACTTTGACAGATGTTCATCATGGGAACTTTTTTTCTACAAATTAGAAAGAAACCACTTGGCATCACTATTGAGAGGAAGTTGATGGTTGCCCTAGTAACCCTGAGGTTACTAGAGTGCATGATACACCTCACCGGCCACGTATAATCTCTTTTATTGTATTTTGTAATAGACGACAGCCTGACAGTACACTTAATCATAATCTGATGCTACATTTAAAAATATTTCAGTAATATATGTCTTTCTCAAAAATATCTCAGTCTTTATAATTGTGTTTGTCATTAACAAATTGTCAATTAAACATCTGCCAAATTTTAAAAAAATCACAAAAAATATTTTATTAGTACTTAAGATAACATAAGATATTTATGTCCATTTTATGATGATTTAATACAACATTGGGTCATGTGGCATGTATGTGAGGGGTATGTGTGTACGTGTGTGTGTGTGTGTGTGTGTGTGTGTGTACATTAAGGTTCCTAAATCAGATAAACAGGTACAATAAGAGCTTTGAATTACTAGTCCTAACAGATAATCATGTAGTTTGAAAATTAAAGTAAAATACCTATCTATCTAGTCAACTAGTCCTGAAATATTGAATAGACTAAATCACTACAGAGTTAAACACTCTTGGAACTTGAGGATATAGAATAGACATAAGTAAGAAAAAAACTCTAACAGCGCTAATTCAGCAGCTCCGTATGTCTGATGGATAGCTAGTAAAAATACCACCTTCTCACTTCATACACTTTCAAAGTAAAAGAGTCCCCTTCCCTCCCCAACTCCCCTCTTTGATCAGGTAATTGGGTTTGGCTAAGCATGAATGAGGTACTAACGTGCTTTGATAGAAATAAAAAGATGAGATCAATTCATCAAAGATCCAAGGCAGGCAAATAACTCAGAATCATTGCTAAACTAATTTGCTGAATTCTAGTTTTCACAGCAATGACTGGCAAAATTGATCCTACTAGTCTGTCGCATTGACACCAACCACTACTCTACAGCTACTCAGAAGAGTTCACGGAGATCATCACTGAAGTAGGAACAGCAGCTCCTTCCTGTCTGTACAGTGTTCTGAAGGCAAGATAAGGGCTTATGGGATGCAAGTGGCAGTAAAGGATGTGCTTGGAAGGGAGTCACGTATACAAAACATTGAATTCATTGGCTGGAAAAAGTTAAGGATAAATACTGCTACAAAGTTAACAGAAATAATACTTATCTCAAGAACATGCTATAACAGTAAAGTGTCACAATGGCCTTCCTATTGAAAGGGTACTAATCCCTATTCACTGGCTTCTTTTCTAAAGTCAAGGAGTATCATAAAGCTTCCTGTTTGAAGATTGGTACAGAGTTTAAAATAAGAAGTTTCTGGGTGCAACATTCCATATCGATCTTAAATTTGTAGTTTCCAGAGAAACAGGATACTGGGTCCAATTCATAGTGTAGACCTGGTATTGAACTCTACACAGAGTACACATGGCTATGCTTTACTTTAAGTCTAACAAAACATACTTAAATACTTAAGTTTTGTATAAATTCTACCCTTTCCTAAAAATCCTCTTTTCTTTTTCTTTTCTTTTCTTTTCTTTTTTTTTCTTTTCTTTTTCTCTTTTCTTTTCTTCCTTCTCTTTCTTTCTTTCTTTCTTTCTTTCTTTCTTTCTTTCTTTCTTTCTTGCTTGCTTGCTTGCTTGCTTTCTTGGGTCAGATAATCTATAGCTCTTCTTGTGTTCAGTCTCCCTCATTGCAATGAGCCCATACTTTACATGGTTGAGTTAAAGGTTTATGTATCATAAACCTTTGTTATGCCCGATTTCATCTTAAAAATTCTCAACAAATTAGAAATAGAAGGTAATTTCCCCAAACTGATAAATGGAATCTTGAAAAGCCCAAGGCTTGTGTCATCTTAGTGGTGAATAAGTGAGAGATTTCCCCATAAGGCCAGGAACAAGAAAATAATTCCTACTCGTACACTTCCATACAGCTTTCATGTTGAAGATTTAGTCAGAAAAACTGAGGGGGGGGGGAAGTCTCCACACTGAAAAAAGTAAAATGATCTCTATTGGGAGATGACATGTTTTAAATGTACAAAGTCTTAAGTAATTTACCAAAAAAAAACTATTAGAATTGCAAAATCCTCAGTTAGGTTGCAGGGCAGATGAGCAACATACAAAAGTCAGTTGTATTTCTTTCTTTTTTAAAATTTTTTTAAAATGTATTTTATTGATTTTTTACAGAGAGGAAGGGACAATGATAGAGTTAGAAACATCGATGAGAAAAAGCCATCAATCAGCTGCCTCCTGCACGCCCCCTACTGGGGATGTGCCCGCAACCAAGGTACATGCCCTTGACTGGAATCGAACCTGGGACCCTTCAGTCCGCAGGCCGACACTCTATCCACTGAGTCAAACTGGTCAGGGTAGTCAGTTGTATTTCTACACAGTTTCAATGAACAATTCAAAAATAACATTCAGAAGACAATTCCATTTACAATAGTATTTAAAAGAATAGAAAATACAAAACGGTGAAATAAAATTAGGAGTAATTTTACCAAAAAATTCCAATCTTAAAAGTATACACTGAAAACTATTAAACATCAATGAAAAAAATTAAAGATTAAAAATAGAAAGATAACTCACATTCATGAATTGGAAGACAATATTGTTAAGAAGGTAATTGTTTCCCAATAGATAATATAAATTCAATGTAATCATTACCAAAATCCCAGTCAGCATTTTCCCCCAGAAATTGGTACACTATTCTTGAAATACAAGTGGAAATGAAAGAGACCAAAAATAGCACTTGAAATACAAGTGGAAATGAAAGAGACCAAAATAGATCTTGGGGGGGGAAACGTTAGATGACTCACACTTTTTGATTTTAAACTTACTACAAAATTACAGCAATCAAAACAATGTGGTAGTATCATAAGAAAAGATATATAGATAAATGGAAGAAAACTGATAGTATAGAAATAAAACATATTATTTATGGTAAATTACTTTTTGGCAAGAGTATGAGAAAAATAGATTATGTGTTCCTTTACTCAATAAATATAAAAGATTAGTCAATATTTTGGCTAATAGACCTAAATGTAAAAGGCAAATTATAAAAATCTTAGAAGAAACTATAGGACTAAATCTTCATAAACTTGGGTTAGACACAGACTTCTTTGTCATGACATCAAAAGAAAGATGACAAGCAATCAATCAATCAAGTTGGACTTCATAGGAATTAAAAACTTTGGTGTTTCAAAAGACACCACCAAGAAAGTAAAAATATAATCCACAGAATGGGAAAAAATATTTCCAAAGCATTAATGTGCTAACAGACTTGTATCTAGAATATATATAGAACTCTTACAACTCAACAATAAAGTAAAAAATAACCCAAGGAAAAAATGAGTATATGAATTAAATGAGGTATACAAACGCCTGATAAGAACATGAAAAATGCTCAATGTTATTATCCATCAGAGAAATGAAAATCAAAATCATACTTCACATCCAATATAATAACTGTAATAAAAAATATCAGAACAAGTTTTGACAAAGATGTAGCAAAATTAGAACTCTCATACATTGCTGGTAGAAACGTAAAATGGGGCAGCTGCTTTGGAGAAAAGTCTGGCAGTTTTCCAAAATGTTAAACATATAATTACCATATGATCTAGCAATTCCACTGCTGGGTCTAGACCCAAGAGAAATAGAAATACAGTATGTATCCAAATGTACACAAATGTTCATTGCAGTTTTATTCATAACTAGAGGCCCGATGCACAAAATTCATGCAAGAGTAGGCCTTCCTTTCCCTGGCTGCTGGCACTGGCTTCCCTCTGGCACCCAGGACCCGGGCTTCCCTGGTAGCCCCAGCTTCATCCGGAAGTAGTCTGGAAAGATGTTCGGTCTAATTAGCATATTACACTTTTATTATTAAAGACAGCTAAGAGCAGAAATGGCCCAAATGTCAATCAACTGATGAATAGTTGAATAAATGGTGGTACTGCACATCTATATAATAGAATATTATCCAGCAATAAAAAAGAATGAAGATCTAATAGAGGCTAAAATATGGATGAAGCTTGAAACTATTATACTTAGTGAAAGAAGCCAATCACATAAGACTACTTAATCTATAATTCCCTTCACATGAAATGTTCATAGTAGGCAAATCTTTAAAGACATAAAGTAAATTAGTGGTTGTCAGTGGCTAGGGAGGATGGGGGAAATAAGATTGAAGTGACTACTAATTGATATGGGTTTTGTTTAAGGGGGGAGTAGTAATAAAAATATTATCTAATTGATTGTAATAATGGTTGCACAACTCATACACTAAAACAACATTGAACTATGCACTTTAAATGCATGGATTAAATGTTATATAATTTATTAAAGTAGACCCAGAGCTGTCTTTAAGGACACATATAAAATAATGTGAGAATAAGCATCAATAAATGGAAAATTTAGGTTCTAATTTGCTAAATGGAGGTAATTCTATTATGAGTCTAGACACAGGGTTGTTGTAAGGTCCGAAAGAAGAGACTTTCTTCCTCTGTGTTTCTCTTTTCTCTCTCTCTCTCTCTCTCTCTCTCTCTCTCTCTCTCTATATATATATATATATATATATATATATATGTAAAGATGAAAATATTTTAAGGTATTTGGATATGATTTAATTAGCAGCCAGTGGAGATATTAGAGAAAATTTAAATACCTGCAACTTTCTCTTCAATCTATTTACTAAAATTACATTTGCTTTACAAATGATTAACTGGAAGGATTATTTCCCCTTTCTAACTACTTAACATGAATGGATTGCAATAGATTTCCAGGTAGATTGCTTATTATAAATTAGACTACTGCCTCTCTAGTTTAAAGACTTGGAGTCTTTTTTTTCCATATTAATAAAATAAAAATAAGTTGGTTATCTAAAATAACTTTCAGGCCCTGGATGGTGTGGCTCAGTTGGTTGGAGCACCACCCTCTATACCAGTGATGGCGAACCTATGACACGCGTGTCAGAGGTGACACACGAACTCATTTTTTGGTTGATTTTTCTTTGTTAAATGACATTTAAATATATTAAAAAAATCAAAAATATAAGTCTTTGTTTTACTATGGTTGCAAATATCAAAAAATTTCTATATGTGACATAGCACTAGAGTTAAGTTAGAGTTTTTCAAAATGCTGACACGCTGAGCTCAAAAGGTTGGCCATCACTGCCCTATACTGAAAGGCTGTGAGTTTGTTTCTGGGTCAGAGCATAAACTTAGGTTGCGTGTTTGATCCTCACCAAGGCACATAGAGAAGACAATTAATTGATGTTTCTCTCTCTCTCTCTTCCTCCCCTTTCTTTAAAATCAATAAATACATACTCTCACAGCCGGTGTTGCTCAGTGGTTGAGCATCGACCTATGAGCCAGGAAGTCAAGGTTTGATTCCTGGTCAGGGCACATGCCTGGGTTGTGAACTCGATCCCTAGTGTGGGGCATGCAGGAGGCAGCCAATCAAGGATTCTCTCTCATCATTGATGTTTCTATCTCTCTTTCCTTCTCCCTTCCCCTCTGAAATCAACAAAAATAATAAAATAAAAAGTATACCCTCTAATGAGGATTAAATATATATAAATTAATAAAATGACTTTCAGATATAGGCTTTCATATATACACTTTCATTTTTATTTCCTCAGATTATTACGGTGATTAACAAATCACATACCAGAATATGCACCAGCAGAGGGTACTAGCCAGGGCACAGTCTGGACAATCTGATATCCAGTATACACTGCCAAATATTTAGTGTCAACTCTAATCACAGCCAAACCATAGTAGTAGCTTTTACCTGTACACTTTGCTCTGAATATTTATCTTCTTAAATCCTTTAACTGCTAAAGAGCTCAACATCTTTTTTCACCAGTCTAATTTACTGAAAACTAAACAAATTAAATTATAGTCTAAAAATTTAAGCAAGGAACAACTTTGCTCTGGAAAATATTGTAATGAAACACCTGGAAAACTAGAGAATCCACTGAAAACTACTGACTGTTCAGTAAGATGGCAGGCAATAAGTAAATAAACAAAACAAAGTTAATCATTTTATTATTAGTATATACAAAAATAACTGATCAGATATATAATGGAAAAAAAATATCAATCCAAGTAGCTACTAATGATGTTGGTTCCCGTGAATGAATACAGCTGTAAAACTGCTTGACTCTTAACCACATGAATTTGACTGTTTTAGAGGCTAAAGTATCCAAATGAAGCCACCTAGCAAGAATGCAAATCCCTTAAGTTGAGGCCCTCACCCCTCTAACAAGAGGATATCCAATCTATTCAAAGGGTTTGAATGGGCAATAACTCTACTCTCTCTTGTCCTCATTATCCTACTTACTAAAACACATTTTATTTTTTTCCAAAAGCAAACGTTTTTTTTTGCAGAAATGCAATTTATCTTTAACAAAGACAAGCTTTTACTATCATCCCCTAAATAGTTTTAATTCCCTGAAACCAGAGGATCTCAAACATTTCTGTTAGAACAGTCTTTGCTTTACATTGCAAAACAAAACTGGCCTATTTAACTTGGTTTTCCCTGAACAAAGGAGCAATTTGCCCTAAGGTAGTACTGAAACAGACTGACACACTTTTCACTAACAGTGTTTTATTTTTTCCTAATCTCTTTCATTGTGTGTGTCTATGTGTGTGTGTGATTCAGGTTTAAAAACATTAAACATCTGAATTTTAGCCTGAATCCCAGACTAAGCTGAAAATTATATGGACTCAAACATGTCTCAACAAATCCTTCTATCATGTATCACCACTATGGGAAGCAAAGACATATAGGCAACTATAAACTTGAGCATGTGGGTAATTATAGTTGTGTCATTCAGGAGTAACTGGAGATAAACAGTTACTCAACTAAGATTAAGCTAACATTGGTGTGCCCAGGGTTGCCAGGAAAAACATGAGTTACAACGTTTCAAAACCCTCAGGTATGGCATAATTCCTCTTCCAGGGAAAAGCTAGGACACCTAATATGTACAGCCTTTCTTTGAGTAATGTAATTAGAAAGTGACTTGGAACCTTACATCAGTTCCCTGTGAGAATGTAAGGTAAATCTTCGGGCCAAAATCATGAACCAGAACATTCTTGACAATGAGATATCTCTGCCTGTCTACAGCTGTCTACGTAAGGTCCATCATTTCCCTCAATCAACTCATACAATACAAAGTGACCTCAACAGCAATTCACTTGTATCAAGGATACTTTCTTAGTATGAGAGAAACTAGGAAGTCCTTCTTGTCCAAACTAAAACTCAGGTGTACATTCAAGTTTCTCAAGGTCCTTTATTCAATATGAATTCCCTTGGTTTAAGGTGGACTCTAGGTGTTCTTTGTTTAAATACATTTTTTGTTTGTTTGTTTTTTGGTGAACAACACTCTCCAAAGGATAACTCATTAAGTTATTGGTGAATAATGCTTTATTTATTATTGCATTCTATTATTTTTAACTAGAGGCCTGGTGCACAAAAATCATGCACAGTGGGGAGGGGGAGTATCCTCAGCCCAGCCTGTATCCTCTCCAATCCGGGATCCCTCAGGGGCTGTCCAAATGCTGGTTTAGGCCAGAACACAGGGATCAGACCTAAACTGGCAGTTGGACATCCCTCTCACAATCTGGGACTGCTGGCTCCGAACTGCTCACCTGCCTGCCTGCCTGATCACCCATAACTGCCTCTTCCTGCCAGCCTGGTCACCCTCAACTGCCCCTCCCTTGCTGGCCTGGTTGCCCCTTACTGCCTCCACTGCCAGCCTCATCACCCCTTACATCACCACCCCCCCACCCACCTGGTTGCCCCCAACTTCCCCCCTCTGCTGGCCTGGTCACCCTCAACTGCCCCTCCTTGCTGCCTGGTCGCCCCCAACTGCTCCCCCCCACCAGCCTAGTTGCCCCTTACTGCCTCCCCTACTCGCCTGGTCACCCCCAAATACCCCCCTCTGCCGGCCTGGTCGCCCATTAACTGCCCCCCCCCCCTGCTGGCCTGGTTGCCCCTTATTGCCCCTCCTAACAGCATGGTCGCCCCCAACTGTCCCCCTGCCAGCCTAGTCACCCTCAACTGCCCTCCGCCACCTGGTCACCCCCAACTGCTCCCCCCCCCGCCAGCTGGGTTGCTCCTTACTGCCACCCCTACCTGCCTGGTCGCCCCCAAATGTCTCCCCCTGCCGGCCTGGTCGCCCCACGCAGCCTGCTGTTCAGTTGTTTGGTCGTCCCTCACTAACCCCCCTGCCGGCCTTGTTGCCCCACGCAGCCTTCCGTTCGGTCGTTACTGTTACTGTGATGGTGTCCCAAACAATTTGCATATTCCTCCATTATTAGTTCAGTATAGATGGGCCATAAAATGTGGGCCTTTTTTTATGCAGAAGAAGAAAAGATGAGTAACTTCCAAAAATCGTCTTAAGAGAGGCATAGAAATGAAGGCTTGGGGAGTCTAGAAATAGCACAAACATTATGTGGATGAAAGGGGCCAAATACTAACCTGACAAGCTCAGGGAAGACCTGCATTACGGTCTTGCAAACTGAGAGACCTAAATTAACACAAAGGATGGTCTGAAATTAAACTTTAACTGAGAGCAGTGACGGTGGGCAGTTACGTCCTAGGCTGGTATCTTCACTGGCAAGGTCAACCTTTACCTTAACTGAGCCTGTCTGTCCTTTTTGCGTCTATGACAACATATTCATAAAATGTCTGGGTAACTTTTAACTTTCCTTTTTCCAAACTCCTTGGGGTACAACCTAATGTGCCTGGGCACCAGGACAGATACCACAAAGTCCTTCATTTTTATTGTTATCATGTTAATTGTTGACTGTTGACTATCCTGCACCTATCTAAGTATGTGTCTATCATTTTACTTTTTATCCAATCCCAGGGGTTTTGTGCTTTACTTTCTCCCACCTCTCTAATCTATCACCCATGGATTTCATGTAACCCACATACATCTCCTCCTTTGATCGCAATGCATAAAAATAGATGAAAACCCACCATTCTCTGGAGCATTATCACAATCTATAGAGATGCTGCTTCCCAGTAATTATTGACAGTTTGGCTCAAATAATCTCACAAAAATTCTTTACAGTTTTGAACATTTTTACGTTAACAATTACATGGGTGCTTAACAGAAAGGCAGCATTATATCCAGTTCACCAGCTATTTGCTGGTGATAAATTAGTAACTTCAAGAAAAAATATTCCCTACACATTTGTTCATTTTGCATAATAGATATGGTGCATAAAATTAATTGGACAGAACATACTCTTGTAGCTTCTGATGCTCTTATGATTCCCGTCCTACAATGGACAAGGGCCTTCTAAACCGAGTTCAGTCCAAAGCAGCTACAATGTTGAATTCTGCACAACGGCCTTTTATTCTTCCTGACAAATCTCAGCTATGTCTTCATGATTTACATGCCACTCTTCAAAATGTCTTTTTTCTTCTCATCATTCTCTCCTTAGTTTTTATGATTTTAAACAGTCTTACCTCTCTCCATAGTTCCACTACTATTGCCTCCTCTTATTTCCATTGTGAGTGTCCTCAAGGCTATTAGTGAACATAAGATGGTTCATGACTCCAACTGTAAGGACCATCATGAGACCTGACAGATTCTCCTAGCCAGGCTCCTCTCACCCTTTTCCCTACTATGTTTCAACCTTGATCTACAAAAACCACATATTCTCAGCTAAATGATGTTATCCATCTCCATCCCCTACATTAAAAACTTAAACACCTATTTTCTAAAAACTCAAGGCTGCATCTCTAGGATAATCCTGGACCCCTTTAAAGTACCAGCCTGAGAAAGCTCAAAGCTGCCAAAAGATTTACTATTTGTTCCAGCCAAAACTTGTTGACAATCTGGACCACCCTTCCTTCCAGCACTTCCTCTTCCACTTTGAAATGTATATGAATCTTATACAACTCTAGAGTGTCTTTCTTAATGGCCTAAAAACCATGCCTTTCAAATGCAGTCATCAGGAAAGATTGGGGCTGTATCTCCCAGTCTCTGTGGGAGGGCAGAATCCTAATTTTGCTCAGGTAAAACCTCAATATAAGGGATTAATTTGGGTGAGGGGGTGTCTGTCAAACCTAAAAGTCCATTATATGATAAAGTAGTTTTTCCAAATATGTATGTTTAAAAATTTACAAATTAGTTTAACTGTTTTTAATTATTAGACACATTTTTGTAATTACAATTAAGTATGTATGAAAAATCTAATTTCACGGAAAGGTTTTCTATTATGTATTACAGTAATTTTAAATTTACACAGTCACCACAAGTAAACAAATGCACACCAGTGGGGTGTGGCTTAGCATTCTTGGGAACATCAGCCAGGCCAGCATAAGCGCTACAGCTGCTGCAGAAAGTCACGCCCTGCCACAACAGAACCAATGACCACGTGCCACACGATGTGATCCTGTGTTAATCAATCCCCAGTCACCAAACATTGTGTGTGAGCAGTGAACGACTCTTGAATTTAAATATGTAGACTATAGTTGTAGATATGTAATAGTTATGTTGGCGAAATTACTACAGTGTTTTTTCCAATGTATGGCCTATTGTTAAAAGTAACAGTGAATTAATAACAACAACAAAAAACCTGTTAATTTAATTATAAGCAAATCTTGATTAAAAGCATTTTTTAAATTAACAGGGTGCTAATTTTCACATATGACATATGAACCAAAATTTTGTCTGTTAAGTCCAAAGTCCATTAAATTGAGGTCTGCAAAATTGAGAGTTTACTGTAATACCCTCCTCCTACTCTTCCAATCACTGAAATTTCATTTAACTTGAAAAAATATTCTCAGAAAAATACCTCTCCAACTGCCTTCTTTATACTAAGCACTTCTCTCATCCCTTCTACTTTTCCATATACAATAATACTTTGCCCATACTTCCATTTTCATACCTATTAAACTCCATCACAGTTATTTTTATATGTATCTCACCATCCATGTTGCAACCTCTTTAAAAAAAAAAAAACCTTAGTGATAGGTCCTCCCTTCCCCCAACTGGTGGGCTGAGTATGACTTAACCTGCCGCCCAGAAATACCTGAGTGACTAACCAGGTACCTTATATGGACTATACATTGGACCACCAATCCACACCTGCCAAATACCCTAAGCCCTTGTCCTATATGGACAATGCAGTAAGCCACCAATCAGTGTGCACCAAGTACACTAAGCCCCCACCCCTTCCTATTCCACCCCTCAAAAGGCGTGCCCACCCTGCAAGTGCTGCTGTCCTCCCCTTGGGTGACAGCCCGGCAGGTGCTTCTCCTCTAATAAAGCCTGTAGTCCTGTTTTTTTTGCCTCTGTCTGATTTTTCACTTAGCTATCTGCACAAGTACTGCCTTACTGAGGTTGACCACCTAGAATATAAAAATAGGTTCTCTGCTTTCTTAGTCATGTTTGTATCTCTGGAACCTAGTGATGGTAAGTAGTAAGTGTGTCTCAGGTTTGTTGAGTTTTCAAATAAAATGCTCAAAATTAATTTTTGAATTAAATGTAGAGCAATTTAATGGGGTGAATGAAGGGATATCTAATTTTTAAGCTTCTTCTTTACTAAGAAATTTACTAAAAATAACCATATTTTAATTTTTAAATCACCACAAAATTAAATAATAAAAGTATGACCAGGGTAAGTTCTCTGTGCTGTCTCTTGCCCCGCCATAATGACCTTGGAAGGCACTTGATAAGGTAAAGACAATTAGATTCAGCCTGTATCTCTGAATCAAGGAGTAAGATCTATTTTGGTGAATCACCAAAGTAGACCATAAGATACCAATCACAACATACCTAATTTTAAATGCTTTCATAAGATACTTTCATGTCCAACACTGTTGATTTAAATACTCTCCTTTGTTCAACCTACAGTTGTTAGTCTGACAGTAATCATTCCGTAAAGAACATTCTTTATTTCCAAAGTTCTGTTCTAAATTATAAGTTCACTCAGGGACTTCACAAGTGATATCTAAGGATAGATCATTACAATCCATTTCAAGATTGATTTGATGTGGTTTCAAAATATGTATGCTGATTTTCCTAAGACATTTCATTTGATTCAGGCATACATTATTAAGAAATAACACTGATGCCAATTTTATTTGTTGACTATTATTTTAACAATTTTGGCAGAAAATTATTTTAACAAGCTACATTAAACTTTTTATCATCTAAAATTTATTATCAACAGTTTATGAAACATCAACAATTTTATCCTCCATTTACATTAATGGTTCATGTATATTTTGTACTTTTCTTTGATTTTTTTTTTCATTATTGAATGATTACCAGTCTTGAATGCCATTTGTCCTTTTAAATTACTTTGTGAAAATTAAATAAAATAGCAACACTACCTTCCATCTATCACATTCAAATGATAATAATAGTTAACATTTATGAAGTATGTATTGAGGATATGCATGTACTGACTCTAAACTACATCGCAATTTCATGAAGTGGAACTCAGACATCAGAAAGCTTATAAAATATAAGCTTATAAGATATCTAATTTACTGAGAACTTACTATGTGCTTGGCACTATTTTAAGAGTTTATATTATTTAATCTAAAAACTAAAGCATTTGCTTGGCTATCGTTCTGTTATTTTGGTCTGACTATACAAGTTTTGCCTATTTCTTTGCTCAAATTCACAGAACAAAAAGGTAGAATGCCAGAATTTTCAGTTGTATACTCCTCTGAAGAATACCACACAGATACCTGCATTTCATGTAAAAGGAAATAATGACAACATATATACTTTAGAAGAATTTTATAAGGTACTTAGCAACATATCTAGTTGTAAACAGAGCTATTATGGAAAGAAAAATCAGGTTGTCAACTTGATCTGGTGAAGTCAATATATCTTTCTCAAAGACTATATTTTAAAATTTATCTTTATTGTTGAAAGTATTACAGATGTCCCTTTTGTATCTCTGGAACCTAGTCATGATAAGCAGTAAGTGTGTCTCAGGTTTGTTGAGTTTCCATCCCACACCCACATCCACCAGGCCAACTGACCCCTCCACCCATACCTGACCCCACCAGGCCTATTGTCTGTGTTCATGGGTTATGTATATCTCTCTATATAAAAGCCAAAGCAACCAGAAGGCCGGAATGACCAGAACGACCAGTCGCTACAACGCTCACTGACCACCAGGGGCAGACACTCAATGCAGGAGCTGCTCCCTGGTGGTTAGTGTGCTCCCACAGCTAACCTCCCACACTGGCAAACATCCCCTGGACCCTCCCCACATCTAGCAGGGCCTAGCTGGCAGCCAGCAATTGGTAGCCAGCAGTAAGGGAGGCCCCAGCCAGCAGCTGGAAAGAAGGCCCTTGGCCGGCAGCCAGAAGGCCCCGATCAGCCCTGATCACCAGCCAGGCCATGGGACCCCACCCTGCAGGAATTCTGTGCACTGGGTCTCTAGTAGGCATATAAGTTCTTTGGTTAATCTCTTCCAAACCCTACTTCCCCTCCTTTTCTCTGAGATTTTTCAGTCTGCTCCATGCTTCTGTTTCTCTGAATTATTTTGTTATCAGTTTATTTTGCTCATCAGATTCCACATATGCGTGAAATCATGTGATACTTGTCTTCCTCTGACCGGCTTATTTCTCAAAGCCTATTTTTAATAGCATTGGTGATGAGATGTGAATTTGATGCTAGGTCTTCTTTCTGATCTTCTTTCTTTTCCATGATTTCAAGTCTTTCTGTGAACTTAAAGTGCTCCAGAGAAAAATAAAATTTCAGATAAATCTATATGTTTAAAAATTCAGCAGTACATTGCCTTACCAGACAGTTTATAAAGAGGTAAAGAGCGAAGACTTCTGGTCAAGATGGGAGAGTAAGTAAATGCTGTGCTCACCTCCTCCTATGACCACATCAAAATTTTAAGTAAACTACAGAACAACCAACACTGAGAAGCACCTGCAGACTAGCTGAAAGGAACTCCTTTAACTAAGGACGTACAGAAGAAGCCACATTGAAACAGGAAGGGCAGAGAGGCAGAAAGGACGGGGCTCACAGCCATGGGTAGAAGCTCAGAAATGGGAGCAATATTTCAGCTGTATAGGTTCCTCCTGAGAAGAGAGGGGTCCCATCCCCACAACCCACACTCCAGCCCAGGCTTCCAATGCCCGAAAGGGAAGTCTTCATAGCCTTTGGCTGTAAAAACCAGCAAAGATTGTGGCTGAGTGAGACAGAGGGCTGCTGAAGTTCCAGGCATTCTCTTAAAGAGCCCACACACAGATTTGTTCACTGACATTCATGACTCCGAGCTGCAGCTCTGGGGCAGCAGCTTGAGAAGTGCCAGGGACATACAAGGAGGAACTGAATTGTCTGGCTTTAGGGAAAGACTTAGGGGGCAGCCTTCTCCCAGACAGAAGTACAGGAGGACACCATCACTCTTTTGTTGTAATCTTCCCCCCACCCAATCTGCAGGCACAGGTGGGCTTCAGGTCTCAGTCTCCATCAACTTGATAACACTGTTTGCTCTGCCCTGGGGATTCCCTCAGACCCTACTAAAAACCAACTTGCTAGCTCACCCAGGCTGCTTCCAGTGGCTGTTCCATACAGCCTGAATTGGCTGTTGCTGTGGACTTTCCTAAAAACTCTCAGAAGTTCACAAGCTCCAATAAGTAAACGCTGGCTTTGAGATGCCCCATACCTCTTGCTAATCAGCTCCAAGCTTGGCACTAGTTTCAGCAGCCTTGATTGGCAGCTTAGTATTTCCTAGGCACCTCTAAGCCCAGCACAAATAGCAACCATCTGCAGATAAGTTTGTAGCTCATACCAGGTGGCCTTTGGCAGGGCACAAAAAGAGGCTAACATTGGCATGCACCGGAGCCCTTCCCAAGAGGCCCCAGGACCAGCACATCCATTGGCAATCTTTAGACCATTCAAGAGCACCAAACCACCACCTTCAGAGCCAGTCTTCACAATCAGCTTGACCAATGAGCCTGAGAGTTAGTTCCTTCCATTGAAGTGCCAATAGCAATCAAGGCTCAACACTAACAGGAAGGTACTCACACCCACAAAAGGAACACCCAGATCTGGTGGTCAGGGAAACTATGTCACTGGGTTCCAGGAAACCTATGACCACATCAAAATTTTATTACATAAGGCCACTCTACCAAAATCGGGAGGTGTAGCAACTCTACCTAATACATAGAAACAAATACAGGGAGTCAGCCAAATTGAGGAGACAAAGAAACAAGTCCTAAAGGAAATAGACATACAAGTCCAGGAAGTACAGAGTCCCAAACAAGATGGACCCAAAGAGGCTCACACCAAAACACATCATAATTACAATGCCAAAGATTAAAGACAAAGAGAGAATCTTAAAAGCAGCAACAGAAAAGCAGTTAGTTACCTACAAGGGAGCTCCCATAAGACTGTCAGGTGATTTTTCAATGGAAACTTTTCATGCCAGAACAGATTGGCATGAAATAGTCAAAAATAATGAAAAGCAAGATCCTACAACCAAGATTACTATACCTAACTATTGTTTAGAATCAAAGGAGAAACAAAAAGCATCCTAGTCAAAGTAAAGCTAAAAAAATTCATCTCTACCAAGCCTGTATTATAAGAAATGTTAAGGGGACTTCTTTAAGGAGATAAAAAGATGAATAACATGGAAATAACTACATACCACAATTGTAAATGGATTAAATGTTCCAATCAGAAGACATAGGGTAGTTAAACAGATATGAAAACAAGACTAAAAAATATGCTCCCTACAAGAGATCCATTTCAGATCAAATGACCCACATAGACTAAAAGTAAAGAAATAAAAAAAGATATTTCATGCAAATGAAAAAACAAAACAAAACAAAAACCCAAACAGAAAAGGCTGTGAAAGCGATACTTATAGCAAACAAAATAGACTTTCAAACAAAGACTATAAAAAAAGACAGAAAAGGACCAGCAATTCCACTTCTGGGTATTTATCTAAAAACACCCAAAACACAAATTTGAAAAGTAAATTCATCCCTATGTTTATTGCATCATTATTTTTTAAAAATATATTTTATTGATTTTTTACAGAGAGGAAGGGAGAGGGATAGAGATTTAGAAACATAGATAAGAGAGAAACATCGATCAGCTGCCTCTTGCACACCTCCTCCTGGGGATGTGCCCGCAACGAAGGTACATGCCCTTGACCGGAATCAAACCCAGGACCCTTCAGTCTGCAGGCCGACGCTCTATCCACTGAGCCAAACCGGTTAGGGCTATTGCATCATTATTTACAATACCCATGACATGCAAGCAACCTAAGTCTTCACCAATAGAAAAATGGATAAAGAATATGTGGTTCACATATAAAACCAAATATTACTTAGCCATATAAAATAATGAAATCTTGCCATTTCTGACAACATGGATAGACCTAGGGAGCATATGCAAAGAGAAGTCAAACAGAGAGAGACAACTGCCATATGATTTCACATATATGGGGAATCTAAAAGAAAAAAAAATGAACAAATAAAACAGAAACAAATTCATAGATAAAGAAAACATTTTGATGATTGCCAGACAGGAGGGGGTGGCTGGATGGGTAAAAAAAGGGAGGGATTAAGATGTGGAAGTTGCTAGTTATAAAAACATTCATGAGGATATAAAATGCAGCATATGGAATGAAGTAAGTAACATTGTCATAACTCTATGGTGTCAGATGGGTTCTACACTTATGGAGGTGATCAACTTGCAAGTTAAATAAATATCTAAATCACTATGTTACGCACCTGAAAATAATATAATATTGTATGTCAACTGTAATTGAAAAATTAAAAAAAATATTTAAAAAAAGAGATAAAGGGCCTCTTACTCATATAAAAGAAAATAGTTAACATGCATGTTGTCAAGAAAATAATTATCTTATATGTACATTTCAAAAGTTTTCTCCTTAATAATTTAGAATTTCTCTGATTTGTATTTATGTTTCCTTGATTAACCACCTGGTCCTCCAAAACCTTAAGCTGGAAGAATTTTTATATTGTTGAGGACTTTCTTTTGATCTTTAATATGATAATAAAACAAATATACACAGGTACACAGAGTAGAATAAAAGTGTACCAGAGACCTAGGAAATCCTGTGAACTAAACTAAATTCAACTTTTTGCCTTTTAACTTTTTAAAAACACTTTCGGTGTTAAGAAAAATATTTCTAGTTTATTTTCATTTTCACACTGAAAGTACACATTAGCTTTAAAATTCACTTATCAGTATCATCATTATTTACTATTTAGTGATAATAAAAATAAATATGAGAAAGAGATATGAAAATATATATGTTCAAGTGCTCATTGCATGTGTATATTATTGGAGAACATATGTATCATGTGTATATTATTGGAGAACAAAGGCATTTAAAAAATAAAGGTATTTTTGTTTCAAAAGATCAGTGAAAAAGTAAGACAGAAAAAAAATACAAAAGTAAAAGCAAGTTCCATAGAAAAAAGGGTTTCATAGAAAGATCTAGGACTAACAGTCACAAATATGAAATTTCTAAATAAACTCAATGGTACAAAATATAAAAATAAACAATTTTAATGTTTTTTTGTTTGCATACATGGTAGATGCAATATGTATGAAAATGTCAAGGCTTTTGAAAGAACAAAGATGGAACTTGTAGAAGAAAAAGGGAAAATTATTTTTTTGTGTCATGCCAGAACAAGTTAGAAAAGACAAAAGACAATACCTAAAAAGAACGGAAACTCTGTTCATATTCAGAACAGGATAACTTCAGGAATATAACTAAAGGAAATCCTTCTACTGCCAAAAGCAGTTATTTTCCAAAACAATTTTGTAAAAGTATGTTTCTTTGTGAGGAGCTTAAGGTCTGGAGTGCTGGGGACAGGGTAGAGGCGGGAAGGTGGTAAGGTGGTGAGAAAGTAGTCGCCTCAAATAAGGCTGAAACAGCAGTCATACAATTTTGAGTTAGAATTGGGCAGTGGAACTTAAAGATCTTAACAAAATGAAAAATCTAAAAATATACAGGGATGTGGGTGAGGAAATGATTATTTTCTCTTTGTAAAAGGGTTATCCAAAGACATCTAAGTAGCTATTCTGATGGAAATGAGCATGAAATACAATTGCAGATTCCTGTACTCCCTATAAATCACTTCTCTGATTCCTGTACTTTCAATAAATCACTTCTCAAGTATCTGAAAAGTGAATATTTTACTATAATTGCAGCATGGATCGTTTTTGTAGCTCAATAAGCTTTTATCGACAATGATTTAGAATCTGGTAGTGTGTGTATGTATATTACACAAATATGTGTGCATGTATATCACACATCTATATATACGGATATATGCATATACTCATAAATACCCACATATATAGTAATATTTTTTGCAAGAAATTAGTTAATCATAGAAATGGCAAAGATGGATATGAAAAGCATGGAATGGCTAAAAATTTGTGTCACTGGAAACTATGAGAACCCAAGGGCTGTTACGGTCCTGGGCAAAAACTGGAAACCAATTTTAATCCCATCAGTGTTATTTCCTGACTTAGTGTAACCAGGAAGGTCATCTTGTTTCTCATTTATAAAATAGCATTAATAACTAACAGTTCCTTAACTGCTTCGTGTAAGATATGAAGATAATTAAGATTATTTCTAGGTAAATTTTATGGTTTGTTAGAAAGAAGTATTACAAAAAAAATGCTGGCATTATTAAGCCAACACAGAGATTTTCAATACACTAAAAGGAAAATAAAATAATATTCAATTTTCTGTCACTTTAAAGATTACAGACGCTTCACAGAGAAAATGAAGAAGATATTTAACTATTTGAAATAAATGAAAATAAGAATGGTGTTTAGGACAAAAAGTAGTATCAAATAAACAAATATGATAGATTGGTTAAATAACTATGCTATGCCATAAATGAAGGCACTTTTTAACATCATAAATTTCTTGTGTAAGTTTAAAACCTATCAGAAGATTGCAGTATAAGTTTAAAACCATCAATGTAGGCATTTTTTTTAACATCATACATTCCTTATGTAGGTTTAAAACTAATCAGAAAAATGCAGTACAAGTTTAAAACCTATCAGAAGAAAGCATATTTTCCTTTCTCCTCTTCCCTTTTTGACTTCTCCCCTTTCTTCCACTTTGATTTTTGAAATCTAACATTCTTCACAGTATATTCATTCTAAGGAGTAAGAGTCAACATTACATTTAAAATTTTGGTGTAGTCTTCTGAGGTGATGAATCTTTTTAGACAAGAAGGTAGCCAATCCCATTAATAGGGCAAGCCCATTTGTCCCTCCCAAGACAGTATGAATGTGGTGTCATCAAAAACGACAGCTATGGAGTTAAGACAGAAGGACATGGGGATGAAGGCTGTAATGATCAAAGGATGAAGGCGAAATTTTGTGTAGTCTGTGAGTCAGCCAGTGTTTTTTATGCACAACTGTTAGGGGCAGAAGTATAATATTAGAAATTAACTATAATTATAAGAAATATTAATCATGCTCTGTTAATTGTGATTGTTCTTTTCCAATTAGAGAAAGCACACTCTCATCTCACTGGGAGTTATATGCCCGCCTCAGGACATAGAGCTAACAAACTCCTTCTGAGAACTGCCTATCATTATGGAAAAATTTACAATCTCACACCCTGGAGCCACCTGCTCTTTACAAGCTCCTGCCCCTATTACCTGTAATCTGGTCCCAGGGCAGCTGGGCACCCAGAGGTGCCTGCTCTCTGTGACTCTCCCATCGCCCCCATGACCTATAACGGGTAATACTTATCCATGCCCACCTTTCCATACCTATAATTCCTACTTTCCCATGTAATCTTTGTCCCTTTTACCCAATATAAGCAGTTGGCCTATGGTGGGGTATAGAGCAGATTTTTGTGGATGACCTGCTGCTCTCTCATACTGCCGGCATTATTGGAATAAATGCTCATATATGATTTGACCCTGTCTCTGCTTAATTGGCCGAAGTAGTGACAGGCAACCTGGACCCCTTGGTTGTCTGGTTACACTACTGCTTAAGTGTACTACACATTGCTACAGGAAGCTTCCAGAAGGCTTGGGGATATCTTTCAGGAAGTGTTACAATTATCCACTTTGCTTAAATGTCTAGAATAAAGTAATGTTGACAGAAAGTATGTTTTAGTCTGATAATATTTTTTTTTAAAAATTCCCTTCACTTGAGAGAGAGGGCAAGATATTGAAAACCTTTTTGAAGAAATAATGACAGAAAACTTCCCCCACCTGGTGAAAGAAATGGACTTACAAGTCCAGGAAGCGCAGAGAACCCCAAACAAAAGGAATCCAAAGAGGACCACACCAAGACACATCATAATTAAAATGCCAAGAGCAAAAGATAAAGAGAGAATCTTAAAAGCAGCAAGAGAAAGACAGTCAGTTACCTACAAGGGAGTACCCATCCGACTGTCAGCTGATTTCTCAACAGAAACCATGCAGGCCAGAAGAGAGTGGCAAGAAATATTCAAAGAGATGAATAGCAAGAACCTGCAACCAAGATTACTTTATCCAGCAAAGCTATCATTCAGAATGGAAGGTCAGATAAAGAGCTTCACGGATAAGAATAAGCTAAAGGAGTTCATCACCACCAAACCAGCATTATATGAAAAGCTGAAAGGTATTCTTTAAGAAGAGGAAGAAGAAAAAGGAACTCTTACCATTTGCCACAGCATGGATGGAACTGGAGAGCGGATAAATACCACAAGATCTCACTTATTTGTGGAATATAATGAACAACATAAACTGATGAACAAGGACTGATCCAGAGACGGAGAGGCATTGATTGGACTATCGGGCCTTGGAGGGAAGGTAGGGGAGGGTGGGGGCAAGGGGGAAAGATCAACCAAAGGACTTATATGCAAGCATATAGGCCTAACCAATGGACACGGACAACGGGGGGGTGAGGGGGTGAGCGGGGAGAGGGGGGGTAGAGGGTACACATATGTAATATCTTAATCAATAAAAAATATTAAAAAAAAAAAAGAAACAAACAAAAAAAAAAATTCCCTTCACTTAATTATGTAGAGTCATTAAACTTCATTGAAAATGTATTCAACTTTTTTATTGTATGTTTATCCTAAGTATAAAAGAGTTGGAATCAACATGAGATTCTATAAAGTTAGTGTAAATAATGGAAAATGATGCCACAAGTTTTCCTAAAAGAAAGTTTTTAATTAGAAATATGTATATAAGATATGAATAATATTTTGAGAGAATAAATGTGAAATAAAAATAGCAATTATTCAATTTATTTGTCTCTTACAAAGATGATTGTGAGCCAGCTTTTTATATCTATAATAATAAAAGGGTAATATGCTAATTAGACCAGATGTCTTTCGGACGTCATCCCGGCCGGTGCCAGCAGCCAAGGGATGGAAGGCCTACTCTTGCATGAATTTTCGTGCATCGAGCCTCTAGTATAAAAATAATCCTACACTCTCATATTAACAAAATTAATTGAAAAAATAAGTATGTTGAACTTTGGGCATTTTCTGTATTAAAAATTATTATTTTCTAAAATTTTCACTCTTCTATTGCAATTTGACAATTAAAGGTTATGCAAATAGGTCATAAATTACTATAATGTTTTACCACTCACAGAGAGTTCTGATATTATAAATAATCCACTGAGTCAAGTAAGCACAGAGATATAAAATGACATTTTTTTTCACTGACACAGTGATTTAAAACACTGAAGTTCTTAGAAGCCTAACATCTCAGTTAAATTTATTCTACCCATGAAGCATCAGCTTATGATTTTCAAATGAATAGCACACTTACATGAAGGGAGCATTAATACAATATGGTATTAATATACAAATACATAATTCACTTGCCACTGGCATTCTGAATTAAATCAGTAATGGGGTGTATAACTGATTAAATATCTACACAACAGAAAGCAACAGCTTATGATTTAAAGAGGCGCTGGTAGAGTGATCACATCATTACACTGCCAAATGCCATCTATCATTTTACTGAACTTAACAAAGATGGATCACATCCTACAGATGAGATGCAGCCTCTAAATACTGTCATGCTGATCTTCATCTGACTTTCTTACAAGCAACAAATCAATAATTGAAGAAGTCATATTAGAAATTCAGGTTATTCAGCACTGAGAAGGAATCTTGTATGACATTAGGGCAACAAATAGCCTTGGTTCAATGAAATCTGCTAATTCATGCTTTCCCTTCCAAGTAACTTATTTTCTCTCTAAGCTTACTTACTTCGCCAAGTTTAAGAGACAGTATCTATTTAGTGTAAAGCTTCATTTACCCACGTTTGCATTTTAAACCAAAACTGGTTTAAAAACACCAGCAAACTTGTGTTTACAACACACCTTTCTTTAGAAAGTGCACGAGGCTTCTTGACTCGTTTTGAGCTCAGACCGGAATTACAAATGTATGACACAGCATATCGGTCCTAAAGTTCCTGTCTTCAAACATGGAGACAAACTGAATACCATAAAAGTATGCACAAACAATACATTTATTTTTTACAGCTGCTGGGTAGTTTCAATAGTATTTCTCCATTAAACACCTGCCTGCGTTTCTATTTACCATCTCATTTAGTTTTCACAGTTTACCTTTGTGGAAACTGCCTGTCAATTGCTTCAGGAGTCCAATCACTAGGGACCAGATTGCTTTCTGTCAGTCTGCTTGGATAATGTTATGGTAATAGATAACAGGTGGTCAGTATTCATGGGCTGAGGTGAAGAAGATGTCTCACAAGCTATAAAACATCTGAGGAAATGCTTTAACAGTTCACACTTACGACTAATTGCACCATTAGAGCTTTAATTAATTCTTTACCCTTCCACTATGTTCCTTAGATGGCCATAAGGCAGGAAATCATTCGGAACAGAAAGAAGGAATCTAAAGAGACAATAATGAGGTATAATAAAAGAAAGAATGAGTGGCAGAATGGCTAACATTTCTCTCTGAAACGAGAGCAGAGTTTGATTGCTTAATCAGTTCTGTATCTGAGAATGCCCCTAAAAGAGAGTCATTTTTTAGAGAGCACCTTAATTCTAAGAACATGTTAACCGCTACCTACACTTAAACTATTATCCGTGACTAACCATATCTTTGAAAATATTTCAAAATGCTTCCCTTCTGATTTTACTGTATCAGTAATCAAATCCTCACACATCAGAAATGGAAAAACGAGACATGAAAAAGATTTCACACTCGGACAAGACATATCTGCTCATATATATGGCCTTAAAACATAACACGTGGAATCAGGGCATTAGACTCAATGTCACTGATTTAATGTTTAAGGCTCTGGTCAATTACTACTTGGGCACCTTTGGTTTCTAGTTTTCAAATAGCACATATTTAGACACATTGCATGGCTAGAGAGTTCTACACATCAATAACCTTTGATAATCTGAATCTTATCAGTTTAGCCCTTACAAATTGCTTCTGTATTGATTTATTTAAAATGTCTACAGTTTACAATAATTCATTTAAGTACACTTAATAAAATTAATAGTTGAGTAGCAAAAATGATCTTTTTAAGTAAAATCAAGACTAGAAGGTTTAGGAAAAGCCTCAAATCAATTACATTTAAAAAATGAAGCAAAGGCCTCTTGTTTCTCATATATAGTGCACTAGATAGAAGTTGACAAATATTTATCAAGACAAATAATATGAAAAGCACACACTGCTCAGCCAACGTCCAAAGAGTCATCTAAAAATGTCTAAGTGGCCCGACCAGTGTGGCTAAGTGGTTGAACTTTGACCTAAGAAGCAAGAAGTTACTGTGTTTGCGATTCCTGGTCAGGGCACATGTCCGGGTTGCCAGCTTGGTCCCCAGTGAGGGGAGTGCAAGAGGCAACCAGACAATGATTCTCTCACATTATTGTTTCTATCTATCTCTCCCTCTCCCTGTCCCTCTGAAATAAATAAAAACATATTAAAAAATAAAAAGTCCAAATTCACATACAATTTTGATATATTATAGCACTACTATAGCAAACCTATGGTTTTATTTTCAGCTAACAACTATTTTTGCTTTTTTCTCTTAAAAATTCCAATGTTCAAATATACTTAAAAAGGTTTCAGAAACCAGCAAATGTCCAGAACTTGGCAAAGCCCTAAGACTCTAAAAGCTTAATTGGTGCTATAACTGCGATTCTCAGCCTACGGAACTTAGCTATAAATAAACCTATTACAAATGGTGGTTAATGTGAAGAGGAGATACATTTGTGGTACAACTTCAAATGCTCTTAACCCCAGGGTGATTTATGCCAGATTCCCTGAGAGAGATCAGTGTCTGCAGCGTTGAAGTCTTCAGGTCTAACGCAAGGCAAACAGAGCGCATGGACTCTGCCATCAAGACTTTATTTCTGAACTTGGCAGCTTGTTCATGCACCCCCTCTCCCCTGCACTTTACAAATCAAGAATTTATCCATTGACATTGGTTTGGCACTGCAGTGCCACTTACTAGCAATTTCACTGTACTGGGGCTCAGAGTTAAAAACCTTTATTACATTATTATTATCATCACTAGAGGTCTGGTGCACGAAATTCATGCATGGGTGCGGTCCCTAGGTCTGGCCGGCAATCAAAGTGTGAGTGTCTGGTGTGGAAGAGCAGGTCCCAGCTGACCTCTGGGCCCTGGGCAGCACCTGGGCCCCCGGGACCCCACGCACCCCTCTCTGCCTCAGCCAAGGCGCCCGAGTCCCCACACGGAGATGCGGTGAGCGTGGCTGGACTCCGTGGGCCAGGGCACAGCATGGGCCTCTGGGCTGCCCAGTGGTGGCGCCAAACGGAAACTGGTTAGGCAGTGCACTCTCTCCTGGCCGGCCTCATAGACTGGCTCCTGTGTGAACCCACGGGGACCCCAACCGGCTCCTGTGGTCCCAGCAGCTTCTGCCTGGCTCACTTGGAAGAGGCCGCACGGGCACGCAAGCCCTGGCATCCCAGGGGAGGGTAGCAGAAGGAGTGAGAGCGAGCTTGGCGGACACCCCGCATTCTTACCATACCTCTGTCCCTGTCACCTCTGCCCCCAGGTAGCCAGCGAGAGGTTGCAGCCCCCAGCCTGGGCGCCCTGGGAGGTTGGTCACTGCCACCCACCCCCAGTTCCCCATCCCAGGCCGGGGCCCAGCCCCAATTGGGCAATTGAGGCCTGCCGGCCACTGGTTACCATATGCAGTGCAATCGATCAGGGCCGGGCCCCTCACCCTGCTACCTCAGTGCCTGGGAGCCAGGTGGCAGCCCTGCCCACCACTGCTGCTGCTTGTTGCCATCTATGGGGCGATCAGCGGGGTGATCGGGCCCCCACTCACACCAGCCTTGGCTGGCACACCTTCTCACTGCTTCATCATTCCACCTTGGTTTGAGGTCTGCAGCGTCTACACTGCCGCCCGCTGCCAATGCTGCATCACTGACACCCACCATGTTCTGTGCCACCCCCTGGTGGTCAGTGCACATCATAGCAAGCGGTCTAACTCCCAATGAGAGAACAACTTGCATATTAGGCTTTTATTATACAGGATTATTATTATTCAATTCATTTATTATTCTTTTTAATTTTGTGTGATTTAGATAAATAGAATTACAATTCTTTTCCCTGAATTTTTGTTGTAATAAGTTTACAGCTTGATTCAGAAATGTGAAGTTTAAAAATTATAAAGAATTCTTATATTTACGTCCTTTGGCTAGAATGATAAACTTGACCCTCTGTAGTCTGACTCTTATATCCTCCTTTATATATTCTATTCCTTGAACTTTATTATAATAGATGAAAACTTTGTTGTGCAAGTACTAGTCATGATGAAAAATGTGGTGCAAGCAAGTAAAGAAAGATGAGTTCCATACTTTTTGTTGCCTGGAAAATACACATGTATATAAGAGAAGACAGTTAAGACACCTGATTAGTAATTGAATAAAAGTCACCCCTGTATTTGCTCATGAGATGTCAGGTGGAACATCATAAATCTTGCAAATCTTGGTCAATCCTCTTCTCCATGAATCTATTTTGGTCATTCTGAGTGATCTACACTATCTTTCTAGCCTGGCTATTTATTTCAGGGGTGTTGAAAGCATAAATAAAATTCCAGTTCACAGGTATTTTAAACAAAACTGAGATAAATGCAGACCCACTGTTAGAAGCAACTATCTCTGGCAGCCAATGTTCTGAAAATAAGTGGTCCTGAGCTAAGATTATTGCAGCCAATATATTAGATGAAACTAGGAGCTTTGTGAGCCACTTTGAAAAAATGGTTTTTTTACCATCAAGAAATTTCCTCTAGATTGCACCTGCAGAAATCAATATTGATTTTTGAATAAAGCTCCTTGAACCTTTAGCATGGAAGAATCAATGCCTTCGGCAGATTATGTATAATAGCAGGGCATGCATTATACAGTTAATTTAATAATAAACATGAATTCCAGGTCAGCAGACATTCATCAGCCAGTGCATTCATAAAAACAATTTTCTATATCCTGCATAAAGGATGGCCAAAATAATTTGAGGATCATTGTGGGAAATAAAAATATGATTTCCATTATATCATTCATTTATAGGTAAAAATGCATTCATGCATTTAATTACTTATTATAGATGTGCTAATGTTTTCTATCTTCCAGTAATGGTGCTGGTAATAAAGTCACAATGCCTATTCTTTAGGAGCCATAGCATGTGTGTATGTGTGTATGTGTCACTGTATTAGGCTTATATATTTTTAAAATACACCACATCCTCCTCCATCTGTAATGATGGTCTTTACATAAAATTAACTAAATAAAGTCAAAGTATCTGGAAAAAGTATTAAATATGCATTGAATTAGAAATAATTTCTAATGAGATTCAGTTTAAGAAGCTAAAGTTGCTTGAAATCTGAGAAATAAACGCATTAGCCACAGACACAGTCCACTTCCCTTCAATATCTTGGGGGAATAGTATTTCATTAATTTGGTGGGAAAGACTCAACACAACTGTGATATTATTTGCTGAAATCTAAAGCTACCTGGTTGAAGAGATGGTCCAAGGAATGAACAGACCCAAAGGTCTTGTGAAAAAATGAGAACTAAACTTTGGATGCGGCTCATAAATAGCTTATTGCATTAATGGCTTTGTTTCAAAAAGTACAAGTTTGTGCTGTATTATGTTTCTCAGAATCAGCTACAAAGTTACAAAATTCCTGCACAATTTAGGAACACCAAGCGGATATTAGAGTGACCAGAGATCATCCCATGGGCAGATGATTCTTTTAGGAAGTTAGTTTTGGAGCTAATGTCATCGAGGTTCTAGCAACAGATATGAAGGAATGATGTTATAGAAAGAAAGCAGGGGGGAAATTGGTGTCAACCAGAGGATGGATGAGAGTCCAACTGAGATGAAATCTTTAACTTCATGGTTTATCTTATGCTGCTCATGCCTCTGTCAACATAAATGGTGATTTCAATAACGTCAAGTCTACTTTCAGAGGCCCATGTCAAAAGGAGGCCTTGCGGAGCATGTAATTTCTGAATCTGTGCTTGAACGTGTTTATAGATTTTTCTTCTTTGTACCGATCTATAGGGTGTCCCAAAATTCAAGCAAGATTTGAATTTTGCATGAGCATTAACAACAACAAAAAATAAAAGCTTAATTTTACTTGATTTATTGAATCAGATTCTAATATCTGTTGCCCTTTGATTTCAATCCCTTCAATTTGATAAGCATTACCAAGTACCAATTATGGCCCAGGAGTAGGGACAATGAAGAGCAATGAAGACCACAGCTTTGCGTATGTGCCAGCAAAGCCGTAGAGGCCATTTACCCGATGTGCTATTCCATACATAACCCTATACTGTATACTTTATGAATCAATAAAAAATTTACAATTTTTAATTATAAGCCTGTGTTTTCTACCAAAATTACTTCTTGCGTGAATTTTGGGATACCCTATAGTATGTATTTCCATACATTAGAAGACAACATAAGCTACTTAACAAGCTGAAGGACTTTCAAGTCACATATTTTGCCCACGAGCATTTCTGATAGTTTAGAGTTCAAATTCTTTCCTCAATTTGTTGTCTATCATTTCAGTGCTCCTGCTCAATGCAAACTTAGTCTGGATCTGGTACCAGGTGCCACTGCTGTAGACATTCCTGAACACAGTGCTTGCTGCAGCCACATACAGAAGACAAGGCTGGTTTCACTGCCTTTCCTCCACCCGTTAGCTGTTCATGGGATGGTCCAGTCAGTGTTTTATTAAAAGCTTGAATTCCAGCAACAGTTACACCAGGACCCTTTAGAAACCCAATTAAATAAATAGATCAGAGATGCAGAAAAATTTGACCATACTACAGATGTGGGTTATAAAAGTCTTCTAACACTAAACTTCTGAAATTAATCCTCCATTGTGTATGATCAAAGCATCAGCATCTGATATTATTCTCCAAGATAAGAAGTCATAAATGCAATGAAACATAACTGCATCATATAGAGTGATGGAATTAGGGTATGAGTTTATAACTTTAAAAAATTCCTAAAAAAGATTGTCACTTATTGTAATGGCACAATATCTAAGCTAACAGTGGATCTTCTTGAAGTCCTCATTAACAGTAGTTTTCTTCTGTCACTTTGTAATTTTATCATGGATCATGTTCTAATGTAGATACAACAAAACTCTGACCATAAGGTGAGGCACGATATGTGTTAGGAATGATTTTAATTTTGTAAAAAACACTGTGATATGCCTAGTGATCATAAACACAGGCTAGCATTTCTGAAGGAGCATGTTTTAACTCACTTCATCTTCACAACCACCATGTGAGTAGGTAAAACTCTTATCTCCAATTTAAGCATGATGAACCATAGATAGATGAAGTAATTCAGTGATGAGGCTGAGTTTAAATCCCATGAACGATGATCTAGTGGGTGGTATCTGTAATGGAGAATGACTCATGATGACATATAAAAATATTGAACCCTCTGAGGATGGGAAATATGCCATTCCTAGTATCTAGCACCATATTTCAAAGGTAGCAGATGTCTGATAGTTGTGTTGTGTTTTTTTTTCTGAATACAGGTATGTTTGATAAATGAATGAATGGAAATCACTGTTTGCCACAATGGTTATACTATGACATAAGTGATAGTTTTTTAGTTTTAACTGACCATTAGGCTTGAGCACTGACACAATTGGTATATACAAGGCATGTGTCAATTATTTTTATATAATATTAATAATGTATATTTGTATTTAAAAATAAAACACATTTATTTTTTAATACATACAAATCTTGATCAGGTGCTCAGAATCTAAATATTTTCCCTCAATAAAGAATAATTTAGAATATTTCATGGCCATTTCTTGTTGTTGTCCAAAATATCTTTTGGAAAGTTCTATAGTTTATATTTCAATTATTATTAATTTAAAAAACACACACAGTTTTTCTGCCACCATGGAACACTCTTAAAATACTACACGGTTCTTGCGCATCGTGCTCTGGGCCTTCTGCTGTAATACAAATCCCAGGCTCACTTTGCATGAATTATTATACTACTTCATTTAAATGGCATTGATAGGGCATGAGCTTCATTCTGATAGGCCAATTTGAAATAAGATGCTCACCTATTTCAGTGCCTGCACAGTTATTACTGCATTTATAAATTTACGCAAGGTGACACCCTGAATATGGTATTCTCAATGGTTTTCCTTTCCTTTACATAAGTTTCTTCTCTATGTAGGAGGCAGAGCAATCCCATTACTGTACCAAATCCTAAAGTAGCTACAAACTTTATTTACACCTAGAGGCCCAGTGCACAAAAATGTTTGCACTGGGGGGGGGGGGGGGTTGGGGGATGGGGAGAAAGGTCCCTCAGCCTGGCCTGTGCCCTCTCACAGTCTGGGACCCCTCAGGGGATGACCATCTGCTGGCTGAGGCCTGCTCCCCAGGGGATTGGGCCTAAGCTAGCAATCAGACATCCCTCTGGCATTCCGGCAGCCCTCGGGGGATGTCTACTTGCCAGCGGGGAGCAGACCTAAGCTGCAGTCAGACATCCTTAGAGCTGCTGAGGAGGCAGGAGAGGCTCCCACCACCACCGCTGTACTGGCAATCCCCGCACCCCCTTCAGGGTGGGGGTCCCCACTGGGGTGCCTGGCCAGCCTGGATGAGGGGCTGAGGGCCGTTTTCAGGCTGGCCAAGCCTGCAACTGAATCTCCCAGTCTCTCCTCTTTTTCTTTTATTTTTTTTTATTATGGGATTTATTTACCTTCTGTAATTGAAACTTTGTTGTAGCTCCAGCTCCAAGGCCGGCTGGCTGAAAGCAGGCATCTGGGGTTTGTTTAGCTTCTATAATTGCAACATTGTTCCTTAGAGTGCAGTTCAGAGCCCACCATGGCAGGCGGGGAACCTTGGCTTCCTCCATCACTGGAGCAAGCAAGCCTCCTGTTCACTTCAGCTGCCTGGCTGCCAGCCACCATCTTGGTTGACAGTTAATTTGCATATCACCCTGATTAGCCAATGGGAAGCATAGCAGAGGTATGGTTAATTACCATGTTTGTCTATTATTAGGTAGGATAAATACAAAGCCCTTACTCTGGTGGCAAAAACCATATGGATTGGTCCCCTGTTACCATTTTGATCTTATCAATACCCATTTCTTCATTGCTGACTCTCTCCAGCCACACTGGTCTTGCTTTTTCTTGATTCATCAAGCATGCTTCTGGCTCAGGGCCTTTGTACTTGCTGTCCCTGTATCTGGAATCCTCATTCCTCAGTTTTCCTCATAACCTGGAACTTCCTACTCAAATGTTATGTCCTTATAGAATACTTCACTGTCCACCCTGTTTAAAATAGCATCATTTGCTTCAGTCATAGCCTATTCCTTTGTTCAGTTTTATTTTGCTTAAAAAATGTATAATACTTAATTCAGTTTATTATCTGCCTTCCACACCATAATGTGAAAAAAAAAGGGAAGGGAGTTATCCACTGCTTCATTCCTGGGTCTCATAAGAGAACCTGGCACATTATAGATATTTAGTAATTTTTGTTGAATGAATAAATTAAATAATGAATTAAAGAAAAACTGTTCCACACATTTTCTAAAACACTTTTATTTCTGCTGACCATGAATTATCATTCACATTAGAAATAGAATTTGGGCTGCATGTTCTCCTTTGTTAATGTAATATATAGTCATGTGTCCTCACTTACCAAGGCCACTTTAATGTCAAATTTGAACCATTCAAGAGTCTTCACTGTAAAACCCCAAGAAAAGACAAAATTATAATTTGTCATCTATGCTATCTACAAAATTGTAGTGCTCAAATTGATATTAAAACTATACAATCTAAGTAGCGAAGACTTTTGCAGATGGCTGTTCTTTTATGAAACTTAAATCTTGGAACAATGACTGATAGTATAAAAGGAAATTAGCCTTCCCAAATGATTTCACCAGTTCATCAAAAGCTTTAGTCTTTAATAAGCAATGGCAAGGAATAAGAATTCTTATCTTGGAAAAAGTAAAATAGACAGATATTCAGGATAAAATGTTTTGCTTTAAGGTGTCCTAGTATGTATCTGTATGATAGAATAAAGCCCTTTTAATTTCTGGATATCAAAGTATATGAGCTTATTGGAACAAAAGCTTTCCAAATTTTCCAAAATAGTCATTAAGCTCAATTAACTCCTATGATTAATACCATAGATTTAGTGATTTTTATGATAACACTAGAGGCCCAGTGCACAAATTTGTGCATAGGTGGGGTCCCTCCGCCTGGCCAGCAATCGGGGCTGATCAGTACCATCTTGCCCAGTCCCAATCCAGGCCGGTGGCCGGGGAGGGACCGTGGGACAAACCACGCAAGGGCTCCAGGGTGTGTCTGACCCTACCTCGCCCATTCCTGATTGGCAGGATCCCAGTAGCAAGCTAACCTACTAGTTGGAGTATCTGCCCCCTGGTGGTCAGTGAATGTCATAGTGACTGGTCGGTGGACTACTCCATCAGACACTTAGCATATTAGACTTTTATATATATAGATTATTCTATCTCTCTTATAATATTTTAGGATCTTAAAAAAATGTTCTTAAAATTCTACCCCATGCCCTTTGTTTTGTAGACTATGAGCTCTGTGAGGGCAAGGACCTCAGTGCCTGTTCTGCATTAAATCTCCAGGGCAAGTATGATACCTATGCAGTGAGGTGGTGAATACAATATTAATATGTGTTCTTACTTCCTGTTAAGTTACCTTTCTCTTAGTTTGTCAAAGGCATGCATATGGTTGCATGTAGAATAAAGGTCTTATTGAGTATGTGCCATGAAAAAAATTAATGCTTAGTTGCTACTTTTAAAAACACACTTTGAAGCTTAGATTAGAAAGACTATTTCTATAAACTAACCCTAAAATATTGGATAAATTTGGTTTATTTGAAAAAAAAATTAAAAAATGACAAATCAAGAACAAATAATGTAGCACATTAAATTTATGTCAAAAAATAGATTTTGAAGGAATTAAAGACTGAGTAGTTTACCAAGCCCCCTAGATATCCAATAAGTACCCTTGATTCTGGGAAAGGAGGTGAGTGACCTAGACCTTCACAGAGGTTTCTTAAGGCTGGAGATGAGGTCTGTCCATTAGGAGAACCAGAGAGTCAACAATGAGAATCTCCCCCACTCAGCATCTTTGCCATTTCTTGTCAGTACCAAAGAGCTATTTGAAATCAGGGCTAAACCTGCAGATCTTCCCTTTTTATTCAAGTGAGTATCCCCTGTACCAAAGAGCTATTTCACCTGTTCAGCTCATCCTACTAATTGCTGCCTGTGCATTATCATCATCATCCAGAAGAAGTAGAGGGTGTGTCCTGAGATTTTTATAAGCTCCATCTGAAATTTCTACATGGACATATAAGTTCAATGTCCCAAGATAGTTTTAGGTCCCAATGTAAAGAAAAATAGGGTCCAGGATGATCATGTGGATTATAATGTAAACAAAAAACCTGAATCATCAGAATCTGATGAGATCAGAAGTGATAAATTCTACCCCCAGTATGGAGAACGAACTAAAAATATTTCCTGATTATTCAGGGCATAACTGTTTGTGCCATTTAATCCCAATCTATATATAAATTGTTCTCGAATATATATATCCACAGAAATGTATATATAGTTTAATAGCTGAGAGCTCAATTGATGCTTCTTTTCAAATTTAACCCATTGGAATTAATAATTATTCAAAGTGTATATAAATTTTTGGGGACAACCTGTGTGTGTGTGTGTGTGTGTGTGTGTGTGTAAAATTTTTATTTTATATTACATTTTTGCTGTAAAATATTTTAAGGTGATTCTGAGCACTTATGAATATTTTATGTAACTAAATATGCATATACGTAGTTTAATCTACCTCAATTTAGCAGAAGGAATAAATATAATTTCAGATTTAATTAAAGTTATAACATAGCTAGATTTTATAATTCTAAATATAAAATAAGTATAATTATGCTCTTTTCTCACAAATAGAGAAAAATGTATATATATGCTGGATGAGTACCTTTCCTTCATATTTACTTACTATTGATATTATAATTTACAGATTTGTTACTCTCCAAACATTTCTGTCTTAATAGAAGCTGGCCATGTCACGAAGTTTACTCTCCAGCTTTGTTAAATTGTCCATATTCCCCATAAATAAAAACAATGCATTGACCACCTCCTCTCCCGAAGGCACTAGGAAAGATGTGGAAGAAATTCCATTTTAAAGGTCAGAATAAACATTTTGTGTAAAAGATGTTTTTACTTTTGTAATATATAATGCTTAAATGACAGAACAAGAATGTAATCCGATTGCTGGATTATATGCTATTGCTACATTAATTATATTACTGCCATTAAAATGTGAAATTAAAAAATATAATGGCAGGCTAATGTGAACAAAGGTAACCTAGTGAGGCCTTAGAACTCCTCCTGCTTGAGTAAAATGAAAAGCACATTATTTTGCTTCTATTTTGTGTAAAATGTAGTAATCCCAGAGTCCCATTTTCTCACAAAGAAATAATAAAAACACAGCATTTTTGTTACCTGCTTATTAAACCTGAATATACAAGATCACCTTTTCAATATGCAATGTTCATACATACTGAACATATTAGGAGATAAAATACCATGTTCCATTTTTTAATCTAGTAAACCCAGAAGGTATGGATCATATTCACTCGGTGATTTTATCTTATGTGTCAGAGAAAATGAGGGAGAAGGGTAGGAGTTGGGAAGTGGGAGACGTCTGTTTAACATAATGTCGACAAGTTTGGAAATATTTTTCACATAGGTTATTTTTAGTGGAACGGTTTGCAGACAATTTTCAGATAGCTAATATTTAGTGGAGTACATTAGATCTTAGAATCCTCAGCAACTATCTTTCAGTTCCTCCAGTAACATTTGTAAATTCACTTTGCAGCTTAGCTCTTCTCTCTGCATGCTGATTCCCCAGCTGTTTGATCTTCTGCTATTACTTATTTCAAAGGCATCTGCGCTTAAAAAGATGGCAACAGACACAGAACTGAGTTCCAGAGCATGGGCAGCCACTCTTGGTTATACAAGCAGCCAATAACTTACATCCCCACAAGAGAATATTGATTATGTACATATATGAAAAAGTCTTGTCATTTTCACTGATTTCTCCTTCTATTGACAGATATTATTACTATAAAATTATTAAAATGAGAGTCATTACTATGGCTTTCTGTTAATTTTTGATTCTCCAAAGTACACCTAATAACATCACCATTTCATTTTTATCAAATCCAGGACTATACTATACAAACTTCTCTGATCTAGTATTATGACCCTAGGCTCTTTACCACAAAGAAATGGGAGTTGGAGTGTTTACAGAGATGCTCAAGTAGCCACTCAGTATTTTTAGTTTGTCTTCATGTTTGTTTTCTAATCTAAGTACATAAATGCCTCGTCTAAAATAGTATGCATTGTGAAATATTAATGAAATCTTTTCTGTTAAACACAAACTCTTCCTCATAATTGCCTCCCAGATTTCCACTTTTTCTTCACATTTATTTCTAGTAAAAATGTTATTTGGTCACATTGTGATCCTTCCATTGATTCACTTTCTATTTTTCCTTTAAGCAAATCTTGATTTCATTTCTAACCAGATAAAATTAGAGTGAATAATCCCCAATATTCTTTTGTTAGCATCCTAGAGATCACTGTCTTCAATTGTCATAGGAATATGTTATTGAATCCAAAATAATTGAAAAGTACTTTTGGAGAAAATAATATACTTATATGAATTAGTCCCCTGCAAATCCATAATTGGATTTAAGCATTGTGGATAAGCTTAGATATAGAGAAGACTTTCTTTCAAATTATAGCTGTAATCATGATATGTCCAACTTCATTTAGGAGTAAATTACTAATCTATAAAATTAGAAACAAAATGTCTTTCAGAAATGTAAAAATTTTATCTAAAATAAAATCTGTGGTGAGGCATAAATTCATTTCTCTCATCTCAGATGCATTTCAAGAAACACCTTTTGAATTAAATGCCAGTGAAAACTAATCCCTTAATTTCTTACATTTTTAATCTCACAATTAATTGAAATAGTATGCCCACAGAAAAACTTGTACACAAATGTCCACTACTGCATTACTCACAGCAGTTTAAATGTGGGAAACACCAAGTTTTCATCAATTAATGAATTAAAAAATGTGGCATATATAAATATATAATGTATTATTATTTGGCAATGAAATGACATGAAATACTGATACATGCTATACCATGGAGGAAATGCAAAAACATTATGATAAGTGAAAGAAGACAGTCAAAAAGACCCTATACAGGATGATTCCATTTTTATGTAATATTTAAAATAGTCAAATTTACATATAGAAAATGTGGTGGTTGGTATGTCTGGGCAAGTTTGGAGAAGATGAAGAGTGACTGCTAATGGCTTAGGGCTATCTTTCTGAGGTGATGAAATGTTCTAAAACTGATCATGATAGCAGCACAATCCTGTAAATATACTAGAAACCACTGAGCTGTACACTTTAAAAGGGTGAGTTTTATGGTATGTGAATTATATACCAATAAAACTATTATTTTTAAAAAATGGCAAAAGTAGCAGAAGTCCAGCAGTAGATGTCTAAGAGGGACCATGAGGAACAAAACATTAAAATGATAGACACAAAACAGTAGCCAAGATTGTTTGTGAGCAGCAAGGAAACACTTTTTCTTCCAGATAAAAACAGCGCTGGTGAAGGGTATGTAAGCACCAGGTACAGAGAAAGGTGGCGCATTATAAAACGTGAGCTATAGGATTAGTGACATAAAAACACTGCCTATTGCTGGCATTGTAACATTGTTTAATATGCTTCACATTAAAAATGGGTCACATGTGTATGAAGGTATTTGATAAAGTGCTATGCTCATTTTAAAAGGTATAGTTATTCTTTTAGCAAGATTCCACAAATTTTTATAGCCTTCAATTGAATCTTTCTTATATCTGTTGTAGTAGCTTTTCCTTCTCTTTTTTCAAGTGTTCAAATATAACCTCAGTGTTTTATAAAAAAAAGAAAAACATAAGCAGGATATTTAGATATATCCATTCTGACACAATGATAGTTTGATTGGATCATCAGTAAAAAAAAAAATTAGACATAATAAAAATAAAAAATAAAAGTGATAATAGCTAAAACTATAATCAGTAAACCTAACAATAAATTACAATTTTCCTGAAGAATTACATCTTGTTAATAACAATATTATAAATATTCACCATGAAAAAAATTAGATGTCAAAGATAAAGAACAAAATAAAATGGGCATTGACAAGAACTGTATATGGCGAAATTTTAAATCAACAGAGAAATTATGACTTCAGAATAAAATTAAGATCTGCAATTTGTAACCCTGGAGACCTGATCTTGTTAGAAATTAATGTCTACACTTGAAAATGCATACTGTCACAAACTATAATCTATATAATTAGACAAGAATTTAAAATCTAATTAAAGAATAACATCTTCATTACATGTCACATACAAATTAATAAATATTAATTAATATAATTAATTGAAATGAAAAACAATTGTGAATGTGTTTAAGAGCACACTATAAAATTTGGTCAAGAAATTGTTTAGAAAATGCTATATTTGTCAAATTACTGATTAAATTGATGGTTCTCATAAATATAGAGCCAAAATATCTGAGAAGTTGAAATGTCAGTGTCAATATGGAAGAGTGAAAAAAAAATATATCTGGTATGCTATCCTATCTAATAATGGACAAACATGGTAATTGACCATACCTTTGCTACACCTCCCACTGGTTAATAAGCACAATATGCAAATTAACCACCAACAAAGATGGCGGCAAATTTGCATACAGCAGGCGGGGCGGGAAAGTGCAGCCGCCAGAGCGAGCTGCCATCCCGGGCCACAGGCCATCCCCAGAAGCCCCAGAAGCTGCCCAAAAGTCAGTGATTGGGGGGAGATCATGGTCCCCTGCCTAAGCGTTGACACCGCTGGCAGAGGTGTCAGGCCTGGGCAAGGGGCCGATCTGGCGATCAGAGGGTGATGGAGGTTGACACCTTGGGATGAGGTGTCAGGCCTGGGTGCGGGGTGGAGCAGGCAATCGGAGGGGCCTGGGTGTGGGGCAGAGCTGGTGATCGGGGGGATATGGGGGTCCCCTGCCCAGGCCTGATGCCTCTGGCCGAGGCGTCAGACCTGGGCAAGGGGCTTATCCGACGATTGGAGGGTGATGAGGGTTGACGTTTCTGGCCAAGGCGTCAGGCCTGGGAGAGGGGCTGATCTGGCCATAGGAGGGAAATGGGGGTCCCCTGCCTAGGCCTGACCCATCTGGCCAAGGCATCAGGCATGGGTGAGGGTGGAGCCGGCAATGGGAGGGAGATGGGGGTACCTTGCCCAGGCCTGAAGCCTGAACCAGAGGCATCAGGCCTGCGGGGGGGACAAGCTGGCAATTGGTGTGAACTACAGAAGAAACACATTTTCTGACCGCTCATTGGTTAAGCTCCCTGTATGCCACTGGTAATATTCTTAGTAATTTGGGTAATAAGAATCCAAAAAGGTGATCTAGGGTTTTTCACCACACTCCTGGTAAAGAAAAACGAAGGTCCACTGCTGGATGGCTAAGAAATGTCATATCCTGCCCTAGCTGGTTTGGCTCAGTGAATAATGTCTTGGCCTGCTGATGGCAGGGTCTGGGTTCAATTCTGACCAAGGGCATGTACCTAGGTTGCAGGCTCCTCCCTGGCCGGGGCCCAGGTCAGGGCTCATGCAGGAGGCAACCAGTCAAAGTGTTCCTCTCACTTTGATGTTTCTCTGTCTTTCTCTTTCTCTTCCACATTCTCTAAAAATCAATGGAAACATATCCTCAGGTGAGGATAAAAATAATAAAGAAATTATTATTATACTAGTGGCCCAGTGCATGAAATTCATGCACAGGGGCAGTTCCTCTCAGCCCAACCTGTACCCTCTCCAAACCGGGACCCCTCCAGGAATGTCTGACTGCCAGGCCCAAACCGGCAGTCGGACATCCCTCTCACAATTCAGGACCACTGGCTCCTAACTACTCACCTTCCAGCCTGCCTAATCATTCCCTGCTGGCCTAGTCACCCCCACCTGCCACCCCTGAGGGCCTAGTTGCCCCACGCAGCCTGCTGTTTGGTCATTTGGTCACCCCTCACTAACTCCCCTGCCAGCCTAGTCACCCATGCAGCCTGTTCGGTCATCCATCTGGTTGTGATGGTCACTTAGGCTTTTATATATATAAATGAAAGACACATCTTGAAAATGCCTAAAGAAAGTTGTCATTTTTTCAGGATGAAGGGACTGGAGTCCGTGTTGATTAAAAAACCTTGCTGGCTGCAGTGACTGGCAGTGGCTGCAGCAGTGGGATGATGGGGCTAGTGCCTTCCCCTGATCAGCCCGGTCACCAACCACAAAGGGAGGCCAGACTGCGGCTTAGGCCCTATCCCCAAGGGGAGCAGAGAGTGGGCCTAAGCCGTCAGTAGGACATCCCCTCAGGGCTCCCATAATGTGAGAGGGGGCAGGCTGTGCTGAGTGACACTCCCCCCCCAGTGCACGAATTTCATGCACTGGGCCCCTAGTCTATACTAATAAAAGAAAAATATGCAAATTGACCATAGCTTCGCTATGCCTTAAGCCATGCCCATCAGCCAATTTGCAAGAGCGACTATATGCAAATTAATTCAACCAAGATGGTGGCCAGCAGCCAGGGAGCTGGAGCAAGCAGGAGGCTTGGTTGCTCCAATGATGGAGGAAGCCAAGCTTCCCGTCTGCTGTGGCCGGCTCTAAGTTCCACTGAAGGCAACAAAGTTTCAATTATAGAAGGTAAATAAATCCCAGAATAAAGAAAAAAGGAGAAGTTGGGAGCTTACATCACCAGGGGCTTGGCCAGCCTGAAAATGGCCCTCAGCCCCTCACCCAGACTGGCCAGACACCCCAGTGGGGACCCCTCACCCTAAAGGGGGTGTGGCCAGCCTGAAAACAGCCATCAGCCCCTCACCCAGGCTGGCAAAACCTCCATGGGGTGAGGGTCCCCACTAAGGGGGTGGCTTGACCAGCCTGAAAACAGCTATCAGACCCTCACCCAGGCTGGCCAGGTACCCCAGTGGGGACCCCCACCCTGAAGGGGTTGTGAACAGCTACAAACAGCCATCAGCCCCTCACCCAGGCTGGCCAGGCACCCTAGTGGGGACCCCCACTCTGAAGTGGGTGTGACAGCCTGCAAACATCCATCAGCCCCTCACCCAGGCTGTCCAGGCACCCCAGCAGGACACCCACCCTGATCTGGGACAACCCTCAGGGCAAACCAGCCAGCCCCTACCCATGCACCAGGTCTCTATCCTATATAATAAAAGGGTTATATGCAAATTGACCCTAACAGCAGAATGACTGGTAATGACTGGTCACTATGACACACACTGACCACCAGGGGGCAGATGCTAAATGCAGGAGCTGTCTCCCTGTGGTCAGTGCGCTCCTACAGGGGGAGCTCTGCTCAGCCACAAGCCAGGCTGATGGCTGCCAGCACAACGGTGGTGGTGGGAGCCTCTCCCGCCTCCTCAGCAGCACTAAGGATGTCCGACTGCAGCATAGGTCTGCTCCCTGCTGATAAGTGGACATCCCCGAGGGCTGCTGGGCTGCCAGAGGCATGTCTGATTGCCAGATGGGCCCGGTCCCCCAGGGACCGGGCCTAAGCCAGAAGGTGGACATCCTCTGAGGGGTCCCAGACTGCAAGAGGCCATAGGCCGGGCAGAGGGACCCCTTCCACGTGCACAAATTTTTGTACACCAGGCCTCTCGTATAATATATAGGGTATAATTTTTAGAAGTTCAAATTCTGGTGTCAAATAACTCAGAGTCCAAATCTTCGCTCTACCCAAAGTGAGACCCGCAGAAATTCCTTAACCCTTGTGATCCTCAGCTTTCTCAAACACAATATGGCAATGATGTCTTATCACCTGTTCCACTTTTGTAGTTGTAAATATTAAATGACATACTAAAGTGCAGAATGTAATTCTGGGTATATAATGAGCTTCCTACTTGGCAGAATCCACTTTTACAATTAGACATGAAGTTCATTAACTTCCTGTCTTTTCACTTTAATTTTTTAAATTTCTTTTATTGATTTTTCACAGAGAGGAAGGGAGAGGGATAGAGAGTTAGAAACATCGATCAGCTGCCTCCTGCACACTCCCCACTGGGATGTGCCCGCAACCAAGGTACATGCCCTTGAGCAGAATCGAACCCGGGACCCTTCAGTCCGCAGGCCGACGCTCTATCCACTGAGCCACACCGGTCAGGCTTCACTTTAATTTTTAAAATATATTCAATCTCCCTTTCTTCCACCTTCTCTTTGTAAGACTTTTTTTCTTTCCTTGTTAACCATTTTCCAGTATCCTTGATTGAAAACTTCCTTATGTTATTTTTTTAGGATATTACTTAATCATGTGCCCTGATTCTTAAAACTAGAGAATGTTGCTGTTATTTTTTCTAATCACATGACAGTTCCCATAATATATAACTTACTATATGTTATTATAACTGTATAAATTTTAGAGTTTAAATAGACTAACAATCTGTCAAGTCTGCTATGTAAAATTATCCAATTTTTTATGTTATTCAAAACACAATTTTAATAATCCCCTACTCTCAAGTAGACCAATAGAGAAAACACTATTCCCAAATGTCAGCTCTTTAGGTTCTGAAGCTAGCAATAGAGAAAACCAATAGAGAAAACACTATTCCCAAATGTCAGGTCTTTAGGTTCTGAAGCTGGCTCTCATGCATCAAGGATTTGCTTTCCCAGGATATATATCACTAGTTCTCACAAGCCAAGACTTTAAAATAACCCTGATAGTCTTCCTTTGAATATAATTTGATCTGTGAATATCCATTAAAATTCTGATAGACTGATCTGGCCACAACAAGCTTGAGCACTGAGAATAAACGTTGTATTTTGAGTTCCTGCTGTTGCTTAGCTATGTGCTACAGCTAGTAAAACATCTTGTAATGTGTGGTATTAATTTAGGAGATGATGAAACTGAAGGTCATGGAGTTAAATGACTTTCATAATATACCAAAAGTGGTTTTCAAAATCAGATATGTCTGAGGCCAAAGTCCATCTATTTTTTTTTATAACCAGCTGCCTCCTCTATTCCAGACCCTTTTCCCTATAAATGCAATCTACATAGAGCATTAGTAATTTTGAATGTTAACAAGCATAAACTTAATTTTTTAATGTTAAAAGGCAACTACTTCTCTTTTATAATTTACTTTCCCTAGCATAGATTTCTATGTTGTTTATTTTGAAATCAAATTAAAGTTTTAGCATCATTCCTGAATAGATATATACATAAATGTAAATGTTTGTGCATGAGTACACAGATATATATGATATGCCTATGTCTAGATGTGTGTTAAAGAAGTGCATATATGTTTGTTTTAGAAGTATATACCCATATCTACACATATATCTATCTATATCTATCTATATCCATGTATATATCTATCTACCTATGCATGTGTTTATATATACAATACATATATATACACTGAAATATTAACTTCTTGATATTTTTTGATACTTTTAGGTAATTGGAATGGTTAAATCAAACTTTTTCTTTGGAGAAATACAATCTGGTGTTTTGAACACTAATGGGAAACTGTATTATAATTAAGAAAATTATTTTTTTAGTTTATTTTTTCATTTAATGGAGTGAATATTCTAAGGTTATAAATCAATATTATAGGTCATATCATTAACAAACTGCGAGTTATTTTTAAAAATTTGCATTGTGTTTTCTTTAAAAAGTATTTAAAATTTAAATGTTTAAATATATTCAATATTTTAGAAAAATTAATATATTTTCAAGTATATACAGATACATTTATATGATCAATGAACACAATATTTTTCTGAGTGAATGCTGAATAAAATTTCAAAATGCTATAAAGCAATACCACTTCTCAACAAATACATCAAAAGATATATACTTAAAAGTAAAATATCTAAAAGAAATCCTATTCTCTAACACATATTAAATATCTAACTATTCTAAGTGAATTTTTAGATCTGTAAGAAGCTATAATTAAAAGAAATAATTCTGAACTAAAAGCTTTAATGACATTCCTGAATTTTCCAGCATTATTTTTATGTTAATTTTCTGTTGATTTTAGAATATGTTTACTAACGTAAATATTTTTAATATATTTTTATTGATTTCAGAGAGGAAGGGAGAGGGAGAGTTAAAAACATCAATGATGAGAGAATCATTGATCAGCTGCCTCCTGCAGATCTCAAACTGTGGATGGAGCACACAACCCAAGTATTTGTCCCAACTGGGAATCAAACTGTGACCTCCTGGTTCATATGTCGTTGCTCAACCACTAAGCCACACTGGCCAGGCAGATAAATATTTTTTTTAAAGTATATTTCAAATGAAACAAAATATTATAAAGATATAATTCCTTCTTCTTTTCCAACTGCCATCTACCAATAGTAGAACAATCATAACATAACTTAGTTGCAAAGTAAGAGAAGAAAATTTGATTAGATATAACAAAATCTTTTAAAAAGTTAAAGACAACATTTAGCTCTCAATGGCAAATAAATAGAAATTAAAAAAAAATCATTTCTGGAGACCACTTTTAGAGACCGTTATGAACCATTCTATCTAGAGGTTAAATGAAATCTTAGAGAGTTAATATCATCACATACTCACACAAATACCCATATACATACACAAACATTCATAATTTTAGGAATCCTGAAATAGCTTTTTCTACTCTATATTTTATACTATCAGTGAGTCATAGGTCTGCACTTCAAATTCTCCTCTTTTTCCTATGCATTTTTTCTAATATTTATGTGTTAGAGCCTCCCATATATTCATTTATTCAACAAATATTTATTGTCTACTATCACGAGCTGACATGTAACTCATCATCCAAACTAAGACTCTTGTGAGAATATATTAAGGTTTTATTGACAATCATGCCAGGTAAGCTGACACAAAACAGGACTGTCCTGGGCAACTGGGGAGTATGAGAATTTGGTCTAACTATAGGCTGCACACAAGTCAGATGGGGTTTCTGCTCTTGAGAATCACATAATATACTGGACAAGTTAGATCCAAAACAGATAATAAGATTTTTAAAAATACACATTGTTCCATGTATCAAGAAAATAGACATGAGGCTGAGTTGTGGAATAGGGTGGAGAGTGTGAGAAGAGCTGGGATGATGGGTCATTCTCTGGCAGTAATGCTTGAACTGAGATAGGAAGAACGGACAACGATTGACAAGAGAAAGCAGAGGGTAGGGTTAGATTCAGAGATACCCTGTTGGGAAAGATCTTTCCAGGCAGAAAAGGTTATACATACCACACAGTCTGAGGAGAGAAAGCTTGAAGAACTGAAAGAAATCCATTTGTCCTCAAGCCTCAAGAATGACACAGAAATGGCTTAGATCCCAGGAACCAGATTACAGTCTTTAAAGATGCAGCAAGGAGTATGAATTTTTATTTAATTGCCACGTGGAACCTTTAAGCAGAGAAGTGACCTAATTCTATTCTTGAAGCATATCACTCCGGCGGCTATATGGAACACCGTTTATTGAGTCTAGAAATGTCTGCAGCTGCACTCCAGATGACTAATTATGATGATGAGTGAGACAAGGATACGATCAATAGGTGGGAGAAAAGGACTAACTCAAGATATATTTGGAGGTAGAACTGATCAGATTACGTATTTGGAATTTTTACCTCAAACACACTTCTGAGCTTCAGGCCAATATTTCAAACTTCCTTTTAAATAAATTCAGCATAGACAGTTTCTAGGCCCATAAAATTAAACAAATATAACAGTGAACTCAAGGTTTAACATTCTTGAAACCTATTCTTCCTTCAGTATTCCCTATCTTTTTTTTTTTTTTAAAATATATTTTATTGACTTTTTACAGAGAGGAAGAGAGAGAGATAGAGAGTCAGAAACATCGATGAGAGAGAAACATCGATCAGCCGGCCCCCGCACATCTCCCACTGGGGATATGCCCGCAACCCAGGCACATGCCCCCGACCGGAATCGAACCTGGGACCCTTCAGTCCGCAGGCCGAGGCTCTATCCACTGAGCCAAACCGGTTTCGGCCAGTATTTCCTATCTTAATGTTAATTTTCCCACTTAATTCACGTTAGAAATAAAAAGTTACATAAAAATATTCCCTCCCTCCCTCCACTTACCACTCTCAAATGAACATCAATTCCTGTCAATTCCATTCTCTAAGTCTTCTTCCTGCTCTACACGCTTAGCACAACTATCCTTTATCCAGCACTGGCAATTACATCCCACCAATAGCACTTTCAAGGAAAGAAATAATAGCAAAGTGTTTTTCAAACATTCTAACTTCCTTCCGCCCCTATGCTACTGAATGGAACTGTTGAGGCTAAACTGTAACTGAAACAAATGTAAAAAACATAATTTCCTTTCTGTCGGAATCTCAGGACATTGTTTCTGATTTTTGTAAAAACTGCTAGACCAGTTTGCTTTCTTAATTTTTCTTTTTGTTATATTATTTATTAATAAGTGGCTTAAAACAACAGAGCTTGGATGTTTGCTATTTGAGTTTCAGAATCACATTCGTTCTTTTTCTCTAGATCCTTTGATTAAACTAAACCATAAAATTGGAGCTCACCAAAAAAGAAAGTGACAAGAGCTGCGTCTACTTATCTGGCCATCAGCTTTATAAGTTTTGTATTTCCTTTAACAGATAGAATATACATCTGGATGGTTATGAATTTGATGACAGAAGGGAGGGTATACATGAATTGATGTGTTCATACTATTCTTCTGTAGCAGAAAATATACTTCAGGATAAATCATTCTATTTATTTCATAGACTTTCATGAATATTATACAAGTAATACCCATTTTTATTTTGCTTTTGTAAATAAACTACTTTTTAATGTTTTTCTCTTTTCAGAAAATGTACTTTTAGATTCTCCTGTGCTCTGATAAGGAAACAGATTACACTTTAAAAAAAATAAAATAAACTTTGCAGAAGAGACTATTTTCCTTAGGGCAAATGTGAAGTTTTCTTAAAACGATATTCTATTGGAAAACGAAGACCTTTTGGATTTAATTTCTAGATACTACTTTGAACTTTCTGTTTTCTAATGCAAAAGGCAAAGATTAATTAGAGACTTCAGAAGAATATACAAAGGCAATTCATCCAGCACTAAGAAAGAAAGAGGAAGAAAAATCATTCTAAAGACTGGCCAGATAGTATTAAAATTTAGAGATAATATATCTAGAATAAATCATTTAAAAATTTGTTCTTTAGACCAAAATAGAACTAAAGAACCAGGGAAAGAGATTTTATTTCTGAAATATATAATAGACTGGGAACTTAATTTAAATGGTTCCTGATGAAAATCCATAATTCAGTGTCTACTATTAAAATGGCTTTGAAAAAAAATATAGGAGACACAAGGTGAAAATTCAAATCACCATTAAATTCTCGCAATGCTGAAAAACTTGCTCCTAATGTTACGGAGAGATGTCCTGTAATTACAAGGCCAGTGGGATGAATTAAGTAGCACAACCAATAACAGGAATGTTTAGCCAAGGCAAAAAGAATAAACATGTTAAGATAGAAGGTAATATGTATTGTTTTCTCAATCTCATTATCTATTCCCTATTCAGAAATAGTAAGTCCATATGAACAGCAAACGTGTTAGTCATCCATTAATGAAAGTGTCCCTTAACTCCCTTTCTCAAACAATGGCTTTTAATTTTTCTCTCTCTCTCTCTCTTTCTTTCTTTCTTTTTTAGGGTTGTAGTGGGGTATGGAGAGGGTGGAAAAATTTGTGAAGGTGATCAAATGGTCCCCACTTCCAGTTATAAAATAAAAACATCAAAATGATGTAATGTACAGCATAGTTATTATAGTTAATAAACCTGTATTATATATATATATGTATTTTTTTTTAACCATCCTAGGAAGCAACTAAACAACCTGGCAGTACATTCAGGAGCTGAAAACTGGCAGATGGTCATTTTACCTGGGGAGATGTATTCCCTGAAACAATAAATGTTGTAGACAAAAGAAATGAAAGAAAGTTTTCACCAAACCCAAAAAAGTCACATGTGATAGAAGCAGGTATTTTGATGAGAGGAAAACACTACATGGTCTAGAACATGTAGACGGAGTCACAGACCTAAGAATGGGTCATGGGATATATCTCACCCCACCTTTGAGCTGAAGGTTTGAGAAAGTTATTTGAGTAGAAACAAAGGCAAACAATATACCTTAGTTATTAGCAAACAACTGGTTTGCCTTTTAAAGTAGAAAAATAACTTGAAAATAGACAACAGGCTTCTAACATATAATCCCTTCAAAAAAAGAAAAAACAAAACATTTTTTATCCTAATGGATTAGGGAAATAATATGCTTCTGAATATGGATAAGCACAGAAGAACATGTTATAAAATTGCCTGATATGTAAAGCTCATAGAATACAAAAAAAAAAAAATTAAATTAAATTAAACATGTAGTATGGAAGAGTAGCAAAAAGACAAAGGAAAAGAAACTGCTAGTAAAAAGCAGAGGACTGAAATAAAAGCAGAGGTGTTTGAGATTAAGGAGAGATTATATTAAATCCAATAATGCAAGGGCAAGGTTAAAATCTTCAATTGATGTGGTAAAGAACACAGTTAGCACTTTCAAACACTGAATTACTGATGAGAAAGGAAAATTTGAGGCAGTTGCCCAGATGAATTTGCAGAAATTAAAAGTGAGTGAAAATGTAGAAGATATTGAAAATTAAATTCTACTGAATTCTGAAACAGCTAAAAAAAATGGGGGGGGGGAGATAGTAATCAAATATAATTTTGATTCCACATAACTAATGAACTCATTGCATAGAAGGAGTTAAAAAAAACATATTATAGAAAAAAAATTGCGACAAATACCCAATCTTAGAGTCATTCTGAACAATTTGTATATTTAATGACTATAGTCATATGATCTTTAGGAGAAGAAAAAAAATAATATACAGACTATAAAATAAGAAATAATCCTATATAGTAAAAGAGAAACATGGTAATTAGCCATACATCCGCTACCCTTCCCATTGGCTAATCAGGGCAATATGCAAATTAACTGCCAGCCAAGATGGCGGCCGGCAGCCAGGCAGCTTGAAGCTAACATGAGGCTTGCTTGCTTCAGTGACGGAGGAAACCAACCTTCCCCGCCTGCCTTGCCGGCCTCTGAGTTTGCAGTTTGAAACATTGTTACAAATATAGAAGCTAAACAAAACCCCAGATACCTGCTTTCAGCCAGCTGGGATCTCAGAGCTAGAGCCAGAGCTAAAGCTGGCCCAGAATAAAAAAAAAAGAAAGAAAAAGAGGAGTGGATGGGAGCTTCAGTCACCCGCCAGCCTGAAAACAGCCCTCAGCCCCTCACCCAGACTGGCCAGGCACCCTAGTGGGGACCCCCACCCTGAAGGGTGTGTGACCAGCTGCAAACAGCCATCATCCCTTCACCCAGGCTGGCCAGGCACCCCAGTGGGGATCCCCACCCTGATCCAGGACACCCTTCAGGGCAAACCAGCCAGACCCACCCATGCACCAGGCCTCTATCCTATATAGTAAAAGGGTAATATGCCTCCCAGCACCGGGATCAGTGGAGCCGCGAGGCCTCCCGGCACCGGGATCAGCGTGACAGGGGGCAGCGCCCAAACCCCCTGATCACCCTGCAGCTCTGTGTGTGACAGGGGGCGAGGCCACAACCTCCCTATCTGCCCTGCTCTGATAGTGACAGGGGGCAGCGCCCCAACCCCCTGATGGGCCCTGCTCTCTGTGTGACAGGTGGTGGCGCTGCAACCTCCCCATTGACCCTGCCTTGAGTGTGACAGGGGGCAGTGCCCCAACCCCCCAATCGGCCCTACCCTGAGCATGACTGAGGGTGGCAGCACAACCTCCTAATCCGCCCTGCTCTGTGCATGACAGGGGGTGGCGCCACAACTCCCCAATCAGCCTTGCTCTGAGCCCGACCAGGGGCTGCACCTAGGGATTGGGCCTGCCCTCTGCCACCCGGGAGCAGGCCTAAGCCAGCAGGTCGTTATCTCTCCGAGGGCTCCCAGACTGCGAGAGGGCACAGGCCGGGCTGAGGGACCCTCCCCTCCACCCGAGTTCACAAATTTTTGTGCACCAGGCCTCTAGTCTATAATAATAAAAGGGTAATATGCTAGTTAGACCAAACATCATTCCAGAAGTCCTTCCAGACAAAGCTGGGGCTGGAGGGAAGCCCAGGTCCCGGGTGCCTCCTGGTGGCTGGAGGGAAGCCCGGGTCCCAGGTGCCAGAGGAAAGCCAGTGCCAGCAGCAGGGGGAAAGAAAGCCTAGTCTTGCACGAATTTCATGTATCAGGCCTAGAGTATAATAAGGAACATACATGGTGTTTGTCTCCAGTTCCTGACACAAATCTTCTAAATCCTTGGAATTTCCTGAGTGATAAATGTGTTTCTGGCAATATCCAGTTGGCTCAGTGGATAGAGCATCAGCCTGGGGACTGAAGGGTCCCAGGTTCGATTCTTATGAAGGGCACACACCCAGGTTGTGGGCTCGATCCCCAGTAAAGGGTGTGCAGGAGGCAACTGATCAATGACTCTCTTATCATTGATGTTTGTAACTCTTTCTCCCTCTCCCTTCCTCTTAAAACCAATAAAAAAATACATATTTTTTTTTAAGAAAGTGTTTCTGTTACTCATAAGGAGCCACTTTTGAGCACACCTGCGTTTATGCTAATGAGGTAACTTAAGGTTGGAACCTGGGCTGATCACCAGAAAAATCAAGTGATTAAAGGGTTGGAACTTTCAGACCGTCCCACCGACCTATGGAAAGGGAAAAGGGACAGGACAGGGGACTGCAGATTAAGCTCTAAAAAATTTAAAACATGTTTAAACTAAATAGAAAAGTAAAATCTCTAAGATTAGATCTGATGAGCTTCCAGGTTGGTGAATGCATCCATGTGCTGGGAGGTGGCAAACTCCAGTTCCATGGAGCAGAGATCCTGCCTTAGGAGCCCTTCCAGACCCCAACCCATGTACCCCTTCCTCAGTCTGTTCATCTGTACCCTTCATAATTTCCTTTGTAATAAACTGGTACATGGAAGTAAATGCTTCTCTGAGTTCTGTGAGCTGCTCTAGCAAATTAATTAAACTGGAGGAGGGGGCATAGGAGCCTCTAATTTGCAGCCAGTTGGTTAGAAGTACAAATAACAACAGGGACCTATGACTGGCATCTGAAGTGGGGGCAGCCTTGTGAGGCGAAGCCCTTCATCTGTGGGGTCTGATGCTATCTCCAGGCAGATGGTCTTGGAATTGTATTATATTTGTAAGGAAGTCTGTGTACACTGGGAATTGTAGGATATCTTAATAGTGTGGAAAAGAAAATATATAAAGCAAAGCAATAAAATTGACACTAACATTTCACATCTTTACAACACCAAATTTTAGAAGAAACTGGAGTGTTGTAAAACAGAGATTTGGGAGAAAAAACTTAAAAAAAAATAGGTTCAGGTGGGTTTCCTTCCATGTACAAAAGAAACTTAACAATATTATCACATACACAGGAACAGAAATAAACTGTTCAATTTGTATTTTAAAATTGTTGAAGACACATGTCATTCTATAAAAAAATCCACCTGAGTAGGTTGATAATGTAAGAAAATAAGGGATAAACTATTTTGGAGATTACTCAAAGCAGGTCAACATGTTTAAAAAAAAATCATTGAAGACTGTGTTACAAAGCCTGATGAAAGTATCAAAAATCGTTCTTGAAAACAAAGATTTTAAATGAATACCAAAACTCTTTATTTAAATTCCTTAATGATATTAACAAAGTCTAAAAACTTTTAGGTTATTGGATCAAGTGAAATAAAATGTTGGATGCTACTTTTTTGTTGTTGTTAGCAACCACCCAAAATGTAATTGCTCCATTAGTCACCCATTCTAAGGAAAGACCATTATTCATACTTGTGAAAACTGTAAACATCTGACATGCCAATCGTTATGTAATTAGAGGCCCAACACACAAAATTTGTGCAAGAGTAGGCCTTCGCAGCTGCGGTGGCTGCCTCGATCCCACAGCTGCAGCCCCAGCTTCTTCCGGAAGGTCATCCAGAAGGATATCCAGATGGCCGTTCAGTCGATTTGCATAGTATGCTTTTATTATTATAGATGGTTAAAGAAAATACAATATATTCATTTGATAAAGTGTGATGTAGCCATAAAAGGCATACATTAGAAAGATATGTAATGACTTATATATCTCTCTATATAAAAGGCTGTGTCCATCCGTCTGACCAGTAGCTATGATACACACTGACCAGAGGGAAGATGCTGAACACAGGAGCTGCCATGACGCTCACTGGCCATTTAAAAATTACTGGCACCACAGACCTGGCACTGACAAACCAACACTCAGCTTCCCCCAAGTAGGACACAGGCCCCACCATCACTCCGAAGCAACACCCCACCAAATCGCAGCCAATGCTGCCAAGGCCCCATGGTGTAAAATGTGGCCCACAGCTCAGCCCATCCTGGAAATAGTCACTGTGGGTGCCAGGTAATGACATCACGTAGCAACACTCAGCTCCCGCTCCCTAGCAACTAGCATCCTTGGAGTTTCTTTAGCCCAGGAGCCCAACTTGCTTTATAGCCAGGTGCAAACATTTTACAGTTTAACCAAATGTTTGTGAAACATTTTCCTGTGCCTCATCTCATTTGATCCTCACAGAAGTCCTGGAGTAGGTAGATAGGAGACTTGGTAGAATCCTATTTTCTTTCCATTAGCAAGATGTGAATAGCGACATTAAAATATTTCTTTGAATTAATTTCCTTTCAATGTGCATGAATCTGTGCACCAGGACCCTAGTACACAAATAAATGGTAGGAAAATATTAGGTTGCAGAAATGTCTATCCAATTTGATATTAGGTTTGAATAAACATCTTACATGTAAATATATTTATTTATTAATAGATGTATATACAGCACGTAAATTAAATGCCATTAAAATAATTGATTCTAAAAATGTGCTTGTAGGGAAAGAGTTTATGTCATTAACTTCAATTATAAATAATATATACACTAACATTTTATTAATGGAAACCTCTGCTATATTTTAAATTTTAATGCTACACTCTTACAGTTATATTTGGTAGATAATGAATGACAATTTTGCTATTACAATAACAAAATTAAGCATAGCATTGATGCCTGAGGATTTGTGCTGCAATATTAGCATTTACCATTTGGTCATTTCTGAGTTAACTATACATGTACAGGAAGCATGAACTGGATAGCAATTTTCACAATAAATTTAGGAGATGACTTTGAACAAAACAAAGATGAGTTTGTACATAAAATGGCTATTTATGCTTAAACATAACTGGCTATATATGTATGTTTCCCATGTTGTAGAAAGCTATAAATACAGAGCTCACAGTGCATGCTAGTTGCATATGTACGTGTAAGAGAACAAGCTGAAAATATTTCCAGTTAAACATGGAAGACCAAATACAACATTTACCACATCCTTCCAATCTCCAAATCTGAAAATAAATATATTAAAATGTATACATGCAACCCTAGTGGGTTTTGCTCAGTGGATAGAGCGTCAGCATGTGGACTGAAGAGTCCCAGGTTTGATTCTGGTCAAGGGCAAATGCCTGGGTTGTGGGCTTGGTCCCCATTTGGGGGAGTGCAGGAGGCAGCCGATCAATGATTCTCTCTCATCATTTCTATCTCTCTATCCCTCTCCCTTCCACTCTGAAATCAATAAAAATTATTTTAAAAATGCATATACAGATACACAAATTTGAAAAATAAATTTCTAGCAAAAATGTCAACATTAATTTGAACTTGGAATTTTGAAATACTAGTGGTGAATAACTTCTCAGACTTGAGAAAATGAATGCTAATTATCTTATCTAATAAGAGACAAATATGGTAATTAACCATACCTTCGCTACGCCTCCCATTGGCTAATCAGCGCGGTATGCAAATTAATCAAACCAAGATGGCGGTCGGCAGCCACGCAGCTGAAGTGAGCAGGAGGCTTGCTTGCTCCAGTAATGGAGGAAGCCAAGATTCCCTGCCTGCTTTGGCCTGGCCCTGAGCTCCAAACGCAACAAAGTTTCAATTATAGAAGCTAAACAAACCCCAGAAAACTCCTTTCAGCTGGCTGTGGCCACAGAGCTGGAGCCGGCTCTTAGCTCCAGTGATGGCAACAAAGTTTCAATAATAGAAGCTCAACAAACCCCAGATACCTGCTTTCAGCAGGTCGTGGCCTCAGAGCTGGAGTGAGCAGGAGTGGCTCTCAGCTCCAGTGACGGCAATAGAGTTTAAATTATAGAAGGTAAATAAATCCCAGAATTAAAAAAAAAAGAAAAAAAGGAGAGGCTGGGAGCTTAAGTCACCGGCCAGCCTGAAAACGGCCCTCAGCCCATCATCCAGGCTGGTTGGGGACCCCGACCCTGAAGGGGGTGTGACCAGCTGCAAACAGCCATCAGCCCCTCACCCAGGCTGGCCAGGCACCCAAGCGGGACCCCCACCCTGATCCGGGACAACCTTCAGGGAAAACCAGCCAGCCCCCACCTGTGCACCAGGCCTCTATCCTATATAGTAAAAGGGTAATATGCAAACTGACCCTAACAGCAGAACAACTGGGAATGACTGGTCACTATGCCACACACTGACCACCAGGGGGCAGACGCTCAATGCAGGAGCTGCCCTCTGGCAGTCAGTGCGCTCCCACATGTGGGAGCTCTGCTCAGCCACAAGCCAGGCTGATGGCTGCCAATATAGTGGTGGTGGTAGGAGCCTCTCCTGCCTCCTCAGCAGCGCTAAGGATGTCCAACTGCAGCTTAGGTCTGCTCCCCGCTGGCAAGAGGACATCCCCCAAGGGCTGCGAGACTGCCAGAGGGATGTCTGATTGCCAGTTTAGGCCCAATCCCCCGGGGAGCAGGCCTAAGCCAGGAGGTGGTCATCACCCGAGGGGTCCCAGATTGCGAGAGGGCACAGGCCGGTCTGAGGGAACCCTCTCCCCAAGTGCACACATTTTTGTGCACCGGGCCTCTAGTCTATAATTATTTTCTCAATGCAAAACCCCGAAAATGTCCAGGAATTAGAAGTTGCAGGTATCACTGATGGCAGGGTACAGATGGTTTTGAAAACAGGATTGGTTGAAAGTCAGAGCACGTAACAGATGCTGACAGAATATGAGAAGTATACTGTGGAAAAGCTGATCCAGAGAAAATTTGAATTTTAAAACTCCAGTCATAGTTGAGTGTGAAACCCCTTCCACTTAAATAAAAAAAAAAAAAAATTTAAGGAGAAGACAGCATCCTGAGCTGAGATATCCACCATAGCTATCAATTGACAAATAAATAACACCATGCATTTGAGGAACAACTCCAACATTAAAGGCCCAAAACAACAACAACAGAAAAAATAAATAAATAAATTGAAAAATTTCAAGAAAACAGAAAATGAAGAAATACAACAAAATACTATAAGGAATATCCCCAAAGCAGCTCCTAGAAATTAAAACATGGTAGCAAAAGGTGTAAAAATCAATAAATAGATTAAAAGATAAATTTGAGAAAAGTCTCCTAGGATATACAACAATAAAGCAAAGACAGAGAAAGAGGGCATTTTTAAGAAATGTGAGGCTGCAAAAGTTTGCTCCCTTGGATATTTTGGAGCACAGTATTGTGAGGAGATATATGTATCTGTTAAGAAAATATGATGGTGCAATAGTAATAGGTAAAACAGAGATAGCAAATGAGAGAGATTATAAAATCGAGAGACTAGAGAGTTATATAAGAATTAAAATATAATTATAACATAGCACAGTTTACCCATCATAAAAATGTATATGATAATTATAATGTAACTAGAGGCCTGGTGCACGAATTCATGCACAGGTGGGGTCCGGCTGGCCTGCCCTGATAGGGTCCCATCAGGGATGGGGCTGGCTCCTGGAAGGGGCTGTGTGTGGTTGGCTGGCCACCCTGTCCCCAATCAGGATGTTGGGGGCCGATCAGGGGTCAGGCTGGCCGGAGATAGGGGCTGCAGGAGGGCTCCAGAACGTGTCCAGCCCATCCTACTCAGCCCTGATAGGCTGGACCCCAGCAGCAAGCTAACCTACCAGTCGGAGCGTCTGCCCCCTGATGGTCAGTACATGTCATAGTGACTGGTCAACTGGTTGACTGTCTGCCCCCTGGTGTTCAGTGCACAGCATAGAGAACAGTTGAGTGGCCTTAGTGTATCATTAGCATATTACGCTTTGATTGGTTGAAGAGCCAACCAGACAACCAGACGCCTAGCATATTAGGCTTTTATTATATAGGATGAGTAATGATAGAATTAAATATTAATGTAATATAACCAAAGTGGAAGGATGAGGTAGGAAATATATTTAGGTTGAAAAGTCTGCAAGCTATGTAAGGCCAACTCCTTTTTGTTCATATTTGAAGGTGAAAGGTAATATATAAAACTACATTATAAAAATATAGGAATATTATATGTCATTTATAAACATACGGGAATACATATGACAAGAAACAGCTAAAAGAGTTTTAATTAACTGCATCTAAGGAATGGTAATGAGGACTGAGAAACACTAGAGAGTTGATTGAATTTTTATAGAATTTATAGAATTATTTGATTTTAAAGCTCTAAGTATATAAAACTTTGATTAAAATAAAAGTAAAATTTCAAAATGATAGTGAAAAGAAATGAATCAAAATGTTAACATATATATATATATATATATACATATATATATAGTCAAATTTATATATATTTTTTATACTTCTCTGAATTATAAAACTTTTCCTCAAAGAACTTGATTACTATTATAAGGGAGGAAACTCAACAATTGTGATTAAAAATAGCTTACAATTATTATGAACAAATTGTGGCATTAAAGATGAATAATTTCAGTAGATAAAAATATTGATACTTGTGACATATTTTATGAGAATTAATATGCATGTAACATAAAAGGCCTTGCGTTTTATTAGGTATTTAAAAGATTATTAACACAGATTTTGAATATTGATTAGGCAAGTTGAATAAATGGGTTTGACATCTTATTAAAAGATAAACTGTTCCATTAAAATTTTTCTCTGCACTTTTTCAAAATGCTCAATATTATTCTTACTTCATCGGTGTGAAGCATTTTCCTCTGAGTGAGAATTGCTGTATTTATTAGTAATTAGATGATTTTTTTCTCCAGTCACATAGACTGAAGTTATAAATGGAATTTCCCAGGTTTACTTTACTTTTGGCCATGTGTGTAAGAGAAATTATACTTACTCATAATGCTAAGCAAAGCATTATGAGAATAAGAAGAAATACTAAGCAAAAATGGATTGTTTGACATGTGAAACATATTGCAAAGAGTCTTTTACTGTCATAAAGAAACATCTGCTCTCTGTGTTGTTCACACTTGTTACTAGATCCCTGCTGTCAGGGCATCGCTCTTTCCCAGACATCGGTAAGTACAATCATATGATATCATTAAATAAATTTTACCCAAGGTTTCTTAAATAGGCAGAGCAGGCCAAGATTAAATAAGAGAAACTTTTATGGGTTCTTAAATTCAATCAAATTACATACATTGACTATATCATGTCTCTCCATAATTCCTTGGAATTATGTTCAAAATGTTTGATACTCAATTAAGAATTTCTTGATTCATCAGTAAAATAAGGTTTATTTAAACTATTCCCATATTTAAAAAAAAATATAGTGGTAGTCTCCAAATACTATTCAAGTAGTATTCATTAACCCTGATTGTAATAATCTATTTTATCTTCTATATTTCCAGTAAATAAATTTTAAGTTATCCTGACCCAATAATTTTCTAGGTTCTTATATTTGTTCAGGAAAACAAAACCCCCAAAACCACTATAACCCATAAAATATTCATAGAAAGTTGTTTATTTGCTACAGTTAAAACTAACTCGCTAATGTTACATACATGTCCAACCTAGTCAGCTCACTTATTTGATCTATGCATACCTACTGGCCCCTTTGATGGGATCTTGTCATTCCTGGCATTATATTTACTTTTTATACACTGTCTATAAAAACAATGACTTCCCTAACATTGGGGAAATCTGGCCTTTCCCATTTAGATTTTTGAAATAGTAGTAAAGGCCTTCTTATAACTCTAAATAGATTTTTGAAATAGTAGTAAAGGCCTTCTTATAACTCTAAACTCATCTAAGCAGACATAAAAAAAAAGGCTTATTCCCCTTTTCACAACTTTACTGGTAATTCAAATATTTCATGGAATCATTGCATTCAATTTAGTATTATGAAGTTGTACTTTTCTTTTAATTCACTGTGGTAAACACTAAATTATATAGCCCTTACACTTAGGAAATTCATAGACTATAGCTGGAGATAGATAACTACTAAAAATAACTAAGATTGTATATTTTGCAAATATATATTACTTTATGAATATACTATATTTATATTTTTTTTCTTATGGAATTTTTCAGGTAAACACAGAAATAGTTTGACGAACCCTCAAGGACCTATCTATCAGTTTCAACTAGTATCAACATATGGCCAATCTTGCTTCATCTATAAAACGCCTGTTTTCCCATTCTCAATGCACCACTGGATTACGATAAAGCCAATCCAAGATATAATCCTTTTATCGGAAAAGGATTTTCAAATTGCACCTCTAAAAGTAAAATCTTGTTTTAATTAATCTATTAACAAATATAAAAATGCCATGCTTAGAAGAGTAAGAGCTCTAAAGCTATGTTATCCAAGTAGTCAGTAGTTTCACTTGATAAGAGAGAGGAAGAGTGACAGAAAGGGTGGGAGCGCATGGGGAAAGAGAGAGACTTGAAACAAGGAGAGGGGAGAGAGAGAGATTGATTCTGACTTCCGTGGTCTGACTCCTGGCTCCTGCTTTTCTGTGTATTTGTTCTGACCTAAACCTTAGATGGGGAAAAAAGGTCTTTCAAGCCTTCACAAACTTTTATAGTTTTTCTCACTCTATATTTTAGTCTCATGAGTGGTGATTCCTTTTAATGTTTCTCCTGGCCTGCTTCTCATTTATCCCCACCCCAGTCCTGCCAAATGAGTAAATTATTCTGTCCTTTGGGTATGATGCTATTGTGTCATTTATTCATAAATTTTGTTTAAAGGAGTGAAGCCCTTCTAGATCAGTTCTTCCTAGGGGGAGGAAAAGACTCCTGGACAGGGACTGTATTTTATTTATCTGTATGCCATGAGAGACCAGAAAAGTAAATGACTTACAAAAGCATTTGATGTATCTTGACTAAGAGAATAAACAATATATAAATGTCTCTCTTTTATAGCTTAATTCCCAAAGGGACACGTTTAACTTGTTTAATATCTCACTTGGCACATGGGGGACTCAATAAATGTCATATTATAATTCTGGGACTATGAGTCATTTGTGTCAGACCACAAATAGAGAATTATGCACGCTTCTCCTTTCTCCTACTCCTCAGTCATTTTAGAACTACTCTCGTCACTGTCACAAAAAGTGTGGAACTACTGTTGACGATGGAAATCTGCCAGCAGATCTTGTAATGCAAAAATACTTGGACAGATTTTGTGATAGTATATAACTTGAGACATAGAACCTTCACTTCTTTTGTTTATTTAGAAGAGATGTACTACAAAATTGTGATTGCACACTATTTTGGCACTGTTTTAGGACACTGCCTTTACAATCTGCAGAGAATGACTGGAGAATTCAGTATATATTCTTGTTGATAAAATGGATTATGCAAGAAAAACACTAAAGGAAGAAAAATATTTTTGCAAGGGCCACGACAAAATTTTCTTTTTAAAAAATTAGCTTTATCATCATATCATTCAAATGTGTTCTTACACAATAAGATTCTCTCTGCTGCTCCTTTCCCCTTTCTAATACTTGCTTTGTTAGAAGCTATTGCTTTTAGCCAGTATCATACTTTTGTGCCCAACCTTTGATTTTTCTGCTTGCATAAAGTGTGTCTGTGTTTGTGTAGAAGCGTAATCTCCTTTGATTATTATTTGATTTTTTTTTAAAAGGTTACTGGTTTCACTGTGGGATTTTCATTAATTTTAAACCATAATAGGGATAAATTTTATGAAAAAAGAAAGAGGAAAGGTTATATAATATATGATTTGTTTTGTTTTGTTTTTGTAAGTAAATATTTAAAAAAATATACCTGGGGAGATGTCAGTGAAAAGTTATAACCTTTCAATTTTAAGATGAAGTTTTGGGTATCTACCATACAACATGGTAATTAATAATACTTGAAAGTTGCTAAGAGAGTAGATCTTAAATGTTTTCACCACAAAAAGAGAAATGGTAATTCTGTGATGGCATGTGGGTGTTAGCTAACCTATAATGGTAATTATTTTCTAATATAAAATGTATCAAATCAACTTACACAATGTTATATGTCAATTGTCTACAATAATAAAAGGGTAATATGCTAATTAGACCAAATGTCCTTGTGGATGTCCTTCCAGATGACCTTCCGGAAGAAGCCAGGGCTGCCAGGGAAGCCCGGGTCCCGGGTGCCAGAGGGAAGCCGATGCCAGCAGCCATGGGAAGGAAGGCCTACACTTGCATGAATTTCGTGCATTGGGCCTCTAGTATCACAATAAAGCTGGGAAAAAGTAATACTTAAAAAAACAATGTTGCCAACAAACCACAGAGCATGTGCCATTGAAGAAAGCTGCAAACTGCATCCTCCATGACAGCTAAACAGATAAATTATAAATGAAACTTTACAATAACATATTCAGAAACAAGAGTATGAATTTGGGTAATGTATCACAAAATGGTCAATTTAAATTAAAACTGGGAATATTTTCTTCCTCCTATTCTAAGTTGAAAATCTTTTATAGTTTTGATACATGACAAGTTATTTTATCATATGAAATGCAGTATGGCTGATAGGCACACATTCAAACATTATATATGAAAATACATCTACATCCCTGAGATTCAAAATTACATTATCTATCTTGAAAAATAAGAATATAAAATATTTTACGTAATATTTATTTTAACTTTACAATAAGAGGAAATTATTCCATGATACAGGGAGTGGGCAGCTTGATAGAAAACATGATTTTCCATAAAAAGGGAATCGTTATAATTGCCTTATTGATGAAGAAAGTCTGAGTGAGATCCAGAAACTCACCGATTTCCTCATCATTATACATATCGGACCAGTGTAAACCTCAGGAAAATTTCCTGCTACTTACCTAACTTTGTCCCTTTATTAACTGAACAATTATTTATTGAGGACTACTCTATGCTGAGTGTTGTGTCTTTCATGAAAAACCTTGTTTCTTAGTTCAATGGGAATGAGAATCATGAAAATAAGGGCATCAATATCTAGGATAAGGAAAGGATCTAATCATTCCTGCCTTCAGAATGCTATCCACCCTGACCAGGCAGCTCAGTCAGTTGGAGCCTCATCCAGTACATCAAAAGGTTTTGGACTCAATTCCTGGTCAGGGCACATAGTTAGGCTGTGGGTTCCATCGTACGGAAGGCAACCGATCAATGTCTCTGTCTCTCTCTCTCTCTCTCTCTCTCTCTCTCTCTCTCTCTCCTTTCCTCTCTCTATAAAATCAATAAACATAACCTCGGGAGATGATTAAAAATTATACCTAAAAATGCCATGACCATATTTTTATGTTTTATGTAATGTATTGAATAATTCTCCCACCCAACAAATATGGGTAAACTATAGAACACTATTGGAAATAGAAAATTGTATATATGGTAAACATATGGTATTTTCATAATGATAGCATAAAAATAAATTGCTCAGTAAACATATATGATGTCAAAATTTCCCTGAACAAATCAATTATAAAAATACATATATGAAATCATCAGTAAGCTTGATATAAAATTATAGATATTGGGGATTATTTACTTTAGCATTTATTTTGATTATGTGAAAACAAAACTCTTTATCTCATACTGATGTTTGTTAAAACATTTAATAATGAAATAATATACTAACTGGAATTTTCTTCAAAGTAATCAAATGATATAGTGTGTGTGGGGAAAGAGATTGAATAGATGAATTGTCCATATGCTGATTCTAGTTGACTGATGGATGGGTCCATGTGATAAAGTATACTTCTCTTTTGACTCTTTTTTTTGCAATTTGAAAAATTTTGTTTAAAATATATTTTATTGATTTTTCACAGAGAGGAAAGGAGAGGAACAGAGAGTTAGAAATGTTGATGAGAGAGAAACATCGATCAGCTGCCTCCTGCACACCCCCACCGGGGATGTGCCCACAACCAAGGTACATGCCCCTGGCAAGAATCGAACCTGGGACCTTTCAGTCCGCAGGCGGACGATCTATCCACTGAGCTAAACCGGTTAGGGCTAAAAATTTTTATAATAAAAAGTTTAAGTAATATAATACATTCATAAGTTAATATGTATTTAAAATTATGTATTTAGTATTTTGTATTTAAGGTCATAGCTTCTTAAATTAAACATTTTTCATTGTAGTTTCACAAGTTTGATTTGGTTAACACTGAATAAAATGGTTATAATAAATTGAAAGAAAAAATTTAAACATTTAGTTTCTAGATACTGCAGAACAAAAATATTGTCTCTTCACATTGATAACATAAAAATAAATTACTTTTCCAGTAAACATAGTTAATGTAAAATTTATATCCAAAGGAAGTTTTTCTGTTTTTGAAATTTATTTATTTTTAACAACTTAGAATTCAGTATACTGACAATTCAAAAATGTTACTGTATTTTAATGATTCTACATACTGTAATAAAGGAAAAATAATCTTTAGACGTTAAGGTTATAAAAATGCAACATATCTGTAAAAATTATCATTTTAATAGTATTATGTTCTGAATTCTCATAAATATACACAAAAATGTTTCAGAATACACAAAATAAATGATCATTATACCTTTACAGTCACCTGATTTTTTAATATACATTCTGAAGTTTGAATATAAAAATGATTAAATCTCAAGATATATCTATTGATATAAGTACATTAAATAGAGGCTATTAATTTGTTTATTTATTTATTTCATAGCCAGTGTAGAACCTTGGCTCCTAGGGGTCTTGGTGAGTCCTGCATCAATCATCAGTGAACTGGAAGAGGTGAGATAATGGATTGTTTATACACCATAAATCTACTTTCAGTGAGCTGGAAATGTGGTAGATAATAGCTTGTTTATGATTTGCAAATCTGTTCAGTGAGCTGAAAACTTGTCAGATAATGGGCTGATTATGAATTCTAAATCAATATTCAGTGAGTTGGAACTATGTTAGATAATGGTCTATGTCTAAGTTATAAATCTGTTTTCTGTAAACTGGAAACATGTTAGATAATGGGCTGTTTCTGAGCAGTAAATCTGTTTCAGTGAGTTGAAAACATGTTAGGCAATGGGTTGCTCCTGAATTGTAAATCTGTTTTTTAGTGAACAGAAAACCTATTTAATAAATGACTCTTCAATGAACATGAAATGTGCTAGAATAATGGGTTTGTTTTGACTAGAAGATCCCACTTTACATTATGAGAAACCTGTCACCTCATAGATCCTTTATGGGTAGATGTATGTTCAAGCAATTAAGATATATGGCAGGATGCTACCCTGTTTACATAAGCATTGTAACTTTAATCTATTTTCAGCATGTTGCTCTCTGCCAAATAATGGTTCTACTTGATTATGGGTAATGGAGTGAGAAGCTACTAAAGGTCTGTTTTCAGTGATGTGGAGCCAGTCTAGTTTTTGAAGTACATTGAGGTTTGTTAATTTTTAACAGTTACCAAGTTCCCCTGGTACTCAAGAAATGCTATTTTATAAAAATCATATGTTCTAGCTGCAGTACACTATATTCAAGCACACATGTGTGCCTCATAAGAAATGGGGACTAGTCAGAGAGGCAGAGTGAATACTGCCTGCCCATGGGCAGCGACACAAAACAAGAAATTTGAAATCTCAGTGGGAAGACAACACAGTGAAAAATAAAACAATGAAATGTAATATAAAAGTAATGTTCATATTCATGATTAAGTAAAAAATAAAAAAAATAAAACAGGGTTAAGAGCCTAATGAGAAGAGGAACAGGTAAGAAATAAAACTTAAGAGGAAAAAATCATTTTTCATAATGAATTGATTTCCAATATCTTTTCAACTTTTAAATAAGTCAAATGTCTAATATTTCATATTTGTTAATAATTATTTCAGTTTTCAAAAAAAATGTGGAAAATAAGTACATATCCTATTATCAGTAATTATGTAAACTAATGCTTAATTTATCAATGTGATACATGCCCATAGGGTTTCTCTAAAAGTATGTCTTATTAGAAGTTTCTAGAAATCATCCATAAATGTCCCATGCTTTTACCTAAAAACATAGAAAACGTAAACTCCTACTTTGCAAAGATATTTTTTCAACATTTAAAGTAATTTCTTCATATTTATAAATAATGTAGCTATACCTTATTGTTTTCTTTCCATTTTAGACAATTCCTGTTTGGGTACATACCTATAATTTCTATACTTTCAATATATTAAATGTCAATTATGTTGTTTATTAAAGAGCCAAGAATTGGATTGTGGTTATACTTCCTGCTTGTATTTTGTTTTTTCCTGTAGTTAAAAATAAACTGTCTTTTCCTATACTTACTTCATTTTCTATTCCTGTCTCTTATTCTTTATAAATATGGTATACCAGTTAAACATGAAATTATATTTGAGATGATCACACACCATGCAATCTATCAAAGCCATTTTTTTTTTCTCAGAAGTGCTCTCTTTCATAGTGTCTGAACTCTTCCTACGACCTGGAGCAGGGGAGGATGCCTTATGAACTCTTTTTATATTGGAACAAATGTTGGTTGTGTGTATGTGTTATATGAGATTCTTTTATATCTTTAAGACCATGTCTTTCTCTTCCTGGTTGTACTCCCTTCTCTTAATAAATGCATATTCTTCTCTATTAGCTTCCTTGGTGACCAAGCATGTCTGAAAAGGTCTTTGCATGAATTGATTATTTGGTCAAGTATAAAATTCTAAGTAGAAGTTTAGTTTTTCTCCAGGATTTGAAAAGAGTACTCATTCTGATTCTTGTTCTTCAACATGTAATTTCTTGTTTTTGTCTTCAAAGAAGCTCATGAGCTTTTTCTTCATTTGTAGGATTGGTTTTGTTTCCATCACAAATGCAGAACACTCTGAGAGTTTACAATATGGAGAATCATGCTCTTTAGACCTCAAAAATTTTATATATTTTATCCTTTTGTTGTCATATATTGGATTGCATGCATTAAAGTATCAAGTCTATTTTATTTTTCTCCTAATTTCTACCTATCTGTCTTTTCAATTTTATAAGCATTTTTACAACTTTGTTTTCCAAGTGTTCATTTGAATTTTTAATTGCTATTTTTATTTGACTTGCAAATGCTTTTGTTTGCTTAATTTTTATGTTTATTTATTTAATGATGCATCTCTTCTTGGAATATCTTATTTACATTTTAAAAGTTTTCTATAATTCTCTGCTTATTAATTTTCTATAACTAATTTTTTTGTCTGTTGCTTGGTCTTGGCTTCTCTCTTTCATGTTTGACACATTCTTCGAATATATAGTGATATTTGGCTGTTTACATTTAAGTGTGAGTTACTAAAAAGTTGATGAGAAGCTGTGTGTTAAGTATTTTTTCACACAAGGTGCTCACACCTTTTCCATAGGGATCTCTAACAGCAACTGAGATCTAAACTCTAAAACGAATTAATTTCTCTGGAGAAAATTCACTTGTGCTCTACCTGAGCCTGTGGTCAACATCAGATTTAGAGAATGATTCAGAATAGACTCAGAAAATCCAAATATTTTGTTTTCAGCCCTGTTACCCAACTTCTGAAAGATCAGAGCCCTTAAGTCCAGAGATTCTCATAGATTCTTCAGGGTGAATGAGCTCACTTCTGTTCCGACCTTTCACTATAGCCATTTTTAATTGGAATTTCCACTAGTTTTGTAGAGCTTTCACTGAAATTTCCATTTGCTATCTCCCAAATTTGTTGATATTTCTCATTACTGTTTCTCCTTGTCTTTTTGTTCCTACATATTTTTTGCTTTATTCATTTACTTTTTCTCTCTTTTATTTCAGTTGCATTTAAAACAAATAGATAGCCCAGCAAGTGTAACTTAGTGGTTGAGCTTCAACCTATGAACCAGGAGGTCATGGTTTGATTCCTGGTCAGAGCACATGCCCGGTTACAGGCTCAATCCCCAGTGTGGGATGTGCAGGAGGTAGGTGATCAATGATTCTCCCTTATAATTGATGTTTCTATCTCTCTCTTCCTCTCCTTTCTTCTCTGAAATCATTAAAAAAATATTTTTAAAGATAAAACAATAAAATGAGTAGATAAATGGTGCTAGTCTTAATTCTGATTTGTTATTAGTGGCATACTTATGTTTTCTCATCATCTGTTTTTTATATCTCCTAAGTCTCTTTCTATGAAACCCATTGTTTTTGTCCCTTCTCATAATCAGAAATCAGTTAATTTAGTCAATTAATGCACGAAGTCTCATATAGAAAATATTGAAATCATGTAGCAATCATTATTAAGAAATTTTCAATGATGAATACATATCAATAATTAAATTACCTTCTCAGTTATCTATCTGAATCACTAGGTATAGAATGGTATTAACCAATATACTAGAAAGTATAAAATAAAAAATAGAAGAGTTGATCCCTCCACTTTTGTCATAAAGATGTTGCAATTAGAGCACTGGATCCGTAAAGAATATAGTTAACCACAGAGGCCCAATGCACAAAATTAGTGCAAGAGTTGGCCTTCCTTCCCCCAGCTGCTGGCACTGGTTTCCCTCTGGCACCCACCCAGAACCTGGGCTTCCCTCTGGCCACTGGCAGGCACCCGGGACCCAGGCTTCTCTAGCAGCCCCAGCTTAGTCCAGAAGGTCGTCCGGAAGGACGTCTGGTCTAATTAGCATATTATGCTTTTATTATTATAGCTTATCAGTGTTTTAAGACTACAGGTATAGAGAGACAAAGTTAGTTTAATAGTTATCCATTGGAATGAACATAGGGGTGCAAAAATCCTTTTGAATTAGTGTTTTGGATTTTTTTACACTCAGAAGTGGAATCGTTGGGCTGTATAGTAGTGCTAGTTTTAATTTTTTGAGGAACTTCCATACTAGTTTCCATAGAGGCTGCACCAATTTGCAATCTCACCAACAGAGCGGGAGGGTTCTCTTTTCTCCACATCCTCAATCCTCACCAACACTCGTTTGTTAATTTATTGATGATAACCATTCTGACATGTATGAGGTGATATCTCATTGTGATTTTAATTTGTATTTCTCAGATGATTACTGATGTTGAGCATCTTTTCATATATCTATTGGCCATCAGTATATCCTGTTATCAAAAATGTCTAATCAGGTTTTGTGCCAAATTTTAAACTGCATTGTGAGGTTTTTTTTGGTGCTGAGTTACATGAGTTCTTTATAAATTTTGGATATTAATCCCACCATCAGATGTATTATTGGCAAATATGTTCTCCCATTCAGTAGGTTATCTTTTAGTTTTGTTGATAGTTTCATTTGTTGTACAAAAACTTTCTAGATTGATGGAGTCCCATTTGTTTATTTTATTTTTCCCTTGCCTGAGGAGACGTATCATAAAAAAATTACTAAAAGCAATGTCAGAGATATGACTGGGTATGATTTCTTTTAGAAGTTTCTTTATAATAACCAAGATAAGAAAGTAACCTAAGTGCCCACCAATTGACAATTGGATAAGGAATTTGTGGTACATCTATAAAATGGAATATTACTAGGACAAAATGAAATCTTACCATTTATAACAATATAGGTGGACCTAGAGCAAGCATGTCAAACTCAAGGCCCTCAGGCCACATGTGGCCCACAATGAATATTTTTTCGGCCCCATCAATATAACGATATTTAAGAAAAGTTTTAATAAAAATTTCATAACTTAATTTTGACAATATCCTGTTATACATAATTATTAATAACAAACTACAATGTTCGCTAATGACTGATTACTATAATCACATGGCTTTCATTTCCCTTATGTGCCTTATGTGCAGGTGCACCATTTCTCTCCACTAATAGTAGCAGTGAATATTTTAGCAGCCAACTGCCACGTCATTAGTCTTGGACTATTTGTTTGATGTGCGCAACAAGAAATATTTCACTTTCAGAGAACAAGAACAATAGGTTTATTTGCATTATGCTTATTAATTTGTGTAGTTATTCAGTGTCTGATAAGTTATTGTTCAAGAAAAATATTAATTTTTATTAAAATGTTCTATTATTTTATGTTGATGATTACCCATTTATTTCAGCCCCTTGTATTCAGCATGTCTCTATTGAAATAAATCTATGTTTCTATGAAAATTGAAGCTTTTGTTTTTTTGTTGCCCATATAAACTTAAATCTTGTTTATTTGGCCCATGTTAGCCTTTGAGTTTGACATGCTTGAGCTAGAGGGTATTATGGTAGTTAAAATAAGTCAGACAAAGATAAATACCATATGATTTCACTTATATATGAAATCTAAACAACAAAATTAATGAAAAAAATAGGCACAGGCTCATAGATATAGAGAACAAACTGAGGGGTCCTAACCGGTTTGGCTCAGTGGATAGAGCGTCAGCCTGCAGACTCAAGGGTCCCAGGTTCGATTCTGGTCAAGGGCATGTACCTTGCTTGCGGGTACATCCCCGGTAGGGGGTGTGCAGGAGACCGCTGGTCGATGTTTCTCTCTCATCAATGTTTCTAACTCTCTAACCCTCTCCCTTCCTCTCTGTAAAAAATCAATGAAATATTAAAATAAAAAACTGAGGGGTGTCAGATGGGAGGGTATTTGGGGTGTGTTGTGTGAAAAAATGAAGGAGCCCTGGCCAGGTAGCTCGGTTGGTTAGAACGTCATCCAACACATCAAGGTTGTGGGTTTGATCCCTGGTCAAAGCACATGCAATAATCAACCAATGAATGCATAAATAAGTGGAACAACAAATTGATGTTCCTCTTTCTTTCTCTCATAATATCAAGAAAATGGTTACAGATGGGTAATAAAATTATGGGGGGTGATCACTTTATAAAATATTTCATTGTCTGATCACTATGTTGTACACCTTTAATTAATATAAAATAATATTAAATTTCAACTATAATTTAAAAAGAAATAAAAGTCCATAGGGAATTTATATTATATCTTACAGCTTTATGTATATTTGCAAATGTCTCAATAAGAATTTTAATTAAAAATACAACAGAAACTATACTGAAAATAAATGCTTTAATACATAAAAAAGTTGTCACTGGATTAAATCCTATGGGTGAGCAATCTAGAATCTAATTTCTCTCTGATAATTTCCTACTACTTATTGAAGTTTTAGATTATAAACAAGTTTTATCATATCACTTATCTCATATATATATATTAAATGCTCATCATGCTCCCTTTGATACACCATCAAGGTATTTATTTGATTTAAACTGTTTCAAGCTGTGATAACATAAAAATTATATATTCTATTATATTAGTGTAACACTAAAAATATATAAAAATGCATTCTAAAATATATTCCTAATTGAAACAATCCACATAACTAACCCAGGTCATAATCTGAATTTTCTCTTTTATAATTCATCTCTTAACATTGTGTTAGACAGTTGGATGTAATTCTACTGACCAGAATAAAACAACACAATACAAATTTTTATTTCAGTACAATTTAGAATAGAAAAAACAACAACAAAGAACTAGAAGCAAGGCCATTAGTAATTAACAAGAGAATTAATAAAATGTGGTACATTCACAATATATAATATTACTTGGCTATCAAAGGAATAAATATGAGCTCATTTGACTATTTGAGTATTTCTTGAAAGATAAAATTGTATATTATAAGTAGGGACGAATAAAATTATCTACAGGTTTTTTTTGTATAACTATAGAAGCATATAGTGTTTATATAACATATAAGTTATGTAAGTTAAGGAAAAACAATTAAGAATAAATAACTGGTATTAACAAGAATTTTCTTGGGATGAAAGAATTAGATGAAGATAAATTTTTTAAATGACATAGAACTAAGTTAATTTTAGGCATTGGCAAAAGTCTTGGAATTTATCTTACCCCCTATTGATATTAATAAAAATATAATTTCAGCAATGAAAGAATTACTTTTTTATTGGAATGGATTTCATTTTATTTTGCACAAATAGAATAGAACAAGGAAAATTCTAAAAATTTCATAATATTCCCAATAGCAAACTATATTTGTCTTGGCATTGAGTATCTGTTTTCAAGTAAAATTTCTGAAACATAGCCTCAGGTCAAAAATATTAGTTCTCAGAGGTAGCACCATTCCTGGTGAGAGAATTTTAAAAATGTTTGCACATACAGAAAAAATTGCCAAAGGCTAATTATTTCAGTGGAAAGTATGCAAATGCTTTGAAGTAAAAAGTATTAATAACAGAAAAGTTAGAGGGTGATAATTTTTGATAATGACCTATTGAATTAAATGTACATGATTAACTTTATGAAAGTAATTTGGAGCAAAATACCATGTATCCTTCAGAACATGAGAGGAGAATATATGTTAATTGTAATTCAATGATATATTAAATCCCATGCTATATACAAAAATATGTTATCAACCAAGAATTAATTAGTGTTTTTGGTATTTGACACTCTTGAAATTATATGAAAATCCAAAAAAACTCCTACTAAGGTACTGCAAAATAAAAACCTTTGCCTAGCCGAGCTCAGTGGTTGAGTATCAACCTATGAACCAGGAGGTCACAGATCAATTTCTGGTCAGGGCACATGCCCAGGTTCCAGGCTGGATCACCAGTAGGGGGCATGCAGGAGGCAACTGATCAGTGATTCTCTCTCATGATTGATGTTTCTATCTCTCATACCCTCTCCCTTCCTCTCTGAAATAAATAAAAATATATTTTTTAAAAAAACTTGTAAATTACAGACCATTTAACACAGAACAAGTTGGAAATGTGTTGTTCATCATCACCACCATTGAGTATTCACCACAGTGACATTTAGAAAAACATACTACTCCAGTGACTCATGCCAAGTTTCAAACATACCTCATATAGCCAGAACCGCCAAACAATATGCCACTTAAAAGGGGGTCTATGGGTAATACGAGAAATTTTCTTGAAATAAAAATTGTTCTTAAAGTCTGAAAATAGACACTGAAAAACTTCTGTTTTGGAAAATAAGATTTGCTAGTTTGCCCACCATCCAAATAAGAAAATTAAGAGATTCCCAAATTCCTCACCTAAATACTATCTAGTAAAAGAAAATAGTCACACATTGAAAATAATGAATCATTCAGGGGTTTTCCTCTTTATCTATTCTCTACAAATTAAAAAAGAAAAGAAAAGGAAGAAAAATAAAAATTACAGAGCAAATAAAGATAAAAGAATGCCTATTTTTTTAAAGAATGCCTATTTTTAAGAAAATTGCAAAGCATCATTTGCATATTTTACAGCATCATCCTCATGATATGTAATAATACAAAAAAATAAAACCATTTCTCTCATTTTAGGGCCTTATTTAAATAATAGAAATTGATTTTATCCTATATAATAAAAGCCTAATATGCTAAGTATCTGGTCATCAGGTCGTCTGTTCAACCAGTCAAAGCGTAGTATGCTAATGATATGCTAAGGCCGTTCAACTGCTCGCTATGACATGCACTGACGACCAGGGGGCAGATAGTCGACCGTCGACCAGTAGCTATGATGTGCACTGACCACCAGGGGGCAGATGCTCTGACCTGTAGGTTAGCTTGCTTCTGGTGTCCGGCTGATCGGGACTGAGCAAGATAGGCTGGTCATGCCCTGGAGCCCTCCCACGGTCCCTCCCTGGCTGGCCAACCTCCTGCGTCCCCGGCCCCAATCGTGCACTGGTGGTGTCCCTCGTCCTGGCCTGCATCCTTGCACAATCCGGGACCCCTCAGGGGATGTTGGAGAGCCGGTTTCAGCCCAATCCCGCTCAATGCAGGAGCTGACCCCTGGTGGTCAGTGCACTCCCACAGGGGGAGCACCGCTCAGCCAGAAGCTGGGTTCAGAGCTGGTAAGTGCAGTGGCGGTGGCAGAAGCCTCTCCCACCACTGTGGCAGCATTAAGCATGTCTAACTGCCAGCTGAGGTCTGCTCCCCCGCCCCCTGAGTGCACAAATTTTGTGCACCGGGCCTCTAGTAATAATATCAGCATGCACTATTAAGAAAGAGAAAAATGGATCCATAGTTTGTCCAGTAACATACTATTGCTGATTATCTTTATGTTTAAACTGGAACATATTACAAAATCCTTACATTCTATGTTGTTAAATGCTATGTGATATATTTACTGATAAGCCAATATAATGTCACTGTGTAGTGACTTTAAATTTTAGTATCTGGAATGCCCTTTCTTTAGTAAGATTAATCTCCCTGATACAGTGAAATGAAACAATGTACTGTTGCTTCATTTCACTACAATTTCCATAGAGCAAATGCAAATTTCAAAAAGATCACTTTTAGATTTAAACAACTAAATCAAGTCTGTTGCTTGATAAGAATCAATATTTGCATATTTGCTACAGAGATTAAAGAGCTTGGGGATCTGGATCTGATCAATGATTTGAACTACCATTGCAGTTCAAGAGAATAACAGGAAAGTTTGTTTACATGTATTGTTCTAATCTAAGGGAAGGTCATGCTATGACATAATCTGACATCGTTGAAATGCAAATGCTTCATTTGAACATTACTTTTATTCATAAAAAGTTGAACTAAGTTGTCAAATATTTCTTTCTCCTTTAACACCTAATATAGCATAAAAATGTAATAACTGAAGATTTATCCATATTTAATTATTTTAGAGGAAACTCTATTTTAAAGGAAAATAGTTTTAAAATTCACATTGTAAAATGGATTCAAATTCATACCTGTTCCACCATTTTTCACCAACCTAGACTCTAAGGAAATAAGCAAGCAACCACATTTATAATTGTGACAACACTACTATTCCACCAAGCAAAACTTCTATTAATAAATACTTTCATAAATGTAAGTCAATGATTTTCCCCTTTCCCCATGGCATACTTCAATGCCTACTTGTGCCCATTTTCTTTAATCAGCAGATTTGAAATATGTCTCCACTGCAGAATCTCCTGAGAACTGAACAAAAATATATTTCAATTTAAAGGACACACACACTGCCCTCCCTGAAAACCAACTTTACATGTAAGTGTGTGTACATGATGGCAAATTCCCAGCTAAACAAGGAAACTGTATAACATGTAGAGAGCATGATGCTAAAACAGACATTCATAGAAAAGTCATTGGAGGAGTTCTCTTTCTTAGAATAATTTTAAAATAGATTTTTTTCTAGGTAATCTACCAGAAATCATGAATTTTCCACTCTCCTGCTTGCTTGCAATCTATCTATTTGTGCACATAGATTTTTCCTTAAGTATTGAAGAATCCCACTTTATACTTTAGTGGTAAACTAAATTTAGTCCAAAAAATAATTTCAGTGAAGTAAAATCTTTTATTAGTATCCATTTATTTTACACACACACACACACACACACACACACACACACACACAAATAATTGCATTCCAGAATTCCAGAATATAGGTGCATGTGGTGGGGGAGTAAGGGGAGAAGAGTCTCAACTTTTGATGTGAGATCTGTGAAGAAAGAATGTGTTAACTCTTGACCAATACTGAAATCCTTTATCTTATCTAGTTTAGTTAGAAACCAAAGAAGTAAGAGAGCATAGAAATAACTCAGGGCTTGATGATGTCACTTGGCATAGGACTACTATTTTATTATGATTTTTGTAATTACTTGAGTAAAAAGATGGCAAGAAAGATATTTATATAATAGTTTCATGTTCAAAAACCTAAAATTCAGTTATGCATCCTGATGTCATCAAGAAATGATTTACAAGGATTGTTTTCAGAAAACAACTGCAAAATTTTGGCTTTAAGACTAGAACAACTTAAAGCAGTTTTCCTAAAAAGTTGAATTTTTCTGTCTGCAAAATGTGTTCTGAGCATTTTAACAAGGGATTTTGTTTTGAGATGCAGAAGTGAAAAAATACAAAAAAAAACCCCAAAAACAAAACACACACACAAAAAAAAAACAAAAAAACTTTGTGATTTGCCATCAGAGAATTACCCTCTGCCAGCAACAAAGTCTCTAACAAAGCTAGCAATACACTCCCTAATGTACCAAACCTACAACTCTTTTCCTCTTGAATTAAGGCAAAACATTTCTTAAAGTGCCTTGCTCAAGTACACCAGAGAGACAGACATTGTATTTTCAGCAGAAATCTGGACTCTAAGGTCAATGGTGTGTTTAAAATGAGGAATTAGATGGGCATAGTGTTCCAGAAAACGAGGTGCCTCTGCCTGCTGTGATCCAAGATACCAGCTGCTTCCCACCGGATGAGGAAAGAACAAAGCTCGCCTAGCAGCTGTTATCACTGTGCCTGAGACAGAGCAGGCAAGCGATTTATGTGAATTGAATAAATGCATGAAGAAAATGCATATGCTATATATACTATGATTACCTTGGGCATGATACCTTCCTTAATACATACCCTTCGGATAGTATGCATCGTGCAACGTTAGGCAATGGTGTTGGACAATTTAGGCTTCATCTACCCTGGAGAAAACACATGTATATCTAAAGAGCAACTGACATCTAGGTATAAATAAGCCTTGGCTTGCTAAGGCTTTAAGCTGAAATCACTGCTAATTATATTTACGCTTATCTCATACATCTTGCATAGTCTTATTTTAAAATTCAGTTGCTTCTTCCTATAATTCCTCTGCTCCATGGACTATTGTATCTTTGTTTGATGTACTGGAAACATTTGAAAACTGCATAATCTGTGTTTAAATACCTTTCAGAATCCTTGTGTTCCCTTCTCCTTGTAGCACGTAAATCTTCCAGTTACACAAACCTTTGCACTCTCTTTGCCACATACAGTTCAGTTCTAACTTTATGTGCTTGTTCTACTCTCAGAACTGAAAGTGAGTTTTCCATGCTCGGAGCACATGCTTTGTAGCTCCCTTAGGACATTAATTATATTCTGCCTTATTTTATAGTTGTTTATGAGTTTGTCTTCTCATCTTCTACTATATAAAATGACAGTCTTAAAGGTAGTAACTGTGCAGGATTCACTTCCTGTTCTCCTTTATCAAGAAGTATAGTGCTTTCCAAAGAATAGCAACTCACAAGTTTTTAATGACCTGATCAATGTACATGAAAACTGAAGAACAGCCTGGCTGTTGTGGCTCAGATGTTGAACATTGACCTATGAACCAAGAGGTCATGGTTTGATTCCTGGTCGGGGCACATGCCCGGGATTGCAGGCTCAATCCCCAGTGTGGGTGTATAAGAGGCATCCGATCAATGATTCTTTCTCATCATTGATGTCTCTATCTCTCTCTCTCCCCATCTCGTCCTTTCTGAAATCAATAAAAACATATTTTTAAAAAACCTGAAGAATAAAATCAGACTTTTTATGGCCTAGAGTATTAAAATAGTTGGGTTCAAATACATGTATATATTTATTATATATATTTTTTTATTTTTATCATTTGAAATTATATTTTTGAAATTATACTTGAATTTATTTTATTTTTTTAAAATATATTTTATTGATATTTTACAGAGAGGAGAGGAGAGGGATAGAGAGTTAGAAACATCCATGAGAGAGAAACATCAATCAGCTGCCTCCTGTACGCCCCCCACTGGGGATGTGCCCGCAACCAAGGTACATGCCCTTGACTGGAATCAAACCTGGGACCCTTGAGTCCACAGGCCGATGCTCTATCCACTGAGCCAAACCGGTTAGGGCTATACTTGAATTTTAAGGCAAAAATCAAAATAAATTTAGTAATGGAGATATATTTTAGTTATTTTTTTTCTTTTTGTAACATGATTCACATTGACTATAATTAGATTATATTATGATCCTTAGAAAGTCACAGTCCATTTTAATATTTAAACATTTTTATATATAAACTATTTGATATTCTAATACTGCTATCACATAGACAGTTTAATTCAAAATGTGTACTACTAACTAGACTAAATATAACTTTAAATATTCAACTACTAGTAAGTTGTTTTTAAATTTATTTCAGAATTTTTAATATGTCCCTTTACTTGTATAAGATAAATATCTGGCCACCACATGTTTTGAAACAATGCTAACATGGCTTCTAAGAACAAGGGGAAATGGAGAATGCCACAAAGGGGTCTGTGAAGCTGATTGACATTATACAATGAATGGTGATAAAGATGATTTTCCAGTACGTCCTCTCACAAGAGAAAAGTAACAATTCAGAACTGAAGACCTTATCCTATCTAATAAAAGAGTAGTATGGAAATTAACCATCACTTTGTCACTTCGTCACAAAGATGGTGGCACCCATTACCCTCAGCCCCGCTGCTGAAGTGTCAAGGCCTGTCACCACTCCGGCAGGCCGATGCAGCCTCACCGCTCTGCCACTCCCGCCTCCGCTGCTGCAGTGTCCGGACCCAGGCCCCCAGCCCCGGCAACCCAGGTCCCCAACCTGCCCTGGGCTCCGCTCAAGGAGGGGCTGGGGTCCTGAGGTTTGCTAAACTTTACTGGAGCTGCTCCCCACACCCCGAAGCCCCTGCCCCAGAACTGTGCTGCCCACAGCAAGGTTCCCTGACTGTCCTGACAGGCGGACGGCCCGGGAGAGCCAAGTAGAGCAGGGGCTACAGGAAGCCATGGAAGGCCGGGGCCAAGCTCCCTGGGGTCTGAGAAGAGCCCCTGAAGGAAGGGGAAGCTTCGGCAAAGCGGCCAGCCAGGAGCCGTGGCCATGGGGTCTGCAGGTGCGCAGACAGGCCTCTGCCTGAGGGGCAGTTCCTGGGCAAGCGCCACGGCTTTGGCAAAGCGGCTGGCCAGGAGGTGGGTGGCCCAAGGGGCGCAGAGCGGCGCCGAGGCGGGGTGCACTGGAGGGGGCTCAGGCCTGGGCAGGGTGCTGGCGGGCGGGGATCTGCCTCACCCACAGAGAGCAAGGTTCTGCAGTGGCCCCGAGACGCGGGAAACAAGAGGCAATGACTGCCGGCATGGAAGGATGCCCAGGCGGAGGGGCGCGGACTCGCAGCCCTGAGGCGGGGGTGGAGGGGCAGTGCCACCTCAGTGGAGGAGCACCGCACTGCTGGGTGCCCCACTGTGGCAGTTTGGTAAAGCTCCTGGCACTAATTGGGCCTCACCATGGCCTGCACAGTTGAGAGGCCAGGACTCCTGCTCCCGCCTTGGCCCAAAAGCTAGCCTGCGCCCACCCTACACACAGTTCCCGCCCCAGCCCGCCCCCAGCTCTTGCCCCACCCCATGGGGGTGCAAGCCTGCACGGTGAGTGCGAAGCCTACCACCTGCTCCCCAGAAGGGGAGGCAGTAAAGAATGGGGTGGGGCGGGGGAGAGGAAAGAATGTGGAGCATCCATGATGAAGAGGTGCTGGAGAATGAGGCTCAGAAGCCTCACGGGGAGGTTTGTTCTGTTTGCTTTGCGGCTGTCCCTTAGGAAGGGCGGAGAGCATGGCTGTGAGGGCTCCCTGCGTGCTGAGTCCAGTTCCATAGCCAACTGGAATTGGCCTCAGTTTCCTGGTCTATAAAATGGATTAAGTGTCCCAGTGCCTTCACTGAGCTTTGAGGGCCAATTGAGATACTATATAAAGAAAGTGAGTGAAGACATGAGAATGAAAAGGAAGGGCGAGCAACACAAAAGAAAGATTGGAAGGAACCTGTAAACCTATTGTCACTTAAACAGGGAATAGAGTCAATAGTGTTGTAATGACAGTATGATGCCAGGTGGGTTACTGGAAATATCGGGGAACACTTTGTAAACTATATGATTGTCTAACCACTATTCTGTAACTAATATAAAACCTGAAACTAATACAAAATAATATTGAATGTAAATAAATGAAAATAGGAGTGAAATTTTTCTAAATTTCAAAGTTTAAATAAAGGCTGTAAAGGAAGGAAGGGGGAAAATAAAAATAGTGTTTTTCATTTTACCATTTTATTGTCTTTTCAGTACATGAAAAAGACAGTCGTCTTTATATGGTGCTTTTATACTTTTCTACGTCATTATCTCATTTTATGTTCAAGGCAACTTAAAGACAAGATAATTATTCCCTCCACTATTCAAAGAAAGGAAATCTTCGTGTCTGGCCCCAAATGATTCAATTGTCAAGCCCTTATTATAGAGCAGGGTTAGTGAAATTTTCTGTGAAGGGTCATATCTATACTAATAAAAGCCCTGGGTGTGATCAGGCCAGCAGAGGAGGGCAATTGGGGGCGATCAGGCTGGCAGGGGAGTGGTTAGGCGTCAATCAGGCCGACAGGGCAGCTGTTAGGGGGTGATCAGGCTGGCAGGCTGAAGCAGTTAGGGACAATCAGGCAGGCACGCAGGCGAGTGGTTAGGAGCCAGCAGTCCAGGATTGTGAGAGAGATGTCCAACTGCCAGTTTAGGCCCGATCCCAACAGTCGGACATCCTGGATCAGGCCTCCTGGACATCCAGGGACAGTCTGGGAACAGGCTTGCCGGACATCCTGGGATCATGCCTAAACCAGCAGTCAACATCCCTCAAAGGGTCCAAGATTGGAGAGGGTGCAGGCTGGGCTGAGGGATACCCCCTATCCCATGCACGAATTTTGTGTACTGGGCCACTAGTTTTAACATATTGATGTGAAACCAATGGGGTAATGGAAGGAATGAGAAATGAGAATAGAATGTTAGATTGCTGTTAAGAGCTTACAATGTCAGGTAAAGAGGTTCTTTGGTTGAGAATTTGGGGCACAGTGTTTCTAAGTCTTGAATGGAGTATTTTTTCTGTGTGTCCTACAAGAACAGAATTGGGTATCCAAATATATTAATTCAAGTATTTGTCATTCACAAGCCATGGATATGGCAGTGGTAAGTCAATGTTCCAGAATTTGCTTTTACATTAGTAAATATAATACCTGCTCTCTGTCTTTTATAAAAGCGATCTAAGAAATTTTAAAGGAAATAACTTTATAAACCACAAAGTATTATTTTTTTACACAAGGTGGTATCATGTAAATAATAAATCAACTTTATTAGGTCTATAGCTCTACAACTCATACAGCTATAACAGCAAATAGAGGGAAGACAATGTAGGTGAATTTTGTAATAGTACTGGAAATAAGCAGTGAGAACTTAGAATTTCTAAGAAGGAAGGAAATGGAAACTATACATGGAGACAAAATGTCCATAAAAATATTGTTTATATTCTCAGTGAGATAGGACAGCTACTGCATCCATGAAATAAGAATAAAGTGATATAAAAATGCTCAGAACATTTTAAAAAACACTAAAAATTGGGGGGAAACCACAGCAGCAAATTTTTAAAAATCATTGGAAGAGCTGAAAAATAAAGTTTTAAAAAATAAATGTGGTTAAAAGAAATGAAAGGACCAAGTGAGCCTCTCAAAAATAGATAAAAATAATCCCATATCAGGGACTATCATCATGAAATTTTAGAACATTGGGGACTAAGATTCCTCAAAATCCTGGTGGGATGAGGAGTAGATTTTATAATAGGTTCAAAAATCTTATAAGGAGCAAAAGTTCAAGCGAAAAGACCCTGAAATAATAAAATGAAATTATTTGCAAATTATAACACTATACCCAGCCAAACAATCAAGTGTGAGGATAGATTAAAGGCATTTTGTATGTTTAAGAGTTTAAAAATTATATTAGCCATGCATCCTTTCTTAGGAAACTTAGATAAAACTGAGAAGTAATCCTTTAAAAAAATAAGACATGAGATACAAAAACTATAGGAGAGGTGCAACAGAAAATCAAGGTAAATAGAACCTTTAGGATAATAATAAATGTTTATCTCAACATTACCTTTATGAAAAATATGTGTCTAGACAAAATCTATAATAATATAAGCATAATATGCTAATTATACCAGACGTCCTTTCAGACATCCTTCCAGATGACCTTCTGGACAAAGCCAGGGCTGCGACAGAAGCCCAGGTCCCGGGTGCCAGAGAGAAGCTGGTGCCAGCAGCTGGGGGAAGGAAGGCCTACTCTTGCACAAATCTTGTGCCTTGGTCCTCTAGTCTATATATATAAAAGTATAATATGCTTTGTGTTTGTTTGGGTAATGACATCACGTAGCAACACCCAGCTTCCTCTCCCTAGGGCAGGGGTGGGCAAACTTTTTTACTCGAGGGCCACAATGGGTTCTTAAACTGGACCGGAGGGCCGGAACAAAAGCATGGATGGAGTGTTTGTGTGAACTAATATAAATTCAAAGTAAACATCATTACATAAAAGGGTACGGTCTTTTTTTTTTTTTTTTAGTTTTATTCATTTCAAACGGGCCGGATCTGGCCCGCGGGCCGTAGTTTGCCCACGGCTGCCCTAGGGACTAGCCTCCTTGCAGTTTCTTCAGCGCAGGAACACAACTTGCTTTATAGCCAGGTGGAAACACTTTACACTGTAACCAAATGTCTGTGAAGCTTTATCCTGTGCCTCATCTCATTTGATCCTCATAGAAGTCCTGGAGTAGGTAGATAGGCGACTCAGTGGAATCCTATTTTCTTTTCATTAGCCGGAAAATGGAGATTTAGAAAACTTAGAAACTTGATCTGACTGAAAAGAAGTAGGAAATGGTGGACCTTGAAAATGATTTCAGGTTTTGTCACTGTGCAGAATATAGTCAAACACTGCTGCTAATATTTAAAATATTTTAAATATTTTACCCTTTGTTCTACCTGCATAATCTACAATAATAATCTGCTTCATGTTGATATTTACTGCTGTGTTACTGACAATTATCTGAAAGAGAAGTTGGGGTGCTTCACTGGGCTGGAAAAAGTTTAGCTACATCAGAAAGCAGGTCTAATTAAGCAAGTTTCCTATCTAATAATAGACAAACATGGTAATTGACTGTACCTTCGCTACGCCTCCCATTGGCTAATCAGCACGATATTCAAATTAACCACCAAAAAAAGATGGCAGCTAATTTGCATACTGAAGGCAGGGTGGGACAGCGCCATCCCACCTGCCCTGCTGCCATCTGGGCTTGCTATCTGTGACCCAGGGTGGCAGGCATCCGTGTGCGATCCTACCAGGGGCAGCCAGGCGGAGCAGCAGTGATTGGCCGGCCCGCCTGGGCGTTCCATGCGCTACCCGGGATGGCGCCCCAATCCCCGGATCGGCCCTGCCCTGTGCGCGACCTGGGGAGATGGGGCAGGCACCGAGGGATCGGGCCTGCCATCTGCCACCCGGGGAGTGGGCCTAAGCCAGCAGCAGGTGGTTATCTCCCGAGGGGTCCCAGACTGTGAGAGGGCACAAGTAGGGCTGAGGGACACCCCTCCACCTCCCCCTCCCCTGCCAGTGCACAAATTTTTGTGCACCGGGCCTCTAGTATTCTATATAAAAGACTAAGTTGACTCACACATGTGTGATACATCTGAAGCTCTCACATGCAAAATACATCTAAAGCTCTCACTGGTGACAATCACACACATGTGTTTCCATCTGTCATTGTCAATTGTGAATTTGGTTGACACTTCTATTATAGAGAAAGGGTGAACAGCGATATTAAAATATTTCTTCTAATTAATTTCCTTTAAATGTTCACAAATTCGTGCACTGGGCCACTAGTATTGATATAATATACTAGAGGCCCAGCGTACAAATTTGTACATGGGTGGAGTCTGGCCAGCCTGCCCCGATGGGGGCCCATCAGGCCAGGCCAGTGAGGGGAAGAGGCTGTGGGTGGTTGGCCAGCCAGCTCAGCCCCCGATCTAGGTGTTGGGTGCCAACTAGAGTCAGGGCTGGCTGAGGGGAGAAGCCAGGGGGGGTAGGTGGCTGGCCCTGTCCCCTATCAGGGGGGTGGTCGATTGGGGGCAGGGCTGGCCGGGGGGAGTTATTACTGTCAAAGCTTTTTGCAGGGTGTATACATGTTTTCTGCTGGCTTTAGGATGTGTTGAAGGTTCAAAGGCACGTTAGTGTCAGGGACACTGACAGCTTCTGTTTCTAAGCCTCTCCCTAGTCAGGTAATGCGGTTTAGTTCCCTGCTGACAAACCCCGAAAGAGAGGTCATGGTGTGATGTGCTGCCCTCTTTGGTAGGAAGCAGTGGAGAGGGAATGCAGGAAGATGGTGGTTGTGCTGGGCACCCCTCCTGGACACCTGACTGATGGTCCAGACCATGAACAGTTTTCCTCCTGATTACTCGTCATTCAGGTTCCTGGTCTATGAAGGCTGGGGACCGTATACTTACTTAGAATCACTGAAGGTCACACTTCAGTGATTGAGGTGGGGGCGGGCAATCAGGGGCAGGGCAGGCAGAAGGGAGAGGGGCCACGAGTGGTTGGATGGCTGGCCTCACCCCCTATCAGGCCAGTTGGCTGCCGTAGTGCACATCATTGCCACCAGTCATTCTGGTCGTTCTGCTATTCAGTCACTTGGCTTTTTATATATATAGATAGAGGCCTGGTGCATGAAATTTGTGCACTCAGGGTTGGGGTCCCCCAGCCTGGTCTGTGCCCTGTCACAGTGAGGGAGCCCTGAGATTAATCACCCCAAAGAGGTAGGCCCTGCCGACCCATCTGGGGCTTCTCGATGGATTGCCCCAAGAGGTAGGCCGGAGCCGGGGGTCCTGCCTCCATGCCATTTGGAGCTGGGAGGCAGGACCCCCAGGGCCCCAGGCAGGCTTCGCTGCACAGAGACAGGGAACCCCCAGGCAGGCCTCTCCGCGCGGAGGCAGGATTCTGAGGTAGGGCTCTGTGCTGCGCACACAGCGTCAAGCCCCGCCCCCTCTATTTGCGTGCGCCCGCTGTGCGCGCAACCATCTTGTGACTGCGTGAGGGCATCATGACGTGATGACCACTTAGGATTTTATTAGTAAGGATAGATTAAAATAATAAGAGGATCGGAAATAGGGCTAGACAGTCAATAGATACTGCCTGAAGTCAAGATATAATGCCTAATGTTGAAGATTCAGGGACTAGAAATACAATATATCATTTATATATGAAAGCAAATAAATAAATCAATAAAATAGTGCCTTCAATAAAATAGTTTAAATGAGTGCCTTTGATAAAGGGGTTTAGGGAAGGTCCACTACTTTTTAACAGGCATTTTAGAATTATATAATTCTTTAAATGTGTATAAATTGGTGAATTATTTTCTGATGTAATTGTAACAAATCACCACAAATTTGGTGACATAAAACAACACAAATGGCCCTAACTGGTTTGGCTCAGTGGATTGAGCATTGGCCTGCGGACTCAAGGGTTCTAGGTTCGATTCCAGTCAAGGGCATGCACCTTGGTTGCGGGCACATCCCCAGTGGGGAGTGTGCAGGAGGCAGCTGATCGATGTTTCTCTCTCATCGATGTTTCTAACTCTCTATCCCTCTCCTTTCCTCTATGTAAAAAATCAATAAAATATATTAAAAAAAGCCAACACAACACAAATGTATTACCTCATAATTCTAGAGTTCAGAAATTTGAAATCCATATCACTGGACTAAAATTGAGGTATAAGCAGGTTTGTATTTCTTCTGGAAGCTCTAGATAAAAATCTGTTTCCTTGCTTTTTCCAACCTCTAGGGGCCACCTATGTTCCTCTTCCTTTTCTTCCATATTCTAAGTGCTTCACTCCAATCTCTCATCCATTCCTATATATTTTCTCTTTAATGCTAATCTTTCTGTCTCTGTTATATAAGGACACTTGTGGTTACACTGAGTCCAGGATAACCTCTCCCCCTCAAAATATGAACTAATAATGATGAAGCTTGATACTAGTAAATCAATATTGAATTTTCTTTACTAAGAAGTAAAGAATGAAGTTAAAAATAATTAGTACATTTCACATTGTGGGAATCAAGAAAAAAATTAAGACAACGATATTTCTGCATTGGGAATTTGTCAAAACAACCATACACTATATCCAGTGGCTACTTCAGACTGAGTGAATTAAGATTCCCTTAACTTTATAGTCAGAACTGCTGGACGTTGCCTATAATTGTTTGGACCAGGCACTGTGGTAAGCACTCTATTGCCTGCTAGTTGATGCTAATGTATTCCCTAATTTTCAATTGAGGCTCATACAGCCTGATTATATTAAAACAATGAACATGATCTGTACTTAAATCCAAGTCTTATTTATTCCAAAATCCATGTTTTTAATCTTAATTAAATTCCAACTTACCAAATATCTCTAGGTGTCAATGAACATAATAATTACGAGGTGTGAATAATGTGACCCCAATCTTGTTATCACCAAAATTAGAAAAACAAATCTCTAAAATCCCGATTTTGTGATGGCAAAGAGGAAGACAAGCTTTAGATATCACATTCTAATGTTTTATTATGATTTGTACTCCCCAACCGAAAAAAACAAAACAAAACACTAAGAATTCTGCAATAGTGCATAAGTCACTATTGATTTTGTTGAACTTTAAAAGGCAGTGCTGAATGAATGGTTTGCTGTGTTTATATATGTATAGCACTAAGCTACATAGGACATAAATAATGAGAAAACATGTCTTTGTAAAGGTGCATATATATTATTAAATAAAAATGTTGCCTGATGCATGATGGTTTCCAAAAACAATTATTTGGCTTATAGCTCATATTTTCAATGCTAACAATTTTTGCCAGTATTGTATATATATATATATATATATATATACACATACATACACTGAGTGGCCAGATTATTGTGACCGGCCAGATTATTATGACCATCCCATCAGTACTTCATTGAAACTTCCAAAAATACTAAATATTGAAAACTTCCTAAGCAAATACTCTCAAGGTTTCATTATTATTATTATTTGCATAACTAATTCACTTCATTGTACCGACGTGAATTGTAGTACGTTGTAGTGTAAATTGCATTAGTTCTGACTTTCCAAATGAAGAGGATTGAAGAAACCCTGAATCACATATTCCCATAATATTAAGCATATAGTAAATGTACAATAAATTTTTAGGGAACAAATGAAGGGCACAATAAAGATTCAATAAGTAAATATTATCTATTAATGTATTCACAACTAAAGTCAAGAGTAACAGCTCATGTTAATCAAAAATATTTTAGTGAAATAAAACACTTCAATATGTTCTATGAAGAATTAATATAATTTCTATAGATTTCTAAACCTGATGTAAAGTACTTCTGCTAAAGAGATGAGTGCAAGTAAAAACTGCTATTACTTATGAAATGATAGAGCCTTTAATATTTCATTTCAAATGAGACTGAGCAGACTCTGATCCTTGTAACTACTAAGGGAAAATTTGTGAAATTGAATTAAATAAGGCAAGAATATAAATGATGACATTAAGTCGATAGGAAGGTGATAATTTCAAATTGCAGCATTATCTTGTGCAAAAGTATTATATTACCTGACAACTGTAATTCTGTCTCCTCAAAGATAAGAAAATAGTAAGTTTAGGCAAAGCTCATCTTTTGTTAATATTATTCAAATCCAGACACAAAATTCATTTCTTGCTCTACTACCAAACCAGTCACTATTGTAAGGAACTCAATAATAAAGAAAAAAGGAGCACTTACTGTGTAGTCATCAAGTAAGGTAAACAGTGGTATTGGTTCAATTCACACGCCATGCCCAAGCAATTTTGTGCACAGGGAAAACCAGAATGGCATGTGTAGATATAATGGTAAACCATATTCTGAAGTCTCTCCTATTTTAAGAAACCATCTGTCACCAGATGATTTTAAAATAAGATAAACATGTGTTGTCTTGATGCTATTTTAAGAAAAATATTAATGAACTAATTCATATGCAAAAAGTCATCAATTTACCCTTATGCCTATTGGTCAGAGTGACCAAAATAGCAATTCTCACCAGCTACTCCAGGAAGCCCCTTTAATCATCTTGGCTGGCAAATATTTTGTTTTAGTTTGGGTACCTGCAAAATTCTGTTTACACTAATACCACCCTTTTGCCATACTAACTTATAGTTATTTCTGCTACAAAACTTCCCCTACTCTCTTGTACATTCCATGAGGGCAAGCATCTTGATTTTTCAGAGAGCATATGATTCTTTTTTTTGGTGAAATTTTCTTGATTGCTTACTAAGTTCCAGCAACTCTGCAGCCAGGGTTCAAACTGCTCAAAAGCTATTTGTAACACCTGTCAACACAGTGCCTCGAGGGCTGACAATAGGCAGGGCTGGAGATCAACTGATGGAGAAGACACAGTGTCCTCTCCTATAACAAAGGCAAGGTGATAATTCAATTAAAAATAATATTATAACAAACTAGCTGCAAATCATTTGTAAAAACTAGAAGGCATGCTCATCTCTGGCTTGAGATGAGTGTGTGTGTGTGTGTGTGTGTGTGTGTGTGTGTGTGTGATGTGGGTGTTGAGGAACAGCTAAACTAAAACCTGAAGTGTGAAGTGTGAACACAAACTAACCAAGTAAATTTTGGTAAGGAAACGGTACATTTAATGTTTATCTAGAAGAAAGAGAACGTCCTACTCAAACACTGCAATGGTTTAGCTGAGTGAATATTTAACCAATCTGAATAGAATGGTTTAAATCATTTGTAAATTTCAAATAACAGACCTATCCTCCCTTATCTCTGAATCTTTGTAGTTTATCATCAGAGTATGCAGAAAACTTTTGCATTGCTTGACTCTTCCTATAGTTCAAATAACCCAGTTACCTTTAAACATCCTCAGAATGACACTGTTTTAAGCTGTTACATACAAATATTAATCTGAAATTTTGCTACTTTCCAATTTTCTCCCTTATATTGTGAATATCCTAATAAAAGAGAAACATGGTAATTAGCGTATGACTGCTACCCTTCCCATTGGCTAATCAGCAAGATATGCAAATTAACTGCCAGCTAAGATGGCGGCCGGCAGCCAGGCAGCTTGAAACTAACATGAGGCTTGCTTGCTTCAGTGACAGAGGAAACCAACGTTCCCCACCTGCCTTGCCGGCCTATGAGCCTGCAGTTTAAGAAACATTGTAACAAATATAGAAGCTAAACAAAACCCCAGAAACCAGCTTTCAGCCTGCTGGGATCTCAGAGCTGGAGTTGATACAGTGTTTCAATTATAGAACCCAAACAAACCAGATACATGCTTTCAGCAGCAGAGGCCTAAGAGCTGGAGACTCAGAGCTAAAGCTGGCCCAGAATAAAAAAAAAAAAAAGGGAAAAAAGGAGCGGTTGGGAGCTTCCGTCACCCGCCAGCCTGAAAACATCCCTCAGCCCCTCACCCAGATTGGCCAGGCACCCCAGTGGGGACCCCCACCCTGAAGGGAGTGTGACCAGCTGCAAACATCCATCATCCCCTCACCCCGGCTGGACAGGCACCCCAGTGGGGACCCCGACTCTGATCCAGGACACCCTTCAGGGCAAACCAATCAGCCCCACCCATGCACCAGGCCTCCATCCTATATAGTAAAAGGGTAATATGCCTCCCAGCACCGGGATCAGCAGAGCCGAGGGGCCTCCCGGCACCGGGATCAGTGTGACAGGGGGCAGCGCCCAAACCCCCTGATCACCCTGCGGCTCTGTGTGTGACAGGGAGTGGGGCCACAACCTCCCTATCGGCCCTGTTCTGTTCGTGATAGGGGAAGGCGCCCCAACCTTCTGATCAGCCTTGCTCTGTGCCTGATATGGGGGAGCTCCCCAACCCCCTGATTGCCTTGCGGCTCTGTGTGTGACAGGGTGCGGCGTCCCCCTTCACCCCTACGGGCCCTGCTCTGTGTGTGACAGGGTTGAGCCCTAACCTCCCCATCGGCCCTGCCCTGAGTGTGAGAGTGGCGGCGCCCCAACCCCCTGATCGACCCTGCTCTGTGGGTGATAGAGGGGGGTGCCCCAACCACGCCCCCCCATGGGCCCTATTCTGTGTGTGATGGGGTAGAGCCATAACCTCCCCATCGGCCCTTCCCTGAGTGTGACAGTGGTGGTGCCCCAACCCCCTGATAGGCCCTGCTCTGTGTGTGACAGGGGGCGGTGCCCCACTACCCTATCGGCCCTACTCCGTGCATGACATCACGGAGCTCCCCAACCCCCTGATGGGCCCTGCTCTGTGCGTGACAGGGGGGAGCTCCCCAACCCCATGATGGGCCCTGCTCTGTGCGTGACAGGGTACAGAGCCCCAACCCCCCTGAAGGGCCCTGCTCTGTGCGTGACAGGGGGTGGTGCCTCAACCTCCATATCTACCCTGCCTTGAGTGTGACAGGGTGCGGTGCCCCAACCCCTCAATCGGCCCTACGCTGAGCGTGACTGAGGGTGGCATCGCAACCTCCCAATCCGCCCTGCTCTGTGCATGACAGTGGGCGGTGCCCCAACTCCCCAATCGGCCCTGCTCTGAGCCCGACCAGGGGCTGCACCTAGGGATTGGGCCTGCCCTCTGCCACCCGGGAGCAGGCCTAAGCCAGCAGGTTGTTATCTCCCGAGGGGTCCCAGACTGCGAGAGGTCACAGGCCGGGCTGAGGGACCCCTCCTTCCCTCCCTGAGTACACAAATTTTTGTGCACCGGGCCTCTAGTATTTTAATAATAGTAATGGAGGTAAATAAAAGAAGTAAAGAAAATGTTATGGGGTTTACAAAATAAGTTATACATAAATATCTAATGCTATTAAGAGGTATTTCATCAATTACTGAATATGGCTTCTAAGTATAAATACATGGCTCATGTCATCCTGGTAAAAAACTACTTGGAAAATTATGCTTCTATTTTTAATTCTGAAACAAATATTCATCTCACTAAATTCTGTTTATTCTCTACTAACACTGCATAGTAGGAAGGTTACTGTAAATGTCTTTTGAATGGAACTAAACTAATATCATTTTATCTTATTATCCACCTAAATAATAGGTACAATTGACAGACACTTCACTTTCACAGACTTTAGCTGTCCAGACTCAAGTACCCATGTCATACTAAACATGCAAGTTCCCATCAGATAACGCACCTTGCTAATTCATCTCACCATGTCTATGCCATTCAAATCCCAGGATTTTGTGAATGTAGCAAAAACAGAACATTATGCTCTACAAAGGTTTTGCCACTTCAGGCTTTCATTAATTAATAATAAATTCTGTTCTTAGCCATCACTCTACAAATATAGATCTCTAAGCAACATTATACTGAAGATTCAAAAGGAATAAGGCCAATTAAACTTATTAAATATGCTTTAATACATGGTACATTCTTGCATATCTGATGAATACTTATATTTACCAATATTCCTTTTTATTTTTTTCAGTTTTGATTTAGTCTTATTTTCATGTGGGCACTCAGCCAAATATGTTATCAGCAATTTTCAAAGTGCAAAGGGTGGAGGACAGAGGGTATTTAGATATTTGGAAAATTAAATGCTTCTAACAACAGGAGCACCTTAATTCTGTCACCTTAAATATATCACTTCCTATTGTTTTGTTTTTTTTCCATCTCCTACCTCACAGTTTTTGCTACTCATATAAGCATATTCTATTAATATATCACAAGCGCCCTCTGTCATGTAATCCCTAGGAGAAGATCCTGTAGTGCCTAGAACACATATCAATTGAGTGTGTATCCTACCTAATATAAGAGTAATATGCAAATTAATCATCACTCCGACACAAAGATGATGGCACCCATAGCCACAAGATGGCAGCGACCAGTCCTCTCAGCCCTGCTGGAGTCCTCCAGTCCCAAGGGGGCGGCTGCTGAGAGCAGGGCCTGCTTGGCCATCACCGGTGACCTGGGAGTGGCCAAGCGGGCCCCTCAGACAGCAGAGAACCACAAGGAGTGGGCCTAAGTAGTCAGTAAGACATTCCCAGAGGGCTCCTGGATTGGAGAGGGTGCAGGTTGGGTTGAGGGACTCCCCTGCCCCCCATGCACAAATTTCATGCAACAGGCCTCTAGTGTTCAATAAACACTGAGGTATGATTGAAGAACTCTGGAGCCTTAAGTCCTCTTCATCTACACAAGTCCTTCTACTTGGGGATCTTCTAGTTTCTTTACTCAGAGTATTTGAAAGTTTGAGGGGAGAATCACATCTGTTTTTGACAAAATGTTTGTATATATAGTGGTCATTTTGCATGCAGATTTTACTAATTTATTATAATCTAGCTCTAAAGAAAATGAGTCAATTAAGGAAAATGATGGCTAAACCTTATAATGGTTTATGCTAATTGAATACTTACTAAATTCTAGGCACTGATCTAAAAAACACTTATTAACTCATTGGATCCCATCAACCCTCTGAGATTTATACTAAACTCAAGGCAAAAAAAGAAAGCAAGTGGATTAGTAATTATTCAGTAATAAAGGAATGAAAACATATTCCTAAAATGGAAAACTGAAGCAAGGAAAGGGGATAATTTGCCTAAGGATACAGCTTGTAAGGGGTGAACAGTGAGGGAAGGACTTGTGAAAAAAGTCTTTTAATAATCTAATTATATGGTTAACACTGTAAATTCACATTATAGCTAGTTAGTTTCATTTTATAAGTGAAGAGTTCTATTTTAGATTAGAAGGTGTGTAGAAAGAGTATATGCAATGGAACCTGCCTAGAAGAACTTGACATTTCTTTGGAGAGATCATATAGACAAGAATGAAACAAAAGAAAAGCATACAATATTAACCAAGGAATTAAGTCCTGAATGTTTTTTTTTAAAAGAAGATCACTATGAGCTGCAGTTCTAAGGGAAAAAAAATCATTTAATGGAATGAAAAAAATAGATCTAAATTACTAAGTTCCCCAAATATAAACCAATTAAAAGGCCATAAAATTCCTTCCATTGCAGTTTAGCAACATAAGTAAAGGAGTGGAATCTTAGACAAGAATATTGTATATTCTGAAAACAAATAGGGTGTGTTGGACTAGAGGAAAGAGTGAATTTTACATAGTAAAGAGATTTGTGGTGAGATAGATCAATTAAATTGAGATTACACCAAACCTAGAGACATAAAGAATTACAATTTTAGATGCAGAAATGGTGAAACAACTAGTGTTTTAGGGAGCAACTAAGTGAAAACTTTGTTGTACATAATAGATAGAAACTACTAGAAACTCAGGTCAGGAAAAAGGTAAGCAAGAAGAAGATTAACAATTATCTTATCTAATTAAAGGGAAACATGCAAATTGACCATATCTCCGCTACACTTGCAAGCCACGCCAGTCAACCATGCCCATCAGCCATGCCCACCAGCCAATCAGAGTGACTATATGCAAATTAACCCAAACAAGATGGCGGCTGGCAGTCATAGAGCTGGAGCAAGCAGGAGGCTTGGTTGCCCCAGCGATGGAAGAAGCCAAGCTTCCCGCCTGCCCTGGTGGCTGTGTCCTCCGCTCAAGGCAACAAAGTTTCAATTACAGAAGATAAGTAAATGCCAGATACCTGCTTCCAGCCAGCCTCCACTGGGAGCTTGGGTGGCTGGGGGCCATGGCGAGCCTGCAAACAGCCATCAGCCTCTCACCCAGACTGGCCAGGCATCCCATGGGGGACCCCCACCCTGAAGGGGCTGTGGCCAGCCTGCAAACAGCCCTCAGACCCTCACCCAGGCTGGTCACACCCTCATGGGGTGAGGATCCCCACTGGGGGGCTGTGGCCAGCCTGCAAACAGCCATCAGCCTCTCACCCAGGCTGGCCAGGCACCCCAGTGGAACCCCCACCATGATCTGGGACATGCTTCAGGGCAAACCAGCCGGCCCCCACCCATGCACCAGGCCTCTATCCCATATAATAAAAGGGTGATATGCAAATTGACCCTAACAGCAGAACAATTGGGAATGACTGGTCACTATGACACACACTGACCACCAGGGGGCAGACGCTCAATGCAGGAGCTACCCTCTGGTGGTCAGTGTGCTCCCATAGGGGAGCTCTGCTCAGCCACAAGCCAGGCTGATGGCTGCCAGTACAGCGGTGGTGGTGGGAATCTCTCCCGCCTCCTCAGCAGCTCTAAGGATCTCCAATTGCAGCTTAGGTCTGTTCCCCACTGGCAAGTGGACATCCCCCGAGGGCTCTTGGTCTGCCAGAGGGATGTCTTATTGCCAGCTTAGGCCCAATCCCCAAGGGAGCTTGTGAAGGTTGGGTGGAACAGGAACTGGGTAGAAGGAGGCAATGGGGGAAAATGGAGAACATCTATAATACTCTCAACAATAAAAATTTTTAAAAAATTGACATAAAGAATATTAAAGGAAATTTTCAGTAAATGTCTAGAGATTTTACACTGTTTCATTAGTAATAGGATAATTAGAATGTTTGAATTTAGAGTAATAACAAATACTAAAAGTCCCAGTATGAATCATCACAATGATGGAATTCTCCAAAAGTGAAAATATGCCTATGAGTACAAGGAGAAAGCTTCTGCAGGAACTCACTTATATAGTCAAAAACAGAAATTATAGGGAAGAGTATTTGATAATATAGGAAAATGATGGGGACAACATTAAATGGCTTATTTCTTCATCCAGGTTTGGTTAAAAAGAAAAATGTGGTGAACAGAACTAACTGAAAATTGAAGTGTGAAGTGTAGGATATTTATAAGGCAGATAACAGACTGATAGATTATTTTAGATGCAATGTAATCAGATTACATTTAAAGAGAAGGAACATGAAGTTCAAGGTCTTTAGGTAGAGCGGTGCTAAAGAGTGATCAGATCTAGGCTATTATCAAGTTTTAGTGGAAAGCAAAAACAGAGCACAATGGAGTCAAAAGTATTCTTGAAAATTGTGTGAAGATTGATAAGGGCATGAAGGCATCAATAATAATACTGTTCTCGTTGAGAAAGACTGTATGAAAGGAAAGGGAAGGAAGAAGGAAGAGCATTAGGTTTAAATTGCTGAAGGAAATGGAGAGGAACCGTAGCATATAGTGTATTGGTTAACACTTACATTTATCAACATGTCAGTAAACATCGAACTACACATTACAATTTCTACTTTGTAGAAATCTAAAAAAACGTTAATGAGGCTTGCAGCAGCTGACATTAATTTGAACATAACATGAAGTATTTTGAGAATGCTGTTCTGTAAGTGTGATAACTAAGCCACATATTATGTTACTAGAGGCCCGGTGCATGAAAATTTGTGCACTCGGGGGGGTGGGGGGGTCCATCAGCATGGCCTGCACCCTCTCGCTGTCCAGGACCCTTTGGGGTATGTCCACCTGCTGGGTTAGGCCTGCTACCTAGGGGATCATGCCTAAGTTGGCAGTCAGACATCCCTCTGGCAACCTGGGAGCCCTTGGGAGATGCCCAACTGAGGGCAGTTGTACATCCTTAACGCTGCTGAGGAGGCGGGAGAGGCTCCTGCCACCGCCGCTGCGCTCACAGCCATCAGCTGGCTTGTGACTAAGCAGAGTTTCCCCTGTGGGAGTGCACTGACCACCAGGGGGGCAGCTCCTGAATCAAGCATCTGCCCCCTGGTGGTCAGTGTGCGTCATAGTGACCAGTTGTTCCGCTGTTAGGGTCAATTTGCATATTACCCTTTTATTATATAAAAAATAGATGTTGTAAATAAGGCTAACTATATCAACATTTGAAATATAATCTATCTTTAAGTTTGCCACTTTAAAGTTATATAATTAAAACTCAAGTAAGGAAAAAAAACTGTCCTGGGAAGCATATTATATAAAGGTTTGTTTTAGTGTAAATTCTTTTAATATTCTTCCCCTTTCTATCTCTCCCTCTCTCTTCAACTCACCTTTCCTCCATCCCTCTCTGTTGGAATTTTTAACTAGATATATTACACTGAATAGCTCAGAATAGCAAGTTGAATATATAGATAACACACATTAATTTCTCATAAACTTTATTTATTCTTGCATTAGAAATCTAAAAAAACTGAGCACATTCAGCATTTATATGAAATTAAAATATCTTGCTCCTTCAAACAATAGCAAGTAACTTCACTGCTGCCAATGATAACCATCTTTCAAGAAGAAACGGATTCACTGTGTCCTTGCCTTTTTCAACAGGTGCTCTGCTCCTTTCTTAAGAGTTTTGAATTCATCATCCAGGCCCTCAAACACCTATTTATAATTCACAGTACATTGATTTCATCTGCTGAATTCAGGCCACACATCTCTCAAAAGGAAAAGGAGATTCTAATATGTATACTTTCTTCTATTACTTTCTATGAAAAATGCCTCCTCTAACACTACATCACAGATTTTATTTCCCCTTAGTAGCCATTTATAACTTCTATGTTTGAGTCAAAACTACAAAAACAAAACAAAACAAAATAAAGAAACTTTTTTCAGTCACATTGATTTCATAAAATTGTTAAGTGATCAAAGTGGCTTAATAGCAGCTAATCATGAAGAACTTCTTCGAAAAAGCATTATTTGAGATAAATCTGAAAAAGTTTATACTCTTGATGGTGACAATCAATTCAGTGCCATTAAATCCACTAAACTAGCCATAGTTTTGTCATATCTTTTCCCCACTAGATAATTCCTGTCTAGTTTTATTTTTTCACCATTAAATATAGATTGATGTATAGATCATGTGTAAACAAGATATTATTGTCATAGCTCACTACTGGTTGCCAAGAAACATTGTATAACAAATAAAACAACAAAGAAAGTTAATTGCAAAAAGCCAGGCCAAATTTTAAATTATTATTTAGGATTTTAGAGGGATAAGCTAAAAATCACTTCTATAATTGTGTTGCTTACAGAAGATGGAACTTCCTCTTTATGTATGTGTGTGGCCTTTTTGCAGAATCTGCCATCAATGTGAATCTATTCTTTGAACCTGGAGTTGGCCATGTGACTTGCCCTGACCAATGAGACATTAATAAAAATGGCTTATAAAATGTTTTCATATTGGGGCCAGCTCTTTCTTAGATCTCTGAGACCATGCCAAGCTAGCTGGTTGCATAATGACAGATTTGAGGCCCAGTAACTCAGAACACAGGCTGCCTACTACCAGGTATATGAGGGAGACCATCCTTGAAAACCAGCTGCCATTTGATCTTTCAGCTGGTTGGAGATTTGAGAAGCTGAGCCAGACTAGAAGAACCACCTAGATAACCCATACAATAGTGGGATATATAAGTAGTCATTGTTTTAAGACATTGAATTCTGGGATGCTTTATTATGAAATTAAAGCTAATTGATACAAACCAAACTCTCAACTTCTAGACAAGGGTTTAAAAACAGGTACATAGCCCTAACCGATTTGGCTCAGCAGATAGAGCGTCGGCCTGCGGACTGAAGGGTCCTGGGTTCGATTCCGGTCAAGAGCATGTACCTTGGTTGCGGGCACATCCCCAGTGGGGGGTGTGCAGGAGGCAGCTGATCGATGTTTCTCTCTCATGGATGTTTCTGACTCTCTATCTCTCTCCCTCTCCCTTCCTCTCTGTAAAAAATCAATAAAATATATTTTTAAAAAAACAAACAAAAACATGTATATATAATTAACTTTAAATTGACATTTAATACAGAAGTGGCTCTGATCAGGGAATAATAATCTTGTTATCCTCACCCCCACTCACCTACTGAGAACTTACTAGGCAGTAATCCACTATTGGGACATTAATTCATATCTGAATTACTATTGCCCTAAAGTCCACCTAACATCCCTATAAATTGCTCTATTCAATGACTGATGCTTCAGTTTCCCAGACCCCTTTCTATCCTCTCTCCATTCTTAATCAGACTCACTAACTATAACAATTATAGATCCGTCCATACATTTCTTAGTGAAGTTTAAGTTTTATAATAAACATTGGCCCTAGCTCTCTTCCACATGGACATGATCCAGAAGTTTTTGTTGTTGTTGTTTTTTTTTTTGCAAACAGAATTCTTATCAGATCTCCTGTCATGATCTACTGGGGCAGTCACCCAAGCCTGACACAGAGTTCTCTTTTCCTCTTTTAGATACCACATATAGTATTTGTCTTTCTCTGTTTGACTTATTTTACTTCCTCTAATGCCCTCTAGGTACCACGTTGTCACAAATGGCAAAATTTCATTCTTTATTAAATGACTGAATAATACAATATATTTATCCATTTATCCATCAAAGTACACTTAGGTTGTTTCCACTTCTTGGCTATAGTAAATAAGGCTGTTTTAATCAAGCTGCATTTGAGATAAAAACTATGTGTATCTACACAGTGGGGCAAAAATAGGTTAAAAGTAATGCAATAATTAATGTTTTGGGTACTCACAAATGTAAACCTACTTTTGCCTCACTCTGTACACAACACATTGGTGTGTGTTTTTAAGTTTTGTTTTTTTAACTGTCATAAAATATACCCTTGTGTTTTTTCAAGGTAGAAATACCTAAGTTTACTCCAGAAGTGCGAATTGCTGGATGAAAGAATATGTACTTTCCCAACATTTCAAAACATTGCAAAATGGCTCTCTCTAAAGTGGTCGTACAAAATTGTAAAAAAGTATATGAACATTCCAGTTTCTCCACATTATCAAACTTTTTAAAAATTTGTGAAATTCATAAATAGAAAATACCATCACATTGTTTGATTAGGAAATTTTCAATGAATTGTGAACTTGAATATACTTTAATATAAATATGTTTTCTGGGAATTGCATTTTATCATGACTTACCCATACTTCTATTAGTCTTTGTAGTGGTATATTTTAAAATGTAATTGCCATTCTTTTTGATTTTAGGAAATACAAATATCTTCTGTTAGTCTTCATTTGTTTTGGCTTTTAAATTCCTTTATATCTTCTGTTAGAAATGTTTTTAATTTCAACTGTATTATTTTTTTGTCTACTTTTTAAAATATGTTACTATTCTGAGTCTATAAAAATATTCAATAATTTATTTGATGTTAACAGTTATACTTACACTCAATGTACTTAGAACTTACTTTTGAGTATAGTATGAGCTAGAGATAGAATTTTGTTTTATTTCTTGCATACAAAATGTACTAGCATAGTCTGGTAAAGGCAGTTCATTATTATTTAACTGATTTGAATTAGCAATGTGGCAATGCATAACAAATTCACCTGCAAGATATGTACATATGGATCTGCTTCTGAGCCCCCTGTTCTAATATTCTTTTGGTAATATCATATTGCTTTAAATTTTGTAGCTTTTTAATAAGTTAAGTGTTTGTCAAGGAGACACTACAAGTGTAGGTTTTTTTAAAACTGCCTTATTCATTGTTGGAATTGTGCTCTTCCATGAGACTTTTAGTTTTACTATGGAATTCTGTGAAAAAGTCATTTTGGCATTTGGAATTGCATTAAACTTACAGAAAATTTGGGACAAATTTCCATAGGTGTGGAAATGGAGTTTTCTCATAATGAAACTATTTTATTACTTTATTTAAGGTCATTTTTATGTCCACTAACATTTTGTAATTTTCTCCATTAAAGTCTTCAGCATCCTTTGTTTTTCTTCCTAGTTCAAGAGTAGCTTCATTTAATTATATATCTTAATTGTTTATTGAATGCAGGGACACCATTTGATTTTATTTGAAACAATGTTTGGTTAAAATAAACAAACAAAAACAACTATGTTTAGGTTGGCTAAAAATAACATCAGAATAAGTCCTACAAAATAAAGATATTGCTTTGTAAATCTGAAACATATACTGAGTCACAATGTAAAATACAAAATTTATTTCAAACTGTTGATTGCAGTCAAGTTTGAAGCAATTTTTTTTTAAATATATTTCACTGATTTTTCACAGAGAGAAAGGGAGAGAGATCGAGAGTCAGAAACATTGATGAGAGAGAAACATCAATCAGGTGCCTCCTGCACATCTCACACTGGGGATGTGCCCACAACCCAGGCACATGCCCTTGACCGGAATCGAACCTGGGACCTTTCAGTCCGCAGGCCAACGCTCTATCCACTGAGCCAAACCGGTTTCGGCTGAAGCAATTATTTCATGTCTTGATTTGTGAGAATATGTAGATATACTGTTGCTGACTTTTTATGTCTAAAACAATCTTTATTTCTCTTCATTTTGGATAGAGTTTAGTCAATAATAAAGTTATATGTTTTCTTAGAAGTGTGTAAATATTACCAATGTTACTGATGAGAAGTTTGCTTAAAACCATTTGTCCATCCGATCTCTCTAGTCCTTCTGGGAGCATCTTAAGTCTTTCCTTTTTTTTATGTTTAACTGAAGTTCTACTTTGATAGCTGACTTAATCTTCTTAGCACTCAGAATGCATTTCCAATCTTAGCATCCATTTGTTTCTTCATTTCTAGTAAACTCCATCATTATCTCTTTGAATGCTGCTTTTCTTCCCTTTCTGGTATTAGTCAATATCTACCAGCTATAAGTGTATTGAACCTACTACTTCCAAGTTTCACAACTGCGCTCATGTTTGTTTTGTTACCATTTTTCTCTAATTTGTGGATTAATTCCTCATTAATTAATTTACATCCCATTTATTCATTTTCACACCCACTACTCCAGCATAAACTTTATTCTACCAATGGGGATTTCTTTTTAATTGTTAGTATAATGTTATATTTTTCATTTCCAAGATTTTTATTTGTTTCCATTTTAATTATTTCTTACTCAATGGTGATGGTTGTGCAATATTGTGAATGTAATTAATGGTACTGAGTTGTACAATTAAAAATAGTTAAATGGGAAATTTTATGTTACATACACAAACATACATATGTATTTACCAAATTTTAAAAGCTAATTATGCTCAGTGAAACAAGCCACTCAGGGAAAGACAAATACCATATGATCTCACTTATATGTGGATCAAATGAATAAAATAAACTGATGAACAAATAGAACCAGAAGCATAGATACATGGAACAGAATAACAGCTGTCAGTGCGGGGGACCACATAAAAGGTGACAAGATTAGCCAAAGAACATATATACATAGCCCATGGATACAGATAATAGTGAGGTGAAAGTCAAAGGAAAGTGGGAATGGGAGATGGGTGGAGGTGGGCAAAGGGGGAGATGGGGACAACTGTAATAGTGTCAACAATAAAAATAAAGTTAAAAAATAAGATCTAATCATGTAATATTACATAATATTCATAACAATTTTAAAATGTAACAATTTAAAATTATTACTTATAAAAGTGATATTATTCAATATTACTATTGAACTGTACACTTTTAACAGGTGAATTTTATGGTGTGTAAATTATATATCAACTAGAGGCCTGGTGCATGAAATTCGTGCATGGGGGGGGCGGTCCCCCTCAGCCTGGCCTGCTCCCTCTCCAATCTGGGATCCCTCTCTCAATCCAGAACCACTGGCTCCTAAGCTCTCACCTGCATGCCTGCCTGATGCCCCTAACTGCTCCTCTGCCTGCCTGATGCCCCTAACTGCTCCTCTGCCTGCCTGATCCCCCTAAGTGCTCTCCCCTCCTTGTCTGATCCCCCTAACTGCCTATCTGCTCTCTGCTCTTGGCCTAAACCCCCTAACTGCCCATCTGCTCTCTGTTCCTCTCTGTGCCTTCAAACCACAGCACAGGAGTGCTGACAGCTCTCTTCCCAGGCCCCGCCCCTGTGCTAATGCCCCCCCTCTGGGCCAGGCGGTGCTGTGGGCCTGTGTGAAAATCTGCTGGGGGGGGGCTCCCCCATCCTGACGCCCCCCTCAGGGCCAGGTGGCGCAGCAGGCCTGCACATGCCTTCGGTAGGAGCAGCCTCCGCCTCTGAGGCACTGTGACGTTAGTGCTGGGCAGGCCTACTATGCACACTTCCGCTGGGGGCCGAAGTGCCCGCCCACTAGCTCCTGCCTACGCGTGCCTCTGTCGGGAGCACAACAAATGAATAAGTTCATTAATATATTATGGATATAATATGAACACTTCCAATTCTGAATTACATACATCTAGGAAAATGGAAGACCAAAGCATATTATAATGTAAACTTCATATAGATATTCCCAAAGAATCAAATACATCTCTGTGACCAGTACTGTTATAGTTGTATTTTCACACACACACATACACCCACCCACACACACACCGTCAAAATGTTATGTGCTAAAATATACAAATTGGTGTGAAATTATCAATAACCTAGGGAATAAAAGAACAAGAATGTATATTTGTATAGTACATATGTTTATAAAGTATATACTTGAACTCATTTGGAAAGGCTCTATAGGATCTGAACAAACAAAATGGATTGTGAAGGATATTAAATGTTGAAAGAACAAATTGAGCAGTAGCAGATATAGCATGGGGTGTACAGTACAAAGTTTGATCTGAAATACCTATTTTTATATGAGTAAACATAGAATTAGATGCTGGAGCTTATATGTTAGCAGGTAAATGTATATTAATATATGTTGACCTTTTTGTTAGTCATAAGATAAAAATTATAAAATCACATATGTAATACCTTAATCAATAAAGAAATTTAAAAAAAAAAGAAAATCATTGTTGGCAAAAGGAAAAATAGGTTTTTATAGATAATGGATGAAAACATAAAATGACATAGTCTTTTTTGAGAGAAATTCAATCAGCTATAAAATAATAAAATAAACACTGACTTTACAATTCTATTATTCCTAAGATTTCATGCTAAAAATATCATATATGTGAATACACATACTTATATGTGCAAATGTTTACTGTGCCATTGTAAGTAATGATGAGATACCAGAAACAGCCTAAATGTTTATCAGTAAGCAAATGGTTAAGTAAATTACTTCATCCTTAGTATAGAATTAGGAACAGGCTTTCAAAAGAATAAGATGCAGCCGTATGTACTGAAATGAAAGCTTTTCAAGATATATTATAGGTGGGAAAAAAGCAACTGAATAATGCATATAGGATCATTCTATTTTCTGTAACTACCAACAATACTCACACACATGCATAATAAATTCTAGAGGCATAACAATCTTAAATTATGAGTAAATAAATTGAATCAATGTTGTATGTAGAGGCAGAATGATAATTTTTAAGCCCATATAACTTGAAGCCTTTATAATAAAAATATATAGTATTTTACAATTTAAAATGTAACAAAAGTGATTGAACTCAGTATAGTGAAAGTGGAAAAGCGAGGAATATATAGAAATCACATAAAGATAGAAAAAAGAGAGATGCCTGCCGTATGAAGAATATGAAGATAGTACTTGTAAAAGCTGGATGATAGGAAAAAGGTTTCTTTAAATTATAAATGGAAAATCTACACAATATTATGCTTGAATAAATATTTAAAGTATTTTAAAGTAATAAAGTCTTTCTTTTAATAACATTTTCTTATCAAGACTGTACATGTATGTATATATACTATATATATTAAAAGATTTATTTGAGAAAACAAACTCACTGAAATAATTAAGAATATCTTCTTTTAAAAAGAAGATATTCTTAAAGATATACTTTTATCCAGTGAAATAAAATTAGTAAGTTTTATACTGAAAATAATTTTCCATGAATTTTAATCTACTTACTAGTATTTATAAGAAACATTATGAGGGAATATATTGAAAGTTCCATGATTAGAGGCAAATAATCATAATGTATATGCTGCCAAGCATGTCAAACTCAAAGGCATTTAATACAGGCCAAATAAATGAGGCATGCAGCCTGCAGGCTTTGAGTTTAACATGCTTACTGTACATGCTAGCAGTTAATTATTTCTTTGACTTTTGGGGGGTTGGATAATTTAGTTGCATTAATTCTTGAATATAAACTTTAGGAAAATGTTATTCCTCCATGGAATTACCACTCTAATTTCTCTACTAATCCAAAGGATACTCGTTTCCATCAAAGTATTTTAAAATAAATTCTTGTACTTACTTTCAACAATTACTTGTCTGTCTTCCCAGTTATCTTTAATAAGCTGTATATTTCCAAAGTGTGCATCACTGTAAAAAATTCGGTTGGTACCTCTTCTTTGTTGATTATAGTCAAAAGCCAAGGCTATGACATTCTTGAAGTAATGTGGGTTCTCATATGGCCTTATTGGTGAGTTTAAATTGGCTTCATCAGAAAGATGTATGCTTTTTAATATCGTTCTCCCTGAATACAGCAAATAGCCTTCATGCCTTCGGCAAGTAACTCCATCCTCTGCCAAAGAACCATGGGCACAGGCACAAGTTCTCCGGGAATTTCCACTATAAAGACAGAGTTGCTGGCATCCACCATTGTCCTTGGCACAAACATTGGTCCCTAAGGATTGAAAAGGGATAACACAGACACACGCATATTTATATCTTTCTTTTGTTTTCCAAATATATTTTCCTAATATAAATATTAAAAAAATTAATATTGAATATGTTTTATTCTTAATTTTAAAATGGCCATCAAAAACCAAATACTATAAAGTACTGAGTTTTTAAATCACACAACCTTAAAAACTCTGATTTCTTATTTCAAAGATCACATTCTTCTACTTCCCTCACCATCCAAATAAAAACACTTAGAATTTCCCTTAATCTGCTAGCTAAGTGTATAACTCTTTTTTGAAACTTAATACTGAAAATATAATAAGTTATATGTACTGTAATCTTTGGCATAAGTAGCAGATTCACTAAAAACATGAAGTGAATTTACAAAAAAATCATGCACTACTTAATTCTCTGTATCTACAAAGTATATAAAGTATCAAAGGAATTTATGGCTCCAATGTGCCTAACATCTTAAGAATACTGGGAATAAGTTTTTTACTCCAGTTTTGAATGAAGATGTAGTATGTTATTAAGATTTCTCCATCAGACTAGTTCTCTGTGAATCCATCATCTTCAAAAGTATTATATCTTTCTTTGAATATCAAGAAAATTAAATGCAATTTATTTTAATGAACATAAACCAAATATTATTTTAATGGAGCTAATATTAAAAAAAATATCCAAATCACTGTCATATCAGTTTCAAAATACACATTTTAAAGAAGTGATGACTTCGGAAATATTTCACACTAACAGCAAACTTCTGGAGCCATAATTACTTTATATATTAAAATATAATAAAAACAAACATTTTACTCTCTAATATCCCAATTTGCTTTTTTATTTTTTCCATTGACTATGTGTATCAAGTTTTTCTGTATTACTTAGCCCAAACTATACTGAAATCATATCAGGAATATAATCTGCCCATATACACAAACTGTCCTGAGCAAATATATCTATATATGAACTATTATACATTTATTTTATTAAGCTACTATATAACTTTTGTAAGAAATTAGACACCCCACATCCCCCCTCAAAAAAAAAAGGCTGTGAGGTTTTGGACTCAAATATGAATTAACCGTAACCTCAGTTTGATAAATGTTAAAAATAAATGAGAGAAAGAAATAGCATAAAGTATATTTATTATACGAGAAGGCTAACCTTTTTCTCTTACTCGGTTAAAGATTTTAACCTCCTTCAGGTTGACTCCAAGCCCCGTTCTCATGGTTATGGTTTCTGTGGCATCATTTTTGTGGCCCCTCCTGATGGACCCGTTGGCATGTGCTCTGACGAGAAGATGAACATACATGATCAACCCTCTTTGATTCAAATCAAGTCAGTTATTTAAGCTCAAGATAACAGATATCCCAGCAAAAGGGAAAGAAAACAACCCTTCATCTGTGACATTGAAACGGTTGAGCCTAGAAGAGGAAGAGTGGCCGGCCTTTCCTGTGGAAATTACAAGGTTTTGTGAAATCCTTTTCCTGACCTTGCTAGGGGATGGCTAATCCTACAAGGGTAAAGCAACTAACGGGCACTGAAATAACATTCTGAGTCTCAAAGGCTCATGAAAAAATAAATTACCTGTCAGACCAGTAGATGTAAGCCCCAAAGACGGCAACTGAAAACATATCCACATTGCTTCCTGCCAGCACCATCTCTCGATTCCCTCCAGTCTCAAGGTCGATTCTTTCTATTTTGTCTGTGCGAGCATCACACCAGTACAATTTATTTTCCTAAAGATCAATTGAAAAGTAACATTACAAGCTGTGTTTGATTGTTTTATTGAGGAAGTAAGACTGTCAGCTCAATGAATACAGTGATCTTTACTCTTGTTTACTCACTGTTATACCTATGGCAGTAGATAACTAGAGTCTTTTTAAAAATGAAAATTAGTGGTATTAAATATTTAATTTATGATGTATATGTGAATACATCATCACTTTCAATTCTGTCCACTGCTCAATATAATAATTCTAATTCAAATTTCAAAAATTATCTTGTGAAAGATCTTAAAATATTGATTTATACAAAAGCAGACATTCTTATTTTAGCAATTTTGTAATGTGAAATGTAATATGGAAGAAAATAAAACACACAAAGAAAATCTAGAGCATGCTGTAATAAAACATTGAAAAGTAGACTATAGGAAACACAAGGTGTATAGTCAATGCTTTCTTTTACTCATTCATTCAACAAATAAAATATTTGTAATACAATACAGAAATTCATGCTTTCATATAAATAAGATCCATCTTTTCTAAATTATGTCAACTGAAGACTTTATTCAACTGTTGGATAAAAGCACTCATTAAAGTTGAGAAAAATGTGGCAATTATTAATTCAGATAAAGTGGGGTGTATTCTGTTTGATTGTTTTATTGAGAAAATAAGAGAATGCTAAAAGAGGATTAATCAAGGTGGCAGTTAACGAACTCTAAATATTTAAGAAAGAAAATCCAACAGACCTCATAGTCAATGGAGATGCCATTAGGCCATGCGATTCCCATGCTTACGAGGACAACCTTCTCCGAGCCATCTAAGCGAGCCTTCCCGATGCACGGCATCTGTCCCCACTCAGTCCAGAACAAGTAGCTGAAATTAAGTTGTTGATTTATAGTAGTATGCAGATAAGCACAAAAAAGATATATTATTAATAACAGCAGTAACATTCATACTAACAAATAAAAATAATGCATCCTAGAAATCAATATACATGTGTGTTTGGTTGCAATAAAATATTTTTACTATAAAAAATATTTAAGCATTCATAGAATGTGTGGATGAATTCAAATCCTAACAAATGCCTTCAGTACATGCCACTCCCTATCTGAAATTCTCTTTTGCACCCAGCTTGCCTTGTGTTTTTTTTTTTTTTTTTTTACATCTCAAACATCATTTCCTTCAAGAAACCTTCAGTGTGCTCTCTGATTATTGCACCATGTAATCTGCTTCATGTCATAGATGAATGAGACTGGCAAATTAAAACTTGTATTTCTGTAGTGCTATTTTTTATTAATATTTTTGCCCCCCCAAACTGTCAGCTCAATGACTACAGTGATCTTTTCTCTTGCTTATTCACTGCTATACCTATACCAGTAGATAACTAGAATATTTTTAAAAATGAAAATTAGTGGTAGTAAATATTTAATTTATGATGTATATGTGATTATATCATGACTTTTAATTTTGTCCACTGCTAAATATAATTATCCTTATTCAAATTTTAAAAATTATCTTGTTAAGCATGTTAAAATACTGATTTATACAAAAGCAGAAATTCTTATTTTAGCAATTTTGTAATATAAAATGTAATGTGGAAGGAACGTGCAAGAAAATAAAATACAGAAAGAAAATCTAGAGCATGCTGTAATAAAACAGCATTGAAAAGTAAATTGTAGGAAAACAAAAGGCACAGAATCGATGCTTTCTTTTACTCATTCATTCAACAAATAAAATATTTGTAATACAATACAGAAATTCATGCTTTCATATAAATAAGATCCATCCTTTCTAAATTATGTCAACTGAAGTTTTTATTCAACTGCTGGATAAAAGCATTGATTAAAGTTGAGAAAACTATGGCAATTATTAATTCAGATAAAGTGGGGTGTATTCTGTGCATATTTGAATACATATATATGATAGATCATATACAACAGAAGAAAATGAGATTGCATGTAGAAAAATCAAAGGCCTCCATTCATATTTTATATCTACTTGATGCAGTAATTATTAATCCATGAAAAAAGACACAAAGTATATGAAAATATATGTATTCCCTTTATGCATATTGTTTTAATTTATTTTAAAAGTTGATTTTTTTCCTGAAAATTCTTTGTAAAATAAATGTGTTGGACTTTCATAACCAGACAAAAAAGAGGTGTGGCTAAAATCCCAAGTATATTATTTTGAAGACAGTTTCATTCATATTTATAAAGTCTACAAATCAGAAAGGAAAACCTTTATAGCAGAAATACAATTAATATTTTATTGGTTAGATCAGGGATGAAGCAAGCACAAAAATATCTATACGTGTATTAAAGGTAAGATTTTTAAAACTTTAAGAGGGACTTATTACATTAAAATTATTCAAAATAACTATTTAACTTGGAAGTGAAATGTACTGCTCCACTTAACATTCTGAGGACAAATTTTAGCATAACAATGCTCTTAAAATGAACAGTCAGTCGTTTTTTAGAATGGCAGCGGATGTTATACTGGGAAGGAGGCATTTTGGAAGCCAAGATAGACATATGATTACTTATTCAATCTAATTCTTTCCATCTACTATCACATACTATTAAGTTTAAAAATGGCTGGGAATATGTATGACATACCTTTTATTTAATAATAGTCTGCTTTCAAATGAACTAAATGAATAAATAATAAAATATTATTTTGAGTAGGTTGATTAATAACATATTTAACCCTAATTCTCAGAGCTATAAAAGTTGCAGCTCAGGACGTGAATGCTCCCCAGTCACAGTGCTGATAAGGGTCCACGCCAGGAACTGCACTCCGGCTTTGCTAACTCAGGACTGTACGTCCTCTCTATGATATGTTGTGTCGCCAAATGTAAATATAATACCACAGTAAAATAATCGTTTATCAAATTCTATTCTTCGTTAGAAATTAAATGTATAAGAAAGATCTTCGTACTTAAAACAAAACATGTAAAAGCTATTAGTATTAGAGAAAAAGTTTCTCTCCCCCCCCCCCCCCCTCCAACTAGTCCCTATTCATTTAAAATTCATTATATCCATGAGGAAGGCTTAGGTGAATGGCAATAAAGTTAGGGATAAAATTTATTCAAAATAAAATTATCTTGAATACAGATTTTACTCAAATTTTGAGTGGTGATTTGATAAACTATCATAATATGTGAAGCCAACTCTGATAGCAAGAATCACTTTTATGGCCAAATAATTAATCAACTAAATAAAATCAAAGGATTGTACACCTACCAAAATTAAGCAACATTTTATAAATGTTAGGGAAAAAAATAATTTGTTTGCTCCATAAACTGAACTTGATAGTAAACAGTTGAATAGAGTTAACACTTTGAGAACCTTTAGGGATTATAAACCAAATTTAGAAACCACTCTCTAGGTGGTTTCTAAAAACTGCAGAGAGAAACTTATTTAAGATAGTAATTTACACAGATGTACTTAAGATGTTTTTAATGAACAGAGTATTTGTATCGAAGTGTGATCTTTGGCAATGGGAAGAAATTAAATTCCTTGTCTCTCATTTTTGAGATTCATGGAAAGATTCATTGATGGTATCTACACTAATAAAAGAGAAAAATGGTAATTGGCGTATGGCGATACCGTTTTCATTGGCTAATCAGGGCTATATGCAAATTAACTGCCAACTAAGATTGGCAGTTAACTGCCAACTAAGATTGGCAGTTAACTGCCAACAAGATGGCGGCTAATTTGCATATGTAGGCACAATGCAGGGAGGCGAAAGGGAAAGCAGGAAGAAGCCCCCTGCCACTGACAGTGATCGGAAACCCAGGGGGGAGCTAAGAGCTGGGGGGCAGGGCAAAGGTGGCCCTGGGGCCGCCTTTGCCCTGCCCCCCAGCCATGATCGGAGAATCAGGCGCCTTTGCTACCCTGGCCAGTGATAGCAGGAAGTAGGGGTGGAGCCAGCGATGGGAGCTGGGCACGGTCGAAGCTGGCAGTCCCAGGAGCTAGGGGTCCCTTGCCTGGGCCTAAAGCGAAGCCCACGATCGCGGCGCCCCCGCTGCCACTGCAGGTCCCCGCTGCCTGGGCCAGACGCCTAGGCCAGAGGTGTTAGGCCTGGGCAGGGGTGGAGCCTGCAACCGCGGGGAGCTGGGGGTCCCCTGCCCAGGCCTGACACCTCTGCCGGAGGCCTCAGGCCTGGTCAAGGGGCCGATCCAGTGATTGGTGATCGGAGGGTGATGAGGGTCAACTCCTCTGGCCGAGGCATCAGGCCTGGGTGGGGGGCGGAGCAGGGGATTGGGGGGATATGATGGTCCCCATGCCCAGGCCTGAAGCCTGGGTCAGAGGCCTCAGGCCTGGGCGGGGGCCAGAGCCAGTGATCGGGGGTAGATGGGGGTCCCCTGTCCAAGCCTGACACCTCTGGCGGAGGCGTCAGGCCTGGGCAAGGGGCCGGTCAGGTGATCGGAGGGTGATGGGGGTCAACGCCTGAGGGCTCCCAGTATGTGAGAGGGGGCAGGCTAGGCTGAGGGACACTCCCCCCCCCCCCACACACACCCAGTGCACGAATTTCGTGCACCGGGCCCCTAGTTACATAATAATGTTTTCCCCATTCTAGTTCAAATTTTGCTGTAATAAAGTTTGCTGGATTGTATACTACAGCTAACAAATTTGCCTTTAGAGTGTTAGCTTGATAAATCTAGCCTTGAAAATACTTCCTGAGGTTTTATTAGACCCAGAAATTCTCAAAATCATCCAAATCAAATATTATGTGACAATATTGAAGTTTCTCTCAATAATAATTTGTCCTAAACAGAAAATGTCCTTATTTACAAAGGCTTACAATTACAGAATTTAAAAATTCAAAATGTAACAAGGAATATTCAAAAGTGTTTTGAAAAATTATATAAACACTAACAGAAGTCATCATAACACAAATATCCCTATTGTCTTCACTAGACCCAGAAGATATTGGCAGAAAAATGTGCAATGGATACATACCATGAGTTAATTTCTAATTAATTACTGACATTTGGATAATTTTAAAAGACTGCATTTGGTTGCAGTGGGACTGCTACCAAAAGCCTTGCATACACTCTCAGAATCCAAAGTTTATTGAAGTTATCATAGAACAATTATATGGTATCAGAATTAGTTTACACACAGGTACACTTATATAGAAAAAACAAATCATTTTTATGTCATAATTAGAATCAAACTGAAAAATATATGTTCAAGGCATTATAAGTGTCCTCAAATAATTTCAAATAAAGTATTTTTGTGAAATAAGGCTACCTGGAAACAAAGCTCCGGCTTTAGTAGGGGGGAGGGTAAAGAAGTGTAAGGGACTGTCAAACCACAGCAGGAAGGGACGGTGGGGGCTAAGGATCAGCTGAAGGACTTGTATGCAGGCATATAAGCATAACCAATGGACAAAAGACACTGGGGGGTAGGGGATGCTGGGGGAATGTTAAGGGGAAAAAAAGGAGACATATGTACTACTCTGTAATACTTTAAGCAATAAAACAAAATTTAAAAAAAGAACTGTAAGAGAAAAAAGAGAAGGATGAATAAGTCTAAATTGTTAAAAATGGCCGGGCCAAGTAGTTCAGTTGGTTAGAGCATCTTCTTCACATGTGTAAGTAGCAGGTGTCATCATCCCCAGTCAAGGCACATACAAGAATCAACCAATGAATGCATAAATAAGTGTAACAACAAAGTGATCTCTCAAAAAAAAAAAAAATCCGTCAATAAAAACAATTTACCAAAGTAAATTTAAAAACACCAAATAAATTGTTAAAAAATAAATAGTATTAAATGTGGTTCTTCAGTATGGAGTTTCCTCAAAAAACTAAAAATGGAACTCCCATTTGACCCAGTTATCCCATTTCCAGGAATATATCCCAAGAAACTAGAAACACCAATTAGAAAGGATATGTGCACCCCTATGTTCCTAGCAGCACAATTTACAATAGGTAAGATTTGGAAATACTCTAAGTGTCCATCAGCAGATGAATGGATTAGAAAACTGTGGTACATCTACATAATGGCATACTATGCTGCTGTAAAAAGGAAGGAACTCCTACCATTTGCAACAGCATGGATGGAACTAGAGAGCATTATGCTAAGGGAAATAAGCCTGTCAGAGAAAGATAAATATCACATGATCTCACTTATTTATGGAATATAATGAACAACATAAACTGATGAACAAAAACAGATCCAGAGACAGAGAAGCATCGATCATACCGATCATACCGTCAAACCTCAGAGGGAAGGCAGGGAACGCGGGGTGGAAGGGAGAGAGATCAACCAAAGGACTTGTATGCAAGCATATAAGCCTAACCAATGGACACAGACACTAGAGGAGTGAGGGGCAATGGGGGTATAAGGACACATATGTAATATCTTAATCAATAAAAAAAAACAAATAAATGTAGTTCTTACATTTTAGATATATAAACAATAGTGAACCAACTGATTTGAATCAATTCTTTTCTTTGAATTTAATATTATCTTTGTTGACTGCTAAACTATTTCCCTGGAGCACAGATCTGGGTTGCAATTTTTACAACGGACTTGCCATTTCTTCTGATTCGTACTCCTTCTTTAAGGGAGCATGACTTAGATATTTTATCAGATATGTTAAAGAAAACCTGAGATCACTAAAATTTATCATGCTGGCACAAAAAATGAAGATTGTGCAATTCTCTTGCCTTGGTGAAGAAGACAATCAAGAATGTCATTGTGTCCTCTGCTAGATTGGGGGTCAACTATGTGTTAGTTAATATATATGCAAAAAGTAAGACCAAGAAACACACACAAGATTACAGATTAGCAATAGCAGCTAGACCAGTGGTCGGCAAACTGCGGCTCGCGAGCCACAAGCGGCACTTTGGCCCCTTCAGTGTGGCTCTTCCACAAAATACCATCTCTTCCACAAAATACCGACTTCTGTGCATGGGCCAAGAAGTTTCAATCGCACTGTATGTGTGTGCCTGCATGTGGTATTTTGTGGAAGAGCCACACTAAAGGGGACAAAGAGCCGCATGTGGCTCGCGAGCCGCAGTTTGCCGACCACGGAAGACTGTGAGCATCAGCCTTTGAACAAACACTGCTTGTAATTTTAAATGTTTATCAGTTTTACTAGACTCACATCGCATACCAGTTGAATACCTTATAAGCCAACATGTCAATGTCTCCATCTTCAGCACATAAACAAAATAATATTGTAAAAGTTTGAATACATTTCACAAATATATAAATTGAATCCTTCATCCCCTATGAAAAATATGGTATAATGCAAAACCTTCTCTATTTCTGTAAGGGTTTGTTACATTTCCTTTGTATTCTTTTATGTGGTTTTGTTTTGACAAAGTATTACATGCCAATTTCCAAATCACTTTCATGTCCTGAAAGAGAAACTATTGCATAGAGGCTCCAGTAATATACAAAGAACTCAACCACAGACCACAGGACATTCTGATAAAAGGAAGAGAGTCTAAATACAGTACTTTTCCTTCCTTCCTTCCTCCCTCCCTCCCTCCCTCCCTCCCTCCCTTCTCCCCCTCCTCCTCCTCCTCCTCCTCCTCCTCCTCCTCCTCCTCCTCCTCCTCCTCCTCCTCCTCCTCCTTCTTCTTCTTCTTCTTCTTCTTCTTTCTCTCTCTCTCTCTCTCTCTCTCTCTCTCTCTCTCTCTCTCTCTCCCTTTCTTTCTTTTCTTTCTTCCTTTCTTTCTTTTTTTCCTGTTGTGGGTACGTTGGTGGATAGTTCTCAAATATATTATTTGATTTCAGTCATTCAACAAATGTTATGTATCTATTATGTGCTGGGTGGTGATGATACAAAATAAATGGGACTTAATGATGCTCATGCAGCTCACTGCTTAATGACAGAGGCAAATGGGTAAGTAATTACCTGAGAAAAATGCTAACAGAAATGTCTAAAGCTTGCTAGTTGTAAATCATGAAATTATAGGGGCTTCAACCCTAAAATTTTTGAAGTGCTGTGGTAAGAGAAGTTGTCATTCCTATAAACAACTTCAGAAATGAATTTATGGGCTAAAATAAAGATACGGGCCATCTGAGTTGTTTCTCTTTCTCTTTAAGCTTATAATTATTTATAAGTTATTGTTTTACAGTTCTCATTCTGGTGCTAGTTTTTCTTAACTTTTACATTAGAATCCTTCTCCATTCACTATTTTGTGATATTGAATAATTACATAAAGCAATTATTTCTTATATAAAACAAAAAAAATAGTGTTGCTCAGACAATGCTGAAGAAGTAGAGGAAAAAATTCTTAACAAAGAAACAATTTGTGGGGACCTATAATCCCATAGCATATTAGGTTTATCATCCTGTATTAGATTTAATTCCTTATTTTTATTTATGTGTTTGTGCCCTGCCTCACTGCCCATCCTCTCATTTTAGAGAATACATATATATGCATGTACTTGTACATATATGATATTATCTTACTATTTACATTTTTGTGTTTTTGAGTGATTAATCTTTATTAAGTTTTGGTATCTTCAATATATAATATTTGATGTTTCCCTATGAAATATTTAACACCTAGACTCGTAGAGCCCAGAATCCTAGTAATCATAAGCTTATTTATAATTCTTAAAATATTATACAGAAATTTTACATTTTTTCATGATCTCCAATCTATCTTATATGTCAGAAATAATCTATGCTGGATATTCTGCATTGGAAAAACCTGAGACAATGTCTATAGGTAAATAAGGAAATGTATCTTTCAAACTTCTCTTTACCCTCTTACTGTGTTTTTATGGGTCAGATCCCTTGAAGAATTAGGAAAAGGTATTGTATTGGTGTGTGACTATCTTTGGTGTCCGTTCAACATGTCTCTGGTGGCCTGGGCCAAGGGCTCCCTCCTGCAGTGAGAGGTGGCATAACCTTCTGGCCATTCTTTGCAGCCAGCCACACAGCTGCAGTTACAGTTCAGGGCATCTTGATCATTTCCTGTCCTTCTTCCATCTTTTTAGACGGAGAGATAAAATCTAAGATCATGTTTGAGGAAAGAGAATGCAGCATATTGGAAAAGACTAGGTGAGTGAGACTTAACTAGCCTTGAAAGAAGGGTGGCGCCTGCAGTAGAATTTTTGAGAAAATTTCTAATGGAAAATAGTGTGACACTTTTCTTTCATTTGCCTTCATAATTTTTATATGCCTGGCTCAGAGACATGTAGAGAGGGGTGGCTCTGATCTGGAGCATGGTTGTGGTATTCCTAAGTTACCTGATAATCATGGTATCTTAAGATTATGTACTAGCATGTGGTTCCCACTATTATTTCTTTTGTAAATCAAATTTAATTCCGTTTAATTTTTATAGGTGTTGCCTTGACATCAAATTCAAAATAAACTGTAGAAAATGATGTTAAATTTAACTACACTCTTGCTAGCTCAACAGATGTTAAGCTGTCTTTCAAAACCTTCTGCATATTGTTAAGCATATTCTAAAAGTACATATACATATTTATATATGTGCATATACATATATAATCAATCAACGATGATTTGACAATAAGTGCTTGAACAGGGAGAGCCACTGTCAAGCTGAATCTTTGCACTGGAAAGAAATACCTTTTAGCAACTTATAGTATTAGAAATAGAAAGTTAATTTAAGAGAGGCAATGTACATCCTGGTGCCTCAAAAGAAAACAAAATTACTGAATATTTGTGCTCAATTAGAGATCATATTCCATGGAAAGTTATCCAACTTTTTCAGCATCATACTGTGAATTCCTATACATATTTTGTTGTTGTAAGCAGAAAATGACTTTTAGCATAATGAAAATTATTACATTTCAATTTTTTAAAAGAAAGTGATGGCTTAGTAAAGTAAGTCAATGGAGGAAAGAAACTAATTTTTTAAAGCTGAACTAAATTCATATATACTTTATTTTTTAATTGATTAATTAATTAATTGTTTAACATATTACAAATAGTATTACATATGTCTCCTTTTTTTTCCCCATTGATAAATTCATATATACTTTCTATTTTGAAACTGGCTACATTTTAAGAGACTTCAAGTTTCCATTGTTGAAAACTGGCTTCATGTCCATTTTTCAAAGCATATTTATATCCTGAATTCAGTTAATTTACTTCATTATGTTTTACCTTTTCCTTTGGCAATACCACTTGCCATAATTTAATTTCAAACAGAATAACAAAATGCTATACTTTATCCCTGTAATGTAAATTTTGACACTTAAATGTCTATCAAATATTACCTGAAAATCAATGTTTGAAAAAGTTATACAGGCTGATCATTTCAAGCTTTTTTCTCCCACACTGAACTCTAGTCAGTAAACATGTGGATAAGGTATAGTGAGAAACATATCAGTAATGTTTCCAAGCAGGAATAAACACTTCCTGAAAGCAAGCTTAATATTTTAAAAGGCGTATTGATTCTGAACTGTGAATCCAGACAAATATCAATCCATGTGATTTGTGTAATGCTTAAGAAATATTTTTAAGAAGGAGTGAGGGTATAGAGATAAATAATGTTTAAAATATTGCTACAGAGTCAAAGATTTCTTGTTTTGTGGGGAAAAATGTAAATCTTGTTTTGGGGGCTCAAATTAAGAAACAAAAAAATATATTTACTGAGATCTTCCAGCTGAGTCAGTGCTGAGCTCATAGTTGCAATGGAGAGAAATATAAAATCTAAGACATTTGGGAAGAAGAACTGACAGGACTTAACTGATAGAAATAGGTGATGAGAAACTACAGAAAATCTAAGGTAAGTTTCAATCTTGCCGGAGCAAAGAACACGACAAAATCAAAAGAGATGCCATGGTTAGGAAAGGAATGCAATGTAGTTATTAAAATATAAAGACATAAAAATAAGTTTAAAAGATAAATATAGCAAGAGAGATAATGGCATTCAAAGACTTAAATGAAGAGAAAAATGATCGGAGATGATATACAATGCTTAGAAGACATGTCTGGAGGAGGTCAGAGAGAACAAGAAAAGTAAGAGTTAGAGAAGGTAACAGAGGAAGTAAATTCTTGAGTGGATAATTAATGAGAAAAAAAAAAGTCTCAAGGAGAAGGCAGATGATGCGAAACCTGGAAAAAAATATTTGTCTTCCACTATTGATAAATCTAGAAATGTCTGGAATGAACAGAAGCTGAAAATCCATTTCAGAAGTTCAATGTAGAAACAATGGGTATAGACCTCTATTCTATGGAGTTAAGAAGTAAACAAATGTGGAGAAATAAGACATTGGTGTGTTGTTGTTTTTTCAAATAGGAGGAATCTGAGTCCATTTGAAAGCAAAGGGAAAGACTTCATTGAAAGAAACCATTTAAAGATGATAGATTTGAAAAGAAGAGTTATCCTGTGAGTTGCCTGAGGAAACAGATACCATTGTGTCCAGAATAAAAATGGAAAAGTAAATTTTAGTAAAAGAAAAAAACTTTCTCTGCAGTTACATTCACTTCTTTCAAAACATTCGCAGTATGAACTCAGACATTTCATTTTCCCACACCATCAGATCATCACTGTACCGCAATTAACCACAAAATTTATTTAACTGCTTTACTACTTGCTGACAACTTTGCCATCCTCTTTCTCCACTGCTGACATAGTTGATGACTCATGTGGATGATCCTGTGAATATCCCAGCCCCTAGTCCCTCATCACACTCCAGGAACCTACATCTCTCTTTTGTCCCTGCATTACATAAGCAAGGACACAAACTAAGCTCAGTTATCAGTGAAAATTCTCTATTTCCAATACCAACAATTTTTGAAATACCTGCAGACTTGAAATGGCTCTCTCTCTCTCTCTCTCTCTCTCTCTCTCTCTCTCTCTCTCTCTCTCATTGTTGATTTTCTTGCCCCATCCCCCCACCCAACAATTCATCCTCTAACTGTAAACATCCTTTATTTTTGTTCAGAATTATTATGTCTGTAATCTTTCTTGGACAATCTCTTCCACTACCATGGTTTATTGCAGAGTAGGAACTCTGTTGGGATAAGTAGGAAGAGACTTCATATTTATTCAACTCCTGATTCCATTTATGCTCTAGTCAACATCTCTTCTTCAGAATTTGATATCTCAGGAAGAATCCAGTACTTCTAGGACAATTTTCCTTAAAAGAACAGAATCATATTGTTAAGATGAATTTTCAAGCATAAAAGACCAGGTCTTTCAACATCCAAACTTAAGTCTCATATATATTTTAAACTTTTCTTCTTCCTCTCTAGTAACCTAACTCCTCCTGGTCTGAGGACCTGCAGTAAGAGAGTGCCACATTTTATTTTTATTTTTTACTTACTTTATTTTTTACTTACTATTTATTTTAGTCTTCTCCTTATACATTTGCTTCTATCTCTCCCCATCACTTGGCTCTCCCCACTCCTCCATAACACTCTACCTGAAATAATGAGTAAGCACTTGAAAAAATTCCCTATTTCAAGAATGCTACAAAGTCCATAAACTCTCATCACACTTTTGATCCCTTCTTATGTGGGTTGTTTGGGACCAGAGGAGAGGTTTTGGAGAGAGGGTCCATAACCAGTTTAGACTTCACTTGGTAAATAAACTGAATGATAAAACTGAATTGTCTATTTTATGGCCCCAATTTATCTTCAAGCTGCATCACCTACTCTTTCCCACACATATGTCATGTACTTATATTCTTGCTAATGTCCTTTGTTTTGCCAATATATTCCCACTTCATCTCAGAAAACTTTCTCCTTCAAGTCTCTTTCATAAAGCCTTAGTAATCGCCACTATGTCTGCTATTAGCCTCACGTTTATTAACTCCTCTAATTGTATGCTATCTCTTTTCTCTTCAAACTCAATATAATTTTCTAATGGCCTTATGGAAATTATTACTTTAACATGAGATTTAGATATGAGATTTAAGCTTAAGTTGTGTAGCTCTAGTCTTTTTATGCCTGAAAACGAGTCTTACTTTACAAGATGAGACTATTCTTTAACTAAAACATCAAGTTTAAACAAAAAACTCACTGTGAACAGAAGCAACATTTTATTTATACCATCATACTTCACAGTGCCCACCAGTGTCTCTTACATGGTAAGTAGTCCTGTTTTGTCAAAATGTACTGAATTGAAACAGGAAATGGAGATGTACTGACATGACCTGTTTCATGGTACCTACTGCTCAATAAATGTTCATTGAACAAACTGACATAAAGTGAAGTATATGTGGGTTCCTTTGCTTGATGTTCTCAATCATCATAGGGAGTAGTAGGTACAGTTTATGCTAAGATGGCTGTAGATATAGAAAAGATCTGAAAGGAAAATAAGGTCTAGACCAGCCGTGGGCAAACTATGGCCCGCAGGCCAGATCCAGCCCGTTTGAAATGTATAAAGCTAAAAAAAAAAAAGACCATACCCTTTTATGTAATGATGTTTACTTTGAATTTATATTAGTTCACACAAACACTCCATCCATGCTTTTGTTCCGGCCCTCCAGTCCAGTTTAAGAACCCACTGTGGCCCTCGAGTCAAAAAGTTTGCCCACCCCTGGTCTAGAATAACAACTTGAGGGTGTATACCAGGTTTAAATAAGAAATAAAAAAGAAAATTTGATTGACAAATAATAGCAAGAGACCTGTTATATTGAACTGCATGAATCTATAGTAGGCTAGGCATAGAGGTTCTCTACGAAACAAATGAAGTGTTGGACTTATTACAAATATGAAGGGAAGAAATTCTTCATTGGGAACAAATCCATTTTCTGTATATGTAAGGGATTTCACATTTAAATTATACTTATTTCTACCACCAGAATAATTATTCACAGTCAAGCAATTGATTAAATGTTCTCTATTGAGGCTACAATGATTTATTGCTTGATTATGAATTATAATATAAAAAGAGATTTTTAAAATACTGTAACACAGGAAGAGAACATTTTAAAAATATATTTTTATTGATTTCAGAGAGAGGAAGGAAGAGAGAGATAGAAACATCAATGATGAGAGAGAATCATTGATCTGCTGCCTCCTGCATGCCCCACACTGGGGATCAAGCCTGCAATCTGGACATGTGCCCTGACCAGGAATCAAACCATGACCTCCTAGTTCATAGATCGATGCCCAACCATTGAGCCATGTTGGCCTGGCTGTTATGAGCTTTAAACAGAGTGAAAAGGGGCCTTCTGGTAAATTTTGAGCAAAGAAGTGACAGCTACTTGAATTACAAAAGAATAACTAGGCCACTTTGTGAAAAACAGACGTTAGGGCTATAAGGGTAGAAGACGGTACACAATAATTCAGAAATATTGGCAAGTGTGATAACAACTCAGGCTAGAGTGGTAGCAATAAAAATTGTAAGAAGTAGGTAGAGTATGAATGTATTTTGAAGTCAAGAGTAGCAGAATTCTTGGTATATTGATATGGAGTATGTAAGAGAGGCACCAAAGATGATGTCAAGTGTTTTTGGCCTAAGCAAATGAAATAACAGAACTGTCATCAACCAATGGAGAGGTCATAATTATAGAAAAATATTCAGTTTAATTTTAGACCTGTTAAGGTTAAGATTTCTGACGTATCTTTTTCTAGTTATCTATTATTCCTTAACAAACCATTCCAACTTTAAAGGCTTAAAACACACTAATTTATTTGCTTATGAATTTGCAGTTTGGTCAGAACTCTGCATGAACTCATTTCTTCTTCACTAAATTCTGGGCATAGAGAAGTAAACCAAACACACATGGCTCTTTTTTCATAGAGTTATAGTGAAGGATAGAGGCATTATCCAGTTAGTGGAAAACAGAGCTACTAGTATAAATATAAATAAATAAGGATGTTTGAGTACACAGAATGTATAAAAATGAAAGCACTGGTATTTTGTGTTCTATAACAGAAAAATCTACTGTATTTGCAAAGCCAAGGAAGGATAAATAACATTTTGCAAGGTAAATGTAGGAAGGAAAACACTGCTGGTAATGGGAAGAGACAGTTCAAAGGCTGGGAATGGAAAAGTATGGGGTATATTTGAAAATATTTTATAAACTTAGAAGTCCAAGTTTCTTTGCTATCTGATTGAGATAGCAAAGAAACAGTAGCCAAAGATAGAGGCCTTGTTAAGAAGGATCACAATAGAAATTTCTGGACTTTACACAAAATTCAATGGGCATCCCTTGAAAGTTTTTTTTTTTTTTTTTTTTTTTTGCTTTTAAGTAATTATTTTATTTTTTATATATTTTTATTGATTAAGATATTACATATGTGTACCCTCTACCCCCCCCCCCCCCGCTCATCCCCTCACCCCCCCGTTGTACGTGTCCATTGGTTAGGCCTATATGCTTGCATATAAGTCCTTTGGTTGATCCTTCCCCCTTGCCCCCACCCTCCCCTACCTTCCCTCCAAGGCCCGACAGTCCAATCAAAGCCTCTCCGTCTCTGGATCAGTCCTTGTTCATCAGTTTATGTTGTTCATTATATTCCACAAATAAGTGAGATCTTGTGGTATTTATCCGCTCTCCAGTTCCATCCATGCTGTGGCAAATGGTAAGAGTTCCTTTTTCTTCTTCCTCTTCTTAAAGAATACCTTTCAGCATTTCATATAATGCTGGTTTGGTGGTGATGAACTCCTTTAGCTTTTTCTTATCCGTGAAGCTCTTTATCTGACCTTCCATTCTGAATGATAGCTTTGCTGGATAAAGTAATCTTGGTTGCAGGTTCTTGCTATTCATCTCTTTGAATATTTCTTGCCATTCTCTTCTGGCCTGCATGGTTTCTGTTGAGAAATCAGCTGACAGTCGGATGGGTACTCCCTTGTAGGTAACTGACTGTCTTTCTCTTGCTGCTTTTAAGATTCTCTCTTTATCTTTTGCTCTTGGCATTTTAATTATGATGTGTCTTGGTGTGGTCCTCTTTGGATTCCTTTTGTTTGGGGTTCTCTGCGCTTCCTGGACTTGTAAGTCCATTTCTTTCACCAGGTGGGGGAAGTTTTCTGTCATTATTTCTTCAAAAAGGTTTTCAATATCTTGCCCTCTCTCTCCTTCTGGTACCCCTATAATTCTGATGTTGGTACGCTTGAAGTTGTCCCAGAGGTTCCTTACACTATCTTCATATTTTTTGAATCTCTTTTCTTTTTTCTTTTTCGGTTGGGTATTTTTTGTTTCTTTGCATTTCAAATCTTTGACTTGATTCTTGGGATCCTCTTGTCTGCTGTTGGAGCTCTGTAAAGTATTCTTTATTTCAGTCAGTGTATGCTTAATTTCTAGTTGGTCCTTTTTCATGTCCTCCATGGTCTCACTATACTCCTTGAGGGATTCATTAAATTTATCGGCGGTTTCCATAAAATTCTTGACAAACCTTATAAACGTGGCCTTGAACTCTATATCCAGTCGTCTGCCCTCCTCCGTTTCTGCCAATTGAGACCTGTTTCTTTGTCTCCGCATTTTGGCTGCTTCCCTGTGTTGATAGAGTGGCCCTGCGCACCAGGTGTCCTGTAGGGCCCAGTGGCTCAGCCTCCCCAGTTACCTGGGGTGGACACTCTTGGTGCACTCTTGGTGCCTTGGTTGTTGTAGGATCACTGGGAGGAATTGACCTCCAGGCCAATTGGCTGTGGGAAGCAGCTGTGTCTGAAGTGGGAGAATGGTCCCCCTCTGACCACTGGGTACAGTGGCTCCTGGATCTAAGGAGGTGCTAATTCAGCCCCTGCCTGAGGCCACACAGCCGGAGCCGCCACGAAGAGGCTCAGCTGTGAAGCAATGCAAGCCGCTGCGGGGCCTTGGGCCTTCTCTTGGATGTTCCGGGTCTGCTTGGCTGGGCTGTAGTTAGGTACATTCACATGCAAAAGCCTCTGCTGCAGCCTGGGTGGGGCGGGGTCTCAGGGAGTCAAAAGGGCAGAGAAAGAAGCTATGGCTGATTCTCCGCGCCCGGAGTCGCGTGTCTCAGTGTCCCGGTAACGGCTGCAAGCACCTCTGAGGGAAATCCGCCCTCAAGTTCGCCCGCTGCAGCCTGAGAGAGCAGCCTCTGCCCGTTTGAGTCCTGGGTCCCCAGAGACTTCCCAGAACCGGAGTTCAGAGCAGTCGGGAGCTTGTGATTCAAAAAGACAGCCGCGTCCTCAGGTGCCACCCCCTTTCCGTGCGCGCGCGAGCCGCCGCGGTACCTCTGCACTCAGCCTCCGCAGCTCCTCTGGCTCTCAGCATGCTTTTCTTTTCTTCTAGTTGTAGAAATTACACTCAGCCAGCCCTCCTGTTGTTCTGGACGATGTTTGCTCCGTCCTTTGGGATATTTTTCAATTGTTGTGGGAGGCGACTATTTCCCGGTGTTTATGCCGCCATCTTAGTTTCTCCCCCTTGAAAGTTTTTAAGTAGGTTTATATAAAATTAAAAAATTCAGTCTAGTCTTTTGTAAGGTTAGGAGATCAACTGCAGTGGTATATGTGTAAGATAAGAACAGATTTAATTAGGGTTGAGGCTGTAAAGATGGAGAGCGGTAGATTGGTAATATTTAAAAGAAAAAAATCAGCAAAACTTTTTGGCAGATTGCATTCATTATAATTTTTGATGTACAGTTTTTGTGTCCTCAACACATCCAATGGAAATGTTGGGAGACAGACATACTTATCTGAAACTAAGGGAAAAAACAACAAACAAATAAAAGCTTCAGATGAACATGTTGATTTGACCCACCCTCCCCTGCCTTCCCTCTGAGGTTTGATACTCTGTTGGATGCTTCTCTGTCTCTGGATATATTTTTGTCCATCATTTTATCTTGTTCATTAGATTCCACATATGAGTGAGATCATGTGATATTTGTCGTTTTCTGACTGGCTTATTTCACTTAGCATAATGCTCTCCAGGTCCATATTGGTCTACTCATTTGGATTTACATACACATTAGAGAGCTGCATAACAAATGTATCCCGCCAAATATGTACTAAAATATACGTGACCAAATGAAAACAAACTTTTTTCTGCTTAGGTAAGCTATTTTTGAGGGTTTTTTTTTTTTGGTTTTTTTTAGACATTATAACTAAAAAGAAGTATTAATGTGGAAGTATGCATATTTTTAATAAAACAAGAAAACTCACTTAAAATTCAGAAGAGATATGTAAATTTATAATTACCCTTTCTCTGGGTGCACAGCTATAGATCTTGGCTGATCCAGGCCTTGGGAAATAATTACATAACGGAAAGATCCATTGAGTCTTGCAACTTCAATTAAGTTGAAACCATGATCTGTCCAATATATGTTACCTAGAAGAAATACGTATGTGTTTATGATACAGTTGTGAGAAGGAAGACTATTTATTAGTTATGGCTCTAATTATTAACTTTCTGACCATTATATAAACTCTCAAGAAATCATTTGCTTCCTATATTTTTATTGTGTACATTTCCTCAGCAGAAAGTTGTAAATAAACTAATATGCAAATATTTCCTAAATCTCATACACCTGTAGTTTAAACCATGTAATGATACACTTATATGTTAAAAATAAGTTAAAACTTCTCTAAACCAGAGGAGAAATATATTTTAGCTTTCTGTAGACTTCAGGCAAGAAAAGTAACACTTCTGTCTACCTGCCCCATGGAGCTCTCAGTAGATTTGGGCAAAGTTAACACTATATAATCTGCTTCTAAAAACAAAACAAAACATTTTTCAAAAGGCTCAAAAGCATTAGATAAAAAATGAGGCCCAAAATAAGAGAATATTTGCCTCTCTGGCTACAAAAAGAATTGTTATGTGTCACTCAGAATTTTTATGAGGCAATTTGAGCTCTTAAAAATAGGTGTGATACACACACACACACACACACACACACACACACACACACCCCACAGAAAAAGTCATAGATTATACCAGCAATCCAGTCAATAGCAATCCCTTCCACTCTTCCCAAGCCATTGGTAATGATATCTTCTTTCCAAGTTTGGTCTCTTTTAGCTCGACTAATTTTATTGAAGCCCATGTCTGTCCAGTAGATGGTATCATTTTCTATGGATAAGATAGAGAGAGAAAAAATACACACACTATAAAAAGTATCAATGTGGATCACATTGCGTCAGTATTTGGGAATTAATATCCCGGGTGTGGTAATGTATAAGTAAGTATTCTTCATGATAAAACACTAATACAAATAGTAAGGAAGATAATAAAACAATATGAAAGAACCTAGTCAAATGTATTTTTAAATGTTTTTAAAATATATGTGGAATGACCTATCCCAGGGGTGGGCAATCCCTGGCACGCGTGCCAAATATGGCACGCCAGTAACTTTTGCTGGCACGAGAAACCCTCTCTTATAATCCTCCATTTACAATTTTTTTTTTTAATATCGACTTTTTTATTTTTCAGATAAAGTCTAGGTGCATCTTAGATAAATAAATAATTTTACATAACAAGTTATCTTAAAGACTATAGACATGGATTGAAGAGAGAGGAGAAGAGCAATTTCCATGCCTCTGCCTTATCTCTCCCTGCCTTCCTAGATCTGACCAGTGTTTTGGTTTCATCCACATACGCTTGTGAATCTTTGTTCTCAGTGATGAATTTTGTTAAGTCTTATAATAAGAGTACCCTGACGGATGAAAGTAGTAGCTCATGCATATCTCTGAAGGTCACGAAATATAAACCTGATGTAAAATCTCTGTCATCAGTGATGCAGCAGCAAAAGTCCCACTGATAATATCAAACGGAGTCATAAAATTTTCTGTTGGACTATCAGTGTACATGTATACATTAAAAAATAAACGTATTTTTCATCATAATATACTGTGTTTTTGTCGCTCGAATGAATTTTATTATTTCTTCAAGGTTCTTCACATAGTACACCTTAAGAGATATCAAATAGGCGTAACATGTTCTCAAAAAATTAGGATTGTTGCTAAAGTAATTGTGGTGATAGAAATGTATTAGCTTAAGAAGCTACTGAGGTGGTTCATTCTATCCTAGTACAGTGTAAAAAAAAATAGGGTTGGCACGCAGAATAATTTTGAGTCAGAGATTTTGCTGGTTTGGGCACGTACTCACAAAAAGGTTGCCCACCCCGGACCTATCCCATCCTTTATTATTTTTTCTTCATTTTCTACCTTAAACTCAGTAAATACTTATCTTATCCCCCATGAATTTGCCATATGGATAGCAAACCATGTTATTTTGGATAACAATTTTTCTCTTCACATTAATACCTGTGTCTGAGTCCTCTAACTAAATAATAAATAAAAGAATACTACTGGAGATAATCAACTCGATAAAGTCTCAAAGTAGAAAGAGAATAGAAACATAAAGGTGTTTCAGCTATATGAAGGCTATTTTAAGTATAAGGTCATTCAAGATGTATGAAGTCTTTAAAATGCTTTATCATTTAATTATTCCTTCTGAGACACTAATTTAGCAAATGTCAACTACAAACCCCTTAGGTTATTTTTCAAACTCTCATTGTACAAATAGTCTTACAAAATACTTAAAGAATGGCTCTATGCTATTATAGTCTTTAAATATAGTGTGTTTTTGATTATTTGAATGAAAAATGTTTCTAAAAGTTATAAATAAAATACATGTGCATGTATATGCATAAAGGGTAGCAATTATAGTCCAATGATTTTAAATACAGCCCCCAGAAACACATTGGGGACAAATCATTAAATAATAAATTTGCCACCAGCTAAGTAAGTGTTTGTGTGGTGACCTACATGGCCATTTGTAGAACAAATCTTTTTAAGACCAATATAATTTCCCTCTGGCACAGTGACAGACTATGGGAGTAAGGAAAAAGCAATTAGTATAATAAACCATTTATCAGTAAGTTTTGAAATTCTGTTTCAAATGAATTATAGTGGAAATATTTTTATTTATTTGAGAAATGATTCCAAATATCATCTATTCTCAACAACATTTAATTCAGAAACACAATTGTTTGAACCAGAACAAATATGCCATTTCAAATATATATCTGGAAAGCAAAGATTTGTTTGACTTTTCCAATTTTGTAAAAGTACCAGCTAAAATGTTTTCATTATTAAAAGAGTAAATCAATCATAAAAATAAGCATTATTTTTGCATAAACATTAAGAATTATAACCCAAGTCCAAACATTAGACCCATATATCCAATAGCCTACTTTGTATCCGCACTTGTATGTAGAAAAGGCAATCTTGATAAACAAAAGGCAAATTCTGGGTCTGAAACAGGCTTCTCTTGCAGCCTTCCAATGGCACCTTTCCCTGCTACAGTGTCAGATAAGTGACAGCTCCACCCTTTGTTTCACAGGCTGAAAATCTTACATTGTTCCGAATCACTTTCTCCACACTTCACATCTAATCCATAATCAAACAGTCTCATATTCAATCTCTTACCAGGTGTTTTGGCTCTTTTTATTGTCCTTTCAAATCATATCCATCTTCCAATCACCTCTCACCCTCTCTACTCTCTATAATGTAATGGAAATCACTCTTACTTCTTGCCTGAGCAATGCAATAACCTCCTAACTTATTGCCCAGGTTCTGCTCTGTCTCAGCACTCCCATTTCCTCATGAGTCTTTTCTCCACTGAGAGGCCATCATTGCCCTTTTAAAAATATATGAGATAACTTCTCTCCCCACCACCCAAACTCTCTGACATTCATGACCTACCCATATCCTTCCACACTCTCTCACCTGATATCCTTCCACTATCCCCTCAATCAACCATCTCTAATAACAGAATTTCCTCTTCTTGAAATAAGCTAAATGCTGTCCAGTAAAAGGTTCTTTTTTATTTTTTTATTTTATTTTTTTTTATTTATTTTATTTTATTTTATTTTTGTTTTTTGTTTTTTGTTTTTTTTTTATTGCTTAAAGTATTACAAAGGGTATTGCATATGTGTCCATTTTATCCCCCCGCCCTAGATAGTCCCCCTGCCTGTATGCATGCATATAAGCATAACCAATGGACATAAGACACTGGGGGATAGGTTCTTTTTTTAAAAAAAAAAATATGTTTGTATTGATTTCAGAGAGGAAGGGAGAGGGAGAGAGAGAAAAACATCAATGATGTGAGGGAATCACTGATCAGCTGCCTCCTGCATGCCATCTGTTGGGGATCGAGCCTGCAACCCAGGCATGTGCCCTGACCAGGAATGGAACCCGTGACCATCTGGTTCATAGGTTCAACCACTGAGCTATACTGGCCAGGCTAGTCAAAGGTTCTTTACATTTCTTTGTTACTAGAATGCTGCCCTCCCCATTCCCTTCTCAATATCTGCATGGCTCTGTTTTAGCTTAAATAGTCCCCTTCTTACTGAAAATTTCTCTGACTACTCCATAAAATTATTCCCTTGCTATTCTCTATATTCATTACCAAATCTGTTTTTCTCCATTGCATAGCATGTATTACTTCAAACACATTACATACATAGTTATTGTTTCTGTTTGTTTGTTTACTGTCTGTCTTGTCTCAGAGAACTATAATCTCTTTGAGGTCTAGGACATTATTTTGTTCACTGCTTTATTCCTGGCAGATAGAATATTGCCTGGCACATAGTAAGCTCTCAGTCAACATTTGGTGAATAAGTGAACAAGTGTGATATATGAAGACTGACTAGGAGCGGATACAAGGAAGACACAGCTATTACCATTAGAAGCTTTCAAAGCTCATTAAACAACAGAGGGTAGTATGCAGATATAAAAAATGACTAACAGTTAACAAGAGTATAGCATGAGCAGAATATACGTAGTACAGATATTTTTGTAGGAGTTCAAAGAAGACATTTACAACAATCTTTATAAATATCAGGAAAAAGGACACTAATTTTACATGTGACTCTTACTTTTATGTTATTCTCTAATGGCTTTGCCATCCCTGCAAATTTTTATTCCATTTAATCAGGAAGCATTCTTTCTCATGTATAGAGCTGAATCTTGCATATACCTTTACTATCTTATTGAGCAGAAATTTCATCTTTTATTTTTAGAAATAGACTGTGAGATATTTCATAAATATCAACTGCAATTGACCCAACTTTGCTAAAACAGTCACATTAGCTTTCCACAGATAAAAGACAAATGATATAATTGGTAACTGTTTTCAAGGATAACTATACAGATACTGGTGTCCAGCTATTGTGCACTGTAATTACAGTCAGGAAATTTAAAAAACCACATGTCATAATTGTCTGTAAAACAAGGGAGAGGCCTTTTAACACTGAGAAAATTTAAACTTTAGATTTGAGCCCAAGTGCTAACCACCTACAGAGGTTGGAGTATACAGATTATGTCTGAAAATAGGAAACAGGGAATACAGGTTTCTTAAAGTACTTCCACCCTTAGGAATCTAGTTTCTAATGATTAATTAACCAGCACTACTGATCACCTGTTGTGAGCACACTGGACTCTGTGTTAACTTGTACTTCTGAGGCCTAGGAAATTCAAAATCATGTTTCCTGGCTTATATTTACAAGCTGTTTTAGAAAATGCCATACAGACATGAAAAAACAACCAGGTAAAATATAATGTATTAGTTTACTCTGCTTCTATTAAGCCACATTTTTCCTAAGTTCTCACCTGAGGATATATTTATTAATTTTTTAATAATTCTCATCTGAGGATATTTTCCCATTGATTTTTAGAGAGAGTGGTAGAGAGGGAAAGACAGAGAAATATCGACATGAGAGAAACACATCAATTGGTTGCCTCCTGCACAAGCCCTGACCAGGGCCTGGGCTGGGGAGGAGCCTACAATCAAGGTACATGCCCTTGACCATAATTGAACCTGGGACTCTTTGGTCCACAGGCCTACGTTCTATCCACTAAGCCAAACTGGCGAAGTCTGTTTATTGATTTTGGAGAGAGAGGAGAGGAGAGGAGGGTGGAGGGACGGAGGGAGAGGGAAGGGAGACGGGGGAGAAACATCATTCAATTGTCTCCTGTACATAATCTGACCAGGGATTCAACCCACAACCTAGGTATGTGCCCTGACCTGGAATCAACCTGCAACCTTTTTGGTGTAAGGGACAATGATCCTACTAACTGAGCTGCCCGGCTGGGGCACATTGTTTTAGCTGCAGAACTTTACATTTATCCTATTAGATGCCAACTCATTAAAGTTGTTCAGGGGCCCTAACTGTTGACATTTTTACAAATCATATGCTATCCAATGAATTATTTCTGTAATATCCACACATTTAATAAGTAGGTTTTTTGTTTTTATTATCTTCATTCAAGCCAGTGATAAGTGTGTTAAGCTGGATTAAAACATATACTTTGATATACAACTAGAGACTTCCATCTGAGGCAAATTGTCTCATGTTTATTATATCATTATAGCGCTCTTCAGTTTGGTTCAGTGGATAGAGTGTCAGCTTGCAGACCGAAGTGTCCCAGATTTGATTCTGGTCAAGGGCATGTACCTCCATTGCAGGCTCCTCCCTGGTCCGGGCCCTGGTCAGGGCTCACGCAGGAGGCAACCAATTGATGTGTTTCTCTCACATCAATAATTCTCTCGGTCTTTCCCTCTCTCTTCCACTCTCTAAAAATCAATGAAAACATATCCTCTGGTGAGGATTAAAAAAATTATATCCTTATAATGTATAATTTATGCATATTTAAGTGAACAATTATTCAGTGTACAGGTTGATTAACTTTTTTATATGGAACTTAGCCATGTAACCACCAACCAGATTAAGATTTAGATCACTATCAGCAGCCCTTTTGTTGCTACCTCACCTCAGAAGCCCTCCTCTTCCCTAGTGGGCAGCCACTGTCCTGACTTCTTTCAGCAGAAATTAGTTTTCTTAACTGTCGATAAATGGTATCATTCAGTATATACTCTTTATCTGACTTCTCTTATTCGGTATTATGACTTTCAAATCCACCTTTCCCATTGAATGTACTTTGCTTTTTGTTGGTGTGAAAATACCATAAACTATTTACCTATTTTGGATGTTCAGGTTGTGTCTAATTTCTGCCTATTGTGAATAATATGAACATTTTTGTCCATTTCTTTCATGGACATATGCTATAATTTCTGTTAGGTACAGATCCACAGGTAGAATTGCTAAGCCATAGGATAACTGTAGTAGGTAGAGTTCCCTTGTTTCATTTTCACTTTTGTTGTTATCTAATAAAAGAGAAACATGCAAATTGACTGTACCTCTGCTACACTCACAAGCCACGCCCACAAGCAACGCCCACAAGCCAATCAGGAGTGAGTATGCAAATAAATCCAACCAAGATGGTGGCGGCCACAGAGCTGGAGCAAACAGGAGGCTTAGGCTGGCCCTGGAGATGGAGGAAGCCAAGCTTCCCACCTGCCCTGGCCAGCTGTGGGCTCTGCTCAAGGCTACAAAGTTTCAGTTATAGAAGACAAATAAATCCCAGATACCTGCTTCCAGCCACTGTGGCCTCCACTCAAGAAGGGTATGGGAGCCTGGGTTTCCCGGGGCTGTGGCCAGCCTGCAAACAGCCATAAGCCCCTCACCCAGACTGATCCAGGCACCCCAATGGGACCCCCTATCCTGAAGAGGGTGTAGCCAGCCTGCAAACAGCCCATAGCCCCTCACCCAGGCTGGCCACACCCTCATGGGGTGAGGGTCCCCGCTGGGGGGCTTGGCCAGCCTGCAAACAGCCATCAGCCCCTCACCCAGGCTGTCCAGGCACCCCAGCAGGATCCCCCATCCTGAAGGGGGTGTGGCCAGCCTGAACACGGCCCTCAGCTCCTCACCCAGACTGGCCAGACCCTCATGGGGTGAGGGTCCCTGCTGGGGGGCTTGGCCAGCCCACAAACATCCATCAGCCCCTCACCCAGGCTTGCCAGGCATCCCAGTGGGGACCCTCACCCCATGGGGGTGTGGCCAGCCTGCAAACCACCACAGGCCACTCTCCCAGGCCACCCCGCCCCCCAAGGGAACCCCCACTCTGATCCGTGACACCCTTCAGGGCAAACCAGTCAGCCACCACCTGTGCACCAGGCCTCTAACTATACTAATGAAAGGGTAATATGCTACTTAGACTGGGAGACCTTCCTGGAGACCTTCCGGATGTTCTTCTGGACAAAGCCATGGTGGTGGGGCTGAGGTAGAGGTGGTTAGAGGCCAAGAGAGGAGGGAAGTTGTTGGGTGACCAGGCTGGTGGGGAGCGGTGCCGTTGGAGGTAAGCAGACCAGCATGGGGGCCAGTCGGGGGCAAGCAGGCCATCAGTGGGGATCAGTTGGAGGTGATCAGGATAGCAGGGGGGGGGCAGTTGGAGTGAGCAGGAAAGCAGGGGGGAAGTTGGGGGTGAGCAGGCCAGTGGGGAGGAAAGGTGGGGGTGAGCAGGCCAGTAGGGGGTCAGTTGGGGGTGATCAGGCTGGTGGGGGGGAGCATTTAGGGGCAAGCAGGCCTACGATAGAGGGAAGTTGGGGGTGAGCAGGCCGGTAGGCAGAGTGGTTAGGGGCAAGCAGGCAGGCAGGCAGGTGAGCGGTTAGGAGCCAGCAGTCCCGGATTGTGAGAGGGATGTCCGGCTGCTGGTTTAGGCCTGATCCCTGTAAACTGGCAGTAGGACATCCTTCGAGGGGTCCCAGATTGGAGAGGGTGCAGGCTGGGCTGAGGAACACCCTCTCCCCCATGCCTGAATTTCATGCACTGGGCCACTAGTATACAAATAAGGCTTGACTGTATGCAGTCCATATAAACTCCTGGTACTGATGCCTATACAGGACTTCACTTTAACTTTGATCTTCGGGATTAGAAAGAACAATGTCCCTCCCCTGTCTCCTCTCCAGCCACCAACTTTTACTTAGACCTTGATTATTAAATACCACTTTGAGATTACATAGCTGCAGACACCTTTGTTCATTTGAGGGCATAAGTATAAGCACTCTCCATGGCTTTCATTGTCATTTATGCAGCTATGAACTTAACAGGTAGGCCCAGAAATATAATTGTTGCTACACTTAGGAAGGCTATCTTAAGGACCTGTGAATCATTAATTCTGCCAGCTTATCTATTAGTTTCCAAACTGATTTTAATTCTAAAACCTTGGCAGATGTGACAGTTACTTCTAATCCAAACCCCATCTTTTGCTCTTTCAGAAATCACTGTATCTAATTTGGGTGAAGAATAGACTTTCTAGATCATTTCTACATTTTTCAGTAATCATGCATCTCAAAGCAATATTTTATTTCCTGTGCTGTGTCATTTCAACGCAGATACATGGTTTAGTCCTTTTCCCCAATCCATTTCTTATTCTGCCACCCATATTCACAGGCAGGACTATTGATACAGACATGAAGTACAACCAATGCCTCAGAATTACAGAAACATAGGATAGGGAGGTATAACAGCATAAAAACTTCAAACTAAAAATTAGGCATCCTTATTCTAAAAGGTACTCTGTTTACACCCACCATGGTGTATCCCCAGATCCTGTCTTCCCCTCTCAGTGTCTATCCTCTCATCTCAATGTATCATTGCCTCCCTTTTCTGATTACTCATAAAAGAAACCGTCTCTAACCACTGTCCCCAAATTCAGCAACAGGTCTGCCTTCACATGGTTAGAGTTCAGTAATTCTCAAATGGCTGCCCATTAAAATTGCCTAGTAAAATGTAAACAACAACAACAACAACAACAACAACAAAAACAACCTGCAGCCACCCATCAGAGATTTTAAATTGCTTAGTTTGGGCATCATGAGAATTACCAGTTAACTCATCAGTGGTATACGTAAGAAGAATAGCACTTGTTATTTAACAGGGTCCAAGATCTTGTGAAGACGACTCCCTTCCCACAACATCCCATCTTCAGCCCCATTACAATCTCATTGATATTAATGGCTCACTACTAAAGTGATTTTTAAGGAAAGAAGAGGAAGATACGAGCTTGACATAGTTTTCAGAATATCAGATTTGGGGATTTTTTCCCCCACTCCAGCTGAGGGAGGCCTTTAACTTGAAAAAACAAAACAAAACACATTTGAAAAAGAATCTGTTCAGTTGATTCTGCTATACCTCTGATCCTAGATCTGTTCTTTAATTTGTACCAGAATCAAGCCAAATCAAGGCAGCTCACAAGAAAATTCCTTTACTCTGATGCATTTCCACTTCCAGTCAAGCTGGCTTTGCTTGAGCTACAGGTGTATCCTGTGCCACAGGTATGTTTCTTCACTCAATTATTTTAAAAATTTAAACTATATAGACATTGTGAGCACTAAAATTGATCATATTTCTCTTTACACTGGCTATTATATATTTTATTCTCTTTACACTGTAATTAATTAAATTATAGTAACTAAATTAGTTAAATGGAGTATAAATTTACTGCCAACTACTAGTAAAAATACAAAATTTTACAATATGCATTATAGCTCTAGATTCATGTTATTTCCCCCCAATTTTTCTCTCAGCACTTATGTCCACCATCTAAATTGTTCCTCTCATTGCAATTCTTCCATTTTTGGAATCTACATAAAATAATTTTAGAACAAATTGATACCTATCTCTATCTATATATCTATCTATCATCTATAGATATTGATAGATACATATAGATATAGATATGTATTTAACATATCATATCACATGTTATAGACATGTGACATCAAAATTGGATATACATACACACTGTAGAGAATGGCTACCAAAACCAAGAAAATCCAAGGCAATGCAAAAAAATTAAAATCAATTTTTCTTTTTTGTTTTTGTTTTTGTTACTCATCCTTTCAGATTTCCTTTTGGGTGTATATTTTAAAATGCATTAAATCACAATATTGAACACAGTAACAATAGATATTCTTTATAAGTAAATAATTTATTAATAAAATAATAAATAAACACATGCCTTTAAGGGAAATCTTTTTAAACTAGTAAATTGTACAAAAAAAAAGAAAGGTTTAGAATACTGGTATGGTGCTACTTTCCAATCATGCCCCATCTTTGGCACATTCAGTATCGTGACCCACCAGTTGAAACCTCTGGAGCAGACTATGAAAATTATAGAAATGGCAGGGAAAGCAAAGTCAGCCAAGGTCATCAGAGAAAGCTTCAGTAAAAAAGACTTTGGCTATCTATGAAGACTAGGTAGCATATGGATGAGGAGATATGTATGATATAGTTCATGGAAACCTAGTTCAGATTAAAAACCAATTTAATGAATGTGGACATCCTCATTTCAGGAGGGAGGGTCAAAATATTGTTTATAGAAAAGCAGTCAGCAAAAACTATGATGACAACTGCTTCTGAATTTATCAGATGTCTGTGTACAGATATAGATTGAGCTGGCTTTCTATTATTTTCCAACTTTGACAGCATTTCTTCAAACATTTCAGAGGTTAATAAGGACCTAGGTTCTCAAAATTCCATATTAAAAGGGATTCAATATTAAAATGCTAATGAATTACATTTGTTTCTTTCACTTTGAGAAAGGCAAATCAATACAAACGCTAATGGGAAATTTTCATAGAGCAAAAAATCACTAAGAACTCCATCCTTGTGAGTAAATCAAATCAAATCTGTAGACTTCAAAAGTTTTAGATAGCTTAATCCCCTTAAGGCACAATGTTATGAAACCTTGGATAATGTACATACTCTTTTAAATTACTCTTTTATCAAATAAGCAATATATGCCTGTCTCGCTTTTGTGTTCTGAATGAAATTTGCATTAAACATACTTTTTATGAAAGCAATTCCATTTTTAAGTTTTGAACTTTTTCCTCTCAGGGTAACAAACCAAAAAAGTCTTTTACATTTCCTTATGCATTGATTGTTCTTTTGTTTTTCTCCAAAGCAATTGCACTGTGCTGTTTCTCAAATTCATGAAGTTACTTCTCACAGTCTTTATGTGCCTAATTTTGAATTTCAGGTAACATATGAGGACAAAATTGTGCTGTCACACTCTCATCTTCTTCAAATTAGAAGAGGACTGATAGCAGCTCCAAGGAGAAATTGTTTTAATTTATCCTGCTTTGAACTTCCAAAGCTAAGCTGTAAAACTGAGACAGCATGTTGAATAGATATATCTTCAGGGGACACCAACTCAGACATTTCTTCAGGAAACCATCAGCCTGTTCCGGAAAACACTGCCATTGTATTTTATTTTCAAATGAGGAAAAGACAGAAATCGTGTTCCTCAAATGCCTAGTTTCTGGTTTCTATGTGATGCTTCAAATTAGCAAATCAGACAAAGATGGAGCACACACCTTAAAAACTAGGCTTTTCCAGCAAATATATTTGGATTTTTTTTTTTTTATCATCATCCCTGGAAAAAAAAAAAAAACTAACTTAAGAAGTTTACTGCAGCCCTTAACTGGTTTGGCTCAGTGATAGAGTGTCGGCCTGCGGACTAAAGGGTCCCAGGTTCGATTCTGGTCAAGGGAATGTACCTTGGTTGCAAGCACATCCCCAGTAGGAGGTGTGCAAGAGGCAGCTGATTGATGTTCTCTCTCATTGATGTTTCTTACTCTCTATCCCTCTCCCTTCCTCTCTGTAAAAAAAAAAAAACAAACACAATAAAATATATTTAAGAAAAAGAAGTTTACTGAAGAGAGGAATGTAGCATAATAACTAAAAACTTAGATGGTGTATTCTGATGTTCTGAGTTTAAAATCTCAGCAGAAGCATCCAACAGACTGTCAAACCTCAGAGGGAAGGCAGGGGAGGTTGGAAGGGGGTGGTTAAGAGATCAACCAAAGGACTTGTATGCATGCATATAAACATAACCAATAGACACAGACACTAGAGTGGTGAGGGCATGTGCTGGGGGAGTGGGAGTGGCAAGGGAAGGTCAACGGGGAAAAAGGAGACATATGTAATACTTTAAACAATAAAGAATTAAAAAAAAACCCTCAGCTCTAGTACTTAATTGCTCTATGACAAGAGAAAGGTATTTAATGCTAGAGGCCTGATGCACGAAATTTGTGCAAGAGTAGGCCTTTCTCCCCCCAGCTGCTGGCACCGGCTTCCCTCTGGCACCCAGGACTCAAGCTTTCCTCACAGCCCAGGCTTCGTCTGGAAGGTCATCTGAAAGGGCATCCAGTCTAATTAGCATATTATGTTTTTATTATTATAGACTAGGGGCCCGGTGCACGAAATTCGTGCACTGGGTGTGTGTGTGTGGGGAGAGTGTCCCTCAGCCCAGCCTGCCCCCTCTCACATACTGGGAGCCCTCAGGTGTTGACCCCCATCACCCTCTGATCGCCTGATCGACCCCTTGCCCAGACCTGACGCCTCCGCCAGAGGTGTCAGGCTTGGACAGGGGACCCCCATCTCCCCCCGATCACTGGCTCTGGCCCCCGCCCAGGCCTGAGGCCTCTGGCCCAGGAATCATGCCTGGGCAGGGGACCCCCATCTCCCACTGATTGCTTGCTCCACCCCCCACCCAAGCCTGATGCCTCTGACCCAGGCTTCAGGCCTGGGCAAGGGGACCATCATATCCCCCCAATCCCCGGCTCTGCCCCCCAACCAGGCCTGATGCCTCAGCCAGAGGAGTTGACCCTCATCACCCTCTGGTCACCAATCACCGGATCGGCCCCTTGACCAGGCCTGAGGCCTCCGGCAGAGGTGTCAGGCCTGGGCAGGGGACCCCCAGCTCCCCGCGGTTGCAGGCTCCGCCCCTGCCCAGGCCTAACACCTCTGGCCTAGGCATCCGGCCCAGGCAGCGGGGACCTGCAGTGGCAGCGGGGGCGCCGCGATCGTGGGCTTCGCTTTAGGCCCAGGCAAGGGACCCCTAGCTCCTGGGACTGCCAGCTTCGACCGTGCCCAGCTCCCATCGCTGGCTCCACCCCTACTTCCTGCTATCACTGGCCAGGGCGGCAAAGGCGCCTGATTCTCCGATCATGGCTGGGGGGCAGGGCAAAGGTGGCCCCAGGGCCGCCTTTGCCCTGCTCCCCAGCTCTTAGCTCCCCCCTGGGTTTCAGATCACTGTCAGTGGCAGGGGGCTTCTTCCTGCTTTCCCTTTCGCCTCCCTGCATTGTGCCTACATATGCAAATTAGCTGCCACCTTGTTGGCAGTTAACTGCCAATCTTAGTTGGCAGTTAACTGCCAATCTTAGTTGGCAGTTAACTGCCAATCTTAGTTGGCAGTTAATTTGCATATAGCCCTGATTAGCCAATGAAAAAGGTATCGCCGTACGCCAATTACCATTTTTCTCTTTTATTAGTGTAGATTTCTGTTCAGTTTCCCAATATGTCAATTGAGAATAATAGAGTTGTTATAAGGGCTGAATAAATCAATATCTGTTAAAGCACTTAATGTCTATTACAAAATAAGTATAATAAAATACTAACTATTAAAATTAAAAAAGTTATGATGTATCAAAATGAAGATTACATAAGCTGATAAGTTTGGTAACTGTGTCTTTAAAATTTTAGCATGGTTTAGCTTGACAGAGTATCATCTTTATCAATATAAAACTAAAAAGAAAATATTGTGGTAGTTCCTTTGCAAAAGGAGAAAAATCTAATTTTAATTAACCTCACTCAAGGAAATAATAAAAGGAGCAGGAAAATAAACAGACATTTCTATGTATTTCAAATATACATTTCTATGAATTTGTCATATTAAAAGTTAAAAGATTTGGCTACACAGTGGAATCACACATTTTCAGAAAGGCAAAATTAAGCTTAATATTAAAAGTTACACAGAAAATTTACTCTAAAAAGTACTTAAACTTATTAGTATTTATTGTACTTAATGGCAGGTCAAAAATAACTTTAAGGATAATAATAAATTAATATTAAAATTATTAAAGAATCAATAAAATTTATGTCCTCAGTGGTAATTAAATGTATATCATCTAATTCTCAGGCGACAGATACATACAAGACTTATAATATGATTATTTTCTAGTTTGAAAATAATATAATTTTACTTTATTATGATTGAGTCACAGCTAATGTGACAACAAATCGGTATATAATTGTGCTCTGCTTTTTCTTTCAGAAAAAAAACAACACAATGAATTTTTTTTTCTCAGAACAAGTCCTGCTAAAAATTAATAATTACATAAATTAGTAATTTTTATTGAGTGTATTGTAGGAGATACAAAATTACCAAGAAGCCCACTTCAATCGTCCCAGAAAATCAATCACCCAAACCTCTTATAAATACTTAGAAGCCCTATACTTTATTTATCATTTTATAGTAAAGTTGTAGTTTTTCCTAACCTATATTGGGAATACATTAAAAGAAGGCTCCATATACCTTCCTAGTTAGTTCCACAGAATCCAGTGCAATAGTTTGGACCGTATAGCTACAAAAGTTCAGTGAATCAATGATCAAGCATGACTATGTGCATTCTTGCCATCAAAAAGATCTAAACTCCCAACAGAGGAGCACCTAAATATATAAAACAAATATTAATGAACATACAGGGAGAAATTCACAGTAATACAATAATAGTAGCAATTTTAATACCCTACTGGCATCAATTAATAGATCGTGTAGACAGAAAATTAATAAGAAAATAAGGGCATTTCTAGTATATGTCACATAAGACCAGCCACTCTTTATAGATATCTTAAAACATTTAATCCAAAAACTACAGAGGATACTTTTTTTTCAAAGTGCACATGAAATAGTCTCCAGGATGGGTTACATATTAGGCCACAAAACAACCTTCAAAAATTAAGAGGATTAAAAACATATCAAGCATCTGTTCCAAGCACAATGGCATGAAACTAGAAATCAAACACAGGAAGAAATGGAAAAAATACAACAAATATGAACTAACAATATGCTACTAACAATCAATGGATCAAAAAGAAGTCAAACAGAAAATAAAAAACCACCTTGAGAAAACTGAAAATAGGATATAGCACAAGCAGTTATACAAGAAAAGTTCATAGCTATACAGAACCACCTCAAGAAACAAGAAATATTCCAAATTAACAATCTAACAGTGCACTCAAAGGAACTGATAAAAGGTGAACTAAAATAAATAAAAAGAAAGAAATAATAAAGATCAGAGAGAAAATAAGCAAAATAAAAAATTTAAAAACAATAAAAAAGATAAATAAAACTAAGTTATTTGAAAAAAATCAACAAACCTTTAGCCAAATTCATCAAATAAAGAGAGAGAGCCCTCAAAATAATATCATAAATGAAAGAGCAGTATTTACAACCAACACCACAGAAATACAAAGAATTATCTAAAAATACTATGAACAATTAATTATATACCAACAAATTTGACAACCTAGAAGAAATGCATACATTCCTAGAAGCATATAAACTCCCAAGACTAAATTAAAAAGACATAGAAAATCTAAACAAACCAATTACTAGCAATTAAATTGAAATAGTAATTAAAATTACTCCCAACATTAAAATTCCAGACCCAGATGGCTTCACAGGTAAATTTGCCAAACATTTAAAGAAGAATTAATACCTATCCTTTTTAAACTATTTCTAAAAATTAAAGAGGAATTAATACTTTCAACTCATTCTATGACACCAACATTACCCTGATACCCAAACAAAAGACACTACAAACAACAAAAACAGGCCTATCTCCTTAAGGAACAACTATAAAAAATTTCAATAAAATATTAGCAAACCAAATTCAGCAATATATTAAAAGGATTTACACAATGACCAAGTGGAATTTTTCACAGGGATGCAGACAAAGCATTTGACAAAATTCAACATCCTTTGCAATACAAACTTTCAACAAGGTAGGTATGGAACATCCATACTTCAACATAACAAAGTCTACATATGACAAATTCACAGCTAATATGTATTTAGTAGTAAAAAGCTGAAACCTTTCCTCTAAGATCAGGAACAAGACAAGGATGCCTATTATCACCCTTTCTATTCAACACAGTATTGGAGGTCCTAGCCACGGTAATCAGGGAAGATAAAGAAATAAAAGGCATTCAAATTGGAAAGGAAGAAGTAACACTCACACTCCTTACAGGAGACCCTATCTGTAGTTGCCCTCACTCCCTTGAACACACCTATCACATCATTTCTCATCTCTATGCCTTTCCTCATGCCATTTTTTCTTTACCTCTTTACCCAGGAAACTATTCAGAGATTAAGAGTCATGTCTCTCTCATCCAGAAAGCCTTTTGACTGTCCCATCTAGGTCATTGTTCTCCTTATTTCTCTCATAACAACCTGTGCTTATCTCTATGGTTGTACTTAATGTGAAGAATTGCACAGATCACTTTTTATGCATCTTTCTTCCCAGTAGATTAAAACTGGTTTTCATTCATCTTGTATTCACCATGTCTATCTCCAGCTTTCCATGCATGTAATTGAATAAATATTGATATTCAATTAACAGTAATGCAAACAGAATCAAGAAAATAGTAAAGGAATGAAAAGCAAGCAGAGTATATCTAGAGCAAAGGGTAAGATAAAAAATAATTTTCTGATAATGTAAGAAATAATTTCATAAGGTATCAATAATCTAGCTGATTATTGAATTGCTAAATGACAAATATTCATTGAGTATCTTATTTATGAAACTATATATTGCCTTCTTTGGCAAAAACATTAAAATCAGGTGGCAGAATATAATTATCGTAAGTATAATTTTATAATAAATTGCATCATATATCAACTATATATTAAAAGAGCAAAATGTGATTTCATAAAGGTTAAGCTCATAAGTCAAAGCATTTTTTGAAATTTTGAATATTTAAAATTATAACAATGTTTGATAAGTTATACACAAAAAGATAAAGTATTTGTCTCATATTGTTTAGCACAGTTCAATAATGAAATTATATAATTGTCTTAGAATTGCATGAATTTGATGAAACAAATTGGTCATGAATTAAAACAGATGATGAGTATAGGGTTCATTATACTCTTCTTTATATCTATCTTTCCATATATTCTATATAATAAAAGGCTAATATGAAAATCGACCAAATGGTGAAATGACCACTCGCTATGATGCACACTAACCACCCAGGGGGCAGATGCTCAACACAGGAGCTGCTTCCTGGTGGTCAGTGCGCTCCCCTAGCGGGAACGCCACTCAGGCAGAAGCCAGGCTCATGGCTGGTGAGGGCAGCAGTGGTGGCGGGAGCCTCTCCCGCCTCCACAGCAGTGCTAGTGTTGTTCGACTGATGGCTTAGGCCCACTCCCTAAGCTGTCAGTCGGACATCACCTGAGGGCCCCCAGACTGTGAGAGGGTGCACTCAGGGCTGAGGGACCCACCTTCTCCCGAATGCAGGAATTTTGTACACCGGGCCTCTAGTGAATATGTACAGTCCCCAGGTTACATCGGACTTGACATACGTAGTTTCATGATTACATCACCATCTCCCATTTATTTATATAAAAAAAAAATCCGTAATTTCAACAAATGTACATATGTGCTTTATGTTTTTTATTATTTATTTACTACAAGTAAAGGTCAGGAATTGTTATCTTTCTTTTAATTTTTTTTTACTGTTTCACTTCATTACTGCTGTGTATGTGCTCCATGTGAGTGACATAGGTGTTTATGTAGGTGGGTTCCGACTTACGGTGAAAATCACGTTACGTCATGCCGTAGGAATGGATCTCCGACATAACCCGAGGACCTACTGTATTGATACATAGATATATTATATATTTTAAACTGGCAACAGTTTAAAATATGTTCCACAAGACTGACTAGTCCACACTTTAATTATCATTCCTAACCATATTCAGAAGCTTTTTTCACAATAAACTATATTAAAAAATCTCTTAGCTTTGATATAATTTAATTGGATGGCACTCTCAGTATAGTACCCATGCAGAAAACTAAGAAACTTAGACAATTTCAGCAAAATTTTATTTGAATAGTACTATATTAACTACAAATTTTCATTTTAGCAGTCAAGAAATAGCATTAAACAAACTTGCAAACAAACCTGGAAGTAAAGATAGTATTTATATTAGTTTGACATTGGAGGGTACATATTAGAAATTATCATATTCTTTTTCTCAGCAGAAGCAGAAGGTTTACTAAAAATATATAGAATCTTAAAAAAGCTCAGGCAAAGGCTGATTTTTCATTTCAACTAGACCATACTCATGCTGATGACAGGCTAAAGATTACTAGTATATTAGAAAACCATAATAAGGTGAAAAAAGTTAGACAAATCCTCCTATCAGCTTGCATAATTAGGTAAATAGAGAGAGATGTAATTTAATTTTAAAAATTAATAAGCTATGCTCAGACATTTTAAAAATGTAATACATCCCAAGGAGATTAAAAAAATAAAAGATATCTTAAGAAACGGTGATGGAAAGAGTTGACTTGGGGTGGTGAACACACAATATAATATACAGATGATGTAGTATTGAATTGTACACGTGAAACTCATATTATTATATTAACCAATGTCATCCCAATAAATTCTACAAAAAATAAATGTTGATTCAGTGAGAATACAAATGAAATGGATTTAGAAAGTCTGTGATAGAACATCTTCAGCGGGGTAGATCAAAGACAAAGACTTGTTCTGAATAGCTAACATGAAATGTTTTCAATTATCAAAGTAAGAATATAACAATTCTCTCTTTAAATGTATGTTATGTTATGTTATGTTATGTGTGCGGGTTTGTGACAGGTCTCAAAAAGAAAAAGTAGTATATAATTAGGTAGGGGTGTACAAAAGGAAACTCTAGTGTTTCAGGAAAAATAGTAAGTGATTGAGTGGAACTTCTGCCATCCTTTGGCCTTCAAATTGAGTATATGCCATTAAAAAGACTATTAAAGACACATGTGATGGAGAATCTCATCACATAAACTTTACAATATATGTCTTATTTTGTTGCTTTTGTTTTACCTCAATGTATAAAATTTGATGATTAGGTCATAGAGTTAAACAATGAAAAGTATGTCTACAAAATGCTGTGTAGAAGTTAAAAGCTTTATTCATAAGAACCACAATTAGAAATATACACAGCTGTTCATCAATGAAAGAATGGATAAACAGGCTATGATATATTCACCCAATTGGACATTTCTTATAATAAAAATGAACACACTACTAACACATGCAACAATATGCTGAATCTCAAAAATATTACGTGAAGTGAAAGAAATCAGATACAAAAGAATACATATTGTGTGATTCCATTTATATAAAATTCTAGAACAGTGGTTTTCAACCTGTGGATCGCGACCCCTTTGGCGGTCGAATGGCCCTTTCACAGGGGTCGCCTAAGACCATCCTGCATATCAGATATTTACATTATGATTCATAACAGTAGCAACATTACAGTTATGAAGTAGCAACAAAAATAACTTTATGGTTGGGTCACAACATGAGGAACTGTATTTAAAGGGCCAGAAAGTTGAGAAGCACTGTTCTAGAATAACAAACGTAACTTATGGTGATAAAAGTCAGATCAGAAATTGTTTCTGAGGATAGGTATTACCTGGGTAGGAGCAAGAGAGAACTTGCTGAAGTGATAGAAATATTTCATATCTTGTCATTCATTCACCAAAAGTGAAAGAAATGGAACATGTGATATCTGAGCATCTTACTATACATAACTTATTTTGCTTGAAAAATCCAATATGATTAATTTTAAGTAGTAATCTGGCTTTTTAAAAAAAATCATTCTAAAACACAGATATGCCTTTGGGATGCAGGACCCTAGAAATAAATTTGCCTAACCTAAAAGAAATTACAATATAGGAGAAAACTCATAGAACAATAAACAATAACACATGGTTGAGTGCCAATTCAATGGGCAGACAAATTGAAAACAAGCTCTAGTTGAGTGCATTTTACTTTGAAAAGACCTTTTTAATTATAGTCGGGGTATAAATACAAATAGAATATGAATTATGCTCTTTTAAAAATGAAAATCAGAAAGGTAATAGAGACATGTACACGAGTAACTACAAATTAGAAAGTAAAGTCAATGAAATGTGCAGAAATTTTCATGAAAATCCAGAAAAGGGAATGATTACATCCATTTGGGAGACTATATGTGGACGAAACTGAGAATGTGGCACAAGGGAATTTCCTGTGCATTGGAACATGAGGGAATGATCGAGAAGAGTCAGAAATCAGGTTGGAAAGCTGAATATTTGTGCAAAACACTCAGTTTATTTGTTGTTATGAAAAGGTGGCTTTTAGGGCTAAGAGTTTAAGATTTTATTTGATGGTGATGATGATAATGATGGTGATGGTGACAACTAGAATGACCAACCATCCATTTGCCCAGTACTCTTCTGGTCTTACTAAAAGCCCGATGTCCCAGGAAATCCATCAATACTGAAACGGTCCTTAGAGATCCCTAACTTTAGAGTGCATGCCTGACAGATGGTCCCAGATGCTCTGTTCTGAACCAGCACCATGTTTGTGCCAAGGCCACTCGCATCTAACGATGGTGTGAGGCAGAAATAGTAAGGCAGGTCATTCTTGCACCAGGTGAAATGCCTCTGTTGGGCAACATCAGCTTGACAGGTGAATCTGGCTCCCCACCAGCCTTGTTGAAACTTTATTAACACTCACCACAGTCTAAGACATTTCCTACCTAACCTTTCTTCCCTCTATCTTTTATATGGGTCATATCTGCATCATAGTCTGACAACTCTTCTCATTTTTTTCTCACAGGTGTTTTCTTTAATAAGACTTTTGCATATCAAATCCTGTCTCAGTTTCATTTCTCAGAGGACCCAAGCTAGCACAAGTGGTGACAGGAGCAATCTAAAGAAAGCGAGTGGTAAGACTGGGTCCTGGGTCTGGCTCACTCTTCACACAACAGGCAAAGAGAATGTAATATGTGAGGCATGAACAAGTCTTGGAACGTGACATTCAATTGCTAAAGATATCATAAAAAGTGACCTGGGAAAACACCTTTGGAAAAAGAATGTCCTTGCATGATGACTCATGCATTTGAAAAATGTGGAACAAAAAAAATCACTACAAAGAGTTGACTGGTAACTGCCACATTATAATGATGCACTACAGAGAAATAACAAAGAACTGAGAGCTATTAACAAGCAGTTCAGACTAAATGTGTGAGTCAGTTTGGGGAGATTATAAAGACGTGGTAGAGGAGCAGACACAGCTGAGCAGCAAACAGAAGATCTAATACTTAGGTTTCAAAGCTCCAGAGATGTTTAAACATTCAGCAAAGGCAAGTCTGCCATTCTTAAATCAGAGACCTGCTTGTTAAGACCTTGGATCCTGAGATAAAAAATGAGGGTATCTGGATAGATGTTCCTAAGAGTGTTGGCTCCTGAATCACGCCCTTGGACTTCTCCCTGGTAAAGGCTGGCACCTCCCTTGTGCTGGAAGATGTTGCAGAAACAGGTACCCCCTGAGGAGATGTACCCACTTCCTCTCCTGGCCACTAGGCTAGTAACTATGCTTAAGGGCAATACAGGTCTTTCCCAAAGCAACTTGAGGTGTCTTTTGAAAATGGTTGTTTTGATAGTGGAATTGGTAGGTGCGCCCAGGCCAAAGGTGGGGCTGGACACAGGGTCAGTGGCCCAAGAAAAGTGCTAAATTTTTACTGCACATGCTTAAAAATTCAGAGTAATGCTAAACTTAAGGGTTTAGGTCTGGTCTTTGAGCACATCCAAGTTAACACAACTCCCAAGATACCACAGAACTGACAGACCTCATGGGTGGACTGACACATCCCTGCCACGTTGAGATGGTCCTTACTGAAGATGAGCAGATAGTTCCTGAGCAGAAGAGGAGGTTGTACAGAAGAAAAAGATATCCCAGAAGAAACTAAAGAAACAAAAACATATGGCCTGGGGGTACATTCAGCATAAAATAAATGCTAATGAAAATTTTTAAAGCCTAATATAATTCAGCTGGGGAATTGCTGGGCCTCACAAGGGAGGAAAGGCATTATGCACCAACAGAGCTGAAAGAATAACCAGCACCACCAGCAAGAGTCAGGAAGTACCTCCTGGAATTGAATTTTCAAGGTGCTTGATTGAGCAAGAGGGGCTAGAATATAAGACTGGATAAGTAAGGGTCCTTTTTACTTGGGAGCACTTTTGTGACATATGGGATGTAATAGTCTGGCAAGGACTCAGTGTGTGGGGCAAAATCTCTGTGAGGGTAGTTCTTAAAGGCATGAAGAAAATGTGCTTTTTGCCCTGGCCAGTTTGGCTCAGTGGATAGAGCATCGGCCTGCGGACTGAAGGGTCCCAGATTCGATTGTGGTCAAGGGCATGTACCTTGGTTGCGGGCACATCCCCAGTAGGGAGTGTGTAGGAGGCAGCTGAATCGATGTTTCTCTCTCATCGATGTTTCTAACTCTCTGTTCCTCTCCCTCTTCCTTCCTCTCTGTAAAAAATAATCAGTAAAATTTATTTTTTAAAAAAGAAAATATGCCTTTCTCCATATAGAAACACCTGATCTGCTCTAGCAGATGGTAGAAGTAATAAAGAAGGTAAGAGAAGGAAGTTGACATACAGGTATACATTATGCAAATAAAGAAAATCTACTAAAGGATTATGTTCCATGGGAGGCTTCAGAGGACTCACCATTCGCCAAAACTGATGGTAATATAGTGGTATGATATTGTGATTTATAATAAAAATGATATATTTGCTTTTGTCTCTATTTCTGGCACAGAGCTCCCCAAGCCCTTGGAATTTCCTTGGCAATTAGAGCATAAAAGCGTCTGCTGTCATCTGAATGAGGCGACTTTTAGAAAGCACTGAAGGATGGGGGCTGGTTGCCGGAAGAACCAACCATGTGATTAGAAAGTTAGAGCTTCCAGTCTCATCCTCCTCTCCAGGTAGATAGTGTCAGAGTTGAGTTCAATTGTAGGAAACCCAGCTGGTGTTAGAGAATTGCTTAGTGGTGTGGGGAACCATACCCCCAGGTTGGAATTGGGTTCACAAGCCTTTTAAGTGGTGAGAGAGACAACCTCACCACCAAGAATTTAGTCTGGCTGTGCCTGGCAAACCAAGATGACACTAGGAGGGGCTGTCACAGAGCTCAGCTCAGTAATATCCATGGTTATGATCTCTTCTCCCTATCTACCTCCAATTTAAGAGAGGAAGTTTTCTATGCTTAACTACCAGAAACCAAGAGGCTGTAATTTCCATACTGGTAAGATTGAAGTTACAGGCAAGGAGGCTTAACCTGCAGGAGTGCTGGGAAGGTTACTACAGCCTGGGGCTCCTAAGGCCAAAAGTAAACTGGCAGCCAATAAAGATGCTGCTTAACATTTACAACCCCCAAACAATGATGGGGGAGCAGGAGCCATTGTCGGGATTCCCAACAAGAAGGCATTGTGCCCTGCTCAGACCTCAGACCTGCCCGAATTTTCAGATCCAGAGCCCACTGACTGAAGTGGCCAAGCCCTAGTGGAAGGAACCCTGTAGCACTGTGGCCACACAACGTAAAAATAACCTATCCAACTTGAACAAGCAACTTTTTAACAATTTAAAAATCATTATAAGATGGCTTTCCTCTGTCCAATTAACAGTAAAAATGCATTTATTTTCTTAAAAATATAATTTTCCCTTGAACAATTTGCAAAAAGGATAAGATTTTTTTGTTGTTGTTGTTTTATTTTATTTTATTGATATTTTAGAGAGGGAGGTAGCGGGGAGAAAGAGAAAGAGAGGTTGATGTGCGAGAGATACATTGATCATCGGTTGGTTACCTCCCACATGCACCCCAATCAGGGGATCAAAATCACAACCTAGGTATGTGCCCAGATTGGAATTTGAACCCGTGACCTTCCAGTGCTCAGGACAATGCTCCAACCAACTGAGCCACACTGGTCAGGGCAAGTTATGGTTTCTTGTTGTTTTTTAAAATACGTCCCACTTTGAGAGTTCACTCTCCTGTTCTCCCTTTCTCATTTTTGCCCTTTATCAGATTGGCTCCATTTCATAAAGTATTTTCTTTCTGAAATCAGACGCTTCACAGTCCTGTCCCCCAAAACCCTCACACAAGAGTCATTTTTCTATCTTTAGTATGAAAAATCTGTTTGTGTCTCATTTGCTCGCAGTGACTATACATTTCACTTATAACTTCTCATTAGACATAAATGAATGATGGAATTAAATAAGTTTCACTGTTTAGCTGAGAGAATATGACAGGGTGGAAAGAAAAATTGCTATGAGAGGCAGGAGAGAACTAGATATCTATTTTGGCAGTACAATGTATTAGATATGTGACTTTGAACGAGGTATTTAACCTCTATGCATCCTGGGTTACAAATCCTTAAAATAAGAATAAAGCTCATTTCATAAGGTGCATGATATCTGTGGGAAGCCTTGTGTCAGTATGATATTCATGATACATTTAATAAATAAACATTTGAATGGGCCTTCTGCAGATAATGGTGTCTTGTTGTTTTTGTTCTAAGGATTAAAGAAATTTGCAAATAGGAGAGATTCTTCAGCATTTCTTCAATTCTCCACATATAAGTTCTATTTCCCCTCCCTATTTATAGTTAGCAAAAATACCAATAAGTTGATTGCTTTTCCTATAAGAAAAAAAAGCTAACAAAATTTTTAAAAAATCAACCACTTCTAAGTCAAAATTTTAGGTAAAAAGCTTATTTATCTAATAAATAAATAACTTATTTTATCTACTACTGGATCAAATTATAATTTTGCTAGGCAGGTGAATATGTAGGCATTTTCCCTAATTCTTTTATTATGTTAGTCACCTAGGATGAAATTATTAAAACCAATTTAGCTTGAATCACAGTTGAAAAATTTCAATGCTCAGAGCATTGATAATGATCTGGAAACAATGCAAGTTATGCTTCACAAGGTTAACTTGTGATTAACTCTGTATTTTGTTGTGATTATTTTGAATTCACAAATGCACACAGGAGAGAGCCAGGTTTTTGTTTTTTTTTTCTTTCTGAATTTGAGCATTTATTTTCTCACCAGATGCATTTGAGGACAGGTTGTGCATTTCTGATTATGTGTTAGGGCCCGTTAGTCAGGTTTTTGCCATCAGCAGATAAAATGAAGTCACTTTATGCAATATAATTAAAGGGAAGTATTTTGGTCTTTCCTTTCAAGGTAAGGCTATGTTCATAGAAACAATGAATCTAGGATAGCAATAAAGAAAAAAATCAAAGCACCGCTATTTACTTTCAAATAGCCTCATAAAAAATTAAACAAAATATGACAGCATCCTAATGTTTTAGGAAATAAAAGCAAACATGTGGTGGATTAGAAAAGCATTAAACTCAGAATCAAAACACCGTTATCATCTATCACCGGTTCTGTCACAGTTGTGCATCTTTGGGCAAGTCACTTCAGCATTCTTGGCTTCCCTGCCAATGTCTAAGGCTGTAAAAAACCAGCCCAAACACAGTGGCCCAAAATAACAAATATTGCTTAGAATGCGTAGTGTGGGCAGTGCTCAGCAGGGGCAGCTTTCCTGCTGTGGTCTATACTCTGCTTGACATCAGCTGGGGTGGGCAGGAGGCTAGGAAAGTGCTCCTGTGGAAGCTCCCTCTCTCACCAGTCTGGGATACTCAGCTGGGGCTGGCACAGTTAGAGTTTCTTAGGTACTTCTCTGTTTCTGTGACATCTGTCTTCATGTCAGCCTTTTTAAGAACAATCTCCTTTATCTTATATGAAAAAGGGTCAGGTTGTATTAGATAATCTCTAATGTCTCTCATCTCAGAAAGTCTCATAAGTCTTTAATTAAATGGAAACAGGAATAGATTGAAAGTGATCTGAGACAGCTACAACATAAGTTGACACTTAGGGATAGAAGAGAACTTCAGGCAACAAGGAACTCTAGAAGTGTATAAAGCAAGCATGTCAAACTCACGGCCCACGGGCCGCATGCCTCATTTGTTTGGCCCGTGTTAGCCTTTGAGTTTGACATGCCTGGTATAAAGCATCTAAGGCAGCAAATGACCACATTTTTTTAAAAAAATATATATATTTTATTGATTTTTTACAGAGAGGAAAGGAGAGAGATAGAGAGTTAGAAACATCGATGAGAAAGAAACATCAATCAGCTGCCTCCTGCACACCTCCTACTGGGGATGTGCCCACAATCAAGGTGCATGCCCTTGACTGGAATCGAACCTGGGACCTTACAGTCCACAGGCCGATGCTCTATCCACTGAGCCAAACTGGTCAGGGCACATTTTTCAAGATTAAGGATTATGTGTGATTACAAATGCAGCACTCAGGTTTACTGTTCCGTGCCATTTAGTCTTTCTCTTTGACAACATAATTATTATCATGGCCCATTTACATTTCAAACACCAGGTGTGATATCAAGAGCTGAAAAAGCACTACTATTGCTAAGATTAAAAAGAGTTTATAATGTAAAAGATATGTATTTTAGTACATGATCAATCCATACAAAATTCTGAGTCATAATAATGTAATACTGTTTTGCATGTCCATCTTTGGTCTTGATGACCCATCTGATAGTAACTGACTAAGGGATAAAAATCAATGTTACCAGTGGCAAATTATCTTGAACAAAAATTAACCTGCTTGAACTCCAGCTGACTCCATATAACAGATAGGGTGAGGACAATGAAACAAGGAGAATCCGCCAAGGTCAAATGGAAGGAATCCAAGCATAAACAGATGTATGTAAAGTCAACCACTCCATTCTGATTTCAAGTTTTATATTTGTTTTAATGCATAATGAGTTATCCTGATATTTTTATTATATATTCATGAAACACATTTATCTATGCAAAATATGTTATGATGGCTTTCCGTAAATAGATGGCTATCCCGTATAGGGGAAGCTTATTAAACAAAGCATGGACACCAGGCAGCTGTTTCCTGTCTTCTACCAGAGTTATCTGCATTTTATCAGTTGGAAAACTTAAATCCACAAAGGCTAAAGCTTGCAAGGTCACATCATTTGTCAATCTCAACCTCGTAAATTATTGGTATTGTGATGTGAGCCTGCCTTTAAATTCTTCACTTTATGCGCCTCTATTATTTTACACAAAAGGAAAATGACACAAACACAAGAGGAATGTTCGTGTTGAATTTCTCAATCTCCCCAAAGTGTGACTGTAAATATGCAAAGACACTTTAATATCTAAGTGGCCCTAAATAAGCACTGCCTGGGTACCTTGATAAATCCCTTTGGGATGGGGTATATTTTCCCAGTAAACTGGAAACAATTCTGACACCTATCTGTGATCTGAATGTAAAATTTAATATTTGCTTGAATATAAAAATCTAATATTTTTAGAAGTTCATTATGTTCAAGTGAGATCTCCATAAAATATCTGGGAACAGAAGTGGTCTATATGAACATAACTGAAAATTATTTTTCAAAGTTGAAATTTGTGTTCAAAAACCCTTTTGATGATGAGCATGAAAGTGGTTCTCAAATTTTCCATCATGGTTTTCTGAAGTATAATTTTATACTTGGAATTTATCTTTAAATTCCATCCCATGATATCTGAATTGATGTAAATATATAAAAATAATATTTAAAAATTATTTCCTCCCAGAAAATCTTCAAGTACAACTGATGCCAAGAAGCTCATAGTTTCAAGTTTCTTCTCAAATATTTGCCACATACACCTAAGAGATTTAAATTCCAGTTTAAGGATAGAGCATTTCCATTAATAAAATCAAACTTCGATATTCCATGTTTGTCAGTAAAAAGAGATTCTCTATTAGGAGAAAGATGTTTAAATCATGCTGCTCTTACTGTTGTCCTCTTTGGAGTCTATGAACAAAGCTACACCACCATTGGAGTCTCAGAAAACCCATTACTAATTACAACAGAATGAACTAATGTCCATATAAGAGACATATATAGTAGCAACAGTAGCAGGAGGAGTGATTGTTATAGAATCTATTATTCTGAATAGAAAAACATATTATGTAAGAACACTAAACAACCACTGAATGGACAGAACTGTACTAAATCTAATTATAAGAAATCACTAATTAAAGAGCCATATTTCAGCACTTATTCTCCAATGAATAATGTGTGTGTGTGTGTGTGTGTAATTTGCTCCAAAATAATTGTATATCAAATATTCCTTTTTAATAGACTATTTTTAGAGCAATTTTAGGTTTACAGAAAAATTGAGGGCAAGAGGGATTTCCCATATATCATCTGCCTCAACACAACCTCCCCATTATCAAACTCCCACACCAGAGTTGTTCATTTGTTTCAATCAAGGAACCTACATTGACACATCATCATAACCCAAAATCCAGCGTTTACATTAGGCTTCACTCTTGGTGTTGTATATTCCATGGATTTGACAAATGAATAATGACATATATCAACCATTATGTATCACACAGGGTAGTTTTGTTACCCTGAAAATCCTCTGTGCTCGACCTATTCATCCATCTCTTTCCATGCACTATTGACAATTACTGATCATTTTACTGTCGCCATAGTTTTTCTAGAATGTTGCATATATTAAATCATTTTTTCACTGTGATTTTAGAATAGTGTAGTCATAGACATATTTTTCCAATTTTAGATAAATATTTAAAAGTATAGCCAAATTATGTAATTTACATCTAAGTGCATTTTATAGCTGTAATAACCAATTATACACTCTTTGTGCACTCAGTTAATGTCTGTAGTAAATTAAACTTCAAAATCCCATCCCACTTCATAAAGACAACATTAGTCATTTCCCTAAAAGATTAATTATTTAAATTAAGGTTTACCCATTTGTTCTCATATTTCTTACATAAATTATATGAAAACGCTTGTTCAGACAGAGTTCAAACAGTGTCACTGGTTCATACAGACTCAAATAGGAAATACCAAGATGTCTGCCTCCCAGATGTTGGCATGAGGAGCCTGGTGGACCTAATCCCCAGTGAACCAAATGTAACTTGTAAAAATTATATTTTTCAAAAAACTAAATTATCTCAAAATTTACCTAGGGGTGTGTGGTAAATAAATAACTAGAAATTAAGAAAATCTACCAAATCTTGGTAAAAAACAGTTTCTCCCTCCATCTTCCCAACTGAGCTTGATGGGAGCTCTAATATGGGCAGGAGAAGAGGATGAGGTTCTCCTTCTCCTTGACTCTCACCAGGAGAAACAGGACACCAGCATTTCTCATGCTCTCTTAGTCCAAGTTGCACAGGCTAAACACCTGCAGAGAGACCAGGGGTTCCCCACTTCATTCAGCTCCCCCCCCCTTCCCACCTACCCCTCCCACACCCTGCTCATAAAGGGAAGATTCTGCTTTAGGGCAAAAGCTCCAAAATAACAAAGACAAGCCTGAGGCAACATTGTATCTACTCCCAGGTTCAGTGACTGAGATGTTATCCAGGTGGAGAAAGAGACCTTAAGAATAGAAAACTCAAAAACTCTCCGCAAAGTAACTATTTTAAACAGAGTGTGGAGGAGTTCAAGTCCTAGTGTGTTATCTAAAACAATAGAGATTTTGGTTGGAAGCTATTAAGAGGAGGCTTTAGCCACAAGCTAAAAGGTAGGCCAACTAGCTGGCCAGACAAGAACATGGAAATATAAATCAAAGAAGAACCTTCCTGGAGTCCTACAAAACCTCAAAAAAGACTGGTCTTAGAAACTATCCCCGCACAAAACTGAACTGTATCAGTGAGGAGCAATTTATATCAGAAGGAACTGTCAAAACATTAAAGCGGTCAGCAAGCTTTTCGTGAACCCGAACATATGGGTTTGATAGCAAATAGAAGATCAAACTCAATAAGGATTAAAATCATATAAATTTATTTTCTCTGACTACAGGGGGATTGAATGACAAACCAGTAATAACCAAAAAAATTGAAAAATTTATGAATATGGGGAAATAATACCACATTGTCCTAAATAATTATTGATTCAATGAAAAAAAAATTACAATGAAACTTAGAAATTTGAAATGAATGAAAATAAGGACTCAACATGACAAAACGAATGAGGTCACGATCATGTAATTCTTAGAGGGAAATTACTAGAAAAATTCTTAGAGGGAAATATGCATGCATTAAAAATAAATATCTCAAATTAATAACTTTCCAACTTAGTACTAAAAAAAACTTCAAAAAATAAAACAAAGAAATAATAAATATTAGAGTAAAAATTTAAAAGTACAGGTAAGAATATAATAGTATTCTTGGATTAGGCAATGGTTTCTTAGATAAAACATTAAACACAACAAAAGAAAAAAAAGATAAATGGGACCTCATTAAAATGTAAAACATTTATATTTCAAACTATGTATACTGAAAAAGTGAAAAGACAACCACAGCGTGGGAGAAAAATTTTGCACTTCACATACTTTAAAATGGACTTTCTTTAGATTATATAAAGAACTCTAGCAGCTCAACATAACAAACACAAGACAAAACTAAACTAAAACAAACTTCAGATAAAATAATGGGAAGAGAATCTGAATAGATTCTATTAGATGGAAGTTATATCTCAAAGAAGTTGTTAGTTTAAAAAAAGGAAATTATATTTTAATAAATTATCACAAATGATGAAAAAGATTTTTAGCCCAAAATTGGAAACAATCAAAATCTTCAAAAATATTGGAAAGGTTAAAATATTTATGATAAGCCACATGATAGAATAATATACTCCTATTAAAAATAGTATTTAAAATTTGTTAATCATAACATAGGAAGTGTTTCTGTTAGAATGGTAAGCAATAGAAGCAAGACATATTCTCATCAATAATGATATTATTTACATATTTAAAAATAGCATGAATATTATTAATATATCAAAAGATTAATAGCTGCTGGCTGTGTAGTAGTAGTATTAGTGATTTTTATTTCAATTTTGTTTCACATTTCCTAATTTTCCAAGTTTTCTATAATGTACAATTTTAATAAATAAATTTTTAATAAATAGAAATATTTATTTATAAATTGAGATCTATCATCAATAAGTAATTGGTGAACTAATGGCTATTACTCCACAATGTAATTTTAACAACATTTAATAATTGAATTGCTAGATACCTATTTTTTCATTTATTCATTTCTATTTTGAATTAATGCGTCTTTAGAAAACACTGAAAATAATTGAGCATGGAAATACACTCATTGCTATCTTTTATTAAAAGTACCTATAAATTCAAATATGAGCCAAGTGACCTCAGTTGTTTCATCACTAAAATAGCATGAAAGGAAAACATTTAAACGGAAATAATCATAAAGCTATAGTCACATTTTAAATAAGGTTATTGATAAGAATCACCAATAAATCTTAGCTCATTTTCCTACTCTTCTTAATATGTTTAGGTGACAAAATACAAATTTTAAATCATTTTACTCAGGATTTAGAAAATTACTTTTTATATATGATTAGATCATTGAATTACTATGGAATCATCAATTCTTTTTAGTATCTTTATATTTAATTTGTAAAGAAAGCAGTAACATAATTATGCTCTCTTCTGTGAATATTTACTTTTCCCCTGAAGAAAAGAACAGATTCTATAATACCATCTACTTTCTGTGTTCAAACTACGTACCTTAAATTCTGATTCTGTTCACATAGGTTTTAATGGCTGTTGACCAAGAAAATAGATGGTGTTAAAAAAAAAAAATAGCCGGTAGGTTGTGACTGTTTAAGCTGTTAATATTGGAAGTTGAATAGTCAAAAAACTGGAAGAGACCCAGAGAATTCCTTATTTAAAGAGGTGGTTTGTTTAACTCTTTAAAACACTCCAGAGCCAGAGAGTCACACCCCTTAAGTAATCTATTCTAATAGTTAATACACTGACAATCAAGTACCATTTCTGCTTCCATCTGAGTTTTTTCCTACTTAGTTTATATCTAGTGTCTCTTATTTAAGCCTCAGTAAAAATTTAATAATAAAACAATATAATTAATAAATAAGTTCTGTTTTGTTTTTAGACATAATTCTAAGGACATGCTGTCCTTAGAAGATCTGCATAAGTGCTCTTGTGCACCACAGTGGACATAGATAACTGCCCAGTGGTGCTAAGTACTTTGGAGCTCTCTTTCTGGCCACGACACTCGAACAGGGACACTTGATGCAATACTAGAACTCATGCTAAACAGAGTTAACGTTAGTCAACAGTCAGGCTGCATTGCTGATGAAAAAGAAAATAACTACACGATAATTCTGCTGGTGTTTACACATTTTTGTATCCCCTGGGCAATTCTAGATAAGTGCAAGCAATTTCTTTAAAGAGCTTTCCTTAAAGACCTTTGGTGCCAGAGAGTTGTCAGTAGAAGATTTAGCGTTAATATTACACGAAGACTTCTTTCTGATACTGGTAAAATAAATAAATAAATAATTGTAAATGCTGGGTAGAGGGAGTTGCTGGCTTTTGCTAAAGGACTTTTCTAGATGGATGGCCCAAATCAGATTTGGTAAATGCATGCCATGAAAAGCTAGGTACTAATGAATGAGATGAACAAGTTAACAGAAAGTAGCGTAATGACAAAGACACTGGGTCTGCTATTACTGAGATTAGTGCTGCTAAACCAGGGGTACACTTCAAAATCATTGAAAACGCATGTTAGATTTGCCCTGCTGTAGGTTTCTCAATCTCGGCACTGTTAGCATTTGGGGATGGGTAAATTCCTTGTGGGAAACTGTTATGTGCATTGTTTAGCCTCTACTCAATAGATGCCGGTAACACCCTTTCAATCACAACAACCAGAAATGTTTCCAGAAATTGACAAATATAACCTGGGGTACACAATCATCCCCAGTTAAGAACCACTGCCAAAAATCTACTAAGTTGATACTTAGTCCTAGGACTATCAACTATTACTCCTCCCAAGCCTGGCTTTATAAAACCCACACTAAGTGGTCAGATATCTCTGAGCTTTCACCTTGTATAACATATTTTGTGTTGTTGTGGAAGAACATTCTTTCATTATTGGAATCTTTCTTCGCTTTTGTATTACTCTAGCATAGTGGCATAAATAAAACTAGGGTTTGAAGAGTATTTATAAATTAAAATTCTGTCTTTGTCCCATTCCATCTTCAAAGCATTAGGCAGATAATGTAAGCATCAACTTTTTTTTTTTCTGCCCAGAGTATTTCTCCAGGTATTCAAGGCTTACTGGTTATTGAAGGAAAAATGGGATCAAGACCATGATCTTATTGTTTCACAATAATTAATCCTCACTTGGTTTAAGCCAGAATACAGAAGTTCTCCATACAGGCGCATCATTGGTAACCCAAATGAATCATCAAGATTGGCTTCTTACAAAGTTATATATGGGGATAATATGGACAAAACATCAATAATATTGTGATAAACAGCCTCAAATGCGGCCACTAATTATCCCTACTACCTGATATTTAGATCAGACTCTAATGATCACTTCCCTTTGAGAACGGGCTAGACCTAGCTTCTAATAAACAGAATATGCCAAAGGTGGTGGCATGCCACTTCTGGATGGGGATGCAAAGGCCTGGCTCCTGGTTTGTGTCTGTCCTCCAACTCTATTGTCCATTAGCTCTAAGGGAAGCTGACAGTCATGTTGTGAACTATATTATAGAGCGGCTCACATGACAAGAAACTGAGGTCAATAGCCAGTGACGAGCTGTGACCCCCTGTTGAACAGACCACAGGGAACTGAATCTAGACAACAGTTGGAAATGGATCCTCCCTAGTTGAGCCTTCTGATGAAACCATAAGTATGGCCAATACCTTGACTGCAGCCTTATGAGGCACGTAAGCTGACCCATAGAAGCTCTAAGATAATTTGTATTTGTTGTTTAAAGTTGCTAAATCTTGGTAGTTTCATTATACAGCAATAAATAATACAAACAGTGGAATAAATGATTTTTTCTCCTCATTCTCTTCCTCCTTTCACTGATGATGAGAATGATCATTTCTCTCATTCTCCTTTCAGATGAAACTGTACTATTAACCTCTGCACCTAAGCTTAGCAGGGATAACCCTACACTTAAATCACCATTCCTCCAAACTCTGAGATCTCATATTGCCTATATATTTTTCCCAATCATAATTACAATATTATTAAAATTTTCATTATGAAATTATTAAGGGTCTCATGTTGATTACTCCACTACTGATTGTTCAATTCATGACTTATGTCAATCTCAACAACCCAAATGTAATTTCTGAATACAGAATTTAATTTGGGCATCCTAAAGCTACCGTCTTTCTTTGGCATATGTATCTCATTCCAAAACCCAGTTTTTTTCATTGTTAAAATAATGTCACCTTCCTCAAGAGATTATTTTGATGAATTAAATTGCATAAATACATACAATCTTTCAAACCTTATTCCTATAATGTAGCAAGTGCTCAATAAATATTTAGATTTTTTTATGGCCCTGGCCAGTGTGGCTCAGTTCATTGAGCTCCATCTTATGCACCAAAGGTTGCCAGTTCAATTCCTGGTCCTGGTCAGGGACATGCCCTAGTTGTGGGCTCGATCCCCAGTAGGGGTCAGGCAGGAGGCAGCAGATCAATGTCTGTCTCTCTCTCTCTCTCTCTCTCTCTCTCTCTCTCTCTCTCTCTCTCTCTCTCATCAATAAAAGCATATTTAAAAATTAAAAATATATATTTTTGATGATGTTATTTTAATTTATTCCTGTTCCAAACCCTGTTTTCTTAACCCACTTGTAGAAAATTAGTCGAATTTCTAGGCTTTCTACTTCAGCCCTGTTCTAAATATTCTAAAGAATTCTTAGAAATAATTAGTCCACTTTCCAAGTCCCCAAAAGGATCTACTTACTACTTCTACCTCTAGATAAGAATAAGGCCAAAGATAAAAAGGAATTAAATATCTATTGCTTATGACCAGTCAAAAAATCAATTACTTTTATTTTTCTCTATTAACTAGAAAATTGTCTGCTTGATTAAAAACAAATGACCACCAATTTTAGAAGCTGAATCATAGCTATGTATGTTTTTTTAAGAAAGCTTTTCAAACAGAAAAATAGACTAATAGATCCTTGGTTTTCTTAAAATGGAGAAAATACACATTTCCAATGTTAAAGTTACACTTAATACTAAGAGCATCAATGTACCTAAGGCAGTGATAGCGAACTTATGACACTCATTTTTTTGGTTGATTTTTCTTTGTTAAATGGCATTTAAATATATAAAATAAATATCAAAAATATAAGCCTTTGTTTTACTGTGGTTGCAAATATCAAAAAATTTCTATATGTGACACGGGCACCAGAGTTAAGTTAGGGTTTTTAAAAAAATGCTGGCGCGCTGAGCTCAAAAGGTTCGCCATCACTGACCTGAGGTAAAGAAGACTTCTTCATTATCACTTAATATGTCAGGATATTAACAGTTAAGTTTCTGGAAACACACAGGTGTCAATCTATTGTCTAAGACATAGAGTACAATGTAATTTGTAAAATACCCAAAAGGTTAAACTATCCATAAAATATATTCTTCAGATATCTTTAGTTGGATTTATCATGTTGGATCAATGTACTGTGCTTTGCTCAAACACACTTAGTAAAATAACTTGCCAATCTCTTAGCAACTACTAATAACTTACTGTGAAGTAGTATAATTAATATTTTTGAGATTAGGGTTTTCGGTAAAGGAGTTTTGATACATAAAAGAGTAGAGATAGAGTATCAGATTGTGAATGTAGCTCTGCTAAAGAGACTCCTGGGCAGCTAAAAAAAATATAGCATCAGAGAGTGACTCCGGAAAGGGGAAAAGAAAGGGACCTAAACACAGCCTGGATGTGTTCCATGTAAATTAGTCTAAAGCCGGTGCTGAGACTTTTCAATTTCACGATGACAGCTAACTTCTTAAGAAAGAAGTTTCATGAGACTTGCTTAAGTGATTGTCTCAATAACAGAGAAGAGAATGTATATCCCAAATAAGCTGACCAAGACTTTAATCTTATAAGGCCACTAATGTGAATCTTCTGGGGCTTTTGGTTTTGAGTTACCTATTGAAGAACCCAGATGCCTAAGAGAACATTGGTTATTTTTTGTCTTATTTTGTTTTTTTTAGGTTTGGGACTCAGAACTTATCCAGAAAAGATTTGTGAGATATTTCCAAAAAGTTACTTAAACTATAATGCCTTATTTTATATATATATGTATGATATATGTCTCCCAAAAAATGTTGAAAAATTGTTTTGTTCTAGTGGTTGTTAGTATTTCACATCTTAAAAGATTTACTGGATATGACCATCTATAAACACATACAGATTGTTCACATGATCTGAAACTACAGTCTTGAAGCAAGTTTGACATGGCAACACCAAGTATTGGTTCACTGTCCCAAGAACAGGAAGAAATTGAACCAGGCCTTGAAATGCACTTTGTAACCAAGGGACTGATTTTTATAAGATTGAAAGAATGTCCCAAAGCAACAGTATTATATTTCTTACGCTATTACTGTTACTGACATAAAAAGATTTCTTTCTATAATTCTTCTAAGGCCTTGGTTGATGACAAAGGGATTACTAGAAAATTTTTACAAATGGCTGTTTTTCACGCCTCGAGGCATAGAAAAAAGGAGACTCTGACTTGAATGTCACCTGCTTCAATTATTAAATGGGTTTTAAGGCCACAGGATTCAGTATATAAATCAAAATAAAACATGATCTTCTACCAGCCAAAATTTGCAGAAATGCAATGTCATTTCATCAGGTCAAAGGAACAATAAATAAATAAATAAATAAAATTTGTTCCATTGCTTACAAATGCAAGATGGCATAATGTAGAGAATTAGAAGTAGAGTACTCCATTTTTATACAGCCCCTTGATCTCTTTGGGCTTCAGTTTCCTTATCTGTAACTTGAAGGGATGCTGCTTGATGTTATCAAATGTCCCTTCTAGTTCTAAGATTCAAAGCTATTGTAAAGGTTGTGGGACTATTAAGAAGACAGTCTTTCATGTAAATAGCTGGCATTCTACTGTGACAATATGTCAAAGATATTTTGTCACATAGTCGCCTTCAGTGATTATTTTAATAGATGTTATTTTTTAGAGTAGTTTTAGATTCAGAGCAAAATTGAACAGAGTTCCCATACACCCTTTCCTCTCCAGCACACATTGCTTCCTCTGCTATCAACACCTCACATCAGACTGGTATATTTGCTATACGTGATGAGCCTACATTGACATATCCATAGGTTTAGATTAGGATCTATAGTTTTGAGTTTACTCTCCGTGATGTACATTTCATGGGTTTTAACAGATATAGTATGACATGTTACTTCAGTGTTTTCATTTCTTAATAGCTAGTTCACTAGGTAGATGGTGTAAAAGGCATTAGATTATTTCCCCATAGTGAGTGGCAAGGAATGACATTCAAAAAAAGATCTTTGGATGCAATTAAAAAAATCCCTATAGATCAATCACTTATGCATTACCACAGAAACATTCCTTGTTACCTTTATCCTCCACAGCAATTGAGCTGTTATATCCTAAAGGTAGCAGATAGTAATATTTGTTAACAGAGTTGGATAACTCATATTTGAACAATAGAAATAAAAGATGGAAAATAATATAAGCTTGAAAATATTAGATAAATAATATTCTCTAAGGAGAATTTCCTCTATTACATAATTATTATGAAAAGTCATAAATACCCCCAAGGTGGGGGTGGGAGAACTGAATAAAGCACTACTTACTGAAAGTCACATTACTAACCAGAGCAATGGGCTTTGTTTTAAGGCTTTGCTCCTCAGGAAAGGATATTGTTTAAAGTATCAAACACAGTAATCATTCATCAGGAGGACTATCAGCAAGCAGGCAAGGATTTTCAAAGCTTAGTATGTTTTTCCAGTGGAACAGGACTTTTCCAGTGAAGTGATCAGAATGCCTTGAACATTTTAAATCTAGCCACGGGGTCTTCTTTTTGCTGTGGATAGTATCTAGAATTGCTTCATCTGGTGTGTGAAATCCTTTTACTGCAGAATACTTTAACTCATTAGGACCAAAACCCAGCAAGGTTCAGGTTTGTTTGTCCTCCTGAAATGTACAGGTTTTAACAATATATTTCTCCCTCCTTGGAACATGTGGTAATGAAACAGTATTACATAAGTTATGATAGTTATACTTAATAAGTGATCCTCTTTCTCACCATGTCCTCATTATGATTAGAATAAGGGCCAACTGTGCCCTTTCAATTTGTCATCATTATATTTGATTAATCATAAGTAGAGATTATGTCCCTGAGATAAATGTCCTTAAAGAAAGAAAAGGAAATAAGATGTGTGCAAAATAGAGAGGGAACATATAATCAGGTAAACCATAAAGCTCCTGGTTAAAAAAAATAAAATAAAATTGAGGTTTACACACCAAAATTTGTTTTTCCATCTTTCTCAGGAGCAATCCAGTTATTTTCCTTCCTTCCTCCCTGAAGCAACTTCACTCTACAAAGTTGCAGAGCTTGTATATTGTCTATAACAGTGATGGCGAACCTTTTGAGCTCGGCATGGTCAGCATTTTGAAAAACCCTAACTTAACTCTGGTGCCGTGTCACATATAGAAATTTTTTGATATTTGCCACCATAGTAAAACAAAGATTTATATTTTTGATATTTATTTTATATATTTAAATGCCATTTAACAAAGAAAAATCAACCAAAAAAAATGAGTTCGCTTGTCACCTCTGACATGCGTCTCATAGGTTCGCCATCACTGGTCTATAATAATATTATAAATCAAGTTGCTGATACTTATTTTGATTCTAATATATTTTCATGAGACACAATTAGTAAAGGATTAGACTGTAAGGGAGATGGAAGCACAAATGTATGTAAAGTTGTTGAAAACTCTTGATATCTCCATCATCATCATCATTTAGTTCAGTGGTTCTCAACTTTCCTAATGCTGCGGCCTTTTAATACAGTTCCTCATGTTGTGGTAACCCCCAATTTAATTGTTACAAATTGAACATAATTAAAGCATAGTTATTAATTACAAAAACAATATATAATTATATATGTGTTTTCCAATGGTCTTAGGCGACCCCTGTGAAAGGGTCGTTCGACCCCCAAAGGGGTCGGGACCCACAGGTTGAGAACCGCTGATTTAGTTGGTTCATTGTCTAGGCACACTGTCTGCTAGCCTCTTAGGTTTACATTTAATGACTTCAAAAGCTGGTAATTTTGCTTAATCCTTCCTTAAATATCTGCTCTACAGACTATTCATTAACATTATTATTAAGTTAATTTCACTAGGGTATTTTACTTTTTCTTGAACATTCTAATTTTATATGACTATTCTAAATGTATATGCTTATATAATTTCATATTTAGAAGAACAGAGTTTTTTAAAAAATAATTTATCTCTAGAAATGAAATTTTAAAATATGATGGGCACAAAATGAAGAACATGAAGTCTTAAATAATAACTGGTAATATTTCTGATGAAAAACTACATTGACACCATTTGTTGAAGAGGCTTTCCTTTCTCCATTGTATGTTTTCTACTCCTTCGTGAAAAATTAGTTGCCTATATAAGGATGGGCTTATTTCTAAGCTCTCAATTCTGTTCCATTGATCTATGCATTTATGTTTCTGCCAGTATCTTACTGTTTTTATTATTGTGACTTTGTAGCATAATTTGAAGGAAGGGGAGTGTAACACTTCCAGCTTTGTTCTTTTTCCCCAGGATTGCTTTGTCTATACATACCAATTTGAGGATTATTTTCTCTGTTTCTTTGGGGGGAAAAATAATCCATTGGGAAGACATACAGATGGCCAACAGGAACATGAAAAGATGCTCAGCTTCACTTATCATCAGAGAAAAGCAAATAAAAATGACAAAGAGATATACCCTCACACCTATCAGAATAGCTATTATCAATAAGACAAAAATAACAAGTGTTGGAGAGGATATGAAGGAAAGGGAATCCTTATACATTGCTGATGGAAATTTAAATTGGTGCAGCTTCTATGGAAAACAGTGTAGAGGCTCCTAAAAATAATTAAGAATGGAGCTTTCATATAGGCCAGCAATCCCTGTTCTTGGTATCTACCCAAAACATTTGGACACATTTATTCATAAAGATGTATGTACCCCTATGTCAGTGGTCGGCAAACTGTGGCTCGCAAGCCACATGCAGCTCTTTGGCCCCTTGAGTGTGGCTCTTCCTAAGCCTTAGGAGTACCCTAATTAAGTTAAAAACGATGTACCTACTTATATAGTTTAAGTTTAAAAAATTTGGCTCTCAAAAGAAATTTCAATCATTGTACTGTTGATATTTGGCTCTGTTGACTAATGAGTTTGCCGACCACGGCCCTATGTTTAATGCAGCATTATTCACAATAGCCAAGACATGGACGCAACCTGAGTGTCCTTCGATGGATGACTGGATAATTAAGATGTGGTACATATACACAATGAAATACTGCTCAGCCATAAAAAAAAATAATGAAATATTATGATTTGTGAAAATATGGATAGATCTTGGGAGTACCATGCTAAGTTAAATAAGTCCAATAGAAAAGGACAAGAACCTTATTTCATTCATATGTGGGATTTAAAACAGAAAGCAACAAATGAACTAACAAACTCATTGACATAGAAAATAGTATGGTGTTTACCAGAGGAAAAGGGAGGTAATGAGAGGATGAAGAAAATAAAGGGGACCATATATGTGCTGAAAGAAGGAGACTGGGCTTTTGGTGGTGAGCACACAATGCAATATACAGAGGTCGTATTATACAATTGTACACCTGAAACATATCATGTAATTAACTAATGTTACCCTAGTAAATTTAAATTTAAAAAAGAAAACCGCCCTAACCGGTTTGGCTCAGTGGATAGAGCGTTGGCCTGCGGACGCAAGGGTCCCAGGTTTGATTCCGGTCAAGGGCACGTACCTTGGTTGGGGGCACATCCCGAGTTAGGGGGTGTGCAGGAGGGCAGCTGATCAATGTTTCTCTCTCAATGATGTTTCTAACTCTCTATCCCTCTCCTTTCCTCTCTGTAAAAAATAAATAAAATATATTTTAAAAAAAAGAAAACCTACCTTAAGTTAAAATAATTTATTATGATATTGGTAATTATTGGAATTTAGAAACAGGGAGAGAACTATTTAATGCAAATATAATGATCCTGTATCATAGCACATTATATGAAACCTAACCATTCAGAGTCAACATAAAATCTTGAAGAGTGAGATCAACCTATACAAATAATCAGTTTACCCTTAAGAAACAAGAAATTTACTGATGATCTAATCAGGACAGTTAGACCAATTGCCTTCTTTTAATATTTGTACCTCATGGAAATGTATCCAATACTTTCAAAAATAATTACGATTCTTTAAAAGAACAAATAAGTAATACCAGCTAAAACAAGGGATATGTGTATTTAGTAAAAAATTATGCATATATACATAAACCTTTTCAAGAAGTTCAAATTTTCTCAGTTTTGTGCTACTAAATCCTATGTAACAAAATTCTAAAGAATAAAATGCATGTAAATAAGAGGCAAAGTATATTTTGCATGGCAGGGTAGTGAGACTTTCATGAATAATAAGGTTTAATTAAACAGCCTTGTTTGATCAAAACCACACCGTGATTTTGGCAAAAATAGCATATTACTCAATAAAATAAGCTATGTCTATCCATATTTCTTTTGGGGGAAAGCCCTTTTTTAGATGTAGAATGTTTGCCTCTATTTGATTCCAAACATTTAGTACAAAGCAATTTAATTAAGAGAAGTCAGCTTTGAACCATTTGTGAAGTTTCCTAGCAATTTATTAATTTGTAGCCAATAATTTCATTAACACGTGATTAAACAAAATGTATTAGAACGGGGGGGGAATAAGCTTACTACTAGGAACCCACATGCTAATGCTTAAGGATTTTTTAAAGATTATAAATCAAAGAACTATTTGTTTTTAATATTAGATATAATTAAGACTTTAGAAAAATATGGAACATGCATATACTTCTTCATCACTAAAACATTAACTCAGGAAGCATGTGATTTTGTTGGGTGAGAAGTGAAGACATTTGTTTTTATAAATTTAAACTCTCATTTGTAGAATAATAAATCTGAATATTATGAGAGAAGCATATCCAATTCATATAATATCTGAATTTAGCAATTAGCATCAAAACACTTGTTTATTTCAACAAATTTAAAAGTGTCTACCATCAATTCCCAAACATACATTTTTTTATTAGCCACAGCAAAAAGTGTCTAATCTGCTTTCTTTTACTGTTTGCTAAAACAAGAAAGCAAGGTAAAATCTGACTTCAAAATGATACATACTATACTGAAAAGTAATTTAAAATGTCTTAGGATTTTTAATTGTTTTCATTATTTGGATTTCATTTGCTACCACCTGTTTTATAATATAAGGTAATCACATCCTAAAAATATTTTAATAATATTATGTTTTAAGTATGTAAAAAATAAAAATGTTATATATATATATTTTATAATTATATAAAAGTAAACAACTTCTTTGGGGAAAACAAAGAGAGAAATAAAAATGAAGCAACCAAATGCCAATCATAATGTTTTAATTCATTTGCAAATCAAATGCTAAACTTTAGAATTATACTTTTTTTTAGGCAAAACATATTTAGAATAATTTGTGTTTGGCTTTAAAATGCATCTCTAATTTGCTGTCCTTTTCCTCATTTTGATTATCAGAGTATAGATGCACTAGTTATATTCCCATCGTGTTTAATACAGCAAGTGAAAACATTATATATAAATTATGAATAAAAAGCTATTTACCTGCATGGAAATCTATTCCCACAGCAAAAGAGGTTCCAGATATAGGCATCAACGCATCCATTTTGTCACTTGGTTCCAGAGGTATTCCCCTGATTCCTTCGTGGACAGAGTACATAAGAAATGACTCTATACCTAATTGGAAGCAAAAAAAGAAAAAAGTCCAAAATGAGTAGTTAACATCAAAACCATTCATTAGCACTATTTTTCTTTTAATTTTAGAGGATGTTTATTAAAGCTGGGGACAGTGAAACAAGGAGGGGCTGGGGAAATGAGCCTAGGCTGGGCTACTTTGACTCACTAAGAACGCGGAGAAAAGGGGGCCTTGGGGGCAGACAGGGTCTGGGGGTTTGCCCGGGATGAGCTGCCCATGTCCATTGCTGCTCTGGTTGTAAGCCTCCTGGGGTCCCTTAGAGGTTAGGAGGTGTGTGTGTGCCTGTGGGGGAAGAAAGGGTGGGAGGGGAAAGGCGAGGGGGTGCCTGAGAAGGAGAGCACTTCCATTAGCACTATTTTTAATGATCCAAACTTCTTTCATAAAATAATGTTTTAATCCACCTTCCCTTTTTCCACTGTATGCTACATTTCTGACCAGTTAAAAGGTAGTTGGATTAGTTGTTCTAGAACTTGAGGAAACCTCAGCATCTCCTGGAGGAATGGTTAAAGCCAATCCCCGGACTCCAGCCGGAGGGCCCGAGCATGTGAATTTCTGAAAGGTAGGGGAGATGCTGCTGATGTGGGAACCATAAACACTGAGGTAGGTAATATTTGAAAGCATACCTGGCCTCACAACCAAAATTCACCCTCTTTTCAAAAGCCTGAGCATCTCCTTGCTTCTGTATGATAGATTTTGATTGTAGATAACTATATCAGTTACCTTTCGAATAGACTTCTTAAATGTCTAAAATTAAAAGCACACCAAGTGCTCAACTTTTGCTAAGATTTTGCTTTTTCAGTACCAAAAGTATGTCCTAAAATGAGCACACATATGTAAGGTGACTACCAGAAGTCTTCATGATGAAGCTTATGCATTTTTCTAACAGGCCAGAAAATGTTAATGTATACAGATTTTCTTACTAAAACAAAAATTCCTAGGTCTAGATATGTCTTCACCACGGCATAGTTGTGTGACTTGGACAAGTTAGTTAATTTTCTGTGACTCAGTTTCCTCATCTCTAAAAACGGGAACAAGAAACCTACTTCACAAAGTTATTATGAGGATTCTATGAATTAATGTGTTAAGGTAATGACAGCAGTGCCTGCACATGAGTGCCACATAAATATATGATTTAAAATGAAATATATGCTGGTATTAACATACATATTTCTCATAAAATTTGAAATATTTTTAAATAAAATTAAGTTATAATCACTGAATAAAAATATTATTCTAAAACCAAAGCCCTTTGGGACTAGTAGAACTAGAGTCTATGAAATAAAAAGCAGAAAGATATATTTATTCACTTCTTGTTCTTCTGAAGCATTCTCCCACAGTTAAGTAAAGCTGAGAATTTACATGGTCTCTGGTTCTTTCTCATAAATAGTTGAAAGAAAGTAAATATAAACTTTTTTTTTTTTTTACTTTCAAATAAACTACATCCCAATTAGATTATAACTGTAGCAAACCAACCACTGTTTTTTTTTTGTTTTTTTTTTTACCTATTTTCAAGTTTCAGTTGGCTTTGACTGGATTTGGTTAAAAGTGTGATAATAAACTGTAGTTCCTGAAAATAACTAAAAACTTAGAAAGTTTCACAAGAACAGAGATACTGAAAATATTGTAGATATATTTGAAATTCTACATATGGTACTTATTAGGGGTACTACTGTCCTAATAAAAAGCTAATATTATTGTTTTCTATTTTTTATCTGATTTTGGTTGCCTAATATCTGCAAGGATAAATACATGATCAGAAGTAAAATTTTTCAAAACCTTATACCTTGACATGACATGCGGTTCTTCTGGAGATAATATCCCACCGTACACATGCAAGTCCTTGTAGTTTCAGAGGTTGGCAAACAAAGCTGAGAGCACCCACCATTATTTAGCTGGCAGGAATTGCTGCCTGCATCGATGAGAAACAAAGGAAAGTAACAAAATTAAAAATATATATCATTTGCTGTCAATAATTTGAACAAATATTGTGCTATTGTTGATTTCTAAATGCAGTGGTTTTCTATTGAATAATTTGAAGGAGCAGGGTACAGTTGAAAACTGCCCCTCCAAAAAGAAAAATGGAGATTTAGAATATAGCATACTGATTATAGACAATAATAACATAATCAATTTATAGTATCAATTTAACTTGGAATACAATTCAGTGTTGCTAAGACCAGATATTCATTGTTCCCAACACACACACATAGACACACATAGACAAAAAGGTGACATGATAGATGTGTTAGCTAAAGATACAGTGGTAACCATATTGCAATATACAAATGTACCCAATTAACATACTGTACACCTTAAACTTATACACTGTTATACTTCTATTGTATGTCAATAAAAATAAATTTGAAAATAAATTAAAATAGTCATTAAAAATTTTTAAGTAAAGGGAGATATATGAGAAGATTCATAGTTACAGAGCAGCAAAAGAAAATTGATTTGTCATGAATACTGCCATAGACCTTTGTAATATTTTAAGATCACATAAACAGGAAATCTTTATTTTTTTACCTCTAAGTTTTATTTACAACTCTACAGGTACTTCCTTTTCAAGAATATTTTAATCAAATGTCTCAAATAAATAGCTGTTAAATTATATTATTAACTCAACTCAAAGATCATGCCATTGAAAGAAAGAGGTATATATAAATTTGATTAATATTTTGAAAGCAAGAGAATAAGTTTTGCCATTCCTAGAAACATAATTCTCCCCAAATGTGTTTAAAGCACACCCTCTAGTAGTCCTCTAATTAACTGGCATATTAACTCTCGTATTTGTATGTAGTGGCAAAGACAAATATTAGTCAGATAATCACAGGTAGGCATTCTATGAAGATGTTCCATTGCATTTACTAGATTCAGTGTGTTAAAGCTGATGGAGTGAAGTTAAGTAATTTACAATCTCACCTAGTAAGTTCATTAAATATTCAATTTTTACAACAATTTTATTATTCTAAGACATGCAATGTCATTTACTGGATGTTCAAGCTCTGATATGAAGTGAAATAAATCTACTGAGAATTACAAAGCATGATGAAAGCTATATATCAAAATTGCTCTATAGATAATTCAAAGTACCAATGCAATTCATTATTTCTGCTTTCCTGAAGTAAAGACAGTCTGATGGAATTTAATTGTCAATCAAACCTGTCATGAGTTCTGTCATTTTTGAAGTATGAAATACCCTCAATTTGGGAGATTTCTTATCAGGAGATCCACCACATTTGAACACAGTTGGAATAATAGCAATATATATTGTATTATATTTATTTTGTATAAATAATAAAATTAATCCAAATGAACAACTATGTTGTACAACAATACACACTTTATGTACAATTTGTTTAGTCTCTAAGGGAAAATTGATAGTGAAGGAGAGAAAAATAAAAAAGAAAAGGAAATTAGTCATTATTAACAATATGTATCTTTGCCGATTAAATATGGATTTGTTACAGGAAAATATTAGAGTAATATTTAAAAGTGACAACTTAGGTAATAATTATCTAGCAAGTATGAAATATTAGCTTGGCTTAATATTTTATAATGATGCTGATGTTCAAACCTCATGCCTCCATTCTCTAGTGGGAGCTAGAAATTCCACTTCACTACCAAGAAGTTTCAGCACTCCAGTGATCTATGTCAAAAATGATAAATGAAGTAGCTAATTGTATTTTGAAATTCAAAGAGGTAGTAATGTTAACATCTTAAGGAGTCCTAAATTGTTCATATTTCATACTAATGAAGCTTTTAAGCTACCTGCTGTAATTCTGTTAATGGGATTATCTTTAATACAGATGCTTTTATCAGCGTATTATTCTTTAAAAATACTATTTTCACTGTACTTTAAGCTTACTCATATTATACCATTAATTTCTAATTCCTAGAGGATCTTGTCAGTTTGGTAACACTCTCACATGTGTAGGATACCCATCTGTATCTATATAATCAAATCCTTAAAAGACAAGAGAAATCATGTTACCATGAACAAAATGAGCCAAGAATATTACACTAAAATTTTTCTCCTAGAAACTTACTGAAACTGTATCTAGAAAAATTAGATGAAATATGTTAATTTACAAATTCAAACAAAACACATACTTGCTCACATTTAGAAAAAGTGAATATAGATTTTTAAAAAACTGTTTAGAAATATATTTTTCTGTCTCTCATATTTTCTAATGTGTGTTTTCAGATATAATCTCTTCAAGTATTAACTAGGAATTGATGTTTATCATAATACTATAAGGTTTTATACTTATTTATTGTATTAAAATCCACACAAATGTCATATTTTATTGAGTACCAGTGGTTTTTTTCCTAATTAATAATTGACTCCCCTCGACTTGAATGCCAGTTAAGTTGTTTATTTTGATACAGAAAATGTTCCATTATGAAATTGCTAGTGAAAACAATGCTGCTCATTATTATAGACAATGGCCAAAACAAATGTCAGGCACCAAATACAGGTTTGTGCTGATGAGTTTGGGTGCCGGTGTCTTCTCAACCATGAAAGGAACAAACACAGTAATCACTTCAGGTGTTTTTTTACAGCAATTGCTTTCTCTTAAAAATGTTTCATTTATTTTAGTTTATGAAAAAGAAATATGATTCCTGCTGTTCCTGTAAAAAAAAAAAAAATGATTTCATGCCCAAATGTGGCCCATGCTTTTTCCAGGGAAAGCAGCCATGAATCTGGTCTTCATTTGTCTCTCGATGTGCAGGCCTGCCTCTCAATTGGTATCTCCAACAAATCCTGCCTCTTCAGTGATTATCAACTGAGTATTAAATTGATGATCCCCTTGGTTCCTTAATCTTCCCTCTCCTCTTCTCTGCTTGGGTCGACATGCCCACCTACCTTAGATACAAAATACATTTTCTTGACTTTTTTCCTAGGACTAAAGATACATGAAGATAGCGATTCTCGTGACAGTGACTATATTTTTTTTTCTCTGAAGGGAGTTCTGCTAATCCCAGATCATGGAGCAAAAACTAAGAAAGGACTAGCAGGTGTGGGGCTGTCCTGGCTGGCACCTCTGGACTAAGTGCCATTTGGGCAGTGTGACAAGTCCACCTATGTAAACCATCTGCTAGTTCTCTCACTCCGTCTCACTGCACACCATTTAGACAAGCAAAAACAAAAAAAGCAAAATGCTTAGAGCCAATAACGCTGTGCTTTTGGATATGGAATCCTTATGCCAACCTAGCCCATTAGAAGCCGACCAGTTCATTCCGTTTCTGGGCTTAACTGTACATTTCATATATTTTGCTGGAATTTTTCCCCCTTATTCTTCTATTTTGTAATAAAAAACTGAGTAAGACCCGCTTCGAAGACCTGATGACAGTATGAATCCCTGGGCAGCTCTGCTAATGTTTTGCAAGCTCATTATAGACCTTGTATGAAAGTAATTTCTTCTCTAGTATTAAGCAGAATTTGACTTTCATCCCTTTTTATGTTAGAAGAAAAAATACAAACCGTCAATTGTTGAATTGAGAAAAAAAATATGAAAAAAAAGAGAACATTATATATTCAAAAGGCGGCACAAGCTCATTTCAGTGCGACGTACCTTGCTGTGCCGCTTTATCGTACACTTTCATATGTACAACCCCAGAAGTCTTATTTCTCAGGACAGTGGGGTTTCTTCCATCTCTTTTGCTGCAGGTTCCCAGCTGAGCTAAGTTGTGGTCTGCCCACCATAGTTTCTTATCTATAAAAATGAAAAGGTTTTTTATGGAACAGATAATCATCTTATTTAATAATAAATAGCTATTAAACTATAATACTTTTTGTTTTCTTTTATTATAGTCTCAATCTCTGTTTTCTAAGAGAAGCGGCAAAATCACTTTTACCTTTAAAAATGCAAATCATAATGACATTTTAGTGTTTAAATTTTCCTCCTCAAACAAAATACCCAAGCAAGTACAAAAAAGATTGTTCTTTAACTTGTTGTTTAAAGTGTGTAAGCCTTTAACCATTAGTACTTTCCATTACTGGGTTCTTTACAGTTATAGTAATCTCTTTTAATTTTTTTCACAGTTTATGCCTCTTTCTCCAAAATTTTATTACTGTACATTGTTAAGTCGTATTGAGTGCTCACTTAGTAACAGAGATTCTGCAATGTCCACAGATAAAAAAAAACAGTCCTGACCTTCAGGGTACTAGCATTTTACTGGAAATCACACATTTATTATTATATTATTTTATATTGTCATAGCAAACCTGTCAGAAAACTATTATCCTTCTCTTTTCATCAATAAACAATATAAGATTCATATACATTAACTTTCTCAATTAAATTTACATATTTTGTCTTCCTATCTATAAAACATGTGCTCTTTCTAAGACTCCAGGCTGAGTACACTAAACAAAAATTTAAGGTAATGCAATGATTTAAAACAAAGTTCTTAATTTAAAGTTTTTGGATAAATTTTATACTTTTCAACAAGAATCAAGTGACAGTTGAGATCAAATCAATTTCTACCTAGAAGTGAAAATAAGTTTATTTATGTCTGCGAACAAAACAATATAGTCTTTACCTTCAAGGAACAATTATTTTCATTTAAAAGTCACGATATTTTGACTGAACCAAAGCATAGCCTCAGGTATGGCAAGAACAGTAATAATGCAGATGTCACAATAATCATCCCTTCCTGCATCTGATGTCATGCAATGCACAATTCTAAACAATATCGGTAATTCATTTAACTTTCATAATAATTCTACAAGGTAAGTACTACTACTATTAAATCGTTTTACAGTTAAAAGCACTGAGGTAAAGAGAGAGTAAGTAGGTTTCCCTGGGTCAGAGAATGAATAGTGACCCCAGGTTATAGACCAAACACTAATTTCAGTCTATTAAGTTAATCTCCTTCTCATGGAAAAAGCTTACTGTTCTCTCCCTTGACATTCAGATATGGCACCTAGAGTAGGATAGTGAAGTTGAGTAGCCTATTCACTTATGCTTTTATTTATACACAAATTTGCATAAGAATAGTGACAGCCTCTGCGAATAAAAAAAGGTAGAAATTTTGACTGGAGTAAACATGTGTTTTTGCTTCTATTTCTTCTACTATACCACTGTGATAAAAATGTAGAAATATAAAAGATTAAAAAAAAATGAACCCATATAATAAACAAGAAAATTAAAGCATGTATAAAAAGTGATACGTGGATAGAAACAGGGAAATGGAGAAATGGGCAGAGTTGCAACATGAAAAAAGCAACAGAGGAAGGGAAGCCATCGCTCTCCACAGAATTCTGGGTGACCATGATTCCAGCCTGTAAATAAGAGGGTGAAAGCAACAGAAAGATTAAAAATAGAGTGAATGAGCGACATTACTTTTACAAGTAATGCCACTACCATATCCCCCATTCCCTGTCCTGAGACCAAACATATGAGGACCACATTTCCAAGTAACCCACCAGCAAAAAGAGTAGAAAACATGAGCATATGTGCCTGTGTGTGTGTGTGTGTGTGACATTTTAGACTAAGATGCTTAAAGAAAACCTTTTCCTTAACTTCTCAGACAGGAAAAGGTAAATAAGTTTCAAAGGAGTATAAGTTAAACCTATGTCAGAGTTCTTTTCAACTATGCTAGAAACAAGAAAACAGAAAAGCAATACGTTCACAATTACAAGGGGAAATTATAATAAAGCTAGAGTTCTACACCAAACTATTAACTAACTGTATAGATTGTATGTGTGGGCGGGGGGTGGGGTGGTGGTGGTAGAGGGGTATACGTGGGGGGTGGGGGGTTATCTCAAAGTTTATCAGCCATCAACTCCTAAGAAGAAACTGAAAGCTGGAACTTGAGCAAAATGAGAAAATAAGTCAAAATAATGCCATGGAATCTAAGAAACAGAAAACTGAACAAAGCAAGATGGCAAAGGGAAGCTCCAGAATAAATCATATGCATTAAACATAAGGCAAAAGCTGTCCATACTGGATCATGAGACTGCAAACACTGGGAGTAAGATCTCCAGGGAAAAAATAAAAAGAATGAGAGAGAAAGTGATGGAAATAAAGATAGAGAGATATAAGGAGAGAGAGAGAGGGGGAGGGAAAGAGAGACTAAAAAAATAAGTACATGTAATCCTACCCTTTAATTCTAATCTGTCCTATAATCCTAATAAATGCCATTTACTTATTTTCAATTTTAAAGTCAGTCTTTAAACAAAGCACAGAGAACTCACTGTAATTACAGTATACAACATTAATGTTAAAAACATTAGCAAACTATATATATACTAGAGGCCCGGTGCACAAAAATTTGTGCACTCGGGGTGGGGAGAGGAGGTCCCTCAGCCCGGCCTGTGCCCTCTCGCAGTCTGGGACCCCTGGGGAGATAACGACCTGCTGGCTTAGGCCTGCTCCCGGGTGGCAGAGGGCAGGCCCAATCCCTAGGTGCAGCCCCTGGTCGGGCTCAGAGCAGGGCTGATTGGGGAGTTGGGGCGCCACCCTCTGTCATGCACAGAGCAGGGCCCATCAGGGGGGTTGGGGAGCTCCCCCCTGTCACACACAGAGCAGGGCAGATCAGAGGGTTGGGGCTCCGGACCCTGTCACACCCAGAGCCCACAGGGCGATCAGGGGTTTGGTCGCTGCCCCCTGTCACACTGATCCCAGTGCTGGGAGGTCTTGCTGCTCCACTGATCCTGGGGCCAGGACGCCTCTTGGCTCTGCTGATCGGGGGTCCTGAGGCTCTCGGCTCCGCTGATCCGGGGGTCAGGAGGCCTGTTGGCTCCACTGTTCCCGGGGCCCTGAGGCCTCTCTGCCCTGCTGCTCAGGGCTGTTTGGCTTCGCTCTGCTTGGAGCCTGAGTATGCAAATTAACTGCCATCTTTTAGCTTCTATAATTAAAACATTATATCTTTTGGAGTTGTTGCTTCAGGAGCTCAGAGCCCTGCAGCTGCAGACGGGGAACCTTGGCTTCCTCCATTGCTGGGGCAACCAATCCTCCTGTTCTCAGCTGCCTGGCTGCCGGCCGCCATCTTGGCTGTCAGTTAATTTGCATATCTTTCTGATTAGCCAATGGGAAGGGTAGCGGTCGTACGCCAATTACCATGTTTCTCTTTTATTAGTGTAGAGATATATATATATATTATATATTATATATATATATATATATATATATACACACACATATATATATATATATATGCCAAGCGACCGAAACAATAGAACAACTGGAATGCCTGGAACGACCAGGTGCTATGACGTGCACTGCTGGCAGGAATCCGGCCCGATTGGCGTCCTTATCAGCCCCCCTCAACCTCCCTCAGCCCCTCCTCCCAGTTGGCCCACCTCAGATCAGCCCCCATTGGTGCACCGGGCCTCTAGTGTAAAAATAAAAGTGGAGTTGTCTAAAGATTTAACATGCAAAGCAAGAAGAAAATGTGGTTAGAAAGAAGAAAGAATATCATGGAAAAATTGAGTCATTTTAATAGATAAGTAAATAGAGATTGAGCAAATTTGTTTAGTTTAGAACCTTTGAAAGGAGAAGAAAAGGGTAATATAAATGATAGCATATATGCAAATTAATGCCTGATATCTAAAGGTAATAAATAAAAAATTAGTTGTTTTGAAATATCACCTAGAATGTTTATTAGTAACCCCAGAAAACTAATAATAGACAGAAATAAGAGATTTACCTGTGAAATGTGACTGGGGTGAAAAGGTTGACTTAGGAGATATTGCTGATGATAACAGTCTTTTTTATATTACTTGCTTTGTTGTTACAAGTATATTATTTCAGAAACAAAATTGATAAAACATGTGGACACAATCAATAAATAATAAGAATTTACCTAAAGTATGGAATTCAGAGTCTCAGGGCCTGATCGCTCTCTGACTCGAGAAAAAGGCTGTGCTGGTTAGGTTTTTAAAGTAGGCCACGCTGAAACACAGCACACTTCTGCCTTCTGTGCCAAAACATTTCACCGCTAGGACACAGATGACTGAGGGAGGCTAAGAGCGCTAACTCTGAGAACCATGAGGATGATCTTTCCTAAGACCGAATGTGTCTTCAGCAGCAACTCTATGGCAACATTAGAGCTAAACAGAAAAAGGGGTAAGTGATTTTTTAAGATAATATCTCTCTCCGCAAATTCTCATGTTTCAGTCAGCCATGATATCACTTATCATGACCCTGGACTCTATCCATTTAAAACTGAACATGTTAACAAATCTCTATGGCAAAATAATAAAAATGTTATTTCTGGTTGCATTGTTCTTATTGCTACAGGAAATTAGTGAAAAAATAAGAAGAAAAACATTTCTTAACTACTAGAAGGTAGCCACCCTGTGGCAGACTCAAGGTGTTATTTAATAGTCCAATTATATTTTTAAGGGATAATACAGAGTCAGAAAAAAAGTAGGAGAAGGACTAAACACAAAGAACCATGGCCTTGAGGGCAATGACCAAAGAATCTGGTGCCCATGAAGGACTATGAGGATTTGGATAACAGCAGTGACCAGCATGAAACAGTGACCAGCATGAAACTAGGGCCACAAGTATCCTGGAAAAACTATTTAGGTTCATCTCTAGTTCTTGATCAAGATTCTTCAAACTACCTAATAATATACTACCTCAATTACAAAATTCTCTATCAGGTTTTTAAATCACTATATAAACTACGTTGATTCTACCTACTGCTAGGTCTTTTCAACCTCCCTTTATTTTTATTTTTTTTTAATTTTTTTTTTAATATATTTTATTGATTTTTTACAGAGAGGAAGGGAGAGAGATAGAGAGTTAGAAACATCGATGAGAGAGAAACATCGATCAGCTGCCTCCTGCACATCTCCTACTGGGGATATGCGCACAACCCAGGTACATGCCCTTGACCGGAATCGAACCTGGGACCTTTCAGTCCGCAGGCCGACGCTCTATCCACTGAGCCAAACCGGTTTCGGCTCAACCTCCATTTAATACATGCATTCAGCCTAATCTTATCACATCATAATATTCCACTAATGTTGATCATCTATTATTTGTAAAGCACTAACTTTGATAATGAAAACATGACAGAAGACAAGCAAACAAGATATCTGCCTTCACAGATTTATGTTCTTGTGAGAGAGACACACAAGAAATAAACACATCGAAAAGAAATAACTGAAATTCCTATAAACCAGTAGTAAAAAAACAAACTTATTGAAAATGGGCAAAGGGCTTGATTAAACATTAATCCAAAGAGACACAAACAGCCAACAGATATATGAAAAGATACTCAACATCACTAATATCAGGGAAATACAAATCAAAACCACAATAAGATATCACTTCACACCTGTTAGGATGACAATCATCATTAAAAAAAGATAACAATGTTGGAAAGGATGTGGAGAAATAAGAACTTTTGTACACTGCTGCTGGGAATGTAAAATGGCACAGCCACTACAGAAAACAGGATTACTCAAAAAATTAAAAACTGAACTACCATATGACCTAGCAGTCCCCCTTCTGGGTGTGTATCCAAAAGAACTGAAGTCAGATCTTGAAGAGATATCAGCACTCCAATATGCATTGCAGCACTATTCATAATAGTAAAGGTGTGGAAACACCATAAATGTCCTTCAGAGAATAAGTGGATAAAAAATGTGATATACATGTGTGTGTAGATAGATAGACAGATAGATAGATAGATAGATAGATAGATAGATAGGTAGATAGATATCATATACATACATACACACAATGGATTATTACTCAGACTTTAACACATTGTATGCGGGAAACGTATTTATACATTTTACGTATTTATACGTTCTACCAGTGTAGTAGAGCGCGGGACACGTATTAATACATTTTTTATAAACTAGCAGTAGAATGCGGGTAACGTATAAATAGGTAAACTAAAGTTATCGTAATTTTACTGAACTTTGTCATTTGTGCAAAAAAAATAGCAAAAATGGCCCGCGCCACCTGTTAGCGCGCGATAAAAACTACCCGCAAACAATGTGTTAAAAAGAAGGAAATAACTGCTGAGGGTATGTTGAGAATCGGGGAGGCTATGCGTGTGTGTGGGATAAAAGGTATATAGGAAATCTCTGTATTGCAATCTTATTATGAAACAAACTGCTCTAACAAAACAAAGTCTTTAAAAAAATGGAAGATAAAGAAAATTTTGCCATATGCAACAACATGAATGAAATGCAAGGACATTATGCTAAGTGAAATTTGCCAGTGACAAAAGGACAAATACTATATGATTTCACTTATATGAGGAGTCTAAAATATTCAAATTCATTGAAACAGGGAGTAGAATGGTAGTTATCAAGGGCTGAGGGGAGGGAGAAATGAGGAGTTGCTATTTAACAGGCATAAAGTGTCATTTGCGTAAAATGAGTAAGTTCTAGAGACCTGTCGGGCCTACAGTGAACAATACCATACTGTGCACTTAAAAACTTGTTAAGAAGATGTGTATCATGTTAAGTTTTCTTTTAAAAAAAAAGACATAACTGAACACTGCTATTAGTGATGTGAAGAATATAGACACAATTCAATTATTTAGTTTGTTTCTTTACTGTTGTGCATAATTCTACCATAATTCCATCATTGCACCAGTATAACCCCACCCACAGCAAAATATCTCAGACTAGCATATCTCACAGACCATATCTTCCTTCTCATTGGTTCTATGGCCTGTAAGGACAGAATCGTACAGTTTTATTTTGTTGCTTTTTCTATTCTTTTCACTTGTACAAATTTAGACTCCTTATCCAGAAATGAAAATTCCTTTGAGCAAGGATCTTGTACTTCTTTGTATTCTTCACAATACTTTGCATTCTTTTGAACTGAGTATAATGTAGAAATTCCCTAAATACATGTTCAATGATTGGGAAAATAAATATCCCCCAAAATATCTCTCATGATAATTCATAATTTTGAAAGCATTTCAATAAACCCATCTCTCCCAATCCCTATTGATATTAGCTTTTAAAAATATTTCTTTATAAATATTATCCTTTATAAAGATTCCTCTAATAGAAATAATTTTGCTTTTGATGGTGTAATTAGTATTTTGATTCACAATTGTTTCTTTCACATTGTTATTAACATGAATACACAAGAATCTTCAGAAATTACCACAATTCAAAAGCTATTTGCTTAAGTTGCTAGCAAGTAATTGTTAATAACTATGTATTTCACTGCAATGGACTAAATTGTCTTCCTCAAAATTCATATGTTGACGTTCTAACTCCCAGTATGTCAGACTATGACTATATTTAGAGACAGGGCCTTAAATGAGGCAATTAATTTAAAAGGAGGCCATTGGGGTAGGTCACAATCCACATGACTAGTGTCCTTATAAGAGGAGGAAATTAGAATACAGATACATAGAGTGAAGACCCAGGGAGAAGAAGATAGTCACCTACAGGAGGCCTCAGAAGAAATAAAAAATCCCCACAGCACAAGCCTACAGAATAATGAGAAAAGAAATTTCTGTTAAGTCACCCAATCTGTGGGACTTTGTATGGCAGCCCTAGCAAATTAATACATTTGCTAATAGAGACAGTAAAGAATTTGATGAAATATGAAAAAAGAATTACAAAAGTAACATAAATATAAATTGTTTTTACCATACAGTCTTTAAAATCTTCACTCAAGCGGGAGGGCGGGGGGGGGGGATATCTTTACTAAAATCTAGTAAGTTCTAGTGCCTTTGCTAGGCTCTGAACATAAGCGAATCTGATTGTCTCATTTAATTATCATAACTGAGACGTAATGTATTAAAACATCTATTAAAGATAAGCAACCAGAAGGTCAAAAGATGACCTTCCCCAGGGTCAAACAGAAGTGGGTTCATTCTCAGCTGATATCACTTGAATTGCAATGCTCTTTCCACTGCATTGCTCTGTGCATAAAACAGTAACCCACAGAAACTGATAACATTATGCTTTGCAATGCAAAGGTTATTTAATAAATATAAACTTACTTAAAGTTTTATCCTAAATTAAAGCAAGTTGCAATATATATTTCAGTAAATACATTTTAAAATTAGAAGTATAAAGTTTTAATAACGCATTACTACTTAAAATATATCATCAAAATTAATAACTTACTTTTTAAATATTTAGAATATTTATTTTAGTGAATATCACCACAATTGTTGAGATTCATTTTAAAGTTAGATTTTCTCAAACATTAGCCCTTTATGTTTAAAACTAGAGGCCCGATGCATGCAAATTTGTGCAAGAGTAGGCCTTCCTTTCGCCGGCTGCCAGCACCAGCTTCCCTCCGGCACCCGGGACCCGGGCTTTCTTCCTCCAATTGCGGGCAGGCACCCAGGACCCCCGGCTGGCTTCCCCTAGGCCGCCCACAGGCACTGAGGACCTGGCTGTCTTCCCTCTGGCCCTGGCTGTGTCAGGAAGGACATCGGGAATGATGTCTGGCCTAATTAGTATATTAACCTTTTATTATTATAGATAGAAACTATAATAAGATGCCTAGTTACATCAGAATTTAAGATAAATGAAAAATAACTTTTTAGGGCATACTTATACCAAAACAAAAATGTTTGTTGTTTATTTGAAATTTCAGTTTAACTGGATGTCCTGTATTTTATATGGCAATTATATTATTTCTACTCTTCTAAAATCCCAAAATTTACAAGAAAGCAATGAAAACGTCATAAGCCTACAAAGAGGAGAAATAGGAGCGGAGTCCATGGCTATTAAAAATAGTAGGTTGAAAGTAGATTATAATTGTTGACTGGCTTAATAGATAAAATGAAAATCTAGACCTGCAATGGGAGGAGTCTAGATGCAAGTTAATTTGCACTGCAGAAATTCAGAAGAGATCAGAAATTGGAGAGTTTAAGACCTCCAATGGATAAATGCAACAACAACAAAAAAAGTTGATTTGTCTTTAGTCTAATTAGAAGCAGTTAGAAAATGGTTTACACAGCTAAGAAAGTGGTCCTTCTGAAGTCTGGTCAAAGATGGAAGATTTATTCTCTGAAGAAGATGACCACACCAGGAATGGCACTAAAAATAAAATAAGCCAGTCAGAGAAAGATAAATACCACATGATCTCACTCATTTGTGAACTATAGAGAACAACATAGACTGATGAACAGGGACAGATCCAAAGACAGAGAAACAGCGATCAGACTATTAATCCCCAGAGGGAAAGTAGGGAAGGGTGGGGGTAACGGGAAGAGATCAACCAAAGGACTTGTATGCACGCATATAAGCCAAACCAATGGACAGGACAACAGGGGAATGAGAGCATGAGTGGGGGTGGGGAGGATGGGGGTTAATGGGGGGAGGGGGGAATGAGGACACATTTGTAATTCCTTAACTAATAAAGAATTTAAAGATTAAAAAAATAATAAGAAATAAAAGACAACTGAGGCTGTGAATGTCATATATAAATGCAGATATTCAATGATAATCTACATTAGTGGGTCTCATATTTGAGTATGAATTAGAATCAGCTGAAGGGCCTTTCAAGCTTTCTGGGCCCCACCACAGAGTTTAAAATTCAATAAATCTGAAGTGGGGCTTGATAATTTGCATTTCTAAGAAGTTCCAAGGTGATGCTGATATTTGCTGGTCAAGCAGTCTCCACCTGAGACACACCAGGGGGACCTTTAAAAAGAAACACCTGGTAGCCACTCTGAGATTGTTGTGGTCTGTGGCAGGACAACAAGATTTTTCAAATCTTCTTAGGTAATTCTATTGTGCAACTAGGATTAAGGACCTCAGACCTAAATGCTAAATTATGAGACCTCTACTCTACATAACTTTCTCCAATCTCTAAGGAAGCTAGCATCTAGACCAGTGGTTCTCAACCTTCTGGCCTTTTAAATACAGTTTCTCATGTTGTGACCCCAACCATAAAATTATTTTCATTGCTACTTCATAACTGTAATGTTGCTACTGTTTTGAATCATAATGTAAATATCTGATATGCAGGATGGTCTTAGGCTACCCCTGTGAAAGGGTCGTTTGACCGCCAAAGGGGTCGCGACCCACAGGTTGAGAACCGATGATCTAGACCAATATCCCCATAGAAGGCATAAAGGGGTTTCACTTTTGGGAGAAACTGCCTTCCCAATACTCTGAAGAATCTGATTATTGAGGAAATCTTCATCTCCAAAAAGGTTTAATAAAGCTATTTTAATGATGTAACAATTGCATAAGCTCTGCCTCTTGAATTCAGAATTTTTGATCACTATTAGAAAGCTGAAGAACCAGCCAAGAAACACCACATAATTAAAGAAAAACTACACCATAACCAAAAGTGAAATTAAATAAATAAACAGAAAAAAAATACTCAGGGGAGATAGAAGCAACAGAAATCAAACCAAAACAAAATACAAATAATTTAAATCCTCAGATTTTTATTTTGTTTTATAGATTCAATTGTTGATAGATATGTATTTGTTGCCATTTTATTTTTCATACTTTTTAACTTTGTTTTTCTTCTTTTTATTTTTTTATTTTCAAATATATTTTTATTGATTTCAGAGAGGAAGGGAGAGGGAAAAAGAGATAGAAACATCTATGATGAGAGAGAATCATTGATTGGCCGTATCCTGCACAGCCCCCACAATCAGGGCCTGTGCCTGACTGGGAATTGAACCATGACCTCCTAGTTCATAGGTCGATGCTCAACCACTAAGCAACACTGAACAGACTCTTCTTCCTTTTAAAAAAGACCCTTTAACATTTCATGTAATGCATGTTTGGTGATAATGAACTCCTTTAGCTTTCTTTGTCTAGGAACCTTTTTATATGTCCTTCAATTTTAAATGATAACTTTTCTGGGTAGAGTAATCTTGGTTGTAGTTTCTTGCTCTTCAACACTTTGAATATTTCTTGCCAGTCCTTCTGGTCTGTAAAGTTTCAGTGGAGAAATCAGTTAATAGTGTTATGGGAACTGGCATGTTGATAACTAACTGCTTTTCTCTTGCTGCTTTTAAGAATCTCTCTTTGTCTTTAACCTTTGGAATTTTAATTTTGAGGAGTGTTGTTATGGGCTTCTTTGAGTTCATCTTGCTTGAGACGCCTCACATTTCCTGGACTTGTATGTCTATTTCCTTCACCAGGTTAGGAAAGTTTTTGTCATTATTTTTTCAAATTCTTGCTTTCTCTTTTCCTTCAAGCCTCCCTCCCCCCCTGTTGCCCCCGCCCCATGATGCGATTGTAGGCATGCTTGACATTGTCCCAGAGGCTCCTTACACTATCTACTTTTTTTTGAATTCTTTTTTTTATGTTTTGATTGAGTGTTTTTCTTCCTTTTTTCCAAATTGCTAATTTGATGCTTGCTTCATCTACTCTACTTTTGATTCCCTGTAAATTATTATTCATTTTAATTAGTACATCCTTCATTTCTGACTGGTTATTTTTTTGTGGTTTCTATGTCCTTTATTATGCTGTTTAAGTTCTCACTAAGTTCATTGAGCATTCTTACAATCAGAGATTGGCCTAGTAGATTGCTTGTCTCCATTTTGTTTACTTCTTTTTCTGGAGTTTTGTTCTGTTCTTTCATTTGAGACAAGTTTCTTTTTTTACCTCATTTTGGCAGCCTCCCTGTGTTTGTTTCTAACAATTAGGTAGAACTGCTACATCTCCTGGGCTTGATAGAGTGGCCTTGTGTAGTAGGTTTTCTGTAGTGTCAAGTGTCATAGCCTCACTTATCATCTAAGCTGAACACTGTAGGTGTGACCCTCTCCACTGTCTGGACTATGGGCACATCCTGTTGTGGTTGAGCCTTGATTGTTACTAGTATTGGGATGTCAATGGGAGGGAATTATCCCCAGGGCCACTGGCAGCATGACTGGTTTCAACCACAGACTATCAACCACTGTGGAGGATCAGCTATGAAGGGGCCCACCCAACAGAAAAAGACTTATTTCAGGATGGCTCTGGTGCTTACTGAGTCTGTCCCTTGAGTGTGTCTCTTGTCGATGTGACTGGGTGATGTTTAGACATGGTCTGAAGCAGTCAATCAGGTTCTCTGGCTCTGGGGCATCCCAGAAGGCATAGGCCAAGTTCATCAGCCAACTGACATCTGCCAGAGGCCACCCAGTATACGCTACAAAGCCATCTAGAGATGGCTGCTACTTGTCATCTGCTTGGAGGTGCCCAGGTGAGACCAAGTGGTGAACCAAGGAGGGCTGCTGCTAGTGTCTGGCCTGGGGACACTTAGCAAGAGATATGAGGTATGCTGAACCCAGATGCTATTTGTTTGAGAGAGTTTAGCAAAGTCTAAAGTGTGAGCCAGAACAGGTCATTTGTATGGAAAAACCACTGGGAACACCTTGGGTAGGTATGCAAGTTGTGTGGGGAATTCAGGAAATCACCAGGGTAGGGGTAACAGTGTCAGCCAGGTTGGTGGAGACTCAGATATGGTGCCTGCCTGCTTGCTGGTTTTGCTGTGGGAGGGCTCAGGAAAGGAATAGCACTTTTGTCTGGGAGAAAGCTGCACCACACATCTCTTGCCTGGATGACAGAAAATTCAGTTCCCCCCTGTATGTACCTGGTGCCATCTGGGCTGCTGCCTCAGTGTTAGAGCTCAAAGGGAGTGAATCCTAGTAAGTCCATGAATGGGTCCTTTAAAAGGAACTGCCTGGGACTCCAGAAGCCCTCCCTGTCATTCCGCGACAATCCTCACTGGTTTTTATGGCCAGACATTATGGGGACTGCTTTTCCTGACACTGGAACCCTGGGATGGGGGGCCTGATATGAGGCTGGGATCCCTCACTTCTCATGGACTCTTCTGCAGCTAAAATAGCCCTCCTGATTTTTATCTGCCACATATGGGTGTGGGCCCAGCCAGTTTCCCATCTGCCCCACCTACCAGTTTTAATGTGGCTTCTTCTTTAAATCCCTAGTTGTAGGACTTCCATTCAGCTCGACTCAGTTTGTTCTGTAGTTTAATTGTGATTCTGAAGTGGTTGTGGGAGGATGGGAATATCACGTTTACCTACACTGCCATCTTAACTGGAAGTCCAATATCCTCAAATTTATAATAGGCATTTCATTTTTAAAGCAAGAGCAAAAAGTATGAAAAAAGAAATTGTGAAATCAAAATTTAAACTCATAAATTTTAAAGCTCTTATGGCTGAAGTAAAAAATTTGATAGAAAATTGAAAGTCGAAAAAGTCCTCAATGAAATAAAAAAGGAAAAGAAGAAAAATAAAAGAAAGAAAGAAAGTTCACTGCCCAAGTTAAATGATTTTAGAAAGAGATCTTTGAGAATCAGATGGGAAAAAATCATTACAAAAATTAACACCATTTCCAAGAACTAAAGAATATCATTTTTCAGATTAAAATAACCAAAGTCATTCCCAGAAAAACAGATGAAAACAGAAACACATTATTAAGAAATGCCAGAATAATAGGGACAAAGAAAAGATTTCATAAGTTCCTAGAGAGAAAAAAAAAATAGTTAACAATAAAAGGGTACAAAGGCAGAATTAGCACTGGACTTCTCAAATGTAGCATTACCTTTCAGAAGACAATTAAGAATACCTTGGAAGATTTGAAACAAATTACTTCCAATCTTGATTTCCATTCTCAATTGCTATGGACTGAATGTTCCTGCCTCTCTCTCCCCTCAGAAAAAATTCATATATTGAAACTCTGACCCACCCCAGTGAGATGACTTTGGGAGGGTAAATAGGTCATGAGGGCACAGCCCCCATCAGGAGACCACTGTGTCCTTATCAGAAGAAGAGAGCTAGCCCTCCCTCTTTCTCTGATCTCCTCCATGCAAGGGTACAGAACATGCCGCTTGCAAACAAAAAGCAGGCAGTCCCAACACTGGATCTGCGAGCACCTTCATCTTAGATTTCCCAGCCTTTTGAACTGTGAGAAACTGTGAGAATAAACATTTGTTTGACTCACCAAGTCTTTGACAATGTGTTACAGCAATCCAAACCTACTAAGACACCAACCAACCAAATATTAGGGTAGAATAAAAGCATTTTCAGACATTGCCTTGATAAATTTACCTCACAAGCACCCTTTCTCAGAAAGCTGCTGGAGGCTATACTTCAATAGAACAAGGTAGTAAATAAGGAAATATAGGAACTAGAAAACAAGGAATATAGACAAAAAGAACCCCACCCATGTAATGATGAATAGAGACCCAAGGATGACAGCAGCAAATCTAGATGCATACCGCAGCGAGAAATCAGAGAATTTCAGGAGAAGTGCATGTTGGGGAGAGGGCTAAAGAGCTCTGTGTTTTCAGCTCCCATAGTGTGGTGCCTAGGGAGGTGATTAGGTTGTAAGAGTGGAGTTCTCATGGATGGAATTAGTGCCCTTATAAGAAAAACACACACCCAAGAGAGCTCTCTCCACTCTTCGAGTGTGAGATAGCAAGACCGCCTGGCTTTCTGTGAACTAGGAAGTGGGCTCTCACCAGATAGCAAATCTGCTGGTGCCTTGATCTTGGACATCTCAGTCCCCTGAGCAATGAGAAATAAATATTTGTTGTTTAAGCCACCCAGTATCTTTTGTTATAGCAGCCTAAACCAACTAAGACAACTTCTCATAAAGAATAGCTCCCACTCAATCATCAGAAGTAAATACCAGATGGGAATCTTTTCCCCCCACCTTGCCTCCATGGCCTCTCCTAGGTACCTATTAATTCCAAGCAAGTCCACTTAAGACCTCACCCTTATTATCTCTCCAAAGGAATATTTTATCCCCCTCCATTCCTACTGAAACTGCTGAGCTCAGTGCCTTCTCAATTGTAGCATGCCATCCTGATGCTTAAACCTCTCTCCTGGCTTCCCGTGTCTAACCTCTAAGCATGGCATGAAGGCCTTCCATGATTTGATGCCCACTTAACTTGCCATCACCTGATCTGTAATGGCCCCCAGTGCTCCGTGTTCCAGGAATATTGAATTGCAGTCAACGTTCAATTCCCAGGGATAGATTAACCATGTTTCAGAAAAGACATGGATGACAATAACCAGAAGAAAACTAATTAAAACTATTGTGAATATGAGAAATAGCTACCCATCAGAATGAGTCTATCATTTATAATTACCTAGACACCATTACATTTTTACACTGCACCTATCACAAATCAGAAACGCCCCTCCAGCTGGACAGTCAGAGACGTGTATGTCTGCTTACAGCTGTCCATTAGCCTGTGAGCTGCTCTTCTGATGCCGGGGCAGCTCTGCAGTGGCTGAAGCCCTGTGCGAAACTCTGTGTCTCTGGGCAGTGAGTGACAGAACTAGATGTCTCTTTGCTCTTCCTTCTCCTAAGAATTGTTTCAATTTTTATTTCGTCTTAAACGGAGAATTTGGAGAAGAACAGTGGAAGTGGGATGGAAAACACTGCAGAACAAAGTCAAGAATTTTGCTTTGAAGCCTTTGTGACCTTGAACTGACAGATATGACCCTAACTTCCTTCCATTCATTGTTATATTGAGACACTTGCCTCATTGAGAGCTGAGGGGGCAGTCTGGGGTTATAGGGAGAAAAGCTTGAGAATGGCAGGTAATTTAATTTCTGAGTTAATGGCTTGACTGTGTTGCCAGTGAACTTGATTTTTTGTGCAATGATGAAGGTGAAATGACAGTGAGAAGAAAGAATAAGCTGACAAAACAAGGCAACTCCAAATAACTGCTTTCAAGGATGTTTAGGGGAAAAAAAGTAGAGTTTATTTAATGCAAACTGATGTTACCTAAGATTGTCTTCATTAGAAAAGGGAAAGAAGAAGAGGGGCAGGGAAAGGAAGGGATGAAGAATTACTCAACTCCGATAACAGAGCAGATTATTTGAATATTTTAATTATATACATTTGAATTAAGTATTCATTTTGAATCACAGTTGTGTTTGTGTCTGCACTGTTTTATCTGTTTCCTCTTACCATGTACTCTAGATACCAATTAATAGGTTAATATAGAGTTGAGAGTATTTATAATTTTCCAAATGATTGTCAGGCATTTCTATACCTTTTTGTATTTTCAGTCAATTGACTTCCTCCATCTGAAATCCTTAACTGTCACTGCTACACCCACCTACATTTTGATTATGTGAATAATGGATACATACACAGATTTCTAGACTCAGCTCAAATAACACCTCTATTGGAAACTATAGTTGTCCCTAAGAGGTGGAGTGGCTCACCTAATCTTTTGTATTATTCTGTGGTCTGTTTATAATTTTATTATAACATTCATAATCCTATAGCACTTTATTATTTCCATGTATATCTCCTTGTTTAAAATACAAGACTCTTCAGGGCAGGAATTATTATGTCTTGTTAACTTTTATCCTCCATACATATACCAATGCCAGTCATGAATGGTATTCCAGGCTGGTTGAGGGTCACTAGAGTAGGTGAGAGATGTGGCTTAGAGTCACACAAATCTGCTTGGATATTTGACTGTGACATTTACTCTTTGATTCTTAGTATTCCTCTTATTATCCATAAATGAGGTAAATTTTACTAGCCTTATGTAATACACGACATATTTAGCCAAGTGACTTAAATGGTAAGGACAGTAATTGATAGCTATATGGAATAAAAGAATGAGAAAAAATGTATAGAAAATCTGATACATACATGTGACTATACTGATAATAAAATATAAATAATGTCAATAGGAATGTATATGGAAGTACTTTGTCAGAATGATGAATGAATCTGCACTATTTTTTCTATGATTTTATACTACTTCTCTTGTTGCTAGCAGAAAGTGCCACCCCAAAATGAGCCTCTTTGGCATAAGAATTACTTTGAGCTGATTTTTTTTTTAAACAGACACAAGAGAAGCTCTGTATACAGAGTAGAACTTGCTCTTTGTAGGAGAAATTTACATTTGAAAGGGGTCCTATACCAGAAAAAGAGCTTTTATCAGTGATAACTTTTTCATCTGTGCATGGCAGGGGATGTTTACCAAACATTTCTACTCACTTTCACATGAATTGCCTCCCTGCTTTGAAACCACAGACCCCTCCCTATCTCTTTTCTTACTCAGGATGCTATATAAGACTCAATAGCCTGGTTACCTTTTGAATCTCAAATATTTATGGGGTTCCTGAACATATAGAATTAAATTGTTTGTTTTATTCTCCTATTAATCTATCTTTTCAAAAAAATTTCAGTTCCTTATTGTTAAAAGTTTTACATATATCTCCTTCCCTTCCCCCCCATTGCCCTCTCCCCAGCCACTTTCACCCCCTAGCACAGTGATGGTGAACCTTTTGAGCTCGGCGTGCCAGCATTTTGAAAAACCCTAACTTAACTCTGGTGCCGTGTCACATATAGAAATTTTTTGATATTTGCAACCATAGTAAAACAAAGACTTATATTTTTGATATTTATTTTATAAATTTAAATGCCATTAAACAAAGAAAAATCAACCAAAAATATGAGTTCGCGTGTCACCTCTGACACGCGTGACATAGGTTCACCATCACTGCACTAGCACATGCCCTCATCCCCCTACTGTCTGTGTCCATTGCATCCATACAAGTTCTTTGGCTGTTCACTTACCCTCCCCACTCCCATCCTACCCTGCCTTCCCTCTTTTATTACTAGATATATTGATGCGGAAAAAGAGACATTTTGGGGGGCTAGCAATCTGAATCTAGTCACTGCTCCTTTACTTGTCTGGTCCTGCAAGACCTGTTTACTCCCATTTTAGAGAGGCCATAAACCTTCCCCAGAAGAAGTTATCAGTGCTGGCACCAGGCCAGCCTTTGATTGAGGTCTCAAAGCCCTACCACATAGGGGTCTTTAAGAACTTGCAAAGGAGACCGGAAAACCCCATATTTGGGAGACAAAGGACTGAAAAAGATACAAAAAGGGACAACTTCCTCCATGTTATTGCTCAGAATTTGAAAGATTTTTTTTTCTTCTCTAGGCCCATGTGTAATAAAGTGTAACTCTATTTCTCTAAGCATTGCTTGGTTTCTCTCCAGTCTTCTGTAACAATATGTGCCAAGAATTTAGAAGGGTAGAGGGAAAATCATTTTCCTTCTCCTACACTAGTTATTAGTAATGAAAATTCTTGGCAGTGGAAAGAAAATAATGCTAATTGTCTGTGATAATCACTCCTCCGATGATCACCAAATTCAAGTCGTACATAAATTACCTATTAATACAGGGAAAATTAAATATTTTAACTCATATTTAAATCTATCACCATTTTAAACAAGTGAGACTGGCAAAGTTAAAAGAAAACACTATTTTTTAAACCTTGACTTACACATTGTTTAGGACAAAGTTTTAAGAGAATAATTTTCCCACTTATTAAGAGGCTCAGCTTAAGCAAAGTCTTAATAGGGCTAAATTGGATATTGCCTTCCCTGTTTTATGCCCCCAACCCTCACACACACAAAAAAAGTTTATATATTGAATTTCTATCTCCCAAATGTGACTGTATTTGCACATAGGATCTTGAAAGAGGTAACTAGAGGTTATAAAGATGGAGCCTGAATCCAATAATCCAATAGGACCATTGCATTCATAAGAAGAAACACCAGGGAGGTAAGCGCAAAGGAAATACTATATGAAGACATGGAGGAAAGGTGGTCATCTACAAAAGAAGGAGGCCCATGGAGAAACAAACCCGCTGACACTTTGATCTTGGACTTCCAAATCCAGAACAGTGAGAAAACGCATTTCTATTGTTTAAATCACTCATTCTGTAGCATTTCGTTAAGGCATTCCTAGCTGGCTAATATACACTACCCCATATCTGCTAATTTATTAAGAATAAAACAAAGTACGGGGGTAGGGGGGGGGGTAAGTTGTTAAAATGAGACTAAGACAGGAATTGGAAGTCCAGCCTAAGAAGCATAACAGGATCCACAGAGAAGACACACCTTAAGTTGAAGCAGATCTGAATCTTACTTCTCAATTAGCTTCCAATTACCTACCACCCAATTACTTCTCTGAGTCCACTCCTTCCACTGCTGCCACACTAGCCCAGGCTGTCACAGCCTCTTCTGAGCTCCTATAACAGACTCCTGAAGCTCGCCAGCTTTTATTCTTGCCCTCCTCCACAGAAAAGTCTTCCAACAATGTCAAGTAATCCTTTAAAACATAAACCAGATTATAAAACTCCTGTTTAACCCTCAATTGACTATTAGAATAAAGTTCTCAGACTTCTTAGCAGTGCTTAGTCTCTCAAGATCTCTTCTCAGCTTTCCTCTCTCTGGAATGAAGCTCCTACTTCCTGACCCACATTAGCCAGAACATGCCAAGCACTTTTTGGCCTTTCAGGCTTTTTATTTCCTGTGTTCTCTTCCTAGAAAGCTCTTTCTTAGAATTCTTTATAAGGATACATCTTTCTTGTCATTCAAGTGTAAGTTCAAATAGCACCTCCTTGCTCTGTTTTAGTTCACACTACTTTTCCCTATCTAACATTTTCACATATAGAGTATCCTCCCAAAAATGTATACACACTTTGAATAATTATAAAGGTAGTTTTTATTAAAATACATTTTATTTTCAAAATGGAGCTGTCAACTATTAAAGTATGTATTTGTTTTTGGGGGACACACTGTATATTTGTGTATGTATTGTCTACCCCAACTCAATTCAAGCTCTATGAAGACAGGGATTTAACTTACCTTTTTGAGCTCTGTATATCCAGCTCCTTAAAAACATAATCTAGTTACACAATAATAAATAAAATAATAATTATTCCAATAAAAGTTCTGGTCCTAGAAATTATTGGCAAATACTAGAAATATCCCCAATTTAGCCACTCTAATGCTTAGCTCATGCTTTGGACAAAAGGGCAGCGTGTGACTGAGTGAGAAAAAGAGAGAAAGTAATAAAAAATGACAACTTAGAATTATTATCACCTGAGCTTTGGGAAGTTTTATGGGCTTTTCTTTTTTTTCTTTTATTTTGATATCCCTGAATAAATGGGGCACTCAAGAACATATCTCCACTTTTTCTTCAAGTAGCAATGGAGTCTTGAACTTCTAACATTGAGTTTCATCAGTGAACCTGAGGGCAGCAAGTAATGGCTTGTGCTGCCCCTTCCATGGCAGCCATAATAAACGGGGATATTTCTGAGATGGGTTGCCAGTTCTCTACAGGTAGTGCGGTACGGCTGGAAGATCAAGTATCTGAAGGTCAGTGATTAACGAAGTAGGCCTGGACTCCTCTTGGAGAGTGCAAACAATAAGATGATCAATTTAAAACCAAGGTAAGCAGATAGCCATGGCTGCACCGGCTTTCTGCACTCTCTGGGGATAGTGGAGGGATATAATGTTATAATGTGCTGGGTGACAAGTGGATGTCTGAGTGCTGGACTCAGGAGCCTGCTGTAGAACCCTGTATAGCGCCCTTGCCTCCAGGTAAATCAAGATTTTATTTTCAAGATGGAGAGCCCATCATTCTCAGCTGGGAATTTACATAGCACACGACAAGCTTGTGTCAATCGACTGTCACCCCATACAAGTACTTCAGGAAGACAACCTCTGAGTAGAACACAGAGAAAATGATTTAGGAAAACAAGATTTTCATTTAAGTCCTGTTAAAACGTGATAAAGTGTCTTACAGTAGGAAATGAAGAAAATGATGATATCTTTTCAGTGAAATCAGCATCTTCACCAGAAGAAAGAAAACCGGAATTTCAAGAAAATTGGGTGGCTAAAACTAGTTAAGATGTACAGACCAAGAATAAGCTGTGTCAGTTAAGTTACTAAGGAAGAAGTGGAGAGGCTGGAGCAGGTGCTGCTTTATGAGATGTGCTCAGCTATATCTGAGGAGAACAAAAAACGGAGCCTTACTCAGTTGATAGACCAGTATGGGCTAGGTGATAAACTGCTACACCATTACACAAATGAAGACGAATGTATAAGTGTCTAATTCATACTTTTTTACCAAAATATTTTTATAAATGACAACTTAACTAAAAGATACGTATACATTTTAAAGGGAAGATATAAACCATTAGGTCTTGCAAACGCAGAGACCTAAAGTAACCACAAAGGGTGTCCTAGATTAGAATCTTCCTTAGACAAAGGCAATCTTTACCTTAAATAAACCTGTCTTTTTCTTTTGCATCTATGGTAACATTTCTTTGCAATGTCAGGGTAACTCCCTTTTCCAGAACTCTCAGGTCATAATCAATGCACCAGGGTTGAAACCATAAATCCTCTCATTGTTTTATCATGTAAATTGTTGACTGTTAACTGTCCTGTACCCACCTATGTAAACGATGTATGTGTCTATCATTTTACTTTCCATCTAATCCGAAAGGTTCCCCCCAATTTTACTTCCTCGTACCTCCTTAATCTATCACCAAAGGATTTCATGTAACCCACTAGTGTCATCTCTTTTTATTGTAATGTATAAAATCAGGTTCAAAACTGCTATTCTCCAGACCATTATTTCAATCCCTTGAGATTTTGCTTCCTGGCAATTGTTGACAGTTTGGTTCAAATAAACTCACAGAAATCCTTCACACTGGAATGTTTCTTATGACAGGTTAGCAATTGCTGGGCTCTCTGGTTACACTTAGTTGAAAGCAACCAAGCCCTATTTCTATATTTTGAGTAAGTTTTTTTTTCCTTGATAACATCTACTCATTTCAACACAGGGCAGGAGGAGCCATGATGTATAATGAGTCAGCAATTGTCCATGATTTTTACTGCCAAAATCCCTAGAGCTGCCTCGTATCAGATGGACCTTCCAGGTCTGTCTGTGTGACTTAGGCATTCTGTGGTTTTCAATCTTGGATTTTGTTAAGATTCCCTTTTCACCTTGGAGTCACTGTATTTTAATAACAGACACTTCCTCCCATTACCTGAGATGACCAGTCTGAAATCCTCTGTTCCCAGTAACCCAATCCATATATAATAGTATCCAGAAAATAGGAATCTCAAGTAGACCTTGTCCTAGATATATTTTTATTATTATATTCAGGTCTTGGTTTTCAGTTTTTGGAAAACTGAAAAATGGGAAATAAGCTTAGAAGATAGCCATCATGACATAGAAGGTTCTGAGAACCATGAGACACTGAATAAAATAAAGAAACCTAGGTATCTAACTAGATATTTCGGGGGTGGGGGGTGGGGGTGGGATACAACTGACATAACGACTATGAGAGCAAAAAAAAAAAGGATTAATGATAAAACCTTAAAAATGTGTAAACCATTAGGCCCAGAAATGCTAAATCTAAAACTGTACCCTAAGCTCTGTAAATAACTAGTTATATAGATAGTAATCACAATACCTATAATTATAAAAAATATATTTAAAACCTTAACTACTTATATATAGGTAATTATATAAATAAAATATTCAGTAGAATATTATGTAAACATTAAAATGATATTGTAGAAATGTTTATGACAAATTGAAAATGAAAGTTTATATATGATTTTTAAAATGTCATAAATTTTAACCTTCCTAAATAGAAAAGCTTTAAACCACATTTCTTCATATCTTCAAATGTTACTATTTTTGCCTATCTACACTAATAAAAGAGAAACATGGTAATTGGCGTATGACCGCTACCCTTTTTATTGGCTAATCAGCGAGATATGCAAATTAACTGTCAGCCAAGATGGCGGCCGGCAGCCAGGCAGCTTGAAACTACATGAGGCTTGCTTGCCTCAGTGACGGAGGAAACCAACGTTCCCAGCCTGTGGCTGCAGGCCTCTGAGCTGGCAGTTTAAGAAACATTGTAACAAATACCACCTGGCTTCAGCCAGCAGGATGGCAACATTGTAAGCAAAGGCCAGAAACCTAGGAGCTGGAGCCAAGCCTCAAAGCTAAAGCTGGCCCAGAATAAAAAAGAAAAAGAAAAAAAGGAGCGGTTGGGAGCTTCAGTCACCCCGAGCCTGGAAATAGCCCTCAGCCCCTCACCCAGACTGGCCAGGCACCCCAGTGGGGACCCCCACCCTGAAGGGTGTGTGACCAGCTGCAAACAGCTATCATCCCCTCATCCAGGCTGGCCAGGCACCCCAGTGGGGATCCCCACCCTGATCCAGGACACCCTTCAGGGCAAACCAGCCGGCCTCCCCATGCACCAGGCCTCTATCCTATATAGTAAAAGGGTAATATGCCTCCCAGCACCGGGATCAGCGAAACAGGGGCCAGCGCCCAAACCCCCTGATCACCCTGAGGCTCTGTGTGTGACAGGGGGCGGGGCCACAACCTCCGTATCCACCCTGCTCTGTTCGCAACAGGGAAAGGCGCCCCAACCCCCTGATCAGCCCTGCTCTGTGCCTGATAGGGGAGAGCCCCCCCCCCCCCTCACGGGCCCTGCTCTGTGTGTGACGGGGTAGAGCCATAACCTTCCCATCGGCCCTGCCCTGAGTGTGAGAGTGGTGGTGCCCCACCCCCTGATTGGCCCTGCTCTGTGCGGTGCGTGACAGGGTACAAAGCCCCAACCCCCCTGATGGGCCCTGCTCTGTGCATGACAGGGGGCAGTGCCACAACCTCCCCATTGACCCTGCCTTGAGTGTGACAGGGGACGGTGCCCCAACCCCCCAATCGGCCCTACCCCGAGCGTGACTGAGGGTGGCATCACAACCTCCCGATCTGCCCTGCTCTGTGCATGACAGGGGCGGCGCCCCAACTCCCCAATCGGCCCTGCTCTGAGCCCGACCAGGGGCTGCTCCTAGGGATTGTGCCTGCCCTCTGCCACCCGGGAGCAGGCCTAAGCCAGCAGGGTGTTATCTCCCGAGGGGTCCCAGACTGCGAGAGGGCACAGGCCAGGCTGAGGGGCCCCCCCGCCCCCCCGAGTGCACAAATTTTTGTGCACCGGGCCTCTAGTTTAAAATAATTTAGTATTCACATTATATAACTTCAACTTTGATTTCAATTAATTTAAATCATATTTACTGTGTGTTTCTTAAGCATTTTTGTTTCTTTTAATACTGTATGAGAATCAACAAACTGGCATTTCATTCTGGTTTATACTACATATTCTGGTTTATATACTACATATTATAAAGTTTCCATATTTTTAAAATGCCTCAATTGGCTCTTTTATCTTGGATAATTTACTGTTCTGTCCTTATTACTAAAATATGAATGTCATTTTTGTAGTTACTACCCAACTCTTGACATTGCCAAATAATACTGTAAAATTACTGATTAGAAATATATGTGTGGGTGTGAATATAAATATATTACTAGGAAAAGTTAAAAAATAAATGCTGTCACAAATAGGTAATCTTTGGTGCTCTCATTTGCCATGTTAATGTCTTTCCCAAATAATTTAATATGATAGATCTATTCACTTGAAAATAAAAACATGTAAAACATACACATTATAGCACATTTCGGGGGGGGGGGGGATTGCCCATTTAAGTAATCAGTTACCAAAGTATTATGTCATTGCAACTCAATACATTCAATTGAATTGGATGGGACATCTGCCAGCTAGCATACTCTTGAATCAGAAAATGAAAATAAAATTGTTGTTCATAAAATGAGCACCATATTATAATCCTTTACTTTATTTTTAATATTTTTTTATTGGTTTTAGAGAGAGAAACATTGATCGGTTGCCTCCCATGCACAGCCTGATCCCAGACCAAACCCTCAACCTGGGCATGTGCCCTGACCAGGAATTGAACCAGTGACCTTTCGGTGGACAAAGCTCAACCAACTGAGCAACATGAGCCAATGCATATTTATTTATTTATTTATTTATTTATTTATTTATTTTATAGTTGACTAAGTCATTAATGTCATGTTTCAAATTTAAATCATAAAATAAATGAAAATGCATATGCCTTTATTAAGAAATTCAGAATTATATTCTTTATTTGATCACTTTATTGTGCCCTAATTTTCATGCCTGGAAATCCACTAAGTAAGGAAAAAATCATGATATAATATTCCTAAATAAGGAATATACCTCTGAGATTGCTAATACATACAGTTCTCATTCTATTCAGAATTTAAGGAAAAATGGTCATCTTATTGGTATAAAAGTCTTTTCTTTTTTTTTAAGAAGAGTAGTAAGATCATCAGGAGATGTGATTTTTGTCATTCTACAGAAGTATTCCCCAACTTTGATTAGATTTATCACAATCCCTATGAAAAATCAGGGTGGCACGATATAATGAATGCCTAGATTTTATTTGCATGGAAATGATTTGAAGGTTTAGTAGCTATTAAAAACAATGGCAATAACAACAACAACAAAAAAACATGTTTCAAAGGAACAGTGGAGATAAATTTTCAAGTAATAGAACATGGTTAAATGATTTTGTAAATTTATTGACAGTACTAGAGGCCCAGTGACTGAAAATTCTGTGTGTGTGTGTGTGTGTGTGTTGGTGGGGGGGCGGGGGGGTCCCTCAGCCGGGCCTGCGCCCTCTCGTAGTCTGGAAGCCTTTGGGGGATGTCCGACCACCAGCTTAAGCTGACGGTCAGACATCCCCTGCCTGAGTACGGCTTCTGGCTGGGTGGCACACCCCCTGTGGGAGTGCACTGACCATCAGGAGGCAGCTCCAGCGTTAAGTGTCTGCCCCCTGGTGGTCAGTGCGCATCACAGTGACCAGTTATTCTGCCCTTGTTCGATTTGCATATTAGCCTTTTATTATATAGGATATGTTATGGCTACTTTTTATAACTATTCAGCTTTTATGTATTCTACTATCCATATAGAAATATTTCGATATATAATATATTCCAACTTAAGGAGTCTTCAATATTTTTGCCTCCTTCAAAAGCAATAGTGGTGATTATGAGGTCAAATCCATCCTTTAAAAAACTAAAAATTTCTTCTGAGTTGAAATCTTAGCTGTCCTTACCATTTTAAAGCATCATTTGCATCTTAGTATTGAACTAAAGAGTCCTCTTGTGAAGCTTTCTAAGTCACCTACCTGTCCTTCTAAAGCTCATGATATCTTTTAGGCAAAGCTCTTATCTCTATTCTGAGATAACATAATCCTTTTCCTCCCACACATAATCTCATTAAGAGTCAATTCAGTGCAAAGTAATCTCACTGGCCTTCTGAGTACTGTCCATCTTTGATACATCTATATCAAGAGCCACATAGAACAATTATACTTATAATTTAAAAAGCTAAACCATTAGTATTTTATTAAAGATGGATATGATTTATAGTTGCTTTTCTTTTCCCATAATGCACAAGATAATCCTTAAAAAGAGTTTAAAAATGGAATACTGTTAATTAAAAATAAATTGATATAGACACTTATTTTAACTTTGTAATGCTTAATATTCCTCCCATAGTATATAAGACTAGGCTGATACTGATTATGAAAGGAAAAAATAAGAGAGATTTAAATATATTGAGGCTCATTACAATTTTTTTTTTTAATTTATCTATAACTAGCCCCAGAAAATACTGTATGATCAGATATCATCTATCCATGCCAACTCTGAATTGGAGAAAATTGCCAAATAGTTAAAAGTGCTCAAGTCTGATTAACTTCAATTTAAATGAATAATGTTCACCAGATCATGGCATGGTATCAACTTATGTGTTACAGTCCAACCTGAGATAGTATCTACAGTATATGAGCAAACTTCTGAAATGACCTCCCTAGTTCATTTTCAAGCACTAATTAAAATGCTGTTGTAATTATATTAACTAAAAAAATGATAATAAATCTAAAGCATAGTATTTTTTTCACTCTAAACATTTCACTATTTTTTCTGTTTAAATAAAAGGAGAGCCATGGGGCAATCCTATATAATAAAAGCCTAATATGAAAATTGTACCCTTGACTGGGAGTTCAACCAGGAGTTCGACCGGGATTTCCACCAGGGGGTGGGGCCGACCAGCCAACCGCCCATGGCCCATCCCCCTGGCCAACCCCATCCTGGCTGGTGGTGATGGCAGGCAACCGAGAAAAGGGAGGCCCCGGCTGACAGCCAACAGCTGCTAGGGACCCAACCCATGCATGAATTTCATGCACTGGACCTCTAGTACAAAATAATTATGTCTCTACTAAAAAAAAAAATATGCATTTCCAAATTTGTTCTTTTTTTAGTGTCATAAACATGAACAATATAATTTTTTTCTTAGAAATGATTCCAGAAAAGTTAACCTTTATCAGTTTACAAAGGGAAAATAATCACTACTTAATTCTTTTAAATATGGTAAAGCTGAGATGACTTAATTATCCTTTTTATGTTAATGAGACCATTCTCTGATTGCTAATTATAATCTGGTTAAAAAATAGTACTACGATGCACTTTGGAATTGTAGTATTTATCCATTCAGTTTGGTGATTAGCATTAAGAAGAGCAACATATTGGAACATATTGCAATTTAAGGTGACAAAAATTGCTGGAATAGTATTACATGTAGTCCTTCAGAGATTTCTCCTAGTACTTTTAATGTAAATTTTGATGGGCTATTAGTTTTCATTAATGGTGGTTTGAATACTTAGTGAAGACAACTATGTGCTCTACTTTGTGCTGGGCAAATTGCCTGGATATATTTCATATATTACTGTTACTTTAATGAATAGTGTTAATGGCAATTGCAAGACTGATGGCTTGGAAAATTTATGTGGATATATTTGAAGTTCATTGAACTAAGAGGCATTGGTCAGTATACTAAAAAGTAACATCCTTTTTTGAACAATATAATTTGAAAGCAGAATTACTTAAATGCATAGCATAATTATAGTGCATTTTAAATAAACTGGCTCATACATATCAAAGTACATGTAAATGTAATGCAAGTATAACAGTAATAAAATCACTGGATCTTTTACTGACAAGTGGTTGTAAATATAATTTTTAAGAAAATAGGGTATCATTTGAATCTTTTTAAATGATATATTATTTGCTTAAATTTACTTATATTTTGTTAAGTGAACATGCTCATATAATTCAGGTATAAATACACTATAATAATTATACAACTATTTAATATAATTGCACTGATGATCATTCATTTATCTAACAATATTAACATTTTTAAATCTTTGAAAAATATAGAAACTGGCTTAATATTTCTAATCTCTTTTAGAGACTCTTCATTTAAAAAAATTATTCTCAAGCATTATATTCCATGGTTTATGAATGCTTTCTATTAAGTAATGTTTTATGAATATATTATCTGATCTCTAGAGATCATTCTCTCAAAAATAGTCAATCTTTAAAAAAAAAAAAACTAAGTTAATTTTTCTAAGTCTAGGTAATTGTAACTTGTGTAATAAATTCTATATGCATATAACTCATTCAAGTTTTTACTTTTAGAACACTTGAAGTTAAGGCAAGAAAACTAGAATTTATTCAAAGTTAATTTTGTTCTGACTATAATTAGTATTTTCTTCATATGGCTGATTTTATGGCTTACTATTTGTATAAACATTAACCATAATAGCTTGAAATAATCATATTTATCAGAATTTCTTTTCTATTTTTATTAAAATGCATAATCATTAATAGTAACTTGTATATAATACAGTGGAAACAAAGCAGAACACACGGGGCAGAATTAATTTCATCATCATTAGTAATTTCATACACATGAAGGCTAAAAGCTTCCCGTCAGAGAAATTACTGCAGATTACTACTTGTAGCTCATATGCATAAATTAACTATGTATTCTCTTTTAGTAGATACATTAATGGCTGCAGTGAAACCCCATGAAACATCAGGTATTTTTTTAAATGTAGTAAAAGTTTCATGGAGGGGGAAAGTAGGTTAGATGGCCACTAAAATATACACACACACACACACACACACACACACACACACATATACATTCCCCTTTCAAAAGCAAAAGTGTTTAAAAATGTAGTCAATTAGTAAATTTGCAATTTCATTTCCTCTTCTTTATAAGCTCTCTTTCTTATATGTTCTCCTCCCAGGTACCTGAACAACTCAGTCCCTCACTTCAAACTTTTGCTTATCATTTCTCAGTGAAAATCACCAAGGCCTGCTCCTTCTCAACCCACCTCTGCACTCCCTATTCCTTTGCCCTGGTTGAATTTTCTCCCTTAGTACTTTGCAGCACCTGACAAACTTTATTTCACTGATTTGCTTATACACTGTTCCTGGGTCCCCCTCCCTTACCCCAGAGAATATCAGCACCTAATGACAGTGAATTGTTATGCCCTGCTGGATTCTAGCACCTAAATAGTGCCTGCCTCATAATTGGGACAGATAAGAATATTATGTGGCCCTGGCTGGTGTCGCTCAGTTTGTTGGAGTCTTGTCCCTTACACCAAAAAGGTGGTGGGTTCAACTACCAGTCAGGACACATGCCTGGATTGTGATTGTGGGTTTGATCCCCAGAGGCAACTGATCAATGCTTTTCTGTCTCTCTCTCTCCCTCTCCCTCCCTCTCTCCCTCCTTCCCTTTCTCTATTAAAAAATACTATCTTTATTATTTGATACATTATATAAGTATAGAATAAGTGTAAACATAAGATGCCAATCCTGACCATTTTTCATTAAATTATATTTCCAAAAAAGAACACAAACATAAAAGATATGTATCTTCCCTCCATTCTCTGCCATGGGATCTTTCTCTTCAAGGCAATTCCTACCATCAGCTTTCATAAATACCACGTTCACTTTTACTTTTTTAAGGATTTCTATTTTAGCCAACATTCGTGATGATAGGTCTACAGTCACAATATCAGGCTTCATACAGTTAGTTGATTGGCCTCTGAGGGTCAACAGGAATCTTTTTGGTACAGAGCGATTTTCTCAAGTTTACCACTATTAACATTTTGGGCCAAAGAGTTCCTTGTTATTAGGGAGATGATGCTGTGTCTTATAGGATATTTACCAGTCTCCCTGTTTTGTCCACTACAATGAATAGTAACTCTTTCTACCCAGCACTATGACTCTAAAATGGAGCAGGCCTAAGCCAGCAGTTAGACATCCCCTGAGGGCTCCTGGATTGCGAGAGGGTGCAGGCCGGGCTGAGGGACACCCCCCCCCCCTTCCCTGAGTGCACGAATTTCATGCACCAGGCCTCTAGTATATAATAAAAATTAAAGCAGCATTTTGGATAATTGTTCAAATCAGTATATAGATTTACCCTATTTTAATAGCTAAATAAAATTTTATTTTACTTATCTATATAGATAAAAGGCTAAGGGACCATCCAACTGACTGGCAAGTAGGTATGATGCACACTGACCACCAGGGGGCACACACAGGAGCTGCTGAGCTGCTGTGACTTGGCAGTAACAGTTCTCGGGTGATGCACCTCAGAACCAGAGAGGAGGGAGCTCTTGCACTCCGGGACCCCTCGGTGGATGTCAGGGAGCTGGTTTTGGCCCAATGCCCACAGGCCAGCCCGAGGGACCCCATCTGCAAGAGGGACCCTGCTCACTTCGCAGATGCTCCCGTGCGGCCAGCAGGGGAGGGACCACAGGAGGTTGGTTCCAGGGCATCTGGCCTGTCTAGCCCAGTCCTGCCCCACCAGCCACCTTCTAATTAATTTCCTTTCAAAGAATCATGATTTAGAAAGCTTGCTATACTATTTATTAACTGTTTCACCTGAGCAATTAATTCAGGCTGGCTGGACCTCAGCTGGAACCTCTGAAATAAGTAATGTTAATGGTTTCTCTCTCAGGGGATTGAAGTGAGAAATGCATGAGTTAAGATTTGTAAATTAAACACTAGAATATTTATTTAGACTATCAACTATTATTATTACTAAAGAGAATAATGCAGTTAGGCCCAGCTGTGAGAGACTAACTTTAAGAGCTTAAAACATTCAAAACACCAAAGTTTTTCTTTAGTTTAAGAACTCTTTCACTTGCTTATGTTTATGGTACAGTTTCCTTCTCCTTCCATTAATCCGTTTAGTTCCTTTGAAAACAAACAAAATCCAATACAACCTTTCTTTTCTTGCACATGTATGTATATATGTACCTACAATATGTGTCAGAAATAGTTGCCTATATTATACACATTTATCTTGTTATTCATTATTAATTCAAATTATTATATATTAAAGCATCTTTTTTTCATATTTATTTCAACACGTACAGTCATCCCTCAACATCCATGGCGTGGATTGACTCCAGGACGCTCCCAAGGATACTCAGTACTACAGATGCTCAAGTCCCTTATAAAAACTAGAGGCCCAGTGCATGACATTTGTGCATGGGGGAGGGGGGAGGAAAAGGGGCAGGGTCCCTCAGCCCAGCCTGCGCCCTCTGTAGTCCTGGACCCCTCCGGGGATATCTGCCTGCCTTGGAGGCTGGAAAGGCTCCCACCACTGCCGCTGCACTCACCAGCCATGAGCCCGGCTACTGGCTGAGCGGCGCTCTCCCTGCGGGAGCACACTGACCACCAGGGGGCAGCTCCTGCATTGAGCATCTGTCCCCTGGTGGTCAATGTGCATCATAGTGATTGGTCATTCCACCATTCAGTCGATTTGCATATTAGGGTTTTATTATATAGGATGCTGTAGATTTGCATATAAACTATATTTGCTGCATGTAGGCTACAACCGGTGTACATACACATCACTTCATTCATGTGGATTTAGCGGTGTGCTCAACTCTTGGCAAGTTCAACAAGCTCAACGTTTGTTTTTTGGAGCTTCCTGGGATTTATTTTTTTCTTGGACCCATAGTTAACTGATCTGTGGGTATGAAACCCACAGATAAGGAGAACCGACTATATTCAAATTCTACAATATATTAATGGTTGTAACCATTCTATATACTGGTAAATATGTTCCTGATCTTATTGAAAATATAATTTGATTGCTGCGACAGATGATTTTCTGTGCAGATGGCCATCGTTTTATTTAGTCATACATTCTACTTTTACTTATTGAAATGTATTCAGTGTAAGCACCTTGCTGGGTGTCATGAATGATGCATATATGAATAAAATGTGGTCTCAAATTATGAGGAAGTAAGACATGTTCACAATCAGAAAAGAAAAGAAAACAAAACATTCTATTGCATCAGGAAAATACAAAAGAAAGTTCATAGGAGAAAAAACAAATCTCTAAATCAAACTGAGGTAAAGTTGAAGTAGGCCTTGAAGGGTGGTATTTCACCTTTTAGGGAAGCTGATAAATATGAAAAGCAGTCAAGAAAGAAGAAATAGAGAGACAAACAGAAATAAGCAGGCATGGCTCACTCTCCCTCCTAGGAGCTGCCAGAGCCTGTCCCTTTTCCTTTTCCCTCCCTGTGCCCCTCTCCCCCCGAAAAAAGAAAGAAAGAAGCAGACATGATCAGAGAGAGGGGAACAATTTGCCTGGATTTGCACCTGACTGACCGAAGTGGGGGTAGAGGAGGATTAAATGAAAATAGTTATGACACGAAAGGCTCTTCTGGGCAGTGAAAACAGCACTTAACTTTAATCAACATCTTTGAACTTGAATCTCAGAGGACTGGGTTTTAACAAATCTCATTGACCCTTAGGTGAAACTACGAATGCTGTGACATACAACTTTTGTTGAATGAAAAGGAAGACAAAATGAGCGTTTCAGAGTAAGTTGTGAGTGCTATCTCAGCTCTAAAATACTAGAGCTGAGCAGCGGATGCTCCAGCAGGTCAGAACGTGGCAGGGCCTGATAGTTTGGAGACTGGGATACCAAGTGTGAACAGAAGTAAGGGGTTGCTGCATTAACCCATAGGAAACGCTCAGTTCTACCTAACGAGACTGAAAGGAAATGAAACAACTAATCCAAGGGGAGAGCTCTCCGATTATATAGAAAGGGTACGTTTCAGGCCCTTTTCACATGCAGAGGGAGGGATATATTTAGTAAGCTTTGATTTTAAAAAGCAAACAAAAACCCTGCACTTGGCAACATACTAGTATAAAGTGGGTGTGCATTGCATAGAACAGAGAAAATGACTCCATAAGGTAGACTATTGAAGTCAAGAACTTTGAAGCTATCAGACCCGCTGCATTAGCATAAGAAGAGTAGGATAGAGGAACCTTTCAGACTAGATTTCAGAGTGAATCTGCAAGTGCTCAGTCTAAGGATCTTAACAAGACTAAATGCACCAGACTCACACCCTCTCCCCATCATTTATAATGCTCCGTAGATGTCAGGACAACTGGCCATAATAATTTATCTTAGGAAGTAGGACAAGGGCTTTGGATGATTTCTGCATGCCAATTTTATGGGCTGTGTATTGTACATATTTTTCAAATTTCTATTATTTTTAATATGTGCATATTTGAAAGTTCATAACAAGTATACAGACTGAGTGCTAGAGATGGCTTATTTTTAATAAATCCTAACTTTAGTCACTATACCACATAATATTTTGCTGAAGTGAATACAGATACAGATTTTAAAATACATTATACTGAGAAATTAGCTGAGAGGGCCTAAGTGTTACTGTAAGTAAAGAATACTTTTATTGCCTTTAGATTAGAGTTTCTTTGCGTCAGCAAAGAGACCAGGGAATTTTAAGAGCTTTGTTGTAGAAACTCCAGTGGAAACATTAAATCCCCAACAATATTAACACTATATTGTTTTGTTTTTCTTTTAATCCTCACCTGAGGATATTTTTTCCATTGATTATTTATTTATTTACTTATCCTTACCCGAGGATATTTTCCCATTGATTTTGAGACAGAGTGGGAGGGGGAGAGACAGAGAGAGAGAAACATCAGTGTGAGAGACACACATCGATTCATTGCCTCCTACACGAGCCCAGACCAGGGCTTGGGGCTGGGGCACTGGGGAGGAGACTGCAACAGAGGTGGGCGCCCTAGACCAGAATTGAGCCCAGTACCCTTCAGTTCGCAGGCTGATGCTCTATCCCTGAACCGAACTGGCTAGGGCTCCGTTGATTTTTTAGACAGAGTGGAAGGGAGAGGGACAGACAGAGAGGAGAGAAAAACATCGATGTGAGGGAGACACATTGATTGGTTGCCTCCCACACACGCCCCAATTGGACTGGGAATCAAGCTTGCAACAGAGGTACTTGCCCTTGACCAGAACTGAACCTGGGATATTTCAGTCCTTGGTCCAATGCTCCAACAAATGAGCCAAACCAGGTAGGGCAACACTACTAGTATATCCATTCTTAAGCAAATAAATATGACCTCCGCATGCATATTCAGATGGTTCTGGAAGCATTTTAATCAGACAGCCTTGGTTTTCCTCGGGCACACTATCCATGTGCTAGACTCTCCATAGCAACTATAATGATTATTTCAAATTTGTGAAGTGAGGCTATGAAAAGGATGAGAAAATGTCCTTACAGGTTACTTTTATTACAGCTTTTCAAGGGCTCCCTAAAGGGCAAATGATTGTTTTGTTAACACTGATTGAAAACAAATGTGGGCATAACCAAATCAAGGGAAGTAAACTCATTATAGGTTTGAGTTCATATCTGATAGGAGAATGAAATGCCTTTTTTATTACTTGATAGACTCTAACAGTAGACAAAATTAAATATCCTTCTAATATTTACACATTAAACTTACTCTGGCAATTTTCCTACTGAAAACAAATCAATAGGACAATATATTTAAACTGCAATTAATAAGAAATAAATTCATCAGAGAGCTTAACTATTCATAGAAAATGCATAATTAAATATTTTTTTTGGCCTTACCTGTGACTCAAAGTTTCTTTTATTTTAAAAAGAATTTAGCCAATTTTTACAAGTGATTCAAAGGTTAGATGGATGTTGGAGATAGATACCTAGACATTTATAAAAAGTATCCATCCATCCTAAAGACAAGAAATTTAAGGAACTCTATGTTGTAAACATCCACCAAACTCTTAATTAAACGTCAAAATTGAATAATATTGCCAAACTTCTGAAACAGATTAATATGAACTCGGAATAGCATAACTTTACAAGTGAACTTTATTTTTATTGACAATTTTTGTCTCTCCTGTATTGCCTCAACTTAGACGAGGCTTTATTTTAAACTATTTCCTGCATCCTTGAGTCAAAACATTAGTGATAAAATCATGCAAGTTTTTTAGGGCTTTGTAACTCATCTGGTCAAGGCTCATAGTTTTGCAGAATAGAAAATGAAGGCCTAGTGATTGCACCATAACCATAGCTGGTTAATGAATAGTAGGAATAGAAGTATACTTGTTTAATTGATAAAAGTGATACATTTAACAATCTTTAAAGCTTACATCTAATTCTAAAAGTCTATGTTTTCATCATACAATAAAGAATATATGTACATGATTCAAATATCATGGTAAATGTAATTTCTCAAGATAATTTAGCCCCATAAAAGTACAACAATAAAAGTAGATGTATAATTGAATTTCAATGAGAGTAACTGTGTATGCAATGGATTAGCAGAGAACAATGAATAAACATCTCATAAGATGTGCATGTAGTATAGAGCTTTAAATTTAAGCTTGTACCCTTTATTGTGCTCTGGACTCAAACCCTTTTGCTTTAGCAAAACTTGATAAATTATTACATGACTCATTTTAATGTACTATGTCAAGATCACTTATGATAAATGAGATACCAACCATTAAATTCACCTATGAGAGGTATTTTCTATAAAGACATACATATTTCTTCAAGCTTGCTTGAATAATCCCCATACTCTCACTTCTATTTTAAATCAATGATCCATTTGCCCCAATAAAAAACACAGATAAGTCATCATCCTACAATTTCCTGAATTGCATCTTAATTTTCTCCAAATGCCAATAAACCTATTTCTGCCAGGACATTTGTTTTATTTGTATATTTTCTCTCAGCTCCATGAATTGATTTTTCTAACTTTCTCTTCAGTGTGAATACAATATATACAAACTAAATATGCTGACAGTGAGAAGAATCATATGCTAAATATAATACATACATAACCCACAAGCCCTAATTTTAGTCAATAGTTTTAACCTCCTCCTCCTCACAAAGGCACCTAAAATTGAATGGCAACTTTATTAATTTGCATTTAACTCACTGTCTCCTACAGATAGCAATGATCAGGAAAATGCCAGTGTTATTTGGAAAAGATGAATAAAAGCAAACAAATAAACTATATTTGAAAAATAGGCAATCAATAATTAAGTATAACACAACTGACTATACATTATCTTATAGCACAAGCCACTTGAAAATCATGTAAGAAGAGTGTTTTAGTATCATTATTTCATGAACCTGAAGCATATTTATTAAAAAAAAATCCTTAAAAAAAGGAGTTGCTAAATACCGAGGGAAAAAAATTAAGGAAAGTAAGTAATAGATAAAATTTAACAGCTACAAGCTACTGTATTTAAAAGCAAAAACTACTGTATTTGCTAACTCTCACAGTTGAAAAAAGACAATTGACAGGGTCATTTTTTTTTTAAATGAGGAATAATTTAATGTTCGAAGTTACAACCTAGTCAGCTTATATCTAATAAATCAAAAGATGTCTTAGTTTAGGCTACTATAGCAAAAATGCCAAAAAATTGCATGCCTGCACCATAGAAAGGGTTTCTCACGGTTCTGGAGCCTGGAAGTCAAAGATCATGATGCCATCACTTCCGTGCTCTATCCTCACACGGCAGAGAGAGAGATGGGCTAACATTCTGGCCTCTTCTTAGAAGGACACTAACCCATGTGGGCTCTACAGTCACAATCTAATAGCCTTCCAAATGCCCCCACCTCCACATGCCTTCAGGGCTCTGGCATATAATTCAGGAGAACACGAACTTTCAGTCCATAGCAAAAGGTGCTAAGAGTCCTCCTCAACTGCCATTGGACACAATGAGCAAATCAATCCTGATAAAGTACTAAAATCTGTTCCTTGAGACAACGGAGAAAAGGTAAAGCACAGACAGTACTGCATTTGGAGCATGTCGCCTTCTGCACTTCCACCTGTGCCTGCTGGCTGGGTGTGGGGAGCATTCAAGAAAGGAGCAGTGGCACCTGACAGCATTTCAGTCCTGGAGAGAGCTGCCCCTCCAGTCATCACCTACAGTTAGACTCTTCAGTTCCTCTCCATGTGTCCCTGGCACTTCTAGTGCTGCTGTCTCTTTGCTAGAGTCTAGGGTTGGTATTCATGAGAGAGTGAGTCTATGCTCAGGCCCTTTAAGAGGACCACTGTGTCTATAGTGTCACCTGGATGGAATACTTGCTGATTTTCACAGCTAGATGTTGTGGGTACTCCTCTTCTCTGCACTCTTGCTCTGGGCTAGGGAGCCTAGTGTAGGGCTGGGACCCCTCGCTCCTCAGGGATATCTGTTGCTGAGATACCCTCCCAATTCCTAACCACCACACATGGGTATGGGCTCAGCCCATTTTGTGTCTCTGCCCTTCCTACCAGCCTCAATATGGTTTCTTCTTTATAGCCTTAGTTATCCGAGTTTTGTTCAGCTAGTCTTTAGGTGGTTCTCAAGGGTAGCTGTTCTATATTTTAGTTGTAATTTTAATATGGTCATTGGAGGATATGTGCCCAGTGTTTACTGACTCTATCATCTTGACCAGGGAGAACTAACATAATTAAAATATCCATACTACCCAAAGCAATCTATAGAGTCAACACAATTCCTATAAATATACCAAAGACATTTTTTTTTCCCCACAGAACTAGAACAGATAATCTTAAACTTTATATGGAACCACAAAGGGCCCTGAATAGCCCAAGCAATCTTAAGAAAGAACAAAGTTGGAGATATCATGCTACTTGAGAAACAAATTATACTATAAGACTATAGTAATCAAAACAGAATTCTAATGGCATGAAAACAGACACATAGATCAACAGAACAGAATAGAGAGCCTAGCAATAAATCCACTCCTATACGGTCAATTAATGACAAAGGAGGCAAGTATACAATGGAGTAAAGATAGTCTCTTTAATACATGGTTTTGAGAAAATTGGACATATACATGCAAAAATATGGAACTAGACCACTTTTTTACATCCTATACAAGAATAAAGTAAATTGGATTAAAGACTTAAATGGAAGACCCAAAACCATAAAATTCCTAGGGGAAAAAAACAAACAAAAAAACATAGACAGTAAACTCTCTGGCATTGCTCTTAGTAATATTTTGGTAATTCTCAAAATATTTTAAACTTTTCATTATTGTATTTGTTATGGTGTAATCATTTTGGGAAACCGGGAACTTTACCCATGTAAGACAGCTAACTTAATTGATAAATGGTGGGTATGTTCTGACTGCTCCAGCAGCAGGCTGTTCTCCATCATTTTCCCTCTCATTAGACTTCCCTATTTCTTGAGGCACAGTAATATTAAAACTAGGCCAATATATTACCCTATAATGGCCTCAAAGTGTCCCAGAGAAGGGAAGAGTCACACAAAATTAAATCAAAAGCTAGAATGACTAAGTTTGGTGAAAAAGGCACGTAGAATGCCTAGACAGGCCAAAAGCTCCATGTTTTGGACCAAACAGCCAAGTTGCGAATCAAAGGAAAAGTTCTTGGGGGAAACAAAAAGTGCTTCCCTTTTAGTGAACATACAAATGAGAAGAAAGTGAAGCTGTCTTGTTGCTGAACTCATTCCCGGTGAAGACTGTTGAAATGGCAACAAAGGATTTAGAATATCATGGGAACTTAGTTGATAAAGCAGTGGCAGTTGGTAAAGCAGTTTGAGAGAATTAACTCCAATTGTGAATGCTCTACCATGGCTAAAATGCTATAAAACAGCATCGCATGCTACAGAGAAATCACTGTGACGAGAAGAGTCAATTGATGTGACAAACTTCACTGTAGCCCTATTTTTAGAAATTGCTACCGCCACCAGGACCTTCAGCAACCACCACCCTTACCAGCTGTCAGCTATTGACACTGAAGCAAGACCTTGCACCGGCAAAATGATCACTACTCTTGATGAACTCAGGTGATGGTTAGCCTTTTTAACAATGATGTGTTTTTTTTAATGTAGGTATATGCATTGCTGTTCTAGACATAATGCTATTACACACTTAATAGACTACAGTATAGAGCAAATATAACTTTAGTATGCATTGAGAAAACCCAAAAAATATTAGTGTGACTCACTACCTAGCAATATTTGCTTTATTGTGGTGGTTTGGAGCCCATCCTGCAATATCTCTGAGGTATGTCTATATAGAAAAGAATTATTTGCTGGAGAATAATTTCTATCATTGTTCAATGGGCCCTGTGGCCTTGTCTCTTGAATTATCTGCATGGATCAAACTATCCTTTATAAGTAGAGATAAGCCACATTTGTTATTGTGACAAATACACAAGGCCCTTACACTTTAAAACACTTCAGTAGAACATAAAAAAATAATCATAAAATAAAACCATTCACAGTAAGCCAAGAATCAATAATAGTAAAGTCCCTGATCTGTATAATGTTACAAGTCTGTTCGCTAACATTAAGAAAAGAAGAAGAAGGAAAAAAACCCTCATAGAGATGTGCAATTTAAATGTGCTTCTGGAATTAATGGAGCAGTGACTCTTCTCAGCTTTTAACGGATCATAATTAATCAGCCCCTAATCAATAATAACATCCCAACTATAGAACCACTGTACTCACCCATGATGGTTAGGGCTGTAGCTTTTGTTAATTCTTCTTTCATTGACTCTATTACTTCTAAATTACCACCATCTAGGTTGCATCTATTTATGGTTCCATTTCCGGAACTGATCCAATAAAGCTTGTTTTCCACATAGTCTATCGATAGACCTGTAATTAAATTATACATCTTAAACATAAGGGTAGCTACTTACATTGCAATAGTCACCTAACACTACATTTGAGGGGGGGAAATATGTTGCAAACTCAGGTTCTTGTCTGAAAATATGAGGTCTAGCTAATGGAAAATATATGGGGGGTGGGAGGGCAAAAGCAAGTTAATAATGTACTATATAATACAATAACTAATGAATACATAATACAAAGGTAAATTCTGTGTTTTTCATACTTACAACCGTAAACCTACTTTTGCATATATATATACATACTGTTTTAACTTTCTGTGAAACATTATATTTTAACAGGAACTTAACCATTATCTCTGTTGATTTTCACAGCAATCTTGTGACACCGAATTCTACTTTACAGATAAGGAACATAATACAAAGAACAGTTAAAAAATGAGTCCCTAGATAGTAGGTAGTCATCCCCGAAATTTTAATAAAGGTACTATTTCCAAATTGAGTGCTTGGCCTCTTATTATACAAGTTGGCTTCATAAAGTTTCAAAGTGTAATACTCATTTAGGACACTAATTTGACTTACATAATGTACAATCTCTCCTCTACTTTTAGTAAAATTTACCTTAGGCAGACATAAACTTAAATTGGAGGTTTCAACTTTTTTTCAAGTAAATTCAAAGGTGGAAGAATTTCAAGAATTAATCATTTCACTGATATATCAAATTGAATGGGGAACATTTAGGGGCTGCCTGGAAAGATAAACCATTCAACAAGTAAGTGAACTAAGCCAAAGTCACAATGTGTCAAATCTAGATTAACTTTATTATACAGGATGGACTGTTTTATATATTGCAGTGGTATTTATGGTTTCTAAAGTCTCAGTACATGTACACTTTGATTGCCAAGGGTTCTTAGTACACATCTACTTAATTACATGCATGTTAAATAGGCTTGGGATCTACATTATAACAATAACTCTGTGGCTCCAATTTGGTCATCTGTGATCCAGAACAAGGTGTGGATCACAGGTATTGTATTCCTGAGTATATGTGGGCATATATGTAACTCAGGCATACAATATGGTAAACTTTCTGAGGTCTCCCTCAGAGAATGGATTGAACAAACCACAAAAACTCTCCTCCTCATAAAAATATCTGTTTTTTTAAAAAAAGGAAGAAAGGGAGGGAGGAAAGAAAGGAGAAAATTAGGGACAAAGGGAAAAGGGAAGGATGGAGGGAAGAAGGAAGGGAGGGAAGAAGGGAGGAAGGGAAGAAAGGAGAGAAAGAGGGAGGGAGGGGAGACAAATGAAGAGAATTACAAGTTCAAGTGCATTGAGAGAGGATTAAAACAGCACTAATTTCTCAACTATAGATAGTCCCAGGTCAGAGAGTGGAATTGGCTTATCAGACCAGTTTTAATCAAGTAGAAATAATTCAACAAGTCTATAAAATATACCAGAGATTTATTGACTCATTGGTATGTTTTGCTAATAGAAGTCTGGATGGTTCACCAGAAAATTCACAATGCCCCACATTAGATATTTCAAGGAAGACATTTTCATTTTTTTTTGTTTTTTTATTGTAGTTTTGATGACCATGGTAAGTGATTGCTTTTAGTCACACTGGAAAAATAATCAAATCATGACTATCATAGTCACGTTCTATGGTGTAACATTTTCAGGGCAACACTCTATTCACCATTCAATTTTTTATGAGAGAAAGTTGGTTACTCTGCAGGTATCTAAGTGCATCTTTTCTAGTATTAAAATGAATTTTTAGTAGTTTAGACCACTCAATTTCCAGAAGTGCTCTATTTTACTTTCTGCTTAGTTGACTATCTAGAGCACATAATTCCATCTCTAATCAGCAATGAAGATATCTTTACTACGAATTTATGATACAAAATATAACCCCAAACTTTCTATTGCTGAATTTTCAACAAGACTTGAATAAACAAATACATTCATGAAGAATTCCCTTTAGGAAGGTTATCTATCCTTCTGTGTCCTTTAAATTTTATCTCTCAATCAAGCCAAATCATCAGAGAACAATATACATTTTTATATCGCTGTGTTTTTGTCCCTCTCTGAATCTCTTGCTGAATTGAGCTTTGGCATTATGCCCTTGGTTTAAATGAAGGATGCTATAAGAAGTAGCCATAAGAAAAATACTGTTATAATTCCCAGGATACAGTATCTGAAAACAGTACCTCACACAGTGACCTCTTTATACAAGGACCCATGGGAGAAATTTCTTTCAGGGCTCAGTGCCAGGAAAAGCTATATATGGAAAATATAAAATTGTAACTGGTCATATTTCTCTCTTTGCTTTGGCTGCAAAGAAACTGAGGAGTCCTATTGTGAGCCATGTACAGCAATTGTAAAGAAACTGCATTTATACTACTAATTTTACTCCTGGCTTAAGTAGAATAACCTATTATTGTACTTAACCTTGGGTTTTAAAATCAGCATTATTCCTGTCTTTCTTAGGGAATGTCTTTAAGTTTCCTCAACCCTTCTTTTGAAGGAGAGGGCATTTTTACTGACTGTGTCTAACTTCAAATTAGTCTGCAATGTCAGAACTTTCTCCTCCACCTAACGCCCTGCCGTTTCTAGAGTCTGACTTGCACAATGGAAAGCAGTTTTCAGAGAGAGCAGGAAAGTTACACAATTTGGGTCAACGTTCCCCAGAGTCTACTACTCAACACCTTTGTTTCTGAACTGTGAGTGCCCAGGGAAGGAGCTGTGTCAGTGATCTTTTACCTTCAGTGCCTAGCATGAAGCCTAGAGCAAAGAAAAAATTATAAACATTGACTGGATAAATGAATTCTTTAAAAAATCCCAGTATTAAAATTGCTAGAGGCCCAGAGCACTAGATCTGTGCACTCAGAGGGTGTCCCTCAGCCTGGCCTGTGCCCTCTCGCAGTCTGGATGTGGGGAGCGGGCCTAAGCCGTCAGTTGGACATCCTTAGCATTGCCATGGAGGCGGGAGAGGCTCCTGCCACCACCGCTGCACTCGAATGAGCTCCTGAGTGGTGCTCCCCCTGTGGGAGCACAATGACCACCAGGGGCAGCTCCTGCTTTGAGTGTCTGTCCCCTCGTGGTCAGTACGTGTCATAGCCACTGCAAGTTCAGTCACTTTGCATATTAGCCTTTTATTACATAGGACTAGAGGCCCGGTGCACAGAAATTTGTGCACTCGGGCGGGGGGGGCGGGGCTCAGCCCGGCCTGTGCCCTCTCACAGTCTGGGACACCTCAGGGGATGACCACCTGCTGGCTTAGGCCCTCTCCCCAGGGGATTGGGCCTATGATGGCAATCAGATATCCTTCTGGTAGCCCGGCAGCCCTCGGGGGATGTCCACTTGCCAGCGGGGAGCAGACCTAAACTGCAGTCAGACATGCTTAGCGCTGCTGAGGAGGCAGGAGAGGCTCCCACCACCAACGCTGTACTGGCAGCCATCAGCCTGGCTTGTGGCTGAGCAGAGCTCCTCCCATGTGAGAGCGCCCTGACCACCAGAGGGCAGCTCATGCATTGATCGTCTGCCCCCTGGTGGTCAGTGTGTGTCATAGTGATCAGTCATTCCCAGTCCTTCTGCTGTTAGGGTCAGTTTGCATATTACCCTTTTACTATATAGGATAGAGACCTGGTGCATGGATGGGGGCCAGCTGGTTTGCCCTGAAGGGTGTCCCAGATCAGGGTAGGGGTCCCGCTTGGGTGCCTGGTCAGCCTGGATAAGGGGATGATGGCTGTTTGCAGCTGGTCACACTCCCTTCAGGGTGGGGGTCCCCACTGGGGTACCTGGCCAGTCCGGGTGAGTGGCTGAGGGCCGTTTTCAGGCTGGCGGATGACTGAAGCTCCCAACCTCTCCTTTTTTTCTTTCTTTTTTTTTTATTCTGGGATTTATTTACCTTCTATGGCTGTCACTGGAGCTGAGAGCCGGTTTTAGCTCTGAGGCTCGGCTCCAGCTCTAAGACCTCGGCTGCTGAAAGCAGGTATCTGGGTTTGTTTGGCTTCTATAATTGAAACACTGTTGCAGCTCCAGCTCTGAGGCCTGGCTGGCTGAAAGCAGGTTTCTGGGGTTTGTTTAGCTTCTATAATTGCAACATTGTTTCTTAGACTGCAGCTCAGAGGCCGGCAGCGGCAGGCGGGGAACCTTGGCTTCCTCCATCACTGGAGCAAGCAAGCCTCCTGTTCGCTTCAGCTGCCTGGCTGCCAACCGCCATCTGGTTGGCAGTTAATTTGCATATCACCCTGAATAGCCAATGGGAAGCGTGTCGGAGGTATGGTTAATTACCATGTTTGTCTATTATTAGATAGGGTAAGTTGTCTTCAAGGAGTTCTGCCTAGTGAAGTAAAATAATACTCACAACATGTATATACATATATATACATATATATATATATATATATATATATATATATATATATATATATTATGTGTGTGTATATTTCATATACTCAGATGTACACACGATATTTTCTCAGTAATACAGGTACACCAAAATTAAAACTTCTGTTCTGTGAAAGCCAGTAAAAGACAAGCTTCAATCAGAAAAAAGTATTTGCAATCTCCATATCCAACCAAATACTAGTATCAACAAAAGAATTCTCAAAACTCAGCAGTTAAAATAAAATTAGAAAATAGGGCAAAAAAAAAATGAAGAGGCATTTCACAGAAATAAGATATACAGATGGCAAACAAGCACATGAAAAATATGTTCAATATCATAGAAAAATTAAAAGAGCAATGATTTAAAAAGTTACAAGACTGGCTAAAACAAAAGTAGTCATAAAATTATATGTCAGCGAGTATGCAAAGAAAAACTGGATCACTGATATAGATTGCTAGTAACAATGTATAGACACTCTTGAAAAATGCTTGGTGTTTCTTATAAAATCAATCATACTGCTCCCATAGGACCCAAAAATTGCATTCTTAGGAATTTATTACAGAGAAATGAAAGCTTATATTTATACAAAAAGCTCTACTTGAATATGTATATTAGTTTTATTTGTATTAGTCAATAATTAGAAACATCCTAACTCCTTCAACAGGAGAAGGATTAAGTATACTATATGTACATATGACAGCATACTGCTCACTAATAAAGAAGAAAGAACTATTGATATATTGAACAATTTCAATGACTCTCCAAGGATATAAACTGAGTAAAATAAAATAATCTGAAAGGTTATGTGCTCTATGGTTCTATTTATATAACATTTTGAAATGATAACATTTTACAAATGGAAGACAGGTGGTATGTGGATGGTAAGTAGGATAGGAGTAGGTGTGGTCATAAAAGGGCAACATGACAGATTATCGTGGCATTAGAATTATACAATATCTTGACTGTGGTAGTAAATATAGATATCTACACATGTGATAAAATTTATAGATATAACTACAGAAACAAAAATGAGTACAAGTAAAACATAAAATATGAATAAGATTGTGGGATTGTATTAAGGTCAATATCTGGGTTGTAATCTGCCTGGTATAGCTCAGTGGTTGAGTGTTGACCCATGAACCAAGAGGTCCCTGGTTCAATTCCCAGTTAGGGTACATGTCTAGTTTGCAGGCTCAATCCCCAGCAAGGGGGGCAGTAGGTAGCTGATTGATGTCTCTCTCTTATCAATGCTTCTATCTCTCTATCCCTCCTCCTTCCTCTATAACAATAAAACATTAAAAAATAAAAAGATAATGTCTCTATATATACATATACATATACGTCTGTATACTATATACACAGGTTTAATATTGTACTATAGTTTTACATAATGTTTCAATTGGGGGAAATTAAATAAAGTACACATGAGACCTCTCTGCATTACTTTTTATAATTGTATGTGGATCTAAGTTTATCTCAATAAAAATTTCAATTAAAAAGGAAAGCATGCTGTTCAACAACTAGTGGAGTGTGTACAGGACCAGAATATGCCACTCCAAAATATACCATTTTGGCTTAAGGATTATTTTGAGTCCAAGACATTTGAGAAATAGCAGGTGCACTACGTCCTTCCCCATTATTTGCCTAAAAGTAGACTTAATATCTTCATCACTAGTCTAAATTGATCATCCTAGAGATGGCACTGAGAGGAATCTACATAACAAAGCTCACTTACAGCCCTTATCTTTCATTAGTTTTCCTCAGTTTCACCACCCCCCCGTTTGTCTCCCACACTTTTCCTTTGTCTTGTCACTTCTGTACAAATGTATTGCTTTTTGTTAAGATGCTATATAAGCCTGAGTTCTGACCACTTCTTTGAGTTACTACTCATCAAGGACCATTTCCCATGTGTATACATGCTACTTGTATTAAAAAAAACGCACATACCATTTTTCTTTTGTTAATCTGTCTTTTTGGCAGTCTAATTTCCACTATTCCAGTCAGAGAACATAGGAGGACAGAGAAAAAAGTATATTTTTCCACTTATACTGCCCAAATTTTAAATTGATCTAAATTCTTACTTGGAATCATACGTCTCAATTGAGTTTTAGTAAGTCATTAATACCATATAGAGTTACAGAGATAAGTTAAATAACTTAGTTTCTTTTGCTTATCATATCAAGCTAAGATTTCATCATCTCCTCCATTCTCTAGCACATATATTATTGTACCTGGGATAATTTATTATTTCAAGCATGATGACTTGAAAAAATTATGTGCCTTATAAAAATAATATGCAAGGAAATGAAGGAAAGACCAAGACAAGTGACAGACTATTTCTTGAGAAGAGTTGTGTTCTAAAATATTATTTTAAAAGCTTTAATTCCAATCCTATCTAATAAAAGAGAAACATGGTAATTAGCGTACATCCGCTACCCTTCCCATTGGCTAATCAGCGAGATATGCAAATTAACTGCCAGCCAAGATGGTGGCCAGCAGCCAGGCAGCTGGAAGCTAACATGAGGCTTGCTTGTTTCAGTGACGGAGGAAACCAATGTTCCCTACCTGCCTTGCCGGCCTCTGAGCTTGCAGTTTGAAACATTATTACAAATATAGAAGCTAAACAAAACCCCAGAAACCTGCTTTCAGCGAGCTAGGATCTCAGAGCTGGAGCTGATACAGTGTTTCTATTATAGAACCCAAACAAACCAGATACCTGCAGAGGCCTCAGAGCTGGAGCCAAAGCTAAAGCTGGCCCAGAATAAAAGAAAAACGGGAGCAGTTGGGAGCTTCAGTCACCTGCCAGCCTGAAAACAGCCCTCAGCCCCTCACCCAGACGGGCCAGGCACCCCAGTGGGGACCCCCCACCCTGAAGGGTGTGTGACCAGCTGCAAACAGCCATCATCCCCTCACCCAGGCTGGCCAGGCATCCCAGTGGGGACCCCCACCCTGATCCAGGACACCCTTCAGGGTAAAGCACCCAGCCCCCACCCATGCACCAGGCCTCTATCCAATATAGTAAAAGGGTAATATGCCTCCCAGCTCCGGGATCAGCAGAGCCACGAGGCCTCCCAGCACCGGGATCAGTGGAGCTGAGAGGCCTCCCGTCACCGGGATCAGTGTGACGGGGCAGTGCCCAAACCCCCTGATCGCCCTGTGGCTCTGTGTGTGACAGGGGGCGGGGCCACAACCTCCCTATCTGCCCTGCTCTGTTCGTGACAGGGGAAGATGCCCAATCCCCTGATCAGCCCTGCTCTGTGCCTGATAGGGGTGAGCTCCCCAACCTCCTGATTGCCCTGCGGCTCTGTGTGTGACAGGGTGCGGCGCCCCAATGCCCCCCCACCCCCACGGGCCCTGCTCTGTGTGTGACGGGGTAGAGCCATAATCTCCCCATCGGCCCTGCCCTGAATGTGAGAGTGGCGGCGCCCCAACCCCCTGATCGGCCCTGCTCTGTGGGTGATAGAGGGCGGTGCCCCAACCCCCTGATGGGCCCTGCTGTGTGTGACAGGGGGGAGCTCCCCAGCCCCCTGATGGGCCCTGCTCCTGGCATGACAGGGTACGGAGCCCCAACCCCCCTGATGGGCCCTGCTCTGTGTGTGACAGGGGGCAGCGCCCCAACCCCCTGATTGGCCCTGCTCTGTGCGTGACAGGGTACAGAGCTGCAACCCCCCTGATGGGCCCTGCTCTGTGCGTGACAGGGGGTGGTGCCCCAACCCCCCAATCGGCCCTACCCTCAGCGTGGCTGAAGGTGGCATCACAACCTCTTATCTGCCATGCTCTGTGCATGACAGGGGGCGACGCCCCAACTCCCCAATCGGCCCTGCTCTGAGCCCGGCCAGGGGCTGCACCTAGGGATTTCGCCTGTCCTCTGCCACCCGGGAGCAGGCCTAAGCCAGCAGGTCGTTACCTCCCGAGGGGTCCCAGACTGCGAGAGGGCACAGGCCAGGCTGAGGGACCCCCCCTCTCCCCCCGAGTGCACTAATTTTTGTGCACTGGGCCTCTAGTAGTTATATAATTTTCCAAACCTATATTCAATAGCTTGATAGGTAAAGTGGAACAAAGTATTCTTAAAAGCACTGGATTATGTAATTTTAATATTTTTTAAATTATAGTTCCTGTCAATATAATGCAAAATATTTCCTTATGTTAGAGATTTTTTCCTATCCATACAGAAATATTCAGTTTTCTAGATATATCACACTATTTTGTGCCTATTATGCTTATTTACCCTTCCTGCTAAGAATTAGGAAAACCCTTTTTCCTATCAGTTCTTTAAAAACTAAAGCATAATCCTGGCCAGTGTTGCTCAGTTGGTTGTAGCATTGTCCCATACACTAATGGTGGTGAGTTCAATTCATGGTCAGAGCACATACCCAGGTTGTGGGTTTGATACCCAGTTGGAGTACATATGGAAGGTAACTGATTGATATTCCTCTCTTTCCCTCTCTCTATTTCTCTCCCTTCCCCTCTCTAAAATCAATAAAAATAAACAAATATATAAATATTTACATAAGTATATTTATCCTTCAAGATCTAGTTGAAATTTCAAAATACCACCAATTTGGTTACAACTCATCTCTATTTTCCTTCCCCACAAAGAATTACTTGTTTTCTCTATTTTCATAGTATCTAATCACATTAACCTTATGGTGTTTGGAAGCCAGTGCTTATGAACAACAATAAATGGTTTTGTTTTGCTTAACTCAACTAAAAATTTTATTAAATGGTTTGTAGTTATCTATGTCTTTTTTATTCACTAAACCATGACCCTCCAGGTTTTATTTTCAGGGTGTGGTACCTAGTATATACTTCATAACATTTTTCATATCTCTTTTTACTTTAATCTTTAAAAAATGAGTAAATGAATGATTAGAGGAAACAGTATAACACATTTCAATTATTTGTGTATGTATGTATGTGTAACTTTAATATTGCTTTGTCAATTCTTCTAATGTTTTAAAAAACCTATTGTTAACATTTATTTTGAGGTGCACAGACTTATATATTGATTGTGCTTTATACATAATAAAAGTGACTGTGATGAATAATGAGTGTGTATAAATAACTGCATTATCAAGCAAAAAAAAATAATAATACCCAGGAATTTTTTTAAATGAGACTCCTTGAATTCTTTTGATGGGGTAAAAAGTGCTTATGAATGTTACCCATGGATAGGTTTCAAAATCCACATTATGTAGCATATGGGTTGACATGATTAAATAATAAAATGTGTTGTGCAGGTTTCAAGAAGGTGTACTTGAACGTTGAATAAACGAACAACTTTTGGTTGAGATTGCATTAAAAGTAAAGGGAAAACATCAAGGAAATAAAATATAGTGTACACAGGATGCTAAAGAATAAGCCATGGAGGGCACTGTTGATTGGCAGGCCAAGTTGCTTTATGAGGCTTAAAGGATAAAATTCATCATATGTAAACATTTTAAACATGGAAATGGCTTTAAGTAGTAAATTAAAATCCTCTGTTATGCCAACTGCTCTGAGCTCTTCATGTATCTAAGACAGAGCAATAAATCTTAATTGAGAATATTTAATTCAACAATGGATAACTGGAAGGTTGATTTGTATATAACAGAAACCAAGGTATTCAGCCCAAACTGCCTGGAGGCTGTAACTACTTAGTCTTCAGTGATACTCAAAAAATGCTATGCTGGGCGTTCTGATAAGATTATAATGCACTTCTATTTCAAGTGTATCGCGTATACGGATTTAATAGCAAACAAGCAAGGGGAATCTAGTGAAATAGAATTTACTGGAAAGCCTGTATATCAGTGACACTGCTGTTTAAATCTAGCACTGACAGATTCAGAAATAATTGTGTGTCATAATAATTGGCAGAGAGGTAAAACTGGTCCTTGGATATGCCTGGCTGTTTAGAAAAGCTGACTGCTGCGTCCTAATTGGGCACACATTTCTCAGAAGTACCCAAGCTCTGGATTTTCCCCCACCCTCCATGCTTGAAAGAGTACCCGTTTCATTGCCTGATCTTTGCTGATGTCAGGTACTTGCTATATGAAATGAGCCTCTATGACAGCGGTTCTCAACCTGTGGGTCGCGACCCCTTTGGGGTTTGAGCAACCCTTTCACAGGGGTCGCCTAAGACCATCGGAAAACACATATATAATTACATATTGTTTTTGTGATTAATCACTATGCTTTAATTATGTTCAATTTGTAACAATGAAAATACATCCTGCACCTCAGATATTTACATTACGATTCATAACAGTAGCAAAATTATAGTTACGAAGTAGCAACGAAAATAATTTTATGGTTGGGGGTCACCACAACATGAGGAACTGTATTAAAGGGTCGCGGCATTAGGAAGGTTGAGAACCACTGCTCTATGGGAGTAACATAATTGCTAAGATTCAATATGGTTTCAAATATAAGATAAACTGATATTTGAATTCTGACTCTACCACTCATCACCACAACTAACTTCTTTCAACAAACCTCAGTTTCTGAATTCATAAACATTAAAGGAAGACTTCCAGAAATGATTACTGCAAGATGATTAATGCAAAGCATTTTGCTAGTGCTTGGCATATTCTAAGTGCTTAAAAAGTAGTCACTATAATTATGTTATTTTTGTTTCCAAAGTGATGATGGTTCTACAGTAACATACTTCCCAGGCTAAGTGCATGCAACACAAAGATACAGTTTCATGGTAAGAATACAGTTCCATAAATGGTGGTAGATAATGACTGTTTTGAGTTGATACTTCCCAGCCTCAAGAGAAAGACTTTTGTGTTTTCTCCTAACACACTGGGAAAAAATCATTTATAATCTGACAATCAATACGCATGAGGAGAAAATAAACTAAACAGCAGCTCCTCCTCACCTAATAACCTAATTTTTTTTTTTTTTTCACAGAAATGGCTCAGGGAATGCAGTGAGCAGGTTTAACCCACACATTGCTCAGACAGACTCATCATGAAAATATAATCACACTAATTCCCTGTAGTGATAAACATCAGTGAACTTCAATGAGCAAATAACACAGTAATAAATATCTCCATGTATATATCAGTATTTCATGGGCATGATCACCATGTGTACCAATAAAAACAGGCTTGTATTTATTTTCTTCACACATTTATATAGCCATTAACAGTACTAAAAAATTCCATTTTAGAAATAATCCCAGGAGAGTAGTTCTAAAAGCATCCGGTAAAGTGGGATGACAAAAACATGAATTCTTGAGAGTATTTCAAAGATTCTTCTATATCAAATGTTTCCTTCTGCGTCTTAACCTTGATATTACACTAAATAGCAGTTTAAATTTACATATAAAATCAAGAAAAATATTTTGTTCACTAATTTGCATCACACCTCTAACCTATCCATAAAGAGAAGAAAAAAATGATAGCAACAAATAATTTTACAAAATAAGAAAAGCCAATAAAACAAGTATTCGGTATAAATTAGTAAACAATATAATTTCTTTAATATAGTTCAACAAAATGTTTCTAGATCAAATACTATAACTTACTAGTAAAACAATAGTTATGATGCAACATAGTTATAAATTAGTGCATCATCTTAACTGCCCCTCCCCCTCCCCATATTACTCACAAATAAAGAATTTAAATATAGTGGATATTGCTAGGACTTTCCTGCTATAAACTTATGCACAGTAATATTTTTATAGTTAATTTACAGATAAGGGTTTTTCTAGCCTATAGGATAAATAAAAAATTATGACAGGGTCAGGGTGAAGAGGGGTTATTATAAAAATATTTTAGTTTTATCTTTATACCCTGTGCCAAAGGCATTGTCAATAAGTAGATAACTTGAGCAATACTATTTTTGCCTATTCTTTCTTTGTATGAAAAATCTCTGAGTTGCTAATGAGAGGCCAATGGCCACAGGGTTAGAAGGGGAGGGTGAGAAACAATAAGAGGAATAAGTGGAAAAGCCAACTTAGAGACCAAATACTTCCGACCTTTCCTCCCTAGCCATGCATTTCTTCATAAACAACTAACTTTAAATAAGAATACTTTGTTTCCTACACATCAGATACACTGAATGGAATGCATCATGAATCTATACCCAGATCACCAAGTATGCACTTCTTGAACATAGTAATCCCAGTCAACTAAGATACTGAGAGACTCACCTTTCCCTGGAATGTGATTACTAAACCCACCCGCCCCTGGAATGGCGATGACTTACTGTAAATGTGATGTGGCCCCAACCCAGAAGGAACACCCTGTATGGACATATACATTCACTAACCAACCAGCTCTCACCAAGTACCCCAAGCCCTCATGCCTTCCTCATTCTCCTTAAAAAGAGTTCTAACCACTGCACAGGCTGCTGCTCTCCCTTTGCAAGACAGCCCAGCTGGTCTTTCCTCTAATAAAGCCTGTGTCACCTGGTTTTTGGCCCCCGACTGATCTTTCAGATACAGGAATAAATCTTAGCTTTATTCAATTCTGTAACAGCTTCTTTCTATGTAATAGGAACCAGTATTCACTCTATTCAACAAATATTTATTGAAGATCTACTTTATGTCCCACACTGAACTTTGAACTGAAAACACAATGGTAATAAAACAGATATGGTTCCTAACTTTGTAAGGTTTTCTTTCTAGTTGGCAAACATTCTACCAACACATGGAAAATTAAAATAAAGGTAAGAGCTAAAAATGTGAAAAATAAATGATGCTAAAAGTGTCTCTAAGATACTTCAGCTTAGTCAGGGAAAGTTTCTTTGAAGAAACAATACTTGAGTTGAAATCTGGTAGCTAGGTGGCAAACTAAGAGGAGACGGGCCTTTTCTGGGTGGAGGAATATACTGTTAGGGGAAAGAGATTGGCAAGTTGAAAGGAACTATACATATGGGTGAAATGAGTAAGTTTGAGTCACGATTCAATTCCTTTTAGATTATAAAGTCCATGGGGAAAGGGATTGTATCTCCCTATTCATCTCTTTTCCATTAGGCAGGATAATATAGGAACTCTTTTTTTCTTTTCTTTTCTTTCAAGATCCTACAAACATACAAACTCGCATATGGATCTTTACCACACATTCCTGCCTCTCTCTGTCATTATTATGCTAACACTGTAAGGGAGGCATTATGTAACAGTCATCTATGTGTCATGCACAGGGCTTACCATTACACGTTAACAGTAGTCACGTACCACATGGATTTGGATTTTAAAAAGCAAAATTGATTATGGAGTTGTTTGTTTCTCTCTCTCTTTCTCTCTCTCTCTGTAATATTTATAGGTAAATACTTCTGCAACTATTCAAAACATTCTCAAGCATTGTTTCTTTCTCTCCTCTAGGTAAAAAATGATATTTTACCACATTTTATATAATAATCTACAGCAAAGTTAACATGGTTCAAAACTTGTGATGTTAGTGTGCCAACATGGCTGGGCCTCAATCCCCAGTTATTTGATTAAACACTAGTTTAGGTTTTGCAGTGAAAGTATTTGAAGATGTGATTATCACCTGCAATCAGATAACTTTAACGAAAGGGAATTGTTATCCTAAATAATCTTGGTGTGTCTAATTCAATAATTAAAAGGCCTTAAGAACAGGACTGAGGTTTCTTTAGGGAAGAAGAAATTATGCCCCAGTGAACAGCTCGGCTCCTGCCTGAGAGTTTCCATCCTGCCCAAGGATTTCAAATTTGCCTAGCCAGCCCCCATAATCTCACACACTAAATCCTTAGGATACATCTCCTTTTATATACCTACTAGAGGCCTGGTGGACAAAAATTTGTGCACTCAAGGGGGTCCCTCAGCCTGGCCTGTGCCCTCTTGCAGTCTCCCTGTGTCACAGATAGAGGCCCGGATCTCCCGGGCAGCATCTTACGCTGCCTTCCCTGCCTCCCCGGGTCACGGATCAGAGGCCCAGACCCGCGGGCGGCTACTGGCGCTGCCTGCCCCACCTCCCCGGTCACAGATCGGAGACCAGGACCCTGCGGGCGGCGTCTCCTGCTGCCTACCCCACCTGCAGTATGCAAATTTAACGGCCATCTTTGTTGGGTTAATTTGCATACTCTTCTGATTGGCTGGTGGGCAAAGCGAAGGTATGGTCAATTAGCATCTTTGTATTTTATTATTGTAGATCAGGGGTCCTCAAACTTTTTAAACAGGGGGCCAGTTCACTTTCCCTCAGACCGTTGGAGGGCTGGACTATAGTTCAGAAAAAAAACTATGAACAAATTCCTACGCACACTGCACATATCTTATTTTGAAGTAATAAAACAAAAAGGGAACACATACAATATTTGTATTTGCATGTGGCCCGTGGGCCATAGTTTGAGGACCTCTGGTGTAGATATTTATATCTATCTGTCATCTATCTACTTACCTATCTACACAAGCTATTGGTTTTATTTCTCTCATGAACTCTGCTGGATACACAACTGTGTCCTATTGTAGATAAGTTTTTAGAGTCAGCTGGTGAAAAATATATTAGTGTGCACATTTTTTTACAAAGAATATTTTTAATTCATTTTAAATAAGAAAAAATGATCCAAGAAATTTTATAGATAAGAGCTAAAACCATTCTCTATATTAACTTGGCTTTACTATTCTCAGAAACTCTTGTCCAGTAAGACAAGATTTGCAGATAATATTATTGTCCAATTTAGGAATTTCCTGACTAACCCAACAACTCTTCAGCAAACAAGCACCAAATGACACTTTTACATTAAGATACTTGGAACCCACCTTCCCTCAAAATCTTCTTTCTGTATCCACCAACCAAAAATTATTATATCATAATCCTTAATCCTAACCAAGACCCCTATTGAAATATTTGTCTTAAACCAGAGTGCAAAATCTCAGTTACTATTTCATTGGCCCTTTCCCCTCTAAGACACTACTAAGATGATGATGAATTAATGCTCACTTTTATTGTGGTACACAAGAAATCTGGCTTTGTCTACACCACAGGTTGTTTTAGTAATATTTTGAGAAGCCCAGATTTAACATAGAGGAGAGACAAAAATAAACACTCATGTATTCACTATATAGAACTGAACACTATTAATACTTTGTTTGTATTTCATTTGAATCTTTTATGAAATATAAAATACATTTTCTTTTTTAAAATATAAAAATTCCCTTTTGAATGTCATTATTGTTCCTTTCCAAAGACAACTGTTATTGTAAAATTAGTCTGCATAGTTGCAGTTTATTTTGTCCATATCTTTGTGAATATGTGCACCCAGGATCAATGTATATTAATGATGTGTGTTTCATTTTAAAGATATATAAATGGTATCATGCCATATCATTCTGCTAATTACTTTTTTCACTCAATGCTCTTGAAATCTATTTATGTCTTCATATATGTTTATATACACAAATATGTCTGTAGGTATATACGGTATTTCAGCACATAAACATGCTGCATTTATGTACTCCTTTTTCTTTTTTTTAAACATTTTTTATTAATTTCAGTGAGAAAGGGAGAGGGACACAGAGATAGAAACATCAATAATGAGAGGTAATCATTGATTGCCTGCCTCCTGAATGCCCCACCCTGGGGATCAAGCCCTCAACCTGGGCATGTGCCCTGACCTGGCATAGAATCATGACTTCCTGGTTCATAGGTCAACACTCAACCACTGAGCCATGCTGGTTGGACTACTCATTTATCTTTTGATGGTGATTTACACTTTTTCCATTTTCTTTATTATGAATGATTCATTGAACATCCTTGTATTTGTTTCAGCACACACACACACAAGACTCATAAGGAAAAAAAAAGATACACACAGACTAAAAGTAAAGTGGTGGAAAAAGATGTAGCATGTAGACAGAAATGACAAAAATGCTGGGGTAGCAATACTTATATCTGAAAAAAATAGAATTTAAAACAAAGGCTACAGTAAGAGACAAAGGACACTATATAATGATAAAGGGATCAATCTAATAAGAGGGTATAACCATTATAAACATTTTTGTACCCAAAATAGAAGCACCTAAGTATGTAAAGCAAATCTTGATGGACATAAAGGGAGAGGTTGATAGTAATAGAGTCAGAGTAAGGGATTTTAACCTCCAGGGACATCAATGGAGAGAACTTCCAGAAAGAAAATCAATAATAAAATGATGGCCTTAAATGACACACTAGATCAGGTGGGCTTAATTGTTATCTTCAGAGCATTTTACTCCAAAGCATCACAATATATATTCTTTTCAAGTGCTCATGGAATATTTTCTGGGATAGACCATATGTTAAGGCACAAATAAAACCTCATGAATTCAAGAAGATTGCAATCATGCCCTGGCCAATGTGGCTCAGTTGGTTGAGCATCATACCTTGCACCAACAAGTCACCAGTTCAATTCCCAGTCTGCCATATTCTCAGATTATGGGTTCAATCCCTCATCAAAGTGTATATGGGAGGCAAACAACTGATGTTTCTTTCTTTCTCTCTCTCTCTCTCTCTCTCTCTCTCTCTCTCTCTCTCTCTCTCTCTCTCCTCCTGTCTCATCTCTCTCTTTAAAATAAATATATATATATATATTTTAAAAATCTTGAAATCATATAGAATTTTCTCTGGCTATAATGATATGAAACTAGAAAGCAATCAATCATAAGAAGGAAACTGAAAAACACACAAAGATATGGCAGCTAAATAACATGCTACTAAACAATGAATGGTAATAATAAGATCAAGGAAGAAATTAAAAGGTACTCTGAAACAAATGAAAATGAAAACACATAATCCAAAATCTATGGGACACAACAAATGTAGTCCTAACAGGGAAATTAATTCCCTCACGAGACAGAAAAAAAATCTCATATAAACAATCTAACTTGATACATAAAGAAACTTGAAAAAACAACAACAAAGCCCAAAGTAAATAGAAGAAACAATAAAGATCAGAGCAGAAAAAAAAACACATAAAAACACACAACACAAAATAGAATCTAGAAATACAAGACAAAAGATCAATAAAAGCAAGTGCTATTCTTTGAAAAGATAAATACGAATGACAAACCTTTAACCAGACTAATCAAGAAAAAGAGGACCCAAATAAATAAAATCAGAATTGAAAGAGGATAAGTAACAACTGATATCAACAAAATACAAAATATTGTGAGAAAATATTTTGTACAACTTTATGCCAAAAAGTTGGACAATACAGAAGAAATGGCTAATTCCTAGAAACATACAATGCTCTGAAACTGAATCAGGAGGAATCAGAGAATCTGACTAGGCAGATTACAACTAGTGAAATTTAAGCAGTGATAAAAATAAAAAACAACAACCTCCAACAAACAAAATTCCTGGATCAGGTGGCTTCATAGGGGATTTTACCAAACATTCAGATAAAAAGGAACAATTATCTTCCTCAAACTGTTCCAAAAAATTAAAGAGGAGCAAAGACTCCCAAGTTCATTTTATGAGGCCAGCATTATCCTAATTCCCAAACCAGAATAAATGACACTACAAAGAAAAAAAAATATAGGCCAATATCCATGATGAACATAGATGCTTAAATCCTCAACAAAATATTAGCAAACCGGATCCATCAATACATGAAAAAGATCAGAGATCATGATCAAGTAGGACTATTCTGGGGATACAAGGTTGGTGCAATATGTGCAAATCAATAAATGTGATATACCACATAAACAAAATGAAGAATAAAAACCACATGATCATATCTCTAGATGCAGAAAAATGATTTGATAAAACCCAACACCCATTTATGATAAAAACTCTCAGCAAAGTGGGAATAGAAGGGACATACCTCAAGGGGATAATGGCCATATATAACAAGCTAGAGCAAACATCACACTCAATGCGCAAAATCGAAAGCATTTCCCTTATGCCAACAAATTAGACAATAAGACAGGGATGTCTACTTTCACCATTCTTATTCATCATAGTACTGGAAGTCCTAGCCACATCAATCCGACAAGAAAAAAATAAATGCCGAAACCGGTTTGGCTCAGTGGATAGAGCGTCGGCCTGCCGACTGAAGGGTCCAGGGTTCGATTCCGGTCGGGGGCATGTACCTGGGTTGCGGGCATATCCCCAGTAGGAGATGTGCAGGAGGCAGCTGATCGATGTTTCTCTCTCATCGATGTTTCTAACTCTCTATCTCTCTCCCTTCCTCTCTGTAAAAAAATCAATAAAATATATATATAAAAAAAATAAAAAGCATCCAAGTTGGAAAGGAAAAATGAAAACTGTCATTATTTGCAGATGACATGATACTATATGTAGAGAATCCTAAAAGTTCCCACAATAAACTACGAGAACTGGTAAATTAATTCAGTAAAGTAGCAGGATACAAAATAAATATCTAGAAATCAGTTGCATTTTTATGCACCGATAATGAACTATCAGAAAGGGAAACAGTATTGAATTTTAAACTGTAAAATAAAACATGTATTCTTCTGCTAGATTTCTAGGAATTCTATTCTATGATTATTCTTACTGAATTCATTTATACTCTTAATACTACAGACAATCAAATCATTCATATTCCAGTCTATTGGACCCAATATATCTTCCATTACTTCTGTTTAAGGTTCTACTATTAAAGGCCAGACATGCTCCTCATAACTTTTATTCATTCAATTCTCATGAGAACTTTATAAAATAGATATTTTTTTTTCTTGATTTTACAGATGAGAAAAGCCAGCACCACGAGCAAAGAGTAATTTGCCCAAGGTCACTAAGTTTAATGAAATCTAAAATGATTTAGTTTCTGACACCCTTTAGGAGCAGGATAGTGTCAAATTCTTATCAATACATCAAATACAGAAATCTGACACTAAAAAATCTGTTTATTCAATAAATTTCTAAGTCAAAAGACATACACAATTCTAATTAAGGTGTACTTTGTAATAAAGATTCTGTAGGGTTTTTTCTGGTAAAATAGTGTATCTTGCACAAATTAAAATGAAAAATTGTGACTTTGGATTCATTTAAAAGTAATTTTCAAATCCTATCTAATAGTAGACAAACATGGTAATTGACCATACCTTCGCTATGCCTCCCATTGGCTAATCAGCATGATATGCAAATTTACCACCAACAAAGATGGCAGCTAATTTGCATACTGCAGGCAGGGCAGACCAGTGCGAACTGCCATCCGGGCCCCCATGTGCCGCCTAAGCCCCGTCGCCAGCTGGGACCCCCGTGAGCGGCTCTGGGCAGCGGGGCTTGGCAGAGTGAAAGAGCCACCTAAGCCCCATGGGACCGCTGTGTGCGGCCCTGGGCAGGCGGGGCTTGGCAGTGCGATCAGCCGAGGAAGCCCTATTCTTGCAGGAATCCTCCTGCAATGGGCTTCTAGTATAATAATAACTGACATGGAGTAGACATCTAATATTTGTTATTAAAGGTCGAGTCTTCATCTATATATGCTTAAAATATCATTGGGCACGTAACACCTGAGGGACCAAGTATAAAGTGTAAGTAGCAACACTAATTTCTTTCTTGTAAACTTTTCTTATATAAGCTGTTAGTTTTTTTTCTTTAACTTATTTTGAGCAGAAAAATGGATATTGAGCATTAAAGAAGATAAGGTTCACCCCATTAAAGAAACAAGCATGTAACCTAAAGCTACTACATTACAATATAAGGACTTTATTTGCACGTGCTATTTCCAGCATACTCATTTTTACATTTTAAATATTCTGAATAACTCCAGATAAGTGCTAACTGAATTGGTTTAGTTCAAAATAAGTCATTTGTATGGCTCCCAATCTTTAGAGCCCTTGTTTCTTTTGTTCTATCATCTTCCACACAGAAATGTTAGCATTTCATTTTACCTTTAATTCCTAACACTACTTTGTATTTCAATTGTGTATCAAATTTTAGAACAGTCCAAGGAAAAGAGCTGTTAAAGTATCATTTTATATCAGATGTTTATATATGAAAAAATTATTTATTGCAAATATTGTTGATACTATACCTTTATTAAATCATCACTATTAAAAATAACCTACTTTAAGTAAGTGTACTTCCACATTTCTAAAACTGAAAAAAAAGTTTTAAAACGTCATGGTGTATTGATTTTATTCCCAAACTAAAACTATACTATATCCAATTCAAAATTATTTTCTTTTGTATATTCCATCATTTTTCACATTTAACATAATATCAAAATCCAGTTTCATTTACAGATTTTTTAAAAGGTATTCTGAGATGACAAATAAGCAATATGATAATTCTTGCCTCTCAAAGAAACATTCGAAATTATGAGGGATGAGTGATTATAATTTGAAAAGAAAATGATGGTGTTTTGCCAAAACCGGTTTGGCTCAGTGGATAGAGCGTGGGCCTGCGGACTGAGGGGTCCCGGGTTCAATTCCGGTCAAGGGCATGTACCTCGGTTGCGGGCACATCCCCAGTGGGAGATGTGCAGGAGGCAGCTGATCGATGTTTCTCTCCCATCGATGTTTCTAACTCTCTATCTCTCTCCCTTCCTCTCTGTAAAAAATCAATAAAAATATATTTTAAAAAAAAAGAAAATGATGGTGTTTTAACAAATAATATACAATGGTTGGCAAAGGTAAAAAAACAAACTAAATGAACATAGCTGAGAGTGAATGAAAATAAAATAGCAACAACTTAACCTCAAATCATTCTAACTATTAATAATGGCACAATAATGATGGGGAAGTCTCAGTACAATATATTGGCACTGTAGCAACACAAACATTCACTGGTGAAAATAAGGTATTTATTACTTACATTAAGTTTTAAGCAACTCCAGTGCTTAAGTTATTGTAAAATGACTCTTATCGAAAGGCTTTTATTTTTATCCATAAAAAGGTTGCTTTCTCCTTACCCCACATAGACCCAATGAATGTAATAAGATTGAAAATTTCCTAATTTAATTTCTATTACTAATCTGTAATATTGTCTTTCAGGTTCTAGAGCAGAGATTGATTGCATAATATAGTTTTATCATATTAGAAACTGCAGTGATTATTCAAAAGACAACTTACCCACTGGTTCCTTTTGATTCTGAAAAAGAATTTTGCTATTACTGCCATCCATGTTTGCCATGTTGATTGTGTTTCCATCTGTCCAGTAAAGTTTCCTTAATTCAGAAAAGATATGGTTTAAAAATATTAGATGTATATCTGCTCGTTGACTAGAAATATACATGAAAGAAGAAAATTAATGTTAAAGTAAATTTTTAGCCCAGTATTAATTTCTTATAGGAAGGTCCCAAATTGTAGAGCCACTTGCTTATAGTAACCTTCATATTTGCCTGGGAAGAAGGCATCACTCTTGCTTTTTCCTATAACTGAAGGATAATTTTCTATCTCACTTCTTTTTACCTCCTACATTCACAATTGAATATTTAACTAGGACCACAGTAAATTCTTCCCATTAAAAGTAATGCATCAATATTGAGTTATCTTGGCTTTGATAAATCAGGCATCTTAGAAAGGAACTGTCATTTCAACCATTCCCATGGAAAGTGCTAAGAAGAAAGAATTTATTTTAGCCCTACACAAGCTTTCTATGTGGGTACATGCTGACTAACCAGTAAATGGGAGAGTCTAATCTATTTATGATAGCAACATGTGGTAAATGTTATCAACAATTTGTTCTTGAAAATAAATCACTGACTGTTTCATGCATTTTAAAAATTGTGATTCCTTAAAAATAAAAATTAATGAGATTTTATAATAATGTATAAGAATCTGATTTTATGCAAAGAACAAAAATCTCTAACCAGGGATCCCTTTTACAATTTCCATATTCACATTTGCTTTTCTGACTCTAAAACATATACGTGTCCCCTTAATTAGACTAAGATTTTTTTATTTTTTATTTTCAGGTACAGTAGATATTGAATATTATTTTATATTAGTTTCAGGTATACAGCATACTGGTTAGACAATTATATAATTTACAAAGTGATAAAGTGTTTTTTTATATAAAATCAGAGCAAAGATGTGTGAAATTTTAGAAAAACTTAAAAAATAATCATACTTTACCCCCTGACTGGGTGAGCTGTCAGACACTGTGGCTTATCGATTCCATGAATAATTGAGGTTTTCAAAGATCCATCTAGTCTTGCCACATTAATCTGTGTTTCATCAAATTCTGAGCTAATCCAGTACAAATTCCGTGAGACCCAATCCACTGCTAGCCCTCTGATACTCTGAATATCTACAAAACAGGAAAAAGAAAATTAAAAGTAAATGAAGTTTCTCATTCTTTCGGTTTTTCAAATAAGTTATTTTCTGTCTCAGGGAAATTTTAATTTACACTGTAATTTGTTAGCTAAAAATGTACAAGATTCTAATCGCAATCCCTCATCAGCCCTTCTTAAAACATGAATAATCCTTAATGTCTTACTGCGCAGCCGTTTTGAAACCTGACACCTCAATTAGCATTGAAATTACACTAACAGTCCATGATTCACTAGTAAACACTTAGCAGCAGAAACAAGCTGCAGTCCTATGGGCCAAGGTGACGAAATTCAAATTAGAGTAATAGCTTCTCCAGTTGGTAGCACATCTTTCTAGCTAGGAGAAAGTACTTGTGAAGCATCAACAAATGTGCTATTTTATGTTTTAAGTGCCAATTTGTTACTGAAATGAAATAAAACAAGTCAACTTTCCTAAAAGAATTAATAGACTTGAACATCCTTCAAAATAGAAAGTTAACCGACTCAGATATGAACAAAGAATCTAAAACCTTTTTAACATTCCTCCATCGTGGATTCTACAGAAATTACTGAAATCTAATTAAGTTTCAGTACGTTATAGCCAATATGAATATTTGGGTTGTTATTCCTTGATTATTCAATTAGGCATTTAAAAAAAGTGATGGAATTTAGGCTTAAATACAATTGCATATTTTAATTAAAGAAATAAATTAAAATAAAGTCTTAACAGTGATAGATACAGAAAATCTTTTCAGCATATTAACATATAAAGTAGGCCATTTAGCCCCCTACCTGAGGCATTTTATAACTCTAACTTGGCCTTGCCTTGATTTTGCAAAACTTAAAAAATGTGTTAGCGGAATGTACCTTCTGAGTTCTCTAGACCCATCTGTGTTACTCAAGTTTACAAAACAGCTGGAGACTGTTAAATGAAGATGCTGACTCAGCAGGTGTGGTGCAAGGCATGATTCTGAAAGTTCTAACTAGCTCCCCCTTGCGGCTACACTGCTCCAAGCAGAGGCTCCAATCTAAGTGCCTCCAGAACCTCATAGCCACTGCTACTTACCTCATCGAATTGCTACATCTTCCTATTTAACATTTTCAAAAAATGCCACAAAGCTAGATTTGCACCTGAAAAGGAAGACTCCAGATTGCAATACTTGCCAACTCGTTGAAAATTAAACAGAGCAAAACAATACACAGAGGCCTGGCAGTTCTGGGTCAGCTCTAAAGTGTAGTGTTGGCCTGGGGACCTCTACCACACCAGATTTCCTGGAATGTCGACCACGCTGACTTTCCTGCTCAAAAATCCTTGAATTGTTTCTAAATAAGTTTTAATGACGGTGCCCTTAGAAGATATTTCTCAGGTTTCAGTAACTCTAATCAACACCCTCTCATTCTGCAACTTACCTTTCATCATTAATTTATTGGTATATTGGTGGATTTTGAATGTGAACTTCATTTCTAAATTCAAAATTTGAAATTTATTTTTATTTAACCTACTCACTTCCCTCTTTTCTAAAAAAAAAAAGAGAGAGAGAGAGAGAGAGAGAGAGAGAGAGAGAGAGAGAGAAAGAAAAGAAAGTAATACAACACCTCTGTAAAGCTCAATCTGCCATGTCTGATACTTCATTATTTGCCCCATCCAGAATATTTATTCCTCATTCTCCTTCACTCTCTGGAGTTAATTGGTTGCTGAGAGATAGATAGTATTATAATGAGACCTGGCTTCATGTTTTAGGTTGTGTACCTGTATTTTGTTTTTAAACAAGTCACATAAATTTTGGCCTCTTACAGGAAAATTAGTGACCTGGTGCATGAATTCGTGCACATTGAAAGGAAATTAATTAGAAGAAATGTTTTAATATTGCTATTTGCCCTTTCTCTATAATAGAAGTGTCAACCAAATTCACGATTGACAATTGCAGATCGAAACACATGCATGCAATTAGCGCCAACAAAAGCTTTATATGTATCACACATGCGCGAGTCAACTTAGCCTTTTATATATATATATATATATATAGAATAAACTCGCTTAATTAGACCTACTTTCTGATGTAGCTAAACTTTTTCCAGCCCAGTGAAGCATACCAACTTCTCTTCAGGTACCTGTCAGCAACACAGCAGTAAATATCAACACGAAGCAGATTAATATTGTAGATCACGCAGGGAGAACAAAGGGTAAAATATTTAACTGCAGCAGTGTTTGACTATATTCTGTGCAGTGAGAAAACCTGAAGTCATTTTTAAGGTCCACCATTTCTTAGTTCTTTTCAGTCAGCTCAAGTTTCTAAGCTTTCTAAATCTCTGTTTTCTGGCTAATGAAAAGAAAATAGGATTCCACCGAGTCTCTTATCTATCTCCTCCAGGACTTCTGTGAGGATCAAATGAGATGAGGCATGGGAAAATGCTTCACAGACATTTGGTTACAGTGTAAAATGTTTCTACCTGGGTATAAAGCAAATCGTGTTTCTGGGCTGAAGAAAATGCAAGGAGACTAGTCGCTAGGGAGAGGAATCTAGGAATTGCTATGTGACATCATTACACAGATGGACACTTAGCAGATTAGCCATTTTATATATATAGATTAGGCTAATTATAGATAACACAAAGGATTTCTGTGAATATTTTATTATATGATATGTATTTGTGTACCTTAATGCAGGGTGGAAGGCTACTTTGCCAATCCAAAGACTTAATATCTTCTGTATTTTTACTCTGGATTGCTTGGTATTGGCAAGAATAATGAAATTAGTTTTTATTTCCTCTAAAATACATGGCTACCCAAAGTAGTGTTGTTTTTTGGTGGTTGTTTTTTGTTTTGTTTTGTTTTGTTTTTTTGTTTTTTGTTTTGGTTGTCTCTATTGCTCAAAATTTATTTCTGATTGAGTCATAATCACATCCTAGAGAATACAATACACTGTTAAACTGGAACGCTAGCCAATGTAATCTATTAATACCTGTTTAGTCCTTGCCAATTATATGGTTCATGCTCTCCCAAATCTACTTCTGTCTTTAATACCACAGTAGCATCCAGCCTTTTTCCTCTTTCAAGCAGTTGATTTAGCTGCTGCCAGGTTATTTTTCTAACTAGAGAGCCCTGGATCATGACCTTTGTTTGCCCCATGGTATTCCATTGCTTCCAGCCACTTAGAAAGTGATGTCTAAATTCCTTAGCTTGGATTTCTATCTAATCTGAATATAACTACCTTCCCAATCACATTTCTCACTATTTTTAACAATTACCTTACATGTCAATCATACTGATGTGCTTTCAGATTTCCAAAGGTGTCCTGTCCTTTCCAACCTATAAGGAATTCTCTGGCCAATGTCTTTCAATGTATTGTGATAGTTATTTGCTGACATATTACTACTATCACCTATACTTCTTGAGGGCAGGGTCCTTGCTAATTTATCTTTATAGCTCTCATCCTCAAATATATACAAATTACCTTCAAAATAAATATCATTAATGAATTGATGAGTACATTCATAACATGCACAATCTACAACTTTAAGATGTGTGAGCTGAAATCAAAATATCTTAAAAAAAAAAAAAAGACAATACAGAGGCTTGTGTAGCCATAGGGGCAAAACCTTGCAATGAGACTCTAGGGATTCATGGATTTGTAGTTAGTTGCTCAGTTCAGAGGGTTCAGACCTTAAACTCACAAAGAGTAGGAGAGCTAAACAAGGACACACTCAGGTATTATCCAAAGGGTGTAAATCCTCAGTGACAGGTCACTGGGGAAAAATAATTGGCCTGCTCCAAAAGGAGAATATTTTAAAATAAAATGTTTTTTAAAGTATTATGTGTAAGATAAAGAAAAATGAGTGGGATATTTTAAAAGAAAAATATGCTTTGAAATAATAAGCAAGGTGCATTAATTTACTTTTAAAATTCTCATAAGATATAAATGAGAACCAAAAGTAACTTTTACATAGTTTTAAAAATACAATATAAAAAAAAAGTATCAGGGGCATTAACTAGCAGCTTAGGCAGATTAACTAGTGAACTGCAATGCAAATCGAAGGACATTAGCCAGAGCCAACACAGAGAAATAAAACGATCAGAGGAATTGGAGGTTACCATGAACTATCTTGCACATGTAGTCAGTTTCTAAAGGTGGGGGTACAGAGACTGGTTAGAGAAAATGGTAAGAGAGAACATCTGAGGGTTTTTTGTTTTCTCTCCAGGTTGATGAAGGACATGACCTCATAGGAGGCACAAGACTCTTAGTGGCTAAATAAAAAAAAAACCATTGTCATGAGGAAAAATAAAACATGAAAAGTAGCTAAAGAGAAAAGAAGAGAAAAAAGACTAAAAGGAATAACAATTAGGTAAACATGGAGGTTCAATACAGCAATGAGGGATGCCACAAGGTAGTGGGATGATATCTGGAGAAGATGGAAAAAAAACAACTCTGAACTTGGAATTTATAGTCAACACAATTATTATACTATAACAACAAACACCAAAATAATTTTCTTTAAAAAGGGGCACAGGATTTGAATATACATTTATCCAAAAACAGATACAGAAACGTCAGTATGAAAGGACGCCCGGCATCACTAATCATTAGGAAATGCAAATCAAAACCACCATTAGTTGCCACCTCACCATCACTAGAATGGCTACTATACAACAAAACAAATTTTTAAAAGGAATTAGAAAAAAAACAAGTGCTAAGAGGGATTTGAAAAAATTGGAACACGTGCGTGTCTTATCGGTAGGAATGTGAAATGGTACAGCCTCTGTGGGAGACAGTGTGACAGTTCCTCAAATAATTAAAAATAGAATTACCTTATGATCCAGCAATTCCACTTTTGGGTAAAAAGTCAAGGACTGCATAATGACATTCTGGTCAAGGACAGACCGCATATATGAAGGTGGTCCCATAGGATTACAATGGAGCTAAAAATTCCTGTTACCCAGTGACATTTTAGCCACAGTGACATCATAGCCGTCTAACGTGGTGGCACAAGGCATTGCTATTTTGTGCTGTTCTCAGTCTATTGATAGTAATGCTATTGGATACAAATGCCTGAAGGCACTCACCTGGGTCCTGGCGAGCTTTCCACAGGCACTTCCCCTCCCTAAAGCAATGTTGCAACTGCACAGACCCTTTGGGTTCTTATTCCAGTTGTAAGACACCCTTGAGCAGTAACCATTAGCAAACCTTGAAGTAAAAAAGTTTATGACTTACAGGCTCAGAAATGCCCAGTGCACACCAGGAGGCACACAGTAAGGTTGGTGGGGAGAGCGCACTGCACACAGGGTCCTGGGCTTCCACTTTTTTGGGGATCAGGGATGGGTCCTTGAGTTTCAAGGACTCACTCTTTATTGGTGAATTTGAAACATAAGAATGAGAATTTAAAGCACAAGCATAGAAAAAAAAGTACCCTAACCATTTAGGGAAATCCACCAAGATCTCCAAAAGGAGCCTCGCACAGAGAGGTGGGCTGATTCTTTATCTTGTTGTGCAGCTGGCAATGAGCTCCTTCAAGATAGCTTTCCAGAAGGGGATGCCTCTTTGAAATGGGTGTGTTCAGCAATCAAAGCTTAAGTCAGAGCTCACACTACCATTACCCCCACATGTTTGTGGTGGGTACTGGTGCAAACAAATCTACTGCACCACCAGTCCTGTGAAAGGATATCTCATACAATTACAGTGTAGACTATAACAGCCAGGTTTGTGTAAGTACACTCTTTGATGTCTGGTCAGTGATGAAATATCCTAATGACGTATCCCCATGGTTAAGTAGTGTATGACTTTTATACCCCAAAGAATTGAAAGCAGAGTCTCAAAGAGATATCTGTACACCTCTGTTCATCTTAGCACTTTTCACAATAGCCAAAAGGAGGAAATGATGCTAATGTCAAACAACAAATGTATGTATAAACATGTGAAACACGCATATGATGAAATGTTATTCAGTCTTAGAAAGAAAGGCAGTTCTGACACATGCTACAGTATGGATGAACCTTGAAAACCTCATGCTGAGTGAAGTAAGCCATTCACAAAAAGACAAATGCTAAATGACCCCACGTATATGAGACACCTAGAGTAGACAAATTAGACACAGAAGGTAGAATGGTGGTTGTCAGGAGTTGGAGGGAGAATGGACTGCGGAGTTGTTGTTTAATGGGTATAGACTTTCAGTTTTGCCAGATGAAGTCTTCATGTGAATGGACTTACATTACTGAATTGTATGTTTAAAAAATGTCAAGATGATAAATTTTATGATATGTATTTTACCACAAGTTTTAAAAGTATCTTTCATAAATGAAGGCTAAATATCTTTTCAGATTATAGATTATCATTAAACTATAGGAACATTAAAAGATGTAATTCAGAGAGAAGAGAAATGATCACAGAAGGAAGGCCCAAGATGAAAGGCGTGAGGAATAAGAACAAAAATTGGTTAGCATGTAGATAATTCTGTATGCAAAAGAACTGCTTGTCAATTCTCTTATTTATGTTTTTTCTATGAACTGGACCTACTGACACCAGCATCTTGAGGGTGAGCACAAACACTTTCTACAGGAAATGAGGCATGCCTTCAAAGGAGATTCCAACTCTCTCTCTCTCTCTCTCTCTCTCTCTCTCTCTCTCTCTCTCTCCATATATATATATTTAATTTATATGCTATACAAATTAATAATACATCCATAAATGAATGATCCAGCTTAAGAAATAGAACATTAAAAATACTTCAGAAGCCTTCTACGCTCACCCTAATTTTATACCCTCCCAATTCTTGATTTTGTAAGTTTTAACAAATATCTCAAATCTTTATTTTTTTTTTCCTAGAGACTATAGGGGCAAAAGTTTAACTTCATATAATCTCGCTATCTCTTAATGGCCTAACCTATAATTATTCCTATCCAACTTACTGATGATAAAGCAAGCCTCCTTCCTTTATTCCCATCTGGATCCATGTCCCCAACATCTTTCCAACTATCTGGTCAATTTCACCTCACTCCAGCATCAGGATTAATTACTTCTACAACTGCCATACACTTGGTGTCCACACCTTCTTATACTTCTCATTATTCTAGTCTAATTTTTATTTCAGATTTAGAACATTTCTATAACTTTCTACTTGTATCTTTACGTATGGTTTCTCACGTATCCAAACCAACTTCCTGGTATCCACCTGGTTTATCTTCCAAAGAGACTGAATTACCTGCACACATCTGTAAAAGTCATCAGGGGCTCTCCATTACCTTGTGGGGAAAAAATAATAATAACAGCTCCTCCCCCTGTTATAAGACCTCCTGTAATCTGCCATCATGTTAACCTTCTACTTTACTCTCCTCCAAGGTCCAAAGACCCCTAACTACTCCCTCTTCTTTGAAGTGTCCAGGCATTTGTGCCTACCGACATCTCAACCTGGATTGATTTTACTACCATTCCCCCCAAGGCCGAGGTAGACTACAACTTCCTAAGTGGGAACTTTGGTAATCCCATGTACCCTGAGAACTCAGTGCTCCCTGTGAGAAGTGGTTTACACCCATATTAAATGCCTCATTTCATTTATCCTTATAATTTAGTTAATTGTTTAGCTCATTCTTTCATCAGATATGAAGAGCCTTGAGATTATGGACTGTCTCAGTTAAATAATAGCCATTGTCCAATCCATTCAATGTCCCAGATACAGAATTCAGGATATGGTGTTAAATAAAAGCAAAAAAAAAAAAAAAAAAAAAAAAAAAAGCCCATGGAATAAAATTAAATAGCCTTTATATGCTTCAAACTAAAAGGTAATGAATAAACATAGAATTATTTCTTATTTAGCACCTATTGCTCTAGACTAGAGACATAGTTCTCAAGGGAACGACATTTATGTGTCATTTTTGACTTTCTTTTCCTGTAAAAAAAATCACAGATGTTGACATTCTTTCACCAACAGGCTTTCTGCATAAAAGTAAAAATTGAAAATTCTATTCGGGAATAGGCAAAACAACAGATGTTTCCCTTCCAAACTTTCTACTTTAATTCATAGCCTGTTTCTGAAATCTAGCTCTCACTGTTATTACTGACCTGTTTTCATTTATTTCATCCTCTCTGGGGCAATTTTCACAATAGTTTTTATTTTCTAAGCATTTTTATTACCGGGTACAATTAAACTTGCAAACTAGAGGGAATGAATGAATCTTTAGTACTTACTGACAAACAATTGTTGGCAAAAGTAGATAACAATTTCTAGTACTGATGGAAATCTAATCTGAAATAGGTCCAATTAGATTCAAAGTTACATTGGGAATTAAATTTTACATAATGTGATCAAAATATGTGTTTTAAATGGCTTATATTTTTGCAATTTAGAAAAGTATATGATTATATGATAATTTCTTAGCACATAAGAGAATATTCTTTATAGAAATAAACAGGTACACTTCAAATTCATATTCATTTTTTATTCATTTTAACTTCTGGCTAACTCATCCTAACTCTTTAATTCATTCAGATAGTAATAGCACTTGCCTAAAACTGAGTCCTTAATTTTTCAAAGACAAGCAATTTATACTTGTCCCTAGAATAACCAGATACATCAGAGGTCTTTTCCTATTAAAAAAAAAAGTGATTCTATTGACAATGGTCTGGAATCTCATAAAGCTGCTAATATACCTCTGAAAGCTTTTCCTTAATAGTTCAGAATAAACAATGAAAGCATGTGATCTAACCTTTACTCTTCACTCAGGTACTATTAGATGAGCTCTGCAGAGTGTACCGCGTGTATATTAAGGGAACACTGGAAAACCATGTAATGCACAAACCTTGTCATTATATTAACCCTTCAGCTCCCCACCTTTCTGAGTTTCCTTGTGGGTAAAAGAAAGGGAAACTTAGTGAAAAAGAGGATAGTGTAGGACTCAGCAGGCCTAATTCAAACTTGGATGTATAAAAGCTTTTCTGTTTTGTAAACTGAACAAAATGCTTTCTCATTTTTAAGAGCAGAAAGTAGCATTTGCCTCAAAGCACTGTATGAGGAATAAAAAGTATATAAAATAAAATAATGAAATATACAAATCTAAAAAGTCTATATTACCCCTAACTTCTATTAGGAAATCTAAGGTATATTAATTTCTTTTTTTCTTACTATGTCAATTACAAGAAATACTTGAGAGTTTTGGGGGGAACCTTTTATCCAATAAGGTATTATTCTGGGCAGTACACAGTACTCAAGAGGCAATAGAACTGTGGGACTATCTTAAAAAGACAATTCCTAGAGAATTAGGATGAAGTCCTGAGTCCTCTTATTATAGAATAACTAGAGGCCCGGTGCACAAAAATTTGTGCACTTGGTGGTGGTGGTGGTGGGGGGGGGGGACTCAGCCCGGCCTGTGTCCTCTTGCAGTCTGGGACCCCTCAGGGGATGACCACCTGCTGGTTTAGGCCCGCTACCCAGGGGGATTGGGCCTAAGATGGCAAACAGACATCCCTCTGGCAGCCTGGCAGCCCTTGGGGGATGTGCACCTGCCAGCGGGGAGCAGGCCGAAACTGCAGTCGGACATCCTTAGCACTGCTGAGGAGGCAGGAGAGGCTCCCACCACCAACGCTGTACTGGCAGCCATAAGCCTGGCTTGAGGCTGAGCAGAGCTCCTCCCATGTGAGAGCGCCCTGACCACCAGAGGGCAGCTCCTGCATTGAGCGTCTGCCCCCTGGTGGTCAGTGTGTGTCATAGTGACCAGTCATTCCCAGTCTTTCTGCTGTTAGTGTCAGTTTGCATATTACCCTGTTACTATATAGGATAGAGGCCTGGTGCATGGGTGGGGGCCAGCTGGTTTGCCCTGAAGGGTGTCCCGGATCAGGGTGGGGGTCCCGCTTGGGTGCCTGGCCAGCCTGGGTGAGGGGATGATGGCTGTTTGCAGCTGGTCACACCCCCTTCAGGGTGGGGGTCTCCACTGGGGTGCCTAGCCAGCCTGGGTGAGGGGATGATGGCTGTTTGCAGCTGGTCACACCTCCTTCAGGGTAGGGGTCCCCACTGGGGTGCCTGGCCAGTCTGTGTGAGGGGCTGAGGGTCGTTTTCAGGCTGGCGGGTGACTGAAGTTCCCAACCTCTCCTTTTTTTCTTTCTTTTTTTTTTTTTTTTATTCTGGGATTTATTTACCTTCTATGGCTGTCACTGAACTGAGAGCTGGCTTTAGCCTGAGGCTCAGCTCCAGCTCTTAGCCCTCGTCTGCTGAAAGCAGGTATCTGGGTTTGTTTGGCTTCTATAATTGAAACACTGTTGCAATTCCAGCTCTGAGACCCAGCTGGCTGAAAGCAGGATTCTAGGGTTTGTTTAGCTTCTATAATTGCAACATTGTTTCTTAGAGTGCAACTCAGAGGCCGGCAGAGGCAGGCGGGGAACCTTGGCTTCCTCCATCACTGGAGCAAGCAAGCCTCATGTTTGCTTCAGCTGCCTGGCTGCCGGCTGCCATCTTGGTTGGTAGTTAATTTGCATATCTCGCTGATTAGCCAATGGGAAGGGTAGCGAAGTTACGGTTAATTACCATGTTTCTCTATTATTAGATAGGGTGATGATGACGGAAGCTCTAAACATATAATCCTAAGTGTCAATTTGTCTCTAGCCCTTACTTTCATTTGAAGCAGAGTTTTAGCTGCTGTGAACTTAAATTTTCTCACCTACAGAACTGAAATAATTTTAATAACAGGTTTTCAAGATTAAATGAGATAATGGTATTTGTCACATCAATGCCAGCTAAGTCGTTCGTCACACTGGAAAAATATACCTTAGAACATGGATAACTAAGAAATATTTGGGCCATTCGGTTACACTCAAGTATAAGAATTAATTGTCCCCAGAAAGCAGGGCTTCAGTCTATTAACAAGAACATTTGCCAGGAATTGTTATAGCTATTCATTTCTTCTTAGAATAAAATTACCTTTGTTTTTGTAAGGATGCAAATACACACACACACACACACACACACACACACACACACACACACACACATATATATATATATATATATATATATATGATATAATTGTGCATAGATATTTATTTAGACAATGAATGTGCCTGTAGTCATGTATTAGTATTTATCCTTACACAAAGTGTACCTACAAAAACCACTCTGACAAATAGCTCATGTGGGGAATACAGAAAGTAAGGACAGCTTAGTGTTTCAGGATATGGAGAATGGCAAAGCAAGCAAAATGTTTCCAGTCTCCGTCATGAAAGCTATCCCTAAAGAGCCCCAGTGATTTCCTCAGAAAATGCTCTGCTTGGGGGAAAATATAAAGGCCGGTTTGGGGTCTGATTTTTGAACATGGTTTCACATTAGACTTAGTTGAAGAGAAAGTAGAAAAGAAAGTATCCCAAGAAAATGTCCAATAGAGGAAGGCTAGACGTAAGAAAATACAGAGGCCAATAATGTAAGAAGTAAGAGAAAGGTCCGAGAGTCACTCACAGGGAATTTAAAAGATGAAAGGATACAATAAAGTACAATTATTGGCAGGAAGGAGAGACTTTGATGAGTTCAGAAGCTGAACTGTCAAAAGTTCATCTTAAGTTGTTCTATTAATGGAAAGATATATCAGTCCTCAAAAAAGGTTTCTCTGTAGAAGACAGAAAAAAAAGGAACGCCTTGCAACTTCTGGGGTTAGAAATGAGAGAATGATGCTTCTACATTGCTCTTCTTCTTCAACCTTCATATTCAATTGAACTACTTTTGTATTTTTATTCTTTGATATCTCTATAATCTTTCCACATCTCTCTAGTTGGTGTTTGCACTCTAGTCCAGGCTTCTATCATCTCTTACTAAAATCACTATACCGACCAACTTGCTTCTCTTGGGAAGTTCACTGCTCACCTACCAACCCACCCCTGATCTCTTAAATCTCTACTAAACATAATAGCTATTATGACCTTTTCCAAAGGCAAAGCTAATCATGTAGCCGCACCCTCCTTAGAAGACTTCCTTGGTTCTCACTATTTTCAGTATTAACATAAAAATCAACAACTTATCCCATAAAGGCTGGCATGATTTAGTTTCTATTTCTTTTGTTCCATCAGTTTGTACAACACATCCCTCTCCTTCTGGGCTCCATTCTATTCATATACTAGCCCTTCTTCAATTACTTACCCTATGGGAAATATACCAATATTTGTAAAAATGACAGAGTTAATTATTATTGATCCTAAAAATATATATGTATTATTAGTGAGAAAATATTATTGCTTAAATTTTGTTTAAGAATTATACATACAGTCTGCTAAACGGAATTTAGTCCTTGTGATTTTTCTCAAAGATAAACTCACCAAATTACTCATAGTTACTAATCTGTTATTAGAGACAGAAAATTGTTCCCCCATTTTTTTTTGAAGTAGAATCTTTATTACTTTATAAAATTAACAGAGCTTTTGGGGGAATATTTAAAAAGTGTTGGAACAAATTTTTATCAGACTGTCAGTTTTGGGAGGCACCAATGCCCTTTAACTGGTCTCTTGCGATTTGTAATGACCATTACCTAGGCAGTCTTTTAAATCTAATCTAACAATGATTATCTCACTATGTTCCCTGATAAATATTCTGCAAAAGAAGAAATCTTTGCATTTGCTTTTTTTTTTTAAAGGTTCTTCTCTTATGGCAATTTTGAAATAAATATTTGAACAAGCTTATAACCAATTCATTCACCTTGCTTTAAGAGTACTAACCTGAGAGCTAGCATAAATAAAAAAGTGTGTTAGTGGTACTCAAGCCAGCTTTTAGTATTATGTGTGGAAACTCTTGAAAAACACTGTGGTTTTAAAACCTGTACTTACTGCTTTCTTTAAAAGATTGATTTATTGCTCAAATAAGTTCTAATTTTAAAATTTTCAGTATGCTTCAAAGCATAGGAGTTTAAAATATCTATATGGATTACTGATTATCCTGTTCTCCATCCTCCTCCAAATCTCTCTATTATGCTTGGGGTCACGAAACTGAAGAGAAACACTTTTTTATTTGTTTGTTTGTTTGTCTTTGTTTTCCCATTTTGCAGTCATAGCAAACAGCAGATGCTCAATTAAGATTCCCTCAATGAAGTAATAACTGATCCAGAAATCACAATATACCAAAATTTAAGCAAAGATTAAGATAATTCAATGCTAAATATTTACATTTATATGTATGTCTCACTTCAGCTATGTTTTCTCCTTTGGGAAAAGTTATTATTTTTTTTAATGGCTAATCCAACAATATTTACCAAGAACCTATGATTCAACCTGTTGGACCGGGAGGTGGATAGGACCAGGTTCCCTATCTCATTTATGTAGTCTAGTTCTATAGAATGATATGCAAAAGAAAGTTGATAATAAACTTGAGTCAGAGGGAGAAACCAGCCCTTCCCAATAACTTATACTTTTATGCAAATATAACTATGCCCCATTAGCAAAGAGGAGTCTTTTAACCTGTTTATTTAGAAATCTGTACATTTTAAGAAGATCTGTTCTGGAACTTTTTCTTCTTGTGAAACTAGATTTGTAGTTATCACACTATGTGCAACATAATTATAACATCTCACGATTGTTAGGACACAGCATGTTATTAAATCCCTGAATAATCAGTTCCAACTTAATTAACAACATAGAATTGGATAATAGGGAAAGAGCACAGAAGAGCCTTGTGCTAATTGCTAAGTGAATAACACATTTTTTAAAAATTGTAACGTGAAAATTTTTTACCTCTTGAAATAACAGTTTCTAGTCCAGTTCCATTAATAAAAGCACGTTTAATGGTTTGTGTTTTAATATCTGTCCAGTATAAACGTTCTTCAGATGCATCAAAGTCTATCACAGTAACATCATCAATATCAGGGACTGTAAAGGCCGTGATAAAGTTAAAATACGGGTTGTCAATATCCACTCCTCTGATTTCAGAACGCCTTGCATAAAGAAGAAATTTCTTCATTTCTAGAAAAGAAATAGAAATAAGTGCTTTTCTCTTATAAGCTTGGCAAGTTTGAAGCAGTCTTGGAATTCTAAAATAGTACTTGATGACTTAATAGGTTTTAAAACAATAAAGCCATAATCATGATCTGATGGACATATTAAAGCAGAAATGATTTATCTATTTTTAAATTAAAGTGTTTAATAGAAACAAATATAAAATAAGTTGTCATCATTTTTCTTTAGTTAGAAATGCCAATAAATTCTCAGTAACTGATTTGACTTTACAATTTCAAACAAACTTGCTAAAATGCATGAACTCTACAATTGTTAAACAATCATTTTATCTTTATGTATAATTATACAAATATTGCATTGCATTAAATGGTTTTTGAAGGAATCTAAGAACATTTTTGCTACATTATTATTGAATGAACATTTTTGCTATATTATATATTGACTATATTAAACATTTTAAAAATCATGTTTAAATTTTCCCTCTCAAAATTAGGGTTCAAATAATGTTAACACATGCTTTGTTATAAGTTTCTGTAAATCCGCAGTACTAATATTGTGAGGCATTGTATCATTTTTACTTCCATAGGCACCTATCTGGCATTGAATCTGTGAAATATTAGTCGATTAAGTAGAAAGAGGAGTCACAGATATTTTATTCTTTTGTTGTTGGCTGTGGGGTTATTGTTGTTATTTGAGACATATTATCTATAATAATAAAAGCATAATATGCTAATTAGACCAGATGTCCTTCCAGATGAAGCCAGGGCTACAAGGGAAGCCCGGGTATGGGTGCCGGTGGGAAGCTGGTGCCCGCAGCCAGGGGAAGGAAGGCCTACTCTTGCACAAATTTCGTGCATCGGGCCTCTAGTAACTGTATAAAATCAATTAAATCCACATTTGCCTAAATTCCTGAATTAAGGTTTTGTGAGGACATTCTTGCCATCCTTAAAAGTAATTGCTTTGCAAATAAATAGATAGATTAACCAAAATTAAAGTAAAACAAACCAGAAAAAAACACCACAGTATAATTTTCATTCACACATTTTATTACCTTTTTATGGGCTTGAAGTAATTATTTAAATATTTTTAGAAACCTTTTAAATTTATATATTTTTCTTCATTTCCCCCCTTCCAGTTAATAATCCCCACAAAATGATGCAGAAGTGACTGTAAAGGAGCAGGTGGAGATCAGCGCTGCTATGTGCCTCTTGGTTATGCGGGTTCCTGACATCATCATTTTCTGATAATGCACTTTCACGTACAAGGCTCCCTGCTTTGTAGAGATAAATTCTGCTAACACACCAAATGCGAAAGTTGCAAGAAAAAATGAATAAGGTACTAAACAGCAAAGTGCGGAGCATCACGTATTTTAAGAATGTGTCCCTCTCCCCAAAAGTAGATGAATCATCAATGGTCTAGAAATAGACCACCCCGCATGTTTCTCAGGACATTAAAAACCTCTTCTGCTCTACCTTGCGGGAAATGTAAATGCTAATACACTTTGAGAGAATTCCATTTGAGTTTTAGGTCGGAACTTTAGGAAACTCACCATAGCAGGTCTTCTTGTCTGTGGAAAGCTTCATCAGGTGGGGGCAGGCGCAGGCAGCGCTCCTGCTGTGGTTGATCAGACACATGTGAGAGCAGGGGCCTCGGCCAGCATTGGCTGCACAGGGATTGGGAGCTGCAATTACACAGTGAAATATGAACAGTGCAGAAGGAAGAATAAATTAAGGAACCCCTAAGGTGGACAAGGGTTCTTCTCTTAATGATTCCAAGTGAAGTTCCCTACCTAGCACCCATTACTAGGGTGATTAATATGACAATACAACAATCATAAACAGTAATTACATTAATAAACACATTTTCCTTCTCAAGGGTAACGAAGATAACCCCTTCAACGCCCTCTATGATGAATGGCATGCATCGTATTGCCTCAGAAGCAAAGTTTATTTTTTTAAGGATATAGTCTGAGAAAAAAAATGGAAATAATTACTAAATTTAATATATAATAAACTCAAGTAGACTATAATCCAAGCACCTAGAGTGCTGAAGGATGCTGTTATTTTTCTAATCTACCCTTAGATTCCTTTCTTGCCCTAGCAACCACTGTTAAAGGCTTCCCTAGGAAACTGTTGTTACATATGTATCCTTTCTTCAGGCCATTTCTTCTTTTTTGAATCAGGGGACCAATGTAAAGTAATCTTTGTCTGCCTTCATTTTTAAGACAACTGCTTCTTCATTTTTTTTATTTCCTGTATTAACTGATCCATATACAAATACTAAGTTCTACTGTATAAATAACTTATATTCAAATTTAGAATCGAATATTAAAAGTTGAAATTCAATGGTATTCTCTTATTCTTTTGTGTTTCTTGGTCTGTCATCATGTTCTTTTTATACGATCTTAATCTCAATTGATCAACAACTATTCTCTTAAATACCTTTTCCTAGAGCCTATCTAATAGAATAAAGACTTTAGGCCCTGGCCGGATGCTCAGTTGGTTAGAGTGTGATCCAGATGCACCAAGTTTGTGGGTTAGATGCCTGGTAGGGGCACATACAAGGAGTAATCAATGAATGCATGAATGGGTGCAGCAACAGGTCAATCTCTCCCTCTCTCTTCACTCTGTCTCCTCTCTCTTTAATATCAATTTAAAAAAAAGATTTTAGGACCAAGCTAAATGTAGAAAATTGTAGAAAAGTGTTACATCTTCTGATCCCAGTAGTAAGTTTCATTTTCAACTAATTATATCTTTCTAACAGGTGGACCTATTGCTCAGAGTAGTTAATATCAGTCCTGTGGAGTATTAAAACACAAAGAATAAAAATCAATAGGCTATAATACAATTGTAGAGGATGTGAGAAATTAAATGAATTTGATAGATATTCAACGTGGCTTTGGGTAGTCGTTAGCATCTACCCTTCCCTCAAGATAATACAAAACAGCCATGTCTTTACATTTGATTAAAATATAAATAAATAAAAGGAAATTAAAGACTCAGAAACATTTTTCTAAGAAAATTAATTAAGAGCAAAGATTGTTAGAAAAGAGTGGAAGTTAAGGTATAGAGATAACTACTCAACTTCCTATATCCCACAGAGTGCCAATATTCTGCTTTCCTCCCTGTTAACTTTACCTAATACAACCGGAGTTCCCAAGGGACTGCAGGTCAGAGAAGCAAGAGTAGATTTGAAGGTTACTGAGGAGGGAAGTGTTGCAGGAGAGGTGGCAGAAGGAAGAAAGGCCCTGCTGCAGTACTGTTAGATACCTGGAGGCAGGGTTACTAGCTGTGGCAGATAGAAAGAGAAAACTCAAAGTTTTCAACACTTGAAAAAAGAAGAGGATTAGAAAGGAGAAGAAAAGCAGCAAGAATGAAGACAAGAAAAGAGAGTAGAGAGAAGAAGGAGGAGGATAACTTTGTTTAAAAGCATTGACATAAAAATACTATTCCTCTCAAGGACATTAAAAGCATGATCCATGACCGCTCAATGAGAGTTACTTGGATTTCACTGTGAACATTACTATTTTTAGCTGAGAATCATACCAGCTCTTCTCAACACTCTATAATTGTGGCCAAATGCTTTTTAAAATAAATGATATTGAATTCCTCTATATATACTAAAGTAAAAAATCACCATGACTTTGTAGGCCAATATCTATGTTAATGATAACACTGTAATGTAATATTCACAATATTTTCTGCTTCACAGCATAAAAAATCCACAGACTTTTAACTTGAATTTCTTCTCACTTTGAAATAATGCTGTTAAATCTTTTTAAAGCTTATTTCTAAACATGCATTTGAACAGCTACCTATTCTAATTACCAAATTAAGGAATTTGGTTCACTGTACTCACATTTTACTATAAAGCAGGGATTAGTGCTCCTCCCTGATTTGTGGGGAACTGATATAGGGGTAAGCCTCGGACTGACCTGTTGGCAAAGTCACAAACAAGTCCCAGCTTAGAGGGCACAGTCCTCTTAGCATAGTGACTAGTCATTCCCAGTCGTTCTGCTTTTAGGGTCAATTTGCGTATTGCCCTTTTATTATATAGGATAGAGGCCTGGTGCATGGGTGGGGTCTGGCTACTTTGCCCTGAAGGGTGTCCTGAATCAGGGTGGGGGTCCCGTTGGTGTGCCTGGTCAGCCTGGGTGAGGGGCTTATGGCTGTTCGCAGGCTGGCCACAGCCCCTTATAACACTTGACCTTATAACACTCCCTAGATCTTATCTGGGAAGCTAATGGGCTGAGGGAAGTGCAGGAAGTATAACTATGGTCAAAACAAGTGAAACTCACAAGAACTGTGTAACTATGGTGACCACTGCCCTGTTTACCTCTGACTATAAAAGGTTGGTACGGCCTGAGCACCAGTGGAAGTCTTTCCTCTTGAGTTGGACTTACCCGCCTGGCCCCCAATATTCCCAAATTATCTCGTGTCTTATCTCTTTCATTTGTGTGTGGATCCTCTTCCAGGTCCTGAACCTTGAATCACGTGGGACGTGGAGGGAAACATTTACCAACACTGATTTATATTAAAACTAGAGGCCCAGTGCATGATTCGTGCACATTGAAAGGAAATTAATTAGAAGGTGACTGGCGGTGGGGGACTGGGCCAAACGGGCCAGACATGACCTGGAGCCAACCTCCCACGGTCCCTCTTCAGCCAGCTGCACCTAAGGCAGTGCCAGGGCTCAAAGGGCGTCGGCAGAGTGAGTGGGGTCCCTCTGGCAGGTGGGGTCCCTCGGTCTGGCCTGCAGCGATTGGGCCAAAACTGGAAGTTTGACATCCCCCAAAGGGTCCCAGAGTGTGAGAGGGTATTCTGCAAAGTTGCTGCTGCTTGGCAGCTCCTGCATTGAGCATCTGCCCCCTGGTGGTCAGTGTGTGTCATAGTGACCAGTCATTCCCAGTCGTTCTGCTGTTAGGGTCAATTTGCATATTACCCTTTTATTATATAGGCTAGAGGTCTGGTGCATGGGTGGTGTCTGGCTAGTTTGTCCTGAAGAGTGTCCCGAATCAGGGTGGGGGTCCCGTTGGGGTGCCTGGCCAGCCTGGGTGAGGGGCTGATGGCTGTTTGCAGGCTGGCCACAGCCCCTTCAGGATGGGGGACCCCCTTGGGTTGCCTGGCTAGCCTGGGTGAGGGGCTGATAGCTGTCTGCAGGCTGGCCACAGCCCGCAGCCACCCAAGCTCCCAGTGGAGGCTGGCTGGAAGCAGGTATCTGGGATTTATTTATCTTCTATAATTGAAATTTTGTTGCCTAGAGTGGAGGCTACATATGGCCAGGGCAGGCAGGAAGCTTGGTTTCCTCCATCGCCGGGGCAACCAAGCCTCCTGATTGCTCCAGCTCCATGGCTTCCAGCCGCCATCTAGTTTGCCCTGAAGGGTGTCCCGAATCAGTGGTGGGGGTCCCGTTGGAGTGCCTGGCCAGCCTGGGTGAGGGGCTGATGGCTGTTTGCAGGCTGGCCACAGCCCCTTCAGGATGGGGGTCCCCCTTGGGTTAATTTACATATAGTCACTTTGATTGGATGGTGGGTGTGGCTTGGGCATAGCGGAGGTACGGTCAATTTGCATGTTTATCTTGCACCAAGGAGTGTGAGTCTGTACTCTAATCCTGTACGCTATTCTCCCCAGTTCTATGGTCACTGGCTAATTTAGAATCTCTCCAACTCTTGCTTTAATTGCTGCACTAACTACCTAATAATATCTCCCCATCGTGTACAGTTATTGCTTTAAAACACAGACTTGATCATATTGATGTCTAGCTTACAAATCTCGTATGGTTTCCCACTGTCCAACTCCCAAAATCTCAATCTTCTCTCCCACCATTTCCCCAATGTCCCTCTACACTAGCCAGATTGTTCTACTTTCTGTTCCTATTTACCTTCCCTTTGTTAAAGATGTTATCAGTCTTTTAAACTTGTAACATTTTAATTTCAAATTGTTTTGTTCACTTCTCTTTGTGACAACATTTAATCACTTGTCAAGTATTGTCAGACTTTCTTTAAAATGTGTTTTTCTCCTTAGATTTTTAAATCCCTCCTCTTCCAAGATACAGATTTATTTCATCATCTTTAAATAACCTTCATGTCACTGACACACTGTGGTACTGCACAGAATATGCCAATCTTTCTTTGTAAGGTACCAATGCATCTTCCATCCTCATCTATCACTTTTCTCCTATATACACATTAGGCACATGCAAAAATGGACTATTATTCTCTAATTATATATATATACACACACACACACACACACACACACACACACACACATACATACACACACTAAAGGCCTGGTGCACGGATTCATGCACCAGTGGGGTTACTCAGCCTGGCCTGTGGAGATCAGGCCAAAATCAGCTCTCTGACATCTGCCAAGAGGTCCCAGATTGCAAGAGGGTGCAGGCCAGGCCAAGGGACCCCATCAGTACACAATTGGGGCCAGGGATGGACCACTGGAGGGCTCCAGGGCATGTCTGGTCCATTTTGCCCAGTTCCGACCTGCCAGACCCCAGCAGCAAGCTAACCTACTGGTCGGAGTGTCTACCCCCTGGTGGTGAGTGCAGAACCAGCTTTTCATTTTTCTCCTACTAATCATTTTCTAATCATCAAATGCTGATTTCTTCTATCACTGAATATTAGTTTTAATTATTGACTATACAAAGCATTAGGCAATTTCTTATTAACACTCCTATTGCTAATTGTCTGTGACATATATTCATATATTTTTATCAGTATATGCTTATCTCTCCACTAAATCAAGGGCTGGCAAGTTTTTTGTTTTTGTTTTCATTGTTGTTGTTTTCTGTAAAAGCCCAGATAGTAAATATTTCTATAGTAACTATTCAATTGCTATTACAGCAAAAAGCAGCCATAAAACAATATGTGGATCACAAAGTATGGCTATGTTGAAACAAAGCTTTATCTCCAAAATATGCAAAAGGCTAAGCTTAGCCAGAGGGCCTTAGTTTGTTAACTTCTGGCAGAAACTATAACCTATGTATATACATATTATCTTTTCCCAAAATTTCTATGCTGTTTACTACTTTGTTAGCCTTTAGGACATTTGCATTCATATGCATGTTCATCAATGTATGTGGGTATATGTCCTAAAAAGGCAGTGATTTGAAAATTTGGAAAATTAGTTCATCTGCTAAAGCACATCAAAACTCTAGGGAAAGAGACTAAATAATATATAACAGCAACACTTTATAGGAGAAACAAATGTTAATTATGCAATAACACAAGACTAATCATGCTCTATGAAGAAAACAATATTAAAGATAATTTCATATTTAAGGCAGCCTGTTTAATTGCAGTCCACCTCTCACCAAAAAAATAAATTCTTTAAATACAAGTATTTTATCCATTAATTTCAAATAAAATATATGCAAACTTGATGCAATATAAAATATGTATCATATTTACTTACCTAATAAAATTATGCTCATATGAAAAAATATTCATGTGAAATAAAAAAAGACCCCAAATAGTCACAGCAATATTGAGAAAAAATAACATAGATAACATAGTTGGAAGGATCACAGTACCAGATATCAAGCTATATTACAAAGCCACTGTTCTCAAAACTGCTGGTACTGGCACAAGAATTAACATACAGACCAATGGAACAGAACAGAGAACCCAGAAATCAACCCAAGACATTATGCTCAATTAATAGCTGACAAAGGAGGCAAGAGCATAGAATAGAGGCAAGACAGTTTCTTCAATAAGTAGTGTTGGGAAAATTGAACAGATATATCCAAAAAAAAAAATGAAACTAGACCACCAACTTACACCATAGACAAAGATAAACTCAAAATGGATAAAAGACTTAAACATAAGACAAGAAACCATAAAAATCTTAGAAAAATCCATGGGCAGCAAAATAACAGACATATGTTGCATCAATATCTTTATCGATACAGCTCCTTGAGCAATGGAAACTAAGAAAAAAATAAACAAATGGGACTACATCAAAATAAAATGCTTCTGCACAGCAAAAGAAACAATCAACAAAACAACAAGAAAGCCACTGCATGGGAGAACATATTTGCCAATGTTATCACTGATAAGGGTTTAATCTCCAAAATTTACAGGGAACTCATACAACTTAACAAAGATAAACAAACCAATCAAAAAATGGGCAAAGGACCTAAGTAGGCACTTTTCAAAAGTGGACATACAGAAGGCCAAGAGACATATGAAAACCTGCTCAAAGTCACTAATCATCCGAGAAATGCAAATCAAAACAACAATGTGGTACCATCTCACACCTGTCAGAATGGCTATTATCAACAAATCAACAAATGACAAGCTCTGGCGAGGATGTGGATAAAAAGGAAGTCTCATGCACTACTGGTGGGAATGCAGACTGGTGCAGGCACTGTGGAAAACAGTATGGAGTTTCCTCAAAAAATTAAAAATGGAACTGCCATTTGACCCAGGTATCCCACTTCTAGGAATATATCCCAAGAAATCAGAAACACCAATCAGAAAGGATATATGCACCCCTATGTTCATAGCAGCACAATTTACAATAGCTAAGATTTGGAATCAGCCTAAGTGCCCATCAGCAGATGAGTGGATCAGAAAACTGTGGCACATCTACACAATGGCATAGTACGCTGCTGTAAAAAGGAAGGAACTCTTACCATATGCAACAGCATGGATGGAACTGGAGAGCATTATGCTAAGCCAGTTAGAGAAAGATAAATATCACATGATCTCACTCATTTGTGGAATACAATGAACAACATAAACTGACGAACAGAAACAGATCCAGAGACAGGGAAGCACAGAACAGACTTTGAAACTTCAGAGGGAAGGCAAGGGAGGGAAGTGGTAAGAGATCAACCAAAGGACTTGTATGCATGCATATAAGCATAAGGAATGGACACAGACACTAGGGGGTTGAGGGCATGTGCTGGGGGTGGGGGTGGCTGGGGAGAGGTCCATGGGGGAAATAGGAGACATATGTAATACTATATGTAATACTTTAAACAACAAATAATTTTTAAAAAATTAAGAAAATTATCTTCAAAGCAGATTTCCAGGATCTAATTTGTTAGTTAAGAAAAAAATTCCTCCCTCACATGTAGCCTATTTGATTATAATTAATATTCATCCTGATAATGAACTTTATTGGTACAAAAATAATTACTAATTTAATAAAATAATTTACTTATAATTTTTAGAAAATAGTTTAACATTTTAAAGAAATTTCAGAAGTCTCTTATAATTAAACACTAATTTCAAATCCTGTTTTCCTTTGATAAATATCTTCAAGTCATAATTTTAACATTTGATGTAGAAAAACTAAATCTTGTCTGATCTTCCATGGGTATCTGTACTTCAAAGAGAAAATTTGTAAATGTCACAAATAGTAGTTTCATTTATTTGTGAAAACAAAGATGTAATATCTGTTACATTTTTTAATACCACTGAACTTTCAGTCATTCTAAAGAGGAGACATATTTCAGGTATCATCATTTACTTGCTATTATTTAACTCGCTGTATAATTTAAAATAACAATTATTTGTGTCAGGAAAGTTTCTACCTTCACAATAATTTTATAATCACAAAAAACTTTTTATCTAAAATAGTGGTTCACAATCAGTAGTGGTGGTGGTAATAGTGGAGATTTTGCCCTCAGGCAACATGTGGGAATGTTTGCTTAAAAAGAATGGTGATACTATTAGCATCTTGGGGGTTAGAGGCCAGAGAGAATGCTAATAGACTTCCTACAATGCACACAACTGTCCCTCCCCCAAACTAAGAATTCTTGCCCAAAATGTAAAAAGGGAAGAGGTTTAGAAATTCTGGTCATGGAATAGAACTATGGATTCTGAATCTTAATGGATCTGAATGAAAGGCTCTAAATCACTTAGGTTTGCATGTTTGAGGCAAGTATATACAACCTATAATGGGGAAGAAGTAATTTTGAATCCTTTCTTACTAATCTTTTCCACTGCTCCAAGGTAGACTGTATTGTACCATATTTAAAAAATATCAATTTACAATGTGGCTAAACTTAATACTTGCATATAAATTAATTTGAAGTTTAGTGGTTTGATATTTGTATTATATTTGCCAACAAAATAATGCTAAATGTGGTAACTATGTTTTTCAGTTGAACAAATAAAACCTATTAATTTATAATATGGTTTTAAGATGATACAGAGGATTCATTAAGAAACTAAATTAGCTGCTAGTCTTTATTACTGGCTCTGGTATCAGAAGACAAACTATCTGTCAAAGGAAAGAGGAATAAGATGAGAGATTGAGTTTCATGGAGATTTTTTTATATCAACAGTTGGAATGAGGTAGCAATATGTCTTTGGAATATTTCAATTCTCATTTCTCCTCTGCATTGCTCATGGCCTCTTCTCCCAGGCACTCAGTACTGCAAGGTGTTCTGAGCATTTCATTAAAGGAGCCTCACAAGTTTTGTTAAATCTCAAAAATCCCCACTTGCTTTGATTATCACCTGCCTTTCATCTCACTTTAGTCAGAATTCTCATCCCTTTCAAGCTGGTGATGTCAGCTATAAGTAAAGGTGGAAGCAGTTTGATTTAAGTATTCCAACCCAGGTTACCATTCTTAGAAATATTAGCATTGTTAGATAGGGTGCATGATAAAAACATAAGTCTCCTATTGATAGTATTTAAATATATGAAATAAAGAGACACTATTAAACAATTAGGAAAGCAATATTTTAAACAGAATTTATAATATGTAGAAAGAGGGTATATAGATAGATAGATTGATTGATTTGGTTTATATGACAAGTAGTTAGATCTTGATATAGTAAAGCGTGGAGGTGAATAATTAAAGTAACCTGCAAATATTTAACATTTACCTCCACCACATTGAAACATGGTTTTAAGACTATTTCTTTTGTTGGGGGTTAATGGGGGGGGGGGGATGAGGACACAGTTGTAATACCTTAACCAATAAAGAAAAAAAAAAAGGCTATTTCTTTTTTCTCAGAAACACTCTTATTAATTATACAAAAAAATGTTGCTTGTAACTCAAAATATTAATATCTCTACATGAAAACCCTCATTCTTCAAGTTTCATAAGTGATTCTTTGTCCCTAAAGAAGCAACGATATTAATATTCTGAGAATCTATATTTTTTCAAAATAAATAAATAAATCAGCCAGCTCCTTAAAAATGTCAAGAAAAGTTTAAATTTTCTGTATTTAAATTTTTCTTATTTAAATATTTCTATATCTCTAAAAATATTTTTTTCTGAAGCAATTGGAGCCCCTTATATCATTTCAATTTTAAAATTATTCAGAAACAGCCTGATATTTTCCTTATCCTATATAATAAAGAGCTAATATGCTAATAAGAACGAACAGCAGAATGACCATCTGGACGAACTTCTGGATGAAGCTGGGGCTGCAAGGGCCTGCCGGGGCAGCCAGGGCTGCAGGGGCTGGCTAGGGCTGTGAGGGCTGGCCGGGCTTGTGAGGGCCGAGCCCCTGGCATGAATTTCATGCACTGGGTCTCTAGTATTGTCATCACATGATAGGCAAGTGACATAAAAATTTATGGAAAGAATAAAGGTTCAAAAAATGAATAATTTATTTTTATCACGATATGCTAAAAAATGTACTAAGTGTTTTATAAGCATTATTATTATTTTTTATTTCTCTTACTGGACATTATTGTTTATAAAAATAAATTACCCTCATTTTAGCCCTGACCGGTTTGGCTCAGTGGATAGAGCATCAGCCTGTGGACTGAAGGGTCCCAGGTTCGATTCCGGTCAAGGGTATGTACCTTAGTTGCGGGCACATCCCCAGTAGGGGGTGTGCAGGAAGCCTGAATCGATGCTTCTCTCTCATCGATGTTTCTAACTCTCTATCCATCTCCTTCTCCCTTCCTCTCTGTAAAAAAATCAATAAAATATATATTTTTAAAAAATTACCCTCATTTTACAGATGAGTAAACTTAATTTTGAAAAAGGGGAAACAATCTTATACTCACACAGATATTAAGACAGGAATAATATTTTGGATAACAAGGTAGGAGCTCTAAAAATTATTCAAACTAACTCTCAAAGTGAAGCAATTCACTTACACCCATTCATTCATTCTTGAACAATTCTCTGTTGCCTGTCTTAGAGTGTAATTTTTATAAGTATATTTAATCCAATTGTAATTGCAAAGAAACTTCTTGTGTTTCATTGTGTTTCTGTTCTGATTGGCTTTTCTAAGGGTTATTGTCATATTAATGTGTTATATAAAACAGTTTGTATGTTGACCAGTCACTGTGGGTTTTCAGAACAAAATTAAAAAGGACGGTTGAGTCCATAAGCCTGTTTTTGAAAGTAAAATAAAATAGTCTCTGGAAAATAGTATTATTTTTACCAATAAATATTTATTAAGTTCCCATTATTAAGCTCAATTCAGAGGAGAAAGTTTCTTCAAGGAGAGAAAAAACATTTGTAATTGGTGAAAATTAATGGATAAAATATTTGCAACACTATATTTAAAGTGGCAATCATATTCCTGAGTTATTTCAAGAAAAGATTCCAATCAAAGCAGCTAAAGATAGCAACATGGAAGAAAACTAAAAACCAAACAAAAAAAACCTGAGTGGTGGAATCTTTCTGGATTCATGAACAAATTCAACTCCACTGGGTGTTAAATCACAACCAAGGCTATGATTAAGAAAACACCTTTGGGCTGAGAGAGGACAGGGAGGAGGATGGCCTCCCTGCTGGATGGGGGGAGATGTACATACAAAAGAAGAAAATTACATTTTCTCCAAGTTTACAAAGGACTCCCCATATCAGGTGAGGGTAATACTGGCCAGTAAGTGGCTTTTTCAAATGATGAAAAAAATACAGAATAATATTTAATAACACATGAACATTTTATAAAATTCAAATTTCAGTGTCCATAAATAAAATTTTACTGGAACACAGCCACACTTGTTCATTTCTGAATGGCTGATTTCACACTACAACAGCAGAGTGAAGACTTGCAACAGAGACCATATGGCTCATAAAACCTAAAATACTATCTAGCCTTCGGTGGATTAAGTTTGCTAACCACCTCCCTTAAGCCATTACCAGGGTCTCTATGTAACACTTTGATTGTGAAGCCTATTACAAACACTAGAAAACTAAAACCATCCCTAATTACTTATTTTCTGCCCAACCTTTCCTACTCCACAAACCTCTATCACTAGTTTTTAATTGATTTTACCTCTAATTATATCTCAACTATATCATTCTCTCTGTTCTTATGACAATATCCCAGATTTAGGCACCAGGTACCTCCTGATTGAAGTAGCATCCTTACTAGTTTCTTACCTGCATCCTTTCTCCCCACACCTCTACCTTGCACAGATGGAGTTCAGTTTCTAACATGCAAATATGCTCTTTTCACTGCTTTGACAATTATTTTTAATGTTTTTCTCAGTCCCTTTGGGCAGCAGGGTTCTTCAGGGAGTAGCAGCATTCCCTGGGAATTTGTTAAAAATGCAAACTCTCAAGCCATACCTCAGTTCTATTGAATCAGAAGCTTTTGAGTGGAGCCTAGAAATCTGTGTTGTAATGAGCCCTCCAGGTAATTTTAATGCACACTGAAGTTTGAGACCATTACAATCACTTATCCTAGAGGATAAAAATTGAAATTCCTTTGTGAGGGGATCACGTAAATCTCACCTTGCTGCTTTCTGCCCACTCTGGTTTCCCGTTTATGGCATCCTTACCGCTAGCTTCTTCAACTTGCAAATGAGGAAACAAGATCTTGGAAGTTAAGTAATTTGCCTCAGGTAAGGAGGCTAGTGAGTCAGAGAGGAAGAAATTTAACTAGGCTAAGCCCAAGGTCTTTTTAGGACCACACCCTGCTAAGTTTTAAAATATATTTACTATACTCTCACTCAAATTTATCCATAATGATTATTTTATTGATCTTAGTTATTAAGTTAGTCTGTTCCTCTTTTAGACTATAAGTTCCAAAAAGGTAAGAATGCTAGTGTCTTGTGAATGCCTCAATAAAACTTCACTCCCTACTGCCATCTGGTGACATGACATAACTATCCCAAGGTGATTCTCAATAAACATGAAGCCAATTTCTTCTGCCTGAAGAGCAACTGGTTAAGCAAGAGCTCTGGGATGAAGCTCCATGAGATCATGTACTGGGCAATCATCCTCTTTCCATTAGTCCTTGAGCAAAGTCCTTCACATCTCTTTGCCTTAGATTCTCTATCTGTAAAACTGTATTCATAGTAATCTTATGAAATTACAATAAGGATTAGCAAATAAAAGGTGGTATCTATACTAATAAAAGGGGATTATGCTAATTAAATCAGACATCTTCTGGAAGTCCTTCTGACAAAGCCATGGTGGGGGAGGGAGGAGAAGGTAAAGGGGGTTAGCAAAGATCACTCTGGCAGGGGAGAGCAGTTAGAGGCAGTCAGGCCAGCAGGGGAGCAGTTTGAGAGATCAGGCTGACAGGCAGAGGAAGTTAGGGGGCAATCAGGCCAGCAGGGGAGCAGTTAGGGGTATCAGGTCGGCAGGCAGAGGCAGTTAGGGGTGAACACACAGGCAGGTAGGCAGGTGAGTGGTTAGGAGCAAGCAGTCCCAGATTGTGAGAGGGACGTACTGGATTGAAGAGGGTACAGGCTGGACTGAGAGACCCCCTTTCCTCCCCCCATGCATAAATTTCATGTACTGGGCCTCTAATTATTATTATAATCATTAATGTTGTTATTATGAATGATTTAGCTAGACTGTATAGTTTATACAAATAAATAAATGGCACTCCATTACTCAAATATTTTATAATCTAGTTGGGTCGACAAAACAGAGTTAGGAAAAAATCAAACACCATACAATGTCTAAGTGTTAACCATGAATGTGGAGAAGAAAAAACTGATTTGTGTAAAAATTTGGTTTTAAAGTAAATAAATCTCTCAGAAGTTCTCCTGCTAATCTTTGTATATATTAAGAGTAATAGCTATAAAACACTAATAAAAACATATGTGCATATCATCCTTGTTACTACAAGGCTATGATCATGAAACCATTTTTATTTAATGCTTAATGATGCAAGCCCAAATCTCATTATCAAAAAAAACCACCCTAACATATGGATCAAAAGGCTTTACTATAAAACTAGAGGCCCAGTGCACAAATTCATGCATGGGTGGGGTGTGGCCAACCCTCCCTGATCAGGGCCAATTGGGCTGGGTCAGCCTGGATGAGGGGACATGGAAAGTTGGCAGGCCGGACCCACCCCCTGGTCAAATTCCCGGTCCAAGGGACAATTTGCATATTAGCCTTTTATTATATAGGATGTTGTTGCTGCTGCTTCTGTTTTTATATATTCAACATTAATTTAATTCATAATTGTGTTTAGTGCTAAAATATATTTATATTAGATGACTTCACAAATGTAAATTTGTTACTTAACTTTAGCTTAATACTCTCCAGGTTCATTCGTGCTATCACAAAAGGTAAGATTTCCTTCTCTTATTATTTTTTTTTTTGCCGAGTAGTATTCCATTGTATAAAGGTACCACAGCTTTTTTATTTGCTCATCTACTGATGGGCACCTGGACGATTTTCAAATATTCGCTACTGTATATAACATTGCAATGTGCACATATTTTTTTTTTTCAAATGAGTCTTTCAGGTGTCTTTGGATGTATTCTCAGAAGTGGAATCGTTGGGTCCTAAGGCAGTTTTATTTTTAATTTTTTGAGGAAACTCCATAGTGTTTTTCATAGTGGCTGCACCAATCAGCACCCACCAGAACTCTTAAATATGGAAGATATACATATGTATAGATACATGCAATGAAGTTATTAATAACAGAATAAAAAATAAATTTAAATTAAACTAAATGTCCAAAAATAAATGAATAGCCGAGAACATTTTTTTTAAATATATTTTATTGATTTTTTTTATAGAGAGGAAGGGAGAAGGATAGAGAGTTAGAAACATCGATGAGAGAGAAACATTGATCAGCTGCCTCTTGCACACCCCCTACTAGGGATGTGCCCTCAACCAAGGTACATGCCCTTGACTGGAATCAAACCTGGGACCTTTCAGTCCGCAGGCCGACGCTTTATCCACTGAGCCAAACCAGTTAGGGCGAGAACATTTTTGATAAACATGTGATGTGGAAATATGTAGTTAATTAAAAATGAAATCCATTAGGAATTAATAACAACAGTGGAGAATGCTGTGTCAAAAAAGATACAAAATTAAAAATGAAATATGATGTTAAATGAGAAGAGATACAAAAGCTTTCTCAATTCAGAAGGAAATGGAGCAGGGACTATGGATTGGTCATGCACATTGGAACCCTCGTGCTTCTTTAAGGAACTTTACTACTCTGAGCTAGGTCACTGCACTTCCCTGAGTATCAGTTTTCTCATGGAAAGTGGGACTAACTATCCTATTAGATGGCTCTGATAATTTGGGGAAAAAGTGAAAACTAAATAGCACATAGTAGTTCATCAATAAATAGTGATAGTTCTGTTTATTATTGTGTTATTCAACATCTCTGTTGCAACAACTAGAAGAAAAAAATATTGAAATGCTTGTTGCCTTGGGAACTGGGAAAATGGGTGTACATTTTCTCTGTTCCCTGCTTTCTGCATTCCAAAAGTTATCTGTAATGGGGAAATATTATTTGGAAATACTATTTTATGATATTAAATAAACTTTTAAATATTCCTTTTTATAGTATATGTCAGTGATGGTGAACCTATGACACGTGTGTCAGAGGTGACATGCAAACTCATTCTTTTGGTTGATTTTTCTTTGTTAAATGGCATTTAAATATATAAAATAAATATCAAAAATATAAGTCTTTGTTTTACTATGGTTGCAAATACCAAAAAATTTCTATATGTGACACGGCACCAGAGTTAAGTTAGGGTTTTTCAAAATGCTGACACGCTGAGCTCAAAAGGTTCGCCATCACTGGTATATGTGAATATGCTACTCACTGTGTCTATGAGCAGGCATTAGGTGCTAACCTAACTGTGGACAGAATAATTCAATGGTCTAGTCATCTGAACACACCTGCATTCTCCTGATAGATCAACCATATTGCTCATCTTTATAGGTATGAGTCACATTTTTGTTGGTATTTTTCTTGAAACAAATTGGTATAATATAGAAAAGTAATCAATTAAGGCCATTATAATCTATTTAAATGTGAGAAAAATGTATTCAAAATGTCTCAAAAAAGTAATGCAACCAAATTTCAACAAAAGACAGCTAGGATAATGACATGATTACAACAACTGCTACTTTTTAAATTTTTACTTACTTATGTATATGAATACAGAGCACTGATTATGTGTGAGACCTTGTTCTAAGAACTTTGCACATATTAACTGTTTTTAATATACTATATTAAATGACTATTAATCTCATGTTTATTAAAACCTGGGATGTAGATACTATTATTATCTCTAGTTAAAAGATGAGGAAACTGAGGCTCAAAGAGGGTAAGTATCTTGCACATACAATTAGTAAATTATAGGGCTGAGACTTAAACCCAGGGAATTGGGTTCTAAACGCCATGCCATTAACAATAAGCTGAACTTCCTCATACTATAAAATACTTTAAATTTTAGAATTAAAATAGCCACCATTGCTCCTTTACATTGCATATGTTTAAGCTATTTTCTTGAGTTCCTATAACAACATTAAGAACCAAAGAATCTAAAATAGATTTTCTTTTTTTAAAGTTCTGCTTAAATGTCCAATAACCAAACTGGAAATTTGTACACATGATGAATACTTACTTGTAAGAAAACTAGTGTTAACACTTGTATTAATTTCCTGCTTGGCGGATTAGATAACTTTAAATAAGATTTCTAACCTTTATTTCTTTAATTTGTGAAATACATATTTCAATTTTATAGCACTGAATGCCATGTGTTATTAAAATGCATTATTTTCTCATGCACCTCACATTAATTCACCAGAAAACAGGAGCTATTGTTATTGTACTTGCGTTAATGCTGAGCTTGGTCACCCTTTTCATTGTTGTAATTTAAATGGTCATCTTTTTTTATTTTTCCCTGGCATGGGAAGTGTTACTGCACAGAGGCACATCACAGGATGGATAATGGCTGTTATATGCTCAGTGATCCTAATAATGGGGGGAAATAGAATGTTCTCTGATAGTTCTCAGAATTGGAAACCGACTGAATTTCACTTAGGAAATAGCAAGTTCTCATTATAGGTGACATTCTCTAAAAGTATATAACGACTAGAGTATCTGCCCTGAATCCTGGGAATATATGTTAAATGAGATCCACAAGAGTAAAAACTACCCTATTTTTTGCAAAGTGGAGAGGTCACATATAAATCATTTTTTAATTTAAGATGCCAAGAACATCTCTCCTCAACCTATTGAATTACATTGAATGTCTCACTTCCTTTTTATATATGTGAAAATATTGGAAAAGCTGGAAAGTGTCATGTGCCTTCCCATCCTATGAATTTGTGAGGGGTCATGTTAAAGTGGGCAAATCAGACAGTCAGTTAATAAATGAAATACACTGATCCTATTTTGAAGGAGGGGAATGATGTAATACATAGACCCAGGCCATTTTTCATGGTCCAATTTATTTAAACTACTTTCAACATAAAAATTACAGTTCCTACAAAATTCTGAACAGCCTAGGGAATGAATATATATATATAAAAGCCTAAGTGACTGAACAACGGAATGACCAAACGACCGGTTGCTATGACACGCACTACTGACCACCAGGGGGAAGACACTCAATGCAGGAGCTGCCCCCAGGTGGTCAGTGCACACCCACAGCCAACCTCCAGTGGCCAGTCCCCCCCCCCATCAGCCCCAACTGTCTGGCTGGCCAACCTCCTGCGGTCCCTCCTCCCCACTGGCCAACTTCCCTCGGTCCCTTCCCCAGGACGGCTAATCTCCCTCAGTCCCTCCCCACACCCAGCCACACACCCCCATCCGCCCTCATCACTGGCCAGGCCGAGGGATCCCACCAGTGCACAAATTCGTACACTTGGCCTCTAGTATGTACATATTTTGCCTGCATAAAAATAAAAACTGATCCTATCTTGTAAGTGTTTGTACTCCACATAGTGGTAGTTTATTACTAGGTTCTCCTCCACACTGAAGTGAGTTTATAAAGAAGAATATCTTTTTTCATTATACCAGTGGCCCATTGCTGGTCAGACTCATTATTTCTTGACTATTTTCAATTTAGTTAAATCCAATATATTTATGGAATGTCTCTTAAGTACAACAATGATAATCTTTATTTTCCCTGTGATATCCTCATACTTTGCAGATTTGTAGGATGAAAGGAGTACAGGAGTTAAGGGTGATAAGGAAGGATTTAATGACTGCTCACATATTCCAGGGTATGTAGAAGCTCCCATGCAACAAAGAAGGATCAATTATATATGAAAATTGAAATGGAGAAATTGAAAGTATCTGGGAGGAGAACTAGATTCAATCAGACCACATCAGAGATATGGCACAGGAAATTTTATAGATGAGGACATTTTGATGGGAGAAATAGTATCAAGGGAGAATCAAGACCAACTACCCAAGAATGATGAAGGATAACCATGGAATTTATGGACCATAGAGGTGGGTATTTTCAGTTAAGTCTAGCAGGAGATAATATAACATGAATTCAAATAAGGCTTGAAGTGTGGTCCATAAGACAGAAATACCAGTGAAGTGGAAGATCTGCTTAATCTACACTGAAAGAGGGAGAAAGGAGAAAATGTACCCTCTAAAGGAAAGAGCTTGTCAACTAAGAATCCTATGTCGCACATAAAAATATGCTAATGAAAAGAGAACATTATTTGCACTGGAATAAGTTTTCCATAAGTTATGACACATATCATAATGGGAAAGCATCAGGCAAGAGGTATAAAAATATGAGCTGAAGTTACACCAAATGGCCATTGCATCCCAGGAGAAGAGAGAGAGAGAGAGAGAGAGAGAGAGAGAGAGAGAGAGAGAGAGAGAGAGAGAGAGAGAGAGAGAGAGAGAGAAATGTGAGAGATTTACGATCGAAGATGAAATGGAGGAAATAAAATCACAAAACCAATATGAAGATTACTATTGCACCAAGATGTGGAATACATGGGCGAGGTAGCAGACATGTTCATGTGACCCCAGTTCTCTTAAAATGGATAAACTCAAGCAGGTGATTTATTCTTTCTCCTACTTACACCCTTCTTTCTTCTCCCAATATACTACACAGTGACTGCTTGGGGGCTAACCTAAGTGTGCCCTGGGTGTTTTCCTCTAATTTACTAATCACCCTCAGGTAAGAGATTCAAACTCCCCAAAGTATCTTTCACTGAGGCAATAGCAATGACTGAAAATGTGGGGATTTGGTGTAAAACCCTTAATTTCTTATTTCTTTGTTCATTTATTCATTAAATTGTTCAGGGTGACACTGGCTAACATGAACATATAGGTTTCAGGTGTGGGTTTCTATGTTAGAAGATCTGTATATTGCACCATGTGTCCACTAGCCAGCGTCACATCTTCTCCTGTCACCTTATATTAGGACTCCCTTCTCCCACCACCCCCATCCCTCTGGCAACTACCATGCTGTTGTTTTTGTTCATGAGTTTCAGTTTTATGAATGAAATCATATGTCAAACCCTTAATTTCTAAGATTTCTCAATATCTATGTGAAATAAATAAAAAGGGAAAGAAAAATTCCTGAACTAATTAAAATAAAGGCTTGAACCACTTTCATCATACAATATACATAAAATATTAGTAACTGTTAAATTACAAAAGCTATTTTACGGTTCAAACATTATATGATGGAGGTGAAAATAGTTTCTGGGTGGTTAATTCATAACGATCACTTACCTTGTGGCTGACGACTAGGATGGTATATCTGAAGGTCAAATGGCTGTGCACTGGTTTTCTGAATCACACTGACATTCTGCCCTGTCCACTTATTGGCTTTGGACAATGTGTTGGTCCTCCAGTCAGTCCAATAGACCTCACTCCCATACAGAGACACGGCAAAGGGATGAGAAAGGTATTCGTGACCACGGATGATTTCTATCATTCCTGTTCCATCATAGAGGGCTGAATAAATAGCATCTGACCTACAGAAAGGTAAATACTTCAGTAGTTTATCAAAACTCACTCAAATAGCATAGTGATGTGATTTTATTTTTTAGATAAATGATGAAAATATTTTTGTGAGCCTGTATCTAATTTGTTCCAGGAAAAAAAAAAAGCCATCATAACAAAAACAAACAAAAGCCACCAATTGCCAGAAAATCACCGTTATAATAAAACCAAACAAAAATCACCGCCTATTTCAATGTTGTGTATACATCATGCATGAATATTAGAAAACGTTTTGGATATGTAAATATTATCTGAGGAAGGTAACAGAAAATACAGAACAAAGATTATTTTTTAAAACCTGGCATCTGTCCAAACTATCCTTTTTTCAAAGTGGTCCACAGTTAGTCCATTAGGCCATGCCCCAGTTTTCATGTCTTTGTAGATGGTTTTTCTCCCAGCTCCACTCATCGAGGCAGATTCAATGCGAGGAAAATTGGCATCCCAATCCGTCCAGAAGAGAATTCTGAGGAAGAAGAGAACGCTATTGTTTCAGTCGTTCATTTCACAAATGCTTATTTAAAGCCTACTATGTAAGCACTGGCGAGGTAAACGGACACAAGAGGAAAATGATGCATTGTCTACCCTCCTGGGGTTTAGAGTCCAGTGGAGGAGACAGGCTAAATAAACACACGAATATATAAATATGTGATTACAGCTTCTAAATATTTTAAAGAAAGTTTGTTATTAGAACAGCAGGTGAATAACCTACTTAGAGGCGGCGGTCAAGGAAAAATGCACTTAGAGGAGGTGACAGTCACACAGAAAGATGGGGAGGGCAGGAAAAGAGCCTGCCAAGGAAATAGACAGCAGATATAAAGGCAGTAATGGGGGAGAGGGGTGTGGTCAACTTGAACAGAAATAAGGCCAATGTATCAGAAATATGGTGAGTGAGGAGCAAAGGAAAAGAAGATAAAGTTGAGGGTGATTTTATGCGTCTTGTGGGTTAAGACAATTATTTGGAATTTTATTGAAAGGGAATATGAAGCACAATTAGGCAGAGAGAAACATGATATTATATATAAATGGATTATAGTGAGACAAGGGTTTGCTATGTCAGGTGGTTATTTCAAAAGATTAGTCAAAGATGATAGTGGTTTGGATGGAGTATGGTGGTAACATGATGAAGAAATAAGTGGATTCAAAACACATTTTGAAGGTAGAATTGCCAGGCCTAGCTGATGATTGAATGTAGGATCTGAGGTGAGAATGGACTCATAGGTTTTTCTTGTTTTAGCAAACTCAGAGTGAGAATAGGGAGAGGGCATGCAAGAAATCCATTGAGTGATATGGGGAAAATGATGAGAAACCGATTTTAAGAGCTGGTAATTGAGTGTGGATGGTGTGGATAGCAATCACAAATTTAGTTTTGATGTTTTTGGCGGTGAGATTTAAAGGCAACAAGAGAGACATGTCCAGGAATCTGTATGATATGCCAGGGAGAATGTCAGAGAAGAAGTCATGAGTGTGGAAGTCATCAGCATGGAGATGATATTTAGATTTATACAAGTGGAAAAGATCATATAACAGAGGATCTAAAAGAAAAAGAGATAGAAATCATGTACATTGATATATACAAGTATACGCTTGTTACAATACATGTTTTTAAGTTAAAGACCATTACTTTTTGTTTAACCAAATACTAAGTGTAACTCTAGAAATTCATGGTACAGAAACAGTTCCACACAATAGGCATTCAGTGCTATGTGTCATAGATTTTAGTTTTAAAGCTATCACGTAATGGCTGGTTTATGTTTAATTGACAGTGGCCTAAACTGCTTATGCAAGTTTCTATAGTTTTTATATAACATGGGTACATAGCAGTTCTACAATCATTACAATAGCTAATATTGTTTTGAGAGCTTACTACATGCTACCTATTATTTTTAGCTTTATAGAGATTATCTCATTTCCTTGACCCTGAGGCCATGGCTAGTTATCAGTGTTTTACAGATGAGAAAACAAGCTTAGAGAAGTTAAATTACCTGATCAGGGTTACATAGCTAGCAAGTGGCAGATGGAGATTGGGAACTAGACAGCCTAATTTATATCCTTATTATAATATATATATATATATATGATTATTGATTTCAGAGAGGAAGAGAGAGGGAGAGAGACATCAATAATGAGAGAGAATCATTGATTGGCTGCCTCTTGCATGCCCCACATTGGGGATTGGGCCCGAAACCCAATGATGGGCCCTTACTGGGAACTGTAACCTCCTGGTTCATAGGTCATCACTCAACCACTGAGCCATGCTGGCCAGGCTATGTTCTTAGGCTTTTAACATCTAACTCTTTAATGCCATTAAGTAAAATAACAAAGGGAAAGCATCTAGTGCAGGGTCAGAGCATGGCTAGTTGCTTTCTCTACTTTGGTAGGAGAGTCCAGTGGGTAGCATGGAGACTTGGTAAAGGAGGGCACAAAGGACCAGAGGTAAACTGACAGTCCAGTAAATTTTCTTATTATTAGTTCTGAACACATTTTGGTGAGAAATGGTAAAATCATTGGTAAGAAAATTGTTATAATTGCACACATTTGCTATTTTTCAATTCTTCCATTGTTTTAATGGATCCTATTTGATAGATTACCTTGAAAAATAAAACAATACTCTGGAACAAAATTTAGAATCCAATTAAATCCATCTTCTTATTAAAAAGTTATGATGCCTATATAAGGAAATGTTGAGTGATATAAAACTATTCATTTTGCCTTCAGTTTCTGAGAAGCATTTGGTCTCTTTTAGAATATAAGAATTGAAAATTTGAAATGATTAGAGGGCAATTGAAAATGTTATATAATCAATTTAGTAAGTATATGTGCTAAAAGAGTGTGGTGAACAGCGAAGGAAGATATGGACCTTGACAGGAATGGAAGTTCAAGAAATGTCATTAAATGATGTGTCAATGCTGATTTATGGCAATGTATATGTTTTTCTGTCAGACAAACTTGCAATCAAGGTTGGGATCTGTCACTCCAGTATAATTAATCTCAGACTCCATCATCTCTTCTGTAAATGATAAAGTATAACAGTCACAATTGTTGGGATCATTTCATGAGGTGATGGATGTAAAAAATTTATTGAACAAGATGGCTAGCACATAGAAAATAGTTGTGTTTGTACAAGCAAAAACATGCACATATTCATAGAGAATATTTTAGAAGATAAAACTTCATTCTCTCCAAACTGTTAAAGAAATGAGGAGAGAATTTTAAATAATGCTAATGTCAAAGTTTAAATGTTACAGTAGCATGTATATGAACCAGATTCACTTTATAAAGTAACCATGAGTCAAAGCCATGAGAAAAGAATTCAGAGGAGTAGGTCACAAGATTTGGTTTATATCATAGCATGAATCTCAAATAATGAGTTTATATATATTTTTAATAAATTTAGTTTCATGGGTAGCTTTAGGAGATTCCACAACCCTGGTGGTGGGACCGGACCATAGGCACAAAACAACATCCAAATTATTTATTGTTTAACTGCCAAATATTTGAATAAATTAATTAAACTGCTGTGAAATAAATGTAAACATTATTATACCAAGACAATGTATTTATATTGAAGTTTTGTGAAGGAGTTTATTATGCAATTCCTTTTAATTTGTGTATTTGAACATTTTTATAATAAATATTTAAAAGTGAGAATAACTAAAAATTAAATATATAGATACTTTTTAAAAAATGTAATAGAGGACATTTATAAAATCTTCCTGATGAGAATTTTATTTCTGAAAAGACTAATGTTTAAAGATAGAATCGTTTTGTGTGAAAAAATACTAATCTAGAAATATAAGCATAAACTATCTTATAAGCAACATATAAACGAAAAAAATAAATATATAAATATAGGTAGATACAAAAATATGTTTCCAGTTAAAATGGAAGAAAAGTTAATTCATATGAAGCTGGTAGGCTATTTAATTAAGTAGTTGAAAGTTTTATCTTAAAAACAATTAATATAAAATGAATTATATGTTTCTCTGCAAATTTACTTTTCCATGCACACATCTTTTCAGTGACACAAGTTGTTGTTAGCTTTCCTTTAAACTTGGTATTCAAAAAATAATATTTAAAATAAAAACAAAAGCAATATAGCACCAATAAAATTTATGGTGATATCTTGATAAACAAGGTAAAGTAGAGAGACTTTGCAAAATTGAAAAATAATAGTAAAAATAATCCCTAAAACTAGCACAGTGAATTTGAGAGTCATAGGTACTCTGTGTACCCGTGGATAAGCTACCACCAGATCTAGACAATGGAGATCCAGTGTCTCCCTTGTAACTTTCTACCTGAAAAAAGTCTGCCTTATGTGGGTGTGGCAACTCCAACATACGAATCAGCAGCCCTGCAAATCTGCGTGCTCTGTGTGTAACTTTACCAAAAAAAGGCACTGTAGTCTTATAAACAAATGTTTCCAGTGGACTAAAGAAAATATGGTTTGGGACAGTTTTCAGCACTCTAAAATGAGTGAGCCCTTCATGTTTTTACTAAATATAGCCACATTAAATTGTTCTCCTGTAGTGGTCACTATGACACTAATCTTTCATCAATTCAAGTGAGAAATTTCCAACACTTTTTATAAAATAACATGTTCTAGAATAAGTTCCCCTAAAAGTATTCTTAATCTTGCCATATGTCCGTTTACAATCAATTTAAAAAGTTGATTTCAAGGATCATTGTTTCATAAAATTCCAGGCACTCTTGTGTATATTCTACGGAGTGGTATTTCAAGAGAATATTTTTCCCATATTTCTTTTTATTGTTAAAATGTGTCAGCATTTCAATGATTGCACTATTTCTTCACATATACAAAGACTGAATATCCTTTTATACAGGACATATGGAAATGTTGAGCTACATTGCTTTTAAAAAAGAGACTACAGTCTACTGACTCTACAGTTCCTGCATTCATGGGTTAGTCTGTATCAGAATTAAATTAGGCCAATAGACCATGAACAAATTGTACCATCACAGGCATGAAAAGGCCATTATCATCTATCAAGCTGCAGAAGGTGAAAATAAATGATCTTGGCAAAAAAGGAGGTTACTTATCTATACTGTAGGTCTACTTAAACCAATGATGCTTTTATTAGCTTTAAGAACACTCCCAGATAAAATTAAAATTTTATTTAGATGTCTTATTAATCTTCCCAATTATTATATCTGCTTTCAGCAATTGCAATTGTTATAGTAGAGTCCAGTTATTCTGACAAAGGAATACTAAATGCCAGAGGTGGAGCAGGAAGACGCCACACAGTTACACAAAAATAAGGGCCTGATCCCTGTGGAGTCCCAGATTGGAGAGGGTGCAGGCCAGGCTGAGGGACAACACCCCCCCCCCCACACACACACACACATATTTCATGCACCAGGACACTAGTTACTCCCTAATAATATGCTTGATGCTTAAAGATATTCATGTACTCATTCAGGTCACCTTAGAAATAAGAATATTCCCTTAAGATGGAATCAATTAAAAAATATCTCCTTCCTAGGACTCCCAATTTGCTACCTTGGAATAACTTGTCACTTGAGATACTGAGTTAAACTCAGAATATAGCAAAGCTGTAGCATGATGAAAAATATGCCTTATAATGTAAAATAAATACCAGTGGATTATATGCTTAGGATGCAGAGTAGTTGATTACGAACATTTCTTTTATGATATCTGTAAAATAGGTCACAAAGACCTTCATTGCTATAGATACTTATGTGATGTAAATGTGTTTTATGGGGCTAATGTTATAGCCTGATTTTTTCTCAGTTGTGCTGAGGAAGCAAAGTGACTGGTTGCAACCTTTTTTTTTTCATTTTTACTGTAAACAAAATTTATAATATTAGTTCTTTTATTGCACAGTTCACATTTTAAGGTATATTCTTGGTTCCTATAAGTTAAATGTAAACAGTCTATTCATATGTATGCAGTAATTTAATAAGCTCAATTATATATACCAAGAGTATAAGTTTTCATAGACTTGGAAGCAACTTTGCCATTGGAAAGCTTATGATTTAGTAGAAAAGATAACAGTATTTATATAAATCATATTTCCTAAAAAATTATCCAGTGTATTTATCCTAAAACAAAATATTTCAAAAAATGTTTGAATGTTTTTGGGATTCCTATCACTTTTGGTTCACAGCTTCTTTGCATATTTTGTGAATAATTTGAGAAATAGAGGGACACCTTATGTTTATTTTTTAATACGTTAATAGCACAAATTATTTTCCAGTGTTGCTTTTTATGTGCTTAGCTTGCCTTAGCAGTTAAGTGTGTGGGTGTGCTTCATTTTACTATGGTCTCAGCCTACCTTATGAAAGGTCCAATGTTTAAAGAGATTTTTGTACTTTTTACCAAAATATTTGATGACCTGAAATGTTTTAATATTTGTACTATCTTTTAAAATTTAATTGCTACAACTGAGCTTTAAAAGGTATTTATAGAAACCTCATATCATAATTGTATCAATCCTCTATAAAATCCTTTTAACAATAAAAATCCTATCATATCAAAACACTCAAGCCTGTCAACTTTCCACTTCATCCCTAGACTTAATAAATTAGTACAATCATCAGAACTTTGAAATTTTTGTCATTTATGCCAGAAAAAAATAATTATAAGTGTTATTTCTTCACCCATTTGTTTTTATTTTGGTACTGCTGCAGTCATCTTAATTAGCCTCACACTTTCAAAAGGCATCAACTTTCTCTGAGGTATTATCAGGCTTTTCCTACTCACAGGCTAGCTCTATTCTACCTTTCGATGTTAGAGAACATGTCACTCCCGACGGTCCCTTTATATGACTGAAATAGTGTCTGATACTTTCACTTACATGGTATTTGGGGGTTGTGTGTCCTTCATGTTTGTTTTCGTTTTCCTCTCTCAGGTTGGAAATTCTTCAGACAAACTGAGATGAATAAGTCTGTCCTAAGTGTTGTCAGTTCAAAGTTGTAGAAAATGAAGTTTTCACTCCCAGCTTTAACGTTCTGTTTGGCCATATACTTTTAAAACTTTCGTCCACCTATTTTGTCTGTTTTTCTCGGTGTGCCCGTTGGAATTTAGGAGGCATTCACCATTTTCCTACTGTGGTGGGATAAACGCTACACCTACGACTCTCTCTAAGATATCGCTTTCCCCTTATACAGAAAGCTTCTTATGCAGATAAGGTGCTGGTACAAGTTAGGTACAATAGGTGCAGATTTCACACCAGTAGCTGTTACACTGAGGGTATAGCCTTTGCTGACAAGAAACCTTTATGGGAAGTAAACGCTCAGGATCAGCAATCCATTTGTAACCTCAGAAATAGTCTCTTTTAAAAAAAGGGGGGGGCTTTCTCATTAAACGGCACATTTGTTTCTGGTGAATTAATTGTTATTATAGGAGGCAAGGCATGGAATGGGCAAAGTGTAAACTGAGAACTAGAGAAGTACCCCCAAGCTAAAAGATATAGTTACGGCTCCGCTCATTGCTGCCAGATCTCCCTAGTTTTCAAAAGAAGTCAGAAATCCACAGCTGTATGCAAACTCTCTCAATATTTTAAGCTTTGGCAACTAATTCAAGTATATTTTAAAACACTGTAGAAGAGAAAGCAAACACATCAATGAGGTTTGCCAGTTTGGAACCCTGCTGCAGACAAGCTGCTTTGCCCCTTTAATTTCTGTGTCTGCAGTGAGGAGAAGAAACATAAACAAACAAACTTCCCATTCTACTGTTCTCTGGTCTTGGGCATCAACCAGAGCACAAGCCAGTCAGTGCAGCCAGGAAGCTGGGGAAACACAAAGCTCCCTTCTCCCTCTTCTGCATCTCATGAACTGGCCAACTCCCAGTCCCACTGCTGCTCCCTGGACTTTGTACTATTTAAAGGTACAGAGCCCCAAATAGTGTTTTTTCTACTACCCTTTAGACTTGACAATGGTTTTGAACTTAAAAAATGATGATCAAGAAAATAAATAATTAACAGTAATAAAGTGTTTTCACATACATCAGTTATTATTCTCTCCCACTGACTATCTTCTCAAAACAACCTAATGATAAATATATATATACTATTCTCTCTGATTCACAAACAAGAAAACTAGAGTCTAAGCGAAGATCATACACTTGAGTAGCTTCTCCAGAGAATACGTGACTGGAACCCTCATTTTCTGGCTCCAAATCCAGTGCCTCCCTTCCGCTGTCTCACAGAAGAACACACAGGAAACAGAGGGGAAATGAACTGAGTTACTCCACATCCAACCTTGTTTTCCAGAATCACGTGCCTTATCTTTCAAATGTCCCAACAGCCAACATCTCACCAATGGGCTCCTTTAAGCTTGTTCTAATTTTCTTTTAAACTGACTCCAAGTACATACACGACAAATAAAGGGTGAGGTGGTTAACATCTGTGACTGTTTGGATCAAAGACTGTGATTTGCAACCATTAGACACAACTACAGTATTTTGGGCAGGTCAAAGAGAATGTCACTAAATCATTGCTTCAAAGAGTTACAATAGCTCTCAACAGGCCTACCTAATGCCCTTACTCTAAAAATTTATATCTTCTAAAAAGTATCTATATAAAAACCTATAATCAAACTCAAGGTAATAAAGTAATATATACAGTATATAAATTTACATATATAAAAATAAAAATTACATATATGTTTAATTATATATATATATGTATTCATACTACACACACACACACACACACATACACACATACACACATGCATGAAATAAGCACTTTGAACTCATAATTTATGAGATAACTGAACTTGACATTAATGTGAAAGTTTATATTTTTATGCCAAAGTGGACGTATGAAAGACAAACTTCTTTACCCATATCTTGGGTCCAAAGCAATAGCCCTGGGGTGTTCCATGGCCCCTGCTATTAGTGTCGTTCTTAAGGAACCGTCAAGTTTGGCCACTTCAATTTGGTCCAGGTTGCTGTCTATCCAGTATATGTTGCCTGCTATCCAGTCAACCGTCAGTCCTTCTGGGGTTGCTAGGCCATGCTCTACAACCACTTCAATTGCACTTACACCTACAACAGAAGGAAAATCAACACTTGTACTCACTTAAGAAACAGGTTAAGCATAAAGGAAAAGGACTACTTATTAGCTCTATAATGTACTTAAACATTATGTTAACTCCGAGAGCTAGAGTGCAAAAGTAATACTTGGCACAAAGGAAATGAAACAGGTCCCGAATTTAGAATTACTGTTTTTTCCCACCAGAAATTTTTAATTTCTTATGTACTTTCAGTGACAGAGGAATAGACTTCTAAAGCTACTAACAATACTTAGGTTACAACAATGTTATTTCTTGTTTCTGACTTTTTAGGCAGAACAAGGTATATTGGGAATAATAATGATGCACTGGTTAAAATCAGTGCACTTTAATTTAAATGTTGACCCTCATGGTATAATAAAGGAAAAAGTTCACCTGGGGCACCAACATCATAGTTAATCAGCACCCACTATTTTATTTATTTATTTACTTATTTATTTTGAAATAATTCTTTATTGTTGAAAGTACTACATATGTCCCCCTTTTCCCCCCTTGAGCCCTCCAGCCCCCCCCCCCCTCCTCACCCCAGGCTTTCAGCACCCTACTGTCTGTGTCCATGGGTTATGCATATATGCATACAAAGTCTTTGGTTGATTACCTCCCACCCACACACCCTGCCTTCCCTCTGAGATTCCGCTCTCTGTTCCATGCTTCGAGTCTCTGGATCCGCTTCGTTCATCAGTTTACTTTGTTACTAGCACCCACTATTTTTAGAAGCATGACAGATATGAGAGCTTTTACTGCATTTAACCTGAACAGAGATAAGCTCCAAATCATATTCTCTTTACCCCCATCCCTAGGCCATAAGATTTGCAAGATATTACACATTTGCAAATAACGGAAGAAGGCATTAATGTGGTCAAAATAAAAATAAGTAATTTGATAATGTCCACCAATACTCTTATTTATCCACTCCTTAGCTTCTTTCACAATTTAAATGGAATATTTTAAAAACACCTTTGCCTCATAGGATAACTCTTCATAGTTTATGACATTACCAGTGATTGTAGTTAGAAATTTTAAGTGTCTTTTAAAAACAATTAACCATCTAATGCCATAGATCTAAATCCATCATTTGAAATTGGCATCTTGCAATATGACACAGGACACAAATTCACCCATCATAACCATACTGTATGCTTAAATATTACCATTTTTCCCAAAGTGCAAATGTGACTTAAGGAGGAATTTAGAATTTGATAGAATTATCTGGGCATTGAGTTGCTACACAAATATAACAGTTTCAAGAGAAGTTGCCATATATATTTTCATCTCAAAGACTTGCTACTTAAAAAAAGCCTAGATTAGACAGAAGAGATAAGTCAAAACATGGCAAAAATATTTAGCTCATATTAGCAGTCTTTGCAAAAATTTCTTTACCATTTCTTTGAGATAGTCTGAAAGATTATAATAAAATAAAAACAACATTTTTAACTCACAAATATAATCATTAGCATGTAGAAAATAGTCACTTTGTTTCTTATAAATAAATTTCTTCACCTCATGTCAGTGGAAAAGCCCACAATTTAAAAATGGAATGAATACCACAGGCCTTCACCACTCACTCCCCCAACATATCCTCACAGGTATATGCGACATCCCTGGTTTTACATATGTTTGGGAAGAGCTAAAGAACCAACAGCCAAAGATTAATCAAAACTTCTTTTGATTACAATATATTTTCTGGAATTTTCAGTTAAAAACTAATTTAAACATTAAGTTAAAATTGTAAAATGCGTACCTCCACTTTCAGAAAGCTTGCCTCGATATATTCTGTCTTCTACAACATCTGTCCAATAAAGTAAACTTTGACTGAAGTGAAAATCAAGAGCTATTGTGTTTCTCAATCCAGGAACAAGTAGACTATAGTCTCTTTTATGAAGATCAATCCTTCTGATTTCATGGCGAATAGAAAAGATGATGAATGCTTCAAAGGGATCTGAAATTAAATTTATTTTTAATAAACTTATGAAAATATTAATTTACTTTGGTAAGAGTAATAACATGCTTGAGGTCAAAATCCATTCATTCAAAACTATAATTTATTATATAATTATCTGTCATTAAAGAAGCAATAATTTTTCCCAAAAATTAAAAGAAAAAACTTGAATAATTTAGGTTTATTGTATTTATTAAAATAAGGTATAAATTATTGGAATTCAAAGACAAAATGGAATGTTTTCTGTTTTTATGGAGTTTCAGCTGACAATCCAAACCGTAAGAAAACACAGAAAATGCTAAGAATTAGCTAAAACTAGTTCTGCCACTCAGCTCATCACATGCCTACAGGTCCATGAAGGAGAAAGATCCAATAGAAAGAGGATTTTTATAAAAACAACTGATGAGTGTAAAGTTAAGAAGCGGTCCCCATAAGAGTGAAGATTCAATGTTCTCCACAGTCCAAGAAAGTCATGAGTACATTTTTCCCTATAGTCTTTAAGCCTAGATCAGGCCTGAATGGAAAGAAAGCAAGAAGCTTTAAACACAGAAATAGGATTAAAGTTTTATATTTTGTACCTGAAAAAAAAGTTTAAATACCCAAAAGTTACCAAAAAATTGTTGTTATTTAAAAAATGTTTCAAACTCTGTACCAACTACTGGCCAACATGCTATTATAATTTACACTTGAATTCTGTTTAATGAATACATTTTTGAGGAAGAGAGCCAGGCTTGCAAAGATTTCCCCCATTTCCATATTAGTGTCAGCTCTCCGCATTTCCCTTTAGAAAAATTGGTTTTCCTATTCCAAATGTAGATACATCCTCTGAAAGTGAGCTGCTATAATCAGCCCTGTCCACAGTGATCCTCCCAGGAGGGGATCAAAGTCTGATTAATGGGTTTGTAAGATCCAAGTCTGGTTAATGGGTTTGTAAGATCTGAGTCTGGTTAATAGGTTTGTGAACTTGGAGAGAAGCTTTCAAGATGAGGTAACCTACTCTCTTTTCCTTTTAGGTCACCAATCTCTAAGGCTAATGTTGTGAATATTAATGTTCTTGTAAGTTGAAGAAACCTATTCATAGTATTAGAGAAGAGAAAAATGTCACAGAGAATGAAGCAGCGATGACCTGAGCAGAGACTGTGTTCTAAGAACATTCAAAGCAATAGTTCCAATTACCCCTAAGACTAGTTCCCTCCTTCAAATCTCCTATGCACGCCCCATGCTTTGTATATGTTAGCCAATGCATTTATCAATTCAAATTCATTTGAACTGGGTTTCTATCAATTGCAAATAGGTTTACTGTTCTTATTTATCTCATCTTTACAGAGAGGCCTTTCCTGATTAGTTACCTAATTAAGACCCATCTAAATTATATCACCATGGTTTATTTATTCTGTTTGAAGTATATTTTAAAACCAGTATTTACTTGTTGGTCATTTATTTCCCTCACTAGACAATAAGCTCTATGAAAATAGGGATTTTATCTATCTTGCTTGTTATGAGGTCCCTAAGACCAAGCACCAGAGGAAGAACACATGTAAACCTAGGTTCCGAAGGGTGTGAACCTAGGCTGGCAACCCTTAGTGTAGGGAAGTTGCTGCCATTTTTTTCCCCCACTGGACATGAATATACTTTAGGAAGCTCTTCCCAGCACAGTAATTAAATGTTTTTGAATGAATGAATGTGGAGAGAAACTGAATACATCCCAAGAAACTGGATGATAGATAGTAAGGGAAAGAGCCCTGCCATGATCAGTAGAGCTAACCAATAGACCTGCAGCTGACTGTGGAGTACATAAGTCCAGCCAAGACCACAGGAATTGCTCAAAAGGCCTGAGGACTTGTGAGCAAAAATTATGTGGATTGTGATCACTTAGCTATTGTGGTTATTTATTGCACAGTGATAACATCACTATGACAATAGCTAACAGATACAAGATACTAAACATGAACAAATGGCCCCCAATAGAAAAAATCCTCATAAAATTTTAAATCAGAATATATCAGTATTAATGCAAAAAACGGTTATGATGTTCTGTCATTTAAAAGAAAGATGAAGATCCCTGTTTGATTTTCTGCTCTATGAAACAACTCTTTGCTTTTGAAAAATTATTTATCTTTTTTGAAATGAAGTGTCCTTATCTGTAAAATGGGGTTAACCTAACCTACTTTCAATCTAACTTAAACTGTTATCAGAATCCAGTTAAATAATGTATGAAAATTTGATTTGTAAGCTGAAATCTGTCACAGTAAATACAAATGTGGAGGTTATGGTGATGTAGTAAAAAAGTTACAGACTTGGAGTAAGAAAATGCAGGTTTAAGACAGAGTTCTGCTATCAACTATCTGTGTACACTGTAGAAGTTTACTTAAACTCTCTGACTCTCAACATTTTTTATGCATAACATAGTTATTATGGTAATTGATAATTAAAGTATGAATACTTAATATCTTAATATATGTTTAATAATTATCATGGACATTAAATTCCAAAGACTACTCAGTGGAATAAGCAAAAGGGATATTGCATAAGAGAAAATGCTGAAATGGTGATACCGTGAAAGGAAGTCAGATATTTCTTAGCATGTCCTAAAACTAGGGACATTTCAGCTCTAAACAGCTTCCCCATCCTTTAGCTTACAGCTCGCCCTTAGTCAAGCACTAAATTATCAGTGCAGCAGCTATTTGCTAGAGAAATTTATATTTAATACCTATTAAAGAACATATATTTTTTAAATTGCAAGGTAATGTGTTACTGTCTCTGCCCTAGGAATATCACACCAGAGGAAGAAAGAAATCCAGAAAGAAAAAAAGGAGAAGGCAAAAGAAAAGAAATTCAAGTTTCATCTTCCCTAACGCTGGAAGACATCTGCGATCAAAAAGCCACAGTATAAGAGGAAGGGCTGATGAATGCATGTAAACTGGAAAAATGTTTCTGAGAGGATGCCTGCAGCTCTCAGAAACTAGCAGATGTAAAGGAAGGCTGACAGAACAGTTCCCAAAGGAGACAGTACTACTAAGGGGCAAATCCCACAATCACTCTTTAAAAAAGCAGGATGGGAGTAACAACCTGGTCTCAGGACCCCTCAGAGCACTGTTAAGACCTAGGAGGAACGTCTGAATGAAGAAACAAACAGGCATGCAGTCTATTAAGTGAAAAAAAAATAGGCTCAAAAGTCTACATCCTATATGATTCCATTTCTATGACATTCTGATAAAAGGCAAAACAACAGAGACAGAAAGCAGAACAATGGATGCCAGCAACAAGGGATGGAGAAAGGGCTTGATTACAGATTTTTAGACAAAATCACTAACCTCCCTACATACAATAGCCCCTCTCCACCCTACTTGCGGGCCCATCCTAGCTGTTTCCAATGGCTTTTCCATACAATTGGCCTCTCTTGCCTCATGCGCTGAACTTTCCTAAAATCTCTCACACAAACAGCATCTGGCCTCTGCGTACCCCCTACCTCTTGCTAAGTGACCCCGGTCCCAGAACTAGTGGCAGCTGGCCTTGGTTCTCCTGGACACCGCCCAGCTCAACACATGTAGCAGCCATCTATTGATGACTCTGTAGCTTGTACTGGGTGGCCTCAGGCAGAGCACAGGTAGTGGCTGACTTTGCACCTCCCGGAGGCCCCAGAGCCAGTGCAACCAGTGGACAGCTTAAGACAAGGCTGGATTACATCCCTACCACCTACACACTCGTGGGGCAGCCTCAGTAAGCACCAAAGTCCCACTGAAGCGGGTCCTGCTTCATGGGGTTCACTCCTGCACAGCAGCTCCTCCACTGTAGTCACAGCTGGTCTGTGCAGCTGATTGGCCTGGGGGTAAATCTCTCCCAGTGACGCCAACAGCAATCAAAACTCAACTACAACAGAATAGTGCACAGAGCCCACACAGGGGCATGCCTGGTGCGCCCAGCTCAGGTGAATGGGGAGGCTGCACCTGGGCCCTACAGGCACCTATTACACAAGGCCACTTTACCAATTCCAGGAGACATACAGTTCTACCAAATACATAGAAACAAACACAGGGAAGCAGCCAAAATGTGGGTATGAACAAAAAAAGAGAGATTATATCATGAATAACAAAATTTCAATATTTTTAAAATAGTGATTGTGAATACATTATTATTTATTGGTTTCAAATATTTTTGGAAGATTTCATAATAGAATGAATGGTGGTCAAAACATCGTGTTGGGTGTTTTACTAAAACTGTTCAAAGCCTTTCAAGTTCTTGCATTTAAGTCATTTTGTGTTGAGAATATAGTTGTTTGATAAATGTTACTTGATTTGCATAACTATAATAAACCAGTTACTAAAAATAAAAAATATATAAATATTAAAAATTATTTGAACTCTGAATCTTGATAACTTCTCCAATGCCTCACTACTTTTAAGATTTATGTTGGGCCATAACCGGTTTGGCTCAGTGGATAGAGCATCGGCCTGCAGACTGAAAGGTCCCAGGTTTGATTCCAGTGAAGGGCATGCACCTTAGTTGCGGGCACATCCCCAGTAAAGGGTGTACAGGAGGCAGCTGATCGATGTTTCTCTCTCATCGATGTTTCTAACTTCTATCCTTCTCCCTTCCTTTCTGTAAAAAACCAATAAAATATATATTTTTAAAAAAGATTTATGTTGGTTTATTAAATTATTTTTTTTATTTGAGAGGAAAAAAATGTTGTAATGAATAATCCAATATGTAATTTCATATGCTAGTGGGAAATCATGAAGACTGAATTTCAAATTTCCAAGTCTTACAATAGCTTTTTCTTTAAAAAAATAAAACTGTGTATAAAATATTTGGAAATAAAACACAATGAAGAAATTTCTGTTGTATACCAATTTTGATGTAGTATATTATGTTCTTTGGAGGCAAACTCAATTTAGAATGAATATCAGCAAAATATGAAGTAGTCATTCATTTTTATAGTTTTCTGGTAATTTTTCTAGTACACTAGCTCCTGTCTCAGAAATGACTGAACTTAACAACTCAAACCAGCGCATTCCACTTTTAATTTAAAACTGGCTTAAAATTTTTCTGCTTTAGCATATCATGAGATGACAGATGTACAAAACAAAGAGGTTACAATTTACATTTTTTATGGTGATGAATTTCATGTTTATAAATGTAGTATAGCACAAGTAGCTTTAAAAAATACTCACAAGACTGTAGTGTTCTACATATAATTCCATTTTCTTTAAGTCCCACTACAGGTTCTCATGATGATTTTTACAAGACAGAATAAAAACGCAGTAGATGACTTATCTAAGAAAAAAAGTTTCTCTAAAGTGCTCTCAGGGTGAATTGTTAGTTTAAGTCTACAACCAGCAATTCTATAGGAATAGCGCCTGATTCTTTATTAAATATACACCTATTCAATAAAAAGTGATATGTAGTTACAATGTTTTATCTTCTGATACTTAAGAGTTTTACTTTTTTGTTTTTGTATTTAGTAATTTATTTTTATTTCTCTCTCCCTATCATTAGCTATATTTCTTTTACACAGTAGAAACTTATGAATTGTAAGTGATCTATCTTTTCCCTGGCTCAATATATATATTATTACTTCCTTTTTTTCCAATCCTTCACCTATATAGAGTCATATTGAGAATAAATGATAGTTAAATATTACTAAAGTGTGATATACATAAAGACAGAGGACAGGATCTAGAGAAAGATAGGCTTTCAATTATTACTCAAACCTGTGAATTTGTAAGATTTTGTCACCAGCTGTCCATCAGTTTTTCTTGCAAGCTTTTTTTGTTTATTTGTTTTTCTCCTCTTAATTATTTTCCTGGAAATTTCTGGATATATTTTTCTCAATAGCTCTGCTTTATATTTCTAGTTTTTAAAAAGTGATCTATTCTTTCTGTTAATAAGTAGTAAGAATTGGAATTTGGATTGTTTGTGGGGAGAGAGAGAGAGAGAGAGAGAGAGAGAGAGAGAGAGAGAGAGAGAGAGAATGAGAATTTACGGGGTACTGGGGTAAAGGATTGAACAAAAAACTTTTCATTTCTAGGATATATCCCATTGCCTTTTGCTAAATTGCATTTAATAAATATTTGTGATGACATAAATGAGAGAATGACTAATTATAAGACTCACTGAATAGTTAGCCCAGAATACATAAAATATGAAGGAGATAAAAATTATTATGGGGAAAAGAAAAGGAAAGGACGAAGTCAGTGAGGGAAGCAGAAAGATAAAGAGAAAGAGTATAAAAAAGGTCAACATGACTAAAATTAAATTAAAACATGGAGAGGATGAAAGGGCGAGGGCTACGCCCTCCATCTTGCCCCAAATCCTCCATTTTTGGGCAGAGCCATGTGCTCGGCAAGGCTTCTTCCCTGAAGCCCAAGCCTCTGCTGGCCACGCCCAGGATTTCTTTAAACTAACCAATGATAATCAAGGGACGTGCACACCATAGATATGACCACATCCTGTGTAATGAGATATCGACTTGCACCTGGCGAATCGGCAGGGCCCATAGTCCTCTCTCCCCCCCTTACTCCACCCCCCTATAAAACTCCTCTTCCCACCGGGCTAGCCCTCTCTCTGCCACTTGGCTTGCCGTTGCATTGGTGAGTGTGGTCGGGGAGCCGAACTAGTTCAAATAAAGACTCTTTGCTTTTGCATCGGACTCGGCTGGCTCCCTGGTGGGCTTTTGGGGATCTTGAAATCTGGGCATAACAGAGGATATCTGAAATGTCTAAATTTTAGAACATACAATTAACTCCTACAAATCAATAAGAAAAGGTAGTGATATTAACAGAAAAATTATCAATAAATAAAATTTTAAAAATAACTTTGCTCTAATATCTCTTAGTCACAAGGTCCTGAGTAAATGACATAATCTTTCTGTGTCTGTTCCCATAGGTATCAAATTGCAGTAATAATATCCAATTAGTGCCCTAACCAGTTTGGCTCAGTGGATAGAGCATCGGCCTGCAGACTGAAGGTTCCCGGGTTTGATTCCAGTCAAGGGCATGTACCTTGGTTACGGGCACATCCCCAGGAGGGGATGTGCAAGAGGCAGCTGATCGATGTTTCTCTCTCCTCGCTGTTTCTAACTCTCCCTCTGCCTTCCTCTCTGTAAAAAATATATTTAAAAAATATATACAATTAGTTTCTTTTTTTTATATATATATTTTATTGATTTTTTACAGAGAGGAAGGGAGAGAGATAGAGAGTTAGAAACATCGATGAGAGAGAATCATCGATCAGCTGCCTCCTGCACATCTCCTACTGGAGATATGCCCGCAACCCAGGTACATGCCCTTGACCGGAATCGAACCTGGGACCTCTCAGTCCGCAGGCCGACGCTCTATCCACTGAGCCAAACCGGTTTCGGCACAGTTTCTTTTTAAAAAATATTTTTATTAGTATTAATTTTTAGAGTGAGAGAGGAAGAGGGAGAGATAGAAATATCAATGGTGAGAGAGAATCACTGATTGGCTGCCTCCTACACACCCCCTTGGGATCGAACCCGCAAGCCAGGTATGTGCCCTTTTGAACGGAATAGAACCCTGGACCCTTCAGTCTGCAGGCCAACACTCTATCCACTGAGCCAAACCAGCTAGGGCATCCAATTAGTTTCTTATAAGTTACTAGAGGCCCAGTGTACAATATCTGTGCAATTGGGAGGGGGGTCTTTCAGCCCAGCCTGCACCCTCTTACAGTCTGGGAGCCCTTCGGGGATGTCTGACTGAAGGCTTAGGCCTGCTCCCTACGGGTCCTCGGTGCCTGCCAGTGGCCGGAGGGAGAGGCTCCTGCCACCACCATTGCGCTCACCAGCCATGAGCCCAGCTTCTGGCTGAGCGGCCCTCCCCCTGTGGGAGTGCACTGACCACCAGGGGGCAGCTCCTGCTTTGAGCATCTGACCCCTGGTAGTCAGTGCACATCATAGAGACTGGTCATTCTGTCATGGGGCCAAAACCAGCTCTCCAACTTCCCCCGAGGGGTTCCGGATTATGAGAGGGTACAGGCTAGACCATGGGACCCCACCCGTGCAAGATCAGGGCCGGGGAGGGACCACAATAGTGCTCCAGGGCGTGTCCGGCCCATCTTCCTCAGTCCTGATCGGCCAGACCCCAGAAGTAAGTTAATCTACAGGTCGAAGCATCTGACCCTTGATGGTCAGTGCACGCCATAGTGAGTGGTTGAGCAGCCTTAACATATCATTAGCATATGACACTTTGATTGATTGAATGGCCGACTGGTCACTTAGCATATTAGGCTTTTATTCTATAGGACTAGAGGCCCAATGCACAAAATTCATGCAAAAATAGGTCTTCCTTCCCCGGGTGCTCGCACCGGCTTCCCCCTGGCACCCGGGACTCAGGCTTCCTTGTGGCCGCTGGCAGGCACTCAGGACCTGGGCTTCCCTTGCAGACCTGGCTTTGTCCAGATGATCATCTGGAAGGATGTCTGTTCTAATTAGCATATTATGCTTTTATTACTATAGATAAATAAATTACCCATCACACTTTAGTTTTATTTATTATTAACAAGTTGTAATGTTAACACTATTATAGATGTCCCCCACCCCCCTCCTTTGCTCATCTCCACCCACCTCCACCTCTCCCTCCCTAGGTCTTCACCACACTATTGTTGAGTTTTAAGATGCTTAATAAATGATAGGTATTAGAAATACAGTATTATAATAATTAACTTTAAGAAATAATTCATAGAGGAAGGAGTTTTGAATAGAGTATAGAATTCAAATTTCCAAAGGGAATGTAGACAATATTGTCATTCTGAAAGATCATAGATGACAACAAACAGAGCACACAAAGGAGATGGTAAAATAAAGTGATATCTGTGAAAGTACTTTATACACCCTAGCCCCTATACATTACTATCATTACTAATGATGAAATAGTAATAACATGCCTGGAGTGGAAACTCAGAGTGGAAGATAATGAAACATCAGGTTGCAGAGATAAAATAAGCAGAAATAAAGAAGGTCCTAAGTAGCAGGCTGAAGAATTTGTGTTTCTTTTCATAAATGATAGAAAGTTACTTTAAAATCATGGATTCAGACTATGTTAAAGTGTCATTTTATTAAAATAAATAAAGGAGTGGATGACCAGATTACATTCCCCCACACAGTTTCACTCTCCTAATCTCACTTTATATTCTACTAGAGGCCCGGTGCACAAATTCATGCACCAGTGGGGTCCCTCAGCCTGGCCTACGTGATTGGGCTGCAACTGGCTCTCTGACTTCCCCCAAGGGGTCCTGGATTGAGAGAGGATGCAGGCCAGGCTGAGGGACCACACTGGTGCACAATCGGAGCTGGGGAGGGACATGGGAAGTTGGCATTCAGGGAGGGACTGAAGGAGGGCTCCAGGGCGTGTCTTGGCCCATCTTGCTCAGTCCCAATCAGACCCCCAGCAGCAAGCTAATCAACCAGTTGGAGTGTCAGCCCCCTGGTGGTCACTGCACGTCATAACGAGCGGTTGAGCAGCCTTAGTATATCATTAGCATATTATACTTTGATTGGTTGAATGGATAACCAGACACTTAGCATATTAGGCTTTTATTATATAGGATTATTCACAAAGGTAACCATCTGCTTATTATTTTTTTCTTTCAAATTTTACTCTCAACCATATTACTGACAGCTTTCCTTTAATTCTCATTTTCCAGATTTGGATTTCTCTCTGCCTCTTTAATAAAATACTATATTCCTTTAAGTTTCGATATTCTTCTTCTCATAACCTGGAAAAATAAAATTATGACAGCAAATAGAGAAGACTGCCATCATTATAACACAGGAATCTCTGGGCTCCACTGTGGTACTGATCCTACTCAATTTAAAGAGGGCTGAATCCAAGAGATACTCTGCAGAAAAAGATTAAAATATGGAGAAAGAGGGGAACAAAGAACTGGAGAAGTCAAGGATAATTGAGATTGTGATCCTAAAGAACAGAAGAAAATTGGAACCACTGAGATAACTATGGAATATTGAGGGCAAAAAGAAAGTGTACATTTTAGCCAACTAATTTGATTTGACTTGATTATATCTGGTGAAATGAATTGGACAGTAAGAAGGAGATAATAGCTATTGATGTAAATGCCACAGTAATCAGATTTGAGGTGATAACAGAAGCTCTCAGAGTGAGAAGGAGTTCTCCAAGAGGCATCTGAGAATTAAGGTTTGGGCAATGGACATAGTGTACTAGTAGGTGGTCATTTTAGGAGAAAACAGAAAGGAATGCTATAATGTTCTTTCCAAAGATACTGGAAACATGCTGCAATATTGCAAGGGAGCTGCCTAGCAAAAAGCAAAGAAACAAATACTTTAGAAGAAAGTGTTTAACAATATATGTATTTTGCGTTAAAGAGGGAAGATGTAAGGAACTGAGAAAATTAAGTATTGGGATATCCAAGAAAAGTAAGATTTATAGCTAAACTAGTAGCCCAGTGCACAAATTCGTGCACAGGTGGGTCCCTCGGCCTGGCTGGCAATTGGGGCAACAGTGGGGGCCTGCCTGCTGTGGGGGGAACTGGCCCCAGCAGCAAGCTAACCAACAGCTGATTCCATGAGGAATCGGGCTCCCTCCTCCCTCCTGTCTGGGTCCAGGATGTGGGCGAACCAGATTCTGGGCTGTCAGGGCCTCAGCAGCAAGGTCTGGGTCAGTGTGTGTCATAGCTGCCCACCAGTTGTCCAGGCGTTCCGGTCGTTCTGGTTGTTTGCCTGTAAAGATCGCTTAGGTTTATATAGAGAGAGATAACATAAAAGCAGTCATTATGAAAATCATTACATTTAACTAATAAGTTGTTAGGATTTGAACTTAGAAAAAACTTGAATTAATTTCAGCAATTCAGAAAAAAACAGATGGTATAGAATTTAGGAAGAAAAAATTAGAGAAGAAAACATGAAAGAACAAAAGAGCAAAATTCAAAAGGAAAAAAATAATGTGGCATCATTATTCTAATTTGAAGCATAAAGAGTTGTAGTACTCTTTATTTCTGAATAACAAAGAGAATAAGCACAGGTGTTGCAATCAATAGGAAAAACACATTTTAAAAACCAGGACTCAACTTAAGAATTATGGAAATAAGAAAGAGAAGAGCAAGAAAAAAAGAAATTGATTTATAAAGTTCTATAATTAATAGTCTATTCACTTTTATTGAACTATGAATCTGGGATAGAACTTTTTTAAAAAAATGAAGTGAAATACAGAATAAATCTTTTTTATATAAAAATTTAATTTCAATTCCTAATAAAACCTGTTATCTGTAATAATATAATTGCTGACAATGGTATTTTGTACACCATATGCTTCAGAAAGGGATAAATTACCAGCAGGTTACATTCTTCATGTAAGAAAAGCCCCATATTATATTTAAAATGTAAAATATAGGCAGGCCAATTTTTGTGCTTTGCAGTACTGTTTTCTTTTTTTTTTTTTTTTACAAATTGAAGGTTAAATGCTATTTAGTTAAGCAAGTCTATTGGCATCATTTTTCCAACAGAATTTGTTTACTTCATGTCTCTGTGTCACATTTAGGTAATTCTTGCAATATTTCAAACTGTCTCATTATTATTATTATATTTGTTATGGTCATCTGTGATCTATTACCTTTCATGTTACTACTGTAATTGTCTTGGTGCACCATGAACTTGCACTCATATAAAACAGACAACTTAATGGATAACTGTTGTGTGTCTCCTAACTACTCCATCGACTGGCCATTCGCACCACTCTCCCTCTCCTAGGGCCAATGTATTCTCTGAAACACAACAATATTAAAATTAAGTCAATTATCAATCCTAAAATGGCCTGTAAGTGTTCAAATGAAGAAAGAGTCAAATATTTCTCACTTACATCAACAGCTAGAATTGATTGAGCTTAGCAACAGAGGCAAGAAAAAGTCCAAAGCCTTGTGCACCAGTTAGCCACATTGTGAATGCAAAAGAAAAGTTCTTGAAGAAAATTAGAATTGCTACTAAAGTGAACACACCAATGATAATTAACAGCCTCAATATATATATATATACACACACACACACACACACACACACACACACACACACACACACACTAGAGGCTCAGTGCACAAAATTCATATACGGGGGTGGGTGCCCTCAGCCTAGCCTGTACCCACTCCAATCAGGAATCCCTCAGACATCCCTCTCACAATCCTGGACCGCTGGTTCCTAATCACTTACCTCCCTGCCTGCCTGGTCGTCCCTATCTGGCCCACCTGCCAGCCTGTTCACCCAACACAGCCTGCTTGTTCAGTCGTTTGGTCGTCTCTCACTAAAACCCCTGCTGGCCTGGTTGTAGGCAGCCATCTTGTGAGGGCATGAGGTAATTTGCATATTACCTCTTTATTATATAGGACATATGAAAAACAACATTTGGTGGTCTGGATGGAAGATCAAACCAGCCACAATACCCCTAAGCCAAAACCTTCAATTGAGAAAGCTGCAGAAGAAAAGTTTGAAGCTTGGCTGGTTCGTAAAGTTTAAAGAAAGAAGCTGTCTCCATAATCTAAAGTGCAAAGTTAAAGCAGCAAGTGCTGATATAGAAGATGCAGAAAGTTATCCAGAAGATAAGGTAATTAATGGAGGTGGCTACCTTAAACCACAGGTTTTCAATGTAGATGAATCAGCCTTATTTTGGAAGAAGATGCCATTTGTGACTTTCATAGTTAGAGAAAAGTCAGTCCCTGGCTTTAAAGTTTCAAAGGATCAGCTGACTCTCTTGTTAAGGGCTAATGCAGCTGGTGACTTAAAGTTGAAGCCAATTCACATTTACCATTTCAAAAACCTAAGGCCCTTAAGAACAATGGTAAATCAACTCGACCTGTGTTCTATAAATAAAACAACAAAGCCTGGATGACAGCACATCTGTTTACCATGGTTTACTGAATATTTTAAGCCCACTGTTGAGACCTACTGCTCTGGAAAAATGATTCCTTATAAAATAGTACTGCTCCTTAAACATGCACCTGGTCACTGAGGAGCTCTGATGGAGATGTACAATGAGACTGATGTTGTGTTCATGCTTGCTAACAATATCCATTCTGCAGCCCATGAATGGAAGAGTAATTTTTACTTTAAAGCATATTATTTCAGAAATACATTTTGTAAGGCTATAGCTGCCATCAACTGTGAATCCTCTGATGGATCTGGGTAAAGTAAATTGAAAACCTTCTGGAGAGAAGTCACCAATCTAGATGCCATTAAGGACCTTAGTGATTCATGGAAAGAGGAGAAAATATCAACATTAATGGTAGTTTAGAAAAAGTTGATTCCAACCCCGATGGATGACTTTCAAGGGCTCAAGACTTCGGTGGAGGAAGTAACTTCAGATGTGGTGGAAATAGCGAGAGAACTAGAATGAGAAGAGGGGCCTGAAGACGTGACTAGGTTGCTGAAATCACATGATAAATTTTCACAGATGGGAAGTTAATTCTTACAAACGAACCAAGACAGTAGTTTCTTGAAATGAAATCTACTCTTTATGAAGACTAAAGTAAAGACGGTTGCAACTGCAATATGGGGTTTAGAGTATTATATAAACTTAGTTGATAAAGCAGTGCCAGTGTGTAAAAGGACTGACTCCAATCTTGAAAGAGGTTCTACTGTAGGCAAAATGCTATTAAACAGTGTCACATGCTACAGAGAAACTGTTTGGGACAGAAAGAGTCAGCAAACTTTATTGTTGTCTTTAAGAAATTGCCACAGCCACCCAAACCTTCAGCAATCACCACCCTGACCAGTCAGCCGCCATCAACATCTAGGCAAGACCCTCCACCAGCAAAAAGATTATGACTCTTGAAGCTTCATGTAATGGTTAGTATTCTTTAGCAATAAAGTATTTTTAAGTTGATGTATGTCCAGTATATTACTTAATAGAAATAATACTATTTCACACTAAATAAACTACAATAGAGTAAAACATAAATTACATATCTACACTAATAAAAGACAAAGATGCTAATTTACTGTACCTTTGCTATGCCCAAGCCATGCCCATCAGCCATTCAGAGTGACTATATGTAAATTAACCAAACCAAGATGGTGGCCGGCAGCCATGGAGCTGGAGCAAGCAGGAGGCTTGGTTGCCCCAATGATGGAGGAAGCCAAGCTTCCCGCCTGCCTGGCCGGCTGTGGCCTCCACAAAAGGCAACAAAGTTTCAATTATAGAAGCTAAATAAATCCCAGATACCTGCTTCCAGCCAGCCTCCACTGAGAGCTTTGGTGGTTGGGGACCGTGGCCAGCCTGCAAACAGCCATCAGCCCCTCAAACAGGCTGACCACACCCTCATGGGGTGAAGGTCCTCACTGGGGGGCTTGGCCAACCTGGAAACAGCCATTAGCCCCTCACCCAGGCTGGACAGGCACCCCAGCGGGGACCCTGACCCTGAAGGGGCTGTGAACAGCCTACAAACAGCCATCAGCAGTGGGTCTAATGACTCCTATTACTGAAGTAGTTGTAGTTTTCAAAGCTTGAACATAAGTGACATTTTGAGATATATAGAAACTTTAACATGACATAACTATGTCTATTACTTCTATTGGAGATACAGTCAGAGTTGCTGATAGTAATTGGTCTGTGTCATACATTCATAATTGGAAGAAATGTTAACTTTCAGTGAGAGGGTAAAGAAAATAAAGGTGTGATATTTTTCCCAACGAAGTTCATGGATCCCTTCAATTCTAGTCATGGACCACTAAGTGTCCTGCAGATACAGACTACAAATCTGGAAAGACAGTGGGACACCATCATTCATTAAGCACCTAATGGGTGTGGGGCACAGTAACAAGTATTCCATGCTATGCTTGCAACATGCTATAGGGGAGACATTGTTATAATGGGCATTGGTATTTAAAAGATGAGAAAACCGAGGCTTGAGGAGTTTTACGTAACCTGTCTGGAGTCATATATATAGTGAATGCCAGCTGCAGGATTAGAATCCAAATGCTGAACTCCACAGCCTTCGTATGCTTTTCCCACTGTGAAATATGACCTAGAGCCGTGGTCGGCAAACCATGGCTCGCGAGCCACATGAGGCTCTTTGTCCGCTTGAGTGTGGGTCTTCTACAAAATACCATGTGCGGGCGTGCATGTACAGTCCAATTGAAACTTCGTGGCCCATGCACAGAAGTCGGTATTTTATGGAAGAGCTGGTATTTTGTGGAAGAGTCACACTCAAGGGGCCAAAGAGCCGCATGTGCCTCGTGAGCCATGGTTTGCTGAGCCGCAGTTTGCCGACCACTGACGTAGAGAATCAGCACAGTGTTTTGAATGGGAGTTACAAGATGAAAACAGCCAGAACAAGGAGTTGTTTTCAGGAGTGCTAGGAATACAGTTAGAAGTGTGGGAAAGGACCAGACTTTAGATTCTAAAAAGAATGTAAAGAGAAATAAAAGTAAAAGCTTTGGAGCTTACAAAAGTAAGTTCCCAGGGGGGGTTGATGATAAAAACAGTATCTGAGGGAGAAATAATCGGATGAATTGTAAGGATTATTGTAACATTTCCTGTCCAGAAGATTCTACTTATGCCTTACCTAAAATTAAATAAATCCTTTTGCTAATTTTCTGAAGGTGTCTTTAGATTTTTTTTTCTTAAGTTCTATTCTTAAATATAGAAAGATACACAATACACAGAAACAAAAAAGCACTTGCTATTGTTAAATATAGCAAAACATCTACTTACCAATACTTGTGCAACTTTCACCGTCTACATCCAGCTTCCACCCTTCATAACATGAGCACTTGACCGTGTGCTTGTGCTGCTCACACACTTGACTGCACTTTAGGTGATTGCTACAATAATCCACAATCTCACACGTTTTATTGTCTTTGTGGAGCTGAAGTCCTTCAGGGCAGGAGCAGACAATTCCTCTTCCAGGAACAACAGAACAGTGGTTGCTACAGCCTCCGTTGTTCAGAGAACATTCGTCTATAAAAGGAGAAGAGATTTTAGGGCATTATCAGTTGTTTTGATCAATTAAATACTAATCATTGAACTCAATTCCCTGAGGCTGAAATTAGAGAGAAAATATAATAAGTAGAAGACATTCTTTTCAGATTTCTTTTTCAGGAGTTGGGCTAGAAATGATGAAATAATTCATCCAATGACCAAATGTAATTCTGTATGATAGGAATTGAGAATGACAGATTTTCATTTCTGTAAAACTTTGGAGTATACTTGGTTGTACCCACAGAGGTAAATGGGTTCAATATTTCTATTATTAGTAGAGTAATTGTGGTGAGCCTTTTATCAGTTACAAAAAATCAGTTGTTGAGGTCTTGCAAAAGGGATGCATATACATACATTGATGATCTGAACCAGGGGTCCTCAAACTTTTTAAACAGGGGGCCAGTTCTCTGTCCCTCAGACCGTTGGAGGGCCAGACTGTAGTTTAAAAAAAAAACAAAAACTATGAACAAATTCCTATGCACACTGCACATATCTTATTTTGAAGTAAAAAAAAAACAAAACAAAACGGGAACAAATACAATATTTGTATTTGCATGTGACACGCGGGCCGTAGTTTGAGGACCCTGATGAACATTTGATTTATCTTGATGTTTATAAGTAAACAGGCATATGCATAATATCCATATATCTTTTTCTGCATCTATAGTCTGATTTATAATGATAATGCAGAATGGATTAGTTTCCCCTTTACAGGCTGCAGCCATTTATTTTTAATTTAGGTAAATTGTATGATATATATATTTGCCATTATAATCTGGCCGAAATAATGAGCAACTAGTATTGACTGCATGAATAATATAACTGGTTTATAAAGAAAGAGACTACTATTTCACAGCATTTATAATAACTAATTATATTAGGTATATTAATATACCATTCTACTCCATGATAAAATTGCAGGCTCCCTGAGGGTATACAATATATGTGCTCTGTTTACCAGTGCATATGAAATAGTTAGCACAGTCTCTAGCATGGAGTAAGCAGTTAAAAATATTTGTTGAATTAAAATTGTCCAAAGGCACAAACTGCCTTAAAATTGAGTAACTACTTGTCCAATTGGGAAAATTACAAGTTGGAATATTTATCCCTTGAAAAAAAACCCAGCTAATTATTTGCAAGCACATTACTTGAAAAAAAATAAATAATAAGAAGGGCAACAGACTGTTTTTTTTTGTTGTTGTTGCTTTAAAATGTTTTGAGTACTTTTCAAAGGCTGTTTAATTAGAAGTGGTATTTTGAGACAAGCTAAAATAGAATGTTGTTCAATAACTGGCAAGTTGCAGTTATATATACTTACATACCTCAAATATTTCCTGTCATCCATGGAAATTTATCCAGTTTAAAATTAGACTAAAATGTAAGGTTTTAAAAAAATATTTCCCACACTTGTTAAACTTCCATATGGGTCAACTTTTCTTTTTATCAACTGTTATCATATAAGAAATGACAGTAGTAAGAAAAGAAAATGATAATATTAACTATTTTCTTTAAGAATGCAATTCAAATTTGGCATTATTTTAGGGAAAAAAAAATTCATTTCTTGGTTCCTCCAAATAGGTCTATTCACCCATAATGATAATAATTTCAAAACAGCAGTCATTTCAAAGTATTTGCCCCCTTTTAGTTTAACCGACATTCTTTTATTTTTAATTCTTCATTGTTTAAAGTATTACATGAGTCTTTTTCCCCATTGACCTCTCCCCCGCCACCCCATCCCCCAAGCACAAGCCCTCACCCAACCTCCCCTGCCTACTATCTGACATTCTTTTTCAATAGAATTACTGCAAAGAAATGTCACTGTACCCAGCAGGTGGGAAAAAAAAGTTACAGCCGTGCTGGCATAGCTCAGTGGTTGAGCATTGAGGTCATGGTTCAATTCCAGGTAAGGGCACATGCCTGAACTGTGGGCTCAGTCCCCAGTGTGGGGCATGCAGGAGGCAGCCAATCAATGATTCTCTCTCATCATTGATGTTTCTATCTCTCTCTCCCTCTCCTTTCTTCTCTGAAATCAATAAAAATGTATTTGTTTAAAAAATTACAATGCTTTCAGCTTATTTCAAATATGACTGTTCTCTTAGTACTGAAGTGCCTCTTGCTGACACTCTATGAGGAATTAAGTCACAGATTTAGGATAAAAAGAAAATTCACATTGAAATCTAAAACTAAATAGGGAAACTTAATGCTAATATTTGTATGGCTAGTCCCTTGTCCGATCTTCCTTAACCCTATACCTGTCATTAAAAAAAAAAAAAAAAAGTATCTGACAGACTCCTATTCACCAAACTCTAGTCACGTTCTTCTGAGCTCTCTTGTCAACTGGTCCCCAAAGTTGGCCTATAAAAACAGCAAACTCTAGGCACAAATAATTTCATTCTCCACTCCTGCCTGCACTGTTCCACCCAATAAGAGATTCAACAAATACTGGAAAAGTTTCTAACAGCTCAAGGCAGGCGGCATTCCTAGAATGACTCTGCCCGCACCCCCCCCCCCCCCAACACCCCCACCCCGCTTAAAGTGCCTGCCTGAGAAAGATCCACCTTGACAGGAGAATTTACTCTTTGTTCCAGCCAAAACCTGGTGATAAGCACAGGTCCCTGGACCTCCTCTTAGAGTGGTGACTTTAGAAACCTTGCAATTACAAATACTACTTCCTCTACACCTTCTTTATGTTTTTTAGATGTAAATCTATCACTTGAAACTGTCTTCTCAAAGATTTGAGAGTAGTCTCTGTCAAATGCAAACATGCACAGAGATAACCATCTCACTCTTGCTCTCAACCTTGCTCTAACGTGCTCCAATGGTCCCCAGACATAAAGACTTGAGAATCTATAGATTGCTTTGGGTAGTATGGACATTTTGATGATGATGATTCTACCAATCCATGAACATGGTATGTTCTTCCATCTGTTAATGTTTTCCTCTATCTCTTATTTCAATGTCCTATAGTTTTCTGGGTAGAGGTCTTTTACCTCCTTAGTTAAGTTTATTCCTAGATATCTTAATTTTTTTGGTGCAATAGTAAATCCATACTACCCAAAACAATCTATAGATTCAATGCAATCCCCATTAATATACCAACAGCATATTTCACAGATCTAGAAAGAACTCTCCAAAAATTCATCTGGAATAACAAAAAACACCCTGAATAGCTGCTGTGATGCTAAGAAAGAAGAACGAAGTAAAAGGGATCTCAATACCAGATATCAAGCTGTATTACAAAGCCACTGTTCTCAAAACTGCCCGGTACTGGCAAAGGAACAGCCATATAGACCAATGGAATAGAATAGAGAACCCAGAAATCAACCCAAACCACTATGCTCAATTAATATTTAACATAGGAGGCAAGAACATACAATGGAGTCAAGACAGTCTTTTCAATAAATGTTGCTGGGAAATTTGGTCAGACACATGTAAAAAAATGAAACTAGACCACCAACTTACACCATACACAAAAATAAACTCAAAATGGATAAAGCACTTAAACGTAAGACGGGAAACCATAAATATATTAGAGGAATCCACAGGTAGCAAAATCTCAGATATATGCCAAAGGAATTTCTTCACTGACACAGCTCCTAGGGCAATGAAAACTAAAGGTAAAATAAACAAATGGGACTACATAAAAATAAAATGCTTCTGCACAGCAAAAGAAACCATCAACAAAACAACAAGAAAACCCACTACATGGGAGAACATATTTTCCAATGATATTTCTGATAAAGGTTTAATCTCCAACATTTACAGGGAACTCATACAACTTAACAAAAGGAAGATAAACAATCCAATCAAAAAATGGACAATGGGCCTAAATAGACACTTTTTTAAAGAGGGCATACATAAGGTTGAGAGACATATGAAAACATGCTCAAAGTCACTAATGATCTGAGAGATGCAAATCAAAAAAACACAATGAGGTACCATCTCACAACTGTCAGAATGGCTATCATCAACAAATCTACAAATGACAAATGCTGGAGAGGATGCGGAGAAAAAGGAACCCTTGTTCACTGCTGGTGGGAATGCAAACTGGTGCAGCCACTGTGGAGAACAGTATGGAGTTTCCTCAAAAAACTAAAAATGGAACTTCCATTTGACCCAGTGATGCCACTTCTAGGAATATATCCCAAGAAACCAGAAACACCAATCAGAAAGGATATATGCATCCCTATGTTCATAGCAACACAATTTACAATAGCTAAGATTTGGAATCAGCCTATATGCCCATCAGCAGATGAATGGATTAAAAAACTTTGGCACATCTACACAATGGAATACTATGCTGCTGTAAAAAGTAAGGAACTCCTACCATTTGCAACAGCATGAAAGGAGCTGGATAGCATTGTGCTAAGTGAAATAAGTCAGTCAGAGAAAGATAAATATCACATGCTCTCACTCATTTGTGGATTATAATGAACAACATAAACTGATAAACAAAAACAGAGGTAGAGACAGAGAATCATCGATCAGATGCTCAAAACTCAGAGGGAAGGTAGGGGAGGGTGGGGGTGATGGGGAGAGATCAACCAAAGGACTTGTATGCATGCATATAAGCATAAGCGATGGATGTGGACAACAGGGGATGAGGGTGAGGGCAGGATTGGGGGATGAGAGGACATTGGGGGGATAAGGACACATTTGTAATATCTTAATCAATAAAGGGAAAATAAATTTAAAAAAAGACTTGAGAAGTTTGTTTCTTCTCTGGGATTATTACCTTCTCTGGTAATTTTACAACCAGCTTCATTGTAGCCTCTCTACTCTCTGTAATTCTTTGAAATGTTTGAGTGAGGCTCCTCCTCTGATGAAAAAATGGCTAGATGAACAAAAAGTGATTTTCAATCTTGAAATAAACAAATGAATTCAGAAAAAGCAGGATGGTAGAGATCACCAATGACCTTGTATGCATATCAGCATAACCAATGCACACAGAAAATAGAGGGGTAAAGGCCTAGGCTCTGGGGCAGGGACAACCTGGGAGAGTGCAATGGGGGACAAGGGGGGCATGTAATACTTTCAACAATAAAAATTTTTAAAAAATTGTTTTCCCAATTCAGAGTTCAGCAGATAGGAAAATAAAGTTGTATTTTCATATCATTTTCTTCATTTTTCTTAATAATGTACTTTCTCTTTTTCTCCTCTTACTTCATTTGCCAGTAACCCAAGGGTTAAAAAAAAAAAAGGTGAAAAAACTCTAGTTTCTTTTGACATTCATAATGCCTCAGGTATTAGCCTCAGGTATTATTATCATGATTTCATGATAGAGATCCTCATCTCCATTTTTGTTTTGAGGAAACTGACATTTCAAACAATTAAGCCACCTGTCTAGGTTACTTAATTGAAATAACTGAAAAAGCACATAATTTAAACATTTCAAAGTCTAAACTTTTTCTAAAGTTACACACTTTTAATGTTAAGAGTACTGGTAGTTTCCTTCATTCCGAATCACTCTTATAACCTTCCTGAGCAAGCCTCAGATATTGTCATGCAAGAGATTCCTATCCACCAAAGTGCTCCCTCAGGGAGAAGAATCTAGGAGAGATAGGAATGAATAAAGATAAACTAATCTGTCACTTTTGATTAGTATTTTTTATTGTTTTCTAATTTAGGTTTTCTGGGATGTATTTTGGTTTGAATCTTCTTGTTTAAATTTTAGCAGCACTGACTGAAACTGATGCATTGACTACTTCAAGGTTATTTTATAGAATCACAAACTCTTTTGAAGAAATATATTTTACTACATAAATTTAAAAAAGAACAACAGTGTTATTTTGCAATACTTATTGTGCTATTAATGCTCCATTCAGATCAAAATATGATAACTTTAGGCTTAAATGCAGTTGTCTTTCCTACATTCAATTGGACAGCTTCATTCTTTTCTCACAGCCTCATATTCTTCCTACCATTCCATAAACTCTTCTTCATTATTCTATTAATGTCACCATCAGTATTATCTAAAATATATATTTTAAAGACCTCCTAGCTGAATATCTGATCTCTCCACAAAGAAGAAAATATATTTTTCTTTATGTATGCCAGTTGCCATAAGGAGATAGCTAGTCAAAAATAACTTTATTTCATGTATTTATTTATATTTATCTTTATTGTTGAAAGTATTACAGATATGCCCCATTTTTTAGCCCACTGACCCCCTTCATCCCTCCTTCCCCTCCCCCACAACAGGCATTCACCACACTATTGCTAGAAAGGATTTGGAGAAAAGGGAATCCTCATGCACTGCTGGTGGGAATGCAAAATGGACCAGCCATAATGGAAAACAGTGTTGTTTCCTCAGAAAATTAAATATGGAACTGCCATTTAACTCAGTGATCCCACTTCTAGGAATCTATCCTAAGCAGCCTGAAACACCAATTAGAAAGAATGTATGCACCCATATGTTCATAGCAGCACTATTTACAATAGCTAAGATCTAGAAACAGCCCAAGTGCCCATCAGTAGATGAGTGGATAAAAAAGCTGTGGTATATTTACACCATGGAATATATGCAGCAGTGAAAAAGAAGGATCTCCTACCCTTTGAGACAGCATGGAGGGACCTGGAGATTGTTATGCTAAGCAAAGTAAGCCAATCAGAGAAAAAAAAGTATCACATGATCTCACTTATATGTGGAATCTAATGAAAAAAATAAACTGCAAACAAAGTAGATCCAGAGACATGGAAGCATGGAACAGACTGATGAATCTCAGAGGGAAGGGGGGGAGGGTGTGGGAAAAGATTAACCAAATAACTTATATGAATATATGTATAACTCAAAAGTTAAGCTCAAAAGATATCAGATAGAAATCATTTTATCTAATTAAATCACACTAAAGAAAGTTATTGTATGAGGACTAAAAGCTAATGAAAAAAAAGAATATATATATATATATATATATATATATATAATCAATATATATATATTATTATATATATATAATATTCAGTTGGTCTTATAATCCAGACCCTTCCTTTCTTCTTTCTAAATATGTTTCTATTTTCATGACCAGAAGGCATGACAGAATCCATTGGGTGGCAGTAAACTCCATTCCATTGATCACTAATAATAAGATTCTCCTGTTCTGAGTGACTCGCTGACAAAAAATAATATCAGTTCCATTGTGGCAGCAGCATTGACCATGCAGAGATCTAAATGATGAGCAAAGCTATACAACTGTTAAGTGAGTTGAATATAGGCTACACTCTTCTGCTTTATTTTCAGAAATTTCTAATCATATTTTTAAAATTTTTGTAGACTTAACATGGTTGTAAAAAAGGTAGATAGGGTTCAGTGCTAAACGTCTCATTTAAATTGAATGAATGGAAAGAGTGACTGTTACTATAATCAGCATCAGCAAGGCTCTAGTGTTCAGAGAGGAGGAAATGCAGTGAAAAGTGCAATACCACAGAGATCGCCTTCATCAGACCCGTCCAGGCAGTCCCTTCTCCCATTGCAGAGCTTCTCTGGCTGCAGGCAGACTGAAGTGTCGTTAGCACAAGGGTACTTGGGTGGTCCACACGAGAAACTGTCACAGTCATCTTCATCGGACTGATCTTCACAATCAATATCTCCATCACACACCCATGCTTTGTTGATGCATCTCCCTTAAGAAAATAGAAAGGACATGCATTTAATTTTTTGTAATTAAATTACCGTAATAATGAGTGGGCATCACTGTCTTCTGTCAGAGCCAGAACTACTTGCCATTAACAACAAATCTATTTGCTGACAGCATCACAGTTTATTTGCATGACATTTCAATGGTTCTTGTCCTGGTTATTAAAGTGGCTCTTAGTGTTAAATCCTGATATTTTATTTAGTTTCAAGTTACTGGTCTACCTTATTTAAATAATCCTGTGATGAACTGAGAGTTTAATTACAGTCTTTAAAGGTATATTTGTATATAAGTGCTTCTCCAAACTTTAAATTTAGGTAAATGCTATCAGTATCTTTTGGAATTCTAAATTTAAGTAAATACTTTATCTTTGCAAGAGAAATGTCCTTCTATTGACATTTATAACCTCAACATCTAAACTCCTCACACCCAGACTTATGTACATGTCCTTTCTTAAAAGAACTAGAGGCCCGTTGCACAAAGAGATTCATGCAATAGGCCTTCTTTCCCCTGGCTGCCGGCACCGGTTTTCCTCCTGCACCCGGGACCCACGCCTTTGCTCCAGCCACAACGGAGAAGCCAAACTTCTTCAATCTTCAGTCCTCTTCAGTCTTCAGTCTTCGCTCTGCGCCGGCATATGCAAACTAACCTCCATCTTTGTTGGGTTAATTTGCATACTCATCCTGATTGGCTGGTGGGCGTGGTGGAGTGACACCAATTTGCATGTTTTTCTTTTATTAGTGTAGATATACAGTGTTATTAAATATATTCATAGTTAAGGTATAATACAGACCAGATTTATGGAAATGGGTATTTATTGACTTGGAGAAAAAAAAGTGATTACTATTTAGCCAGCATGTTTCAAAGTAACAATGTGAAGTACATAGAAAACAATGGTCATTGTCTAGGTAAATCTTTTTTTCACTGCAAATTATTCCTCATTTCCATATTGTTTGCATTTTTCATCTAAGTTATTATTTTTTCTGGATTATCCACAAGTTCAGGTGTTATGTGAATAAAATAATGTACCATAAGATAAATAGTAGTTAATGACTAAATACATATCAATATCTCATAAAATGACTGGGGCAAACAAAAAAAAATGAAATATATTAGAATGTATATGTCCAAGAGTCATCCTCTATAAATGTCTTCTTAAATCTTACAGGCTGCTAAATTTTAAGTAAAATACTGATGAAAAGATATTTCATTTATATAAATATATTAATAATGTTTCATACTATTATAAGTCAAATAAGAAGAAAATAGAAATGATCAGTCCCATAATTAATATAAATTCATTTGATAATATTCAACATTATTAATCTAAATACTCTTAAGATGGATACTTCACAAATAATAAATGTGATATAAATGGAGAAATAGCATATGCTCTTGCATCCACATTATAAATAAAATGAGTAATGTTATTATTTTATATCATTCTGGAAATATGGTCTAATGGAGCAATTAGGAAATACAAAAAAATGAGGTGTACAATTAGCAAAGAGTATCACTACCTGTAGTTAATATAATCATGTAAGTATAAAATCAATAAAAGTTAAATAAGGACTATAAGAAACTAAGGATTCCAAAAATAAGTAAGTAGTTTCAAAATTTATACAAAAATTAATAAATTTCATATATACAAAATGAATATAGTAGAAGAAACAAACAATTAAAAAATCTACTATAAAACAAAGTATAACTACCCAAAATACTGTAGAATTTGCATAAAGAAAATTTAAACGCCTACAAAAAAAAAAAACAACAACAAGAGAAGCATTGCATATAGATATAGTTTGGTCTTAAAGAACAAGACTTATCACTGTAAAAATATTATTTTCCCAAAGTTAATATGATTCCAAACACAATAGTAACAATACTATTACAATCCTATTCGATTATCATAAACTTAAGAAAATGAAACTAAAAATATCTTTAAGTCAAAAAAATACAAAATATTTATGAATAGGAACTGGATATTGGAAATATTTAGCAGTGTTTTGAAGAAGCAGTAGTTAAAATATTTCATAACAGAGTATCAATAAACATATCAATAAACAGCATAGAGACACAAAAATCCTCATCCTATATAAAAGTCTAATATGCTAAGTGTCCAATCATCCAGTCGGCCATTCAACCAATCAAAGCATAATATGCTAATGATATGCTAAGGCCACTCAACTGCTCACTATGACGTGCACTGACCACCAGGTGGCAGACAGTCGACCAGTCACTATGACGTACACTGACCCAGGGGGAAGATGCTCCAACCAGTAGGTTAGCTTGCTGCTGGGGTCTGGCTGATCGGAACTGAGTGAGATGGGCCAGACACCCCCTGGAGCCCTTCCATGGTCCCTCCCCGACTGGCCAACCTCCCGCATCCCTCCCTGGCCCCGATCATGCACCAGTGGGGTCCCTCAGCCTGGCCTGCGCCCTTTCGCAATCTGGGACCCCTTGGGGGATGATGGAGAGCTGGTTTCGGCCTCAGCCCACAGGCCAGTCTGAGGAACCTCACCGGTGCATGAATTTGTGCAGCATGTCTCTATGTATATGGTTTTAATATATAAAATTGCAATTCAAAATAATAGCAAAATTAATTACAAAGTTAATGACATTAGAATCATGGATTAGCCATCTGGAGGAAAAAAGGTAGAGCTGAGTCTTTACTTGATTCTTACACCAATATAAATTCAAGATAGGTTAAAGAGGCATTTTAAATTAACGATGATAAACACAAAAATATTCTAGCATAAAATAGACACTAAAACAATAACTTAAAATGGTTATTACACAATCCCAGAAAAGATAAAAGACAAATGATAAACTTGATTTTATTAATATTTTTTATTCCACATTACAATAAAATCTGTATATAGATAATCTGAATATCAGAAAAAATACTATATTTAACAAAAGGGCATATTTCTTTAAAATAAATGGGCTCTTACAAATCAATAAGGTAAAGATCAATAACTCGAATACAAGTGCAAGAGTCATAATCTATATACTAATAAAAGGGTAATATGCTAATTAGACCAGGTCAACCGGACATCTTCCAGACGTCTGACTTCCTTCCAGACAAAGTCACAGTGGCAGGGGCCGAGGTAGAGGCAGTTAGGGGTGATCAGGCGCCCAGGGAGCAAGTAGTTAGGGGTGAGATCAGCAGTTGGGGGAGATCAGGCCGACAGGGGAGGGCAGTTGAGGGCGATCAAGCTAGCAGGGGAGCAGTTAGGTAGCAATCAGGCCAGCAGGACAGTGGTTAGGGGGCAATCAGGCCGGGAGGCAGAAGTGATAAGGGGTGATCAAGCAGGCAGGCAGAGGCAGTTAGGGGCAATCAGGCAGGCAGGCAGGCAAGCAGTTAGGAACCAGCAGTCCTGGATTGTGAAAGGGATGTCCAACTGCTGGTTTAGGCCCAATTTCATAAGGATTGGGCCTAAACCAGCAGTTGGATATCCCCTGAAGGATCCCAGATTGGAGAGGGTACAGGCGGGGCCAAGGATCCCAGATTGGAGAGGGTACAGGCGGGGCTGCAGGACAACTCCCAACCCCCGTGCATGAATTTTGTACACCGGGCCTCTAGTAAATTAATAATGGCTTACAAATACAAGATTTTCAAAATATCTTTCAATTAAAAATAAAATAAAACAGAAATTTGATACCATTTTTTTCTCTTTCAGATTGATTAAGACCTAAAATGTTAGACAAAAAACAAAAAACAAAAAAACCGGAAAAACAAACAAACAGATTTTAGAAGGGTTTAAATAATAGCCAAATTTTGAGGCAACTGAAAATTGGGTAATCTCTCTGTAGGCATTATTATGAAATCTAGCAAAGAAAAATGCATCAACTCTTAGCCACAGTAATTATATATTTTTTATTTTTAAATTAATATATTTGCCCAAATTCATAAAGATGCATATATAAATTTGTGTTGCTGCTTTGTATATATTAGTAAAAGAACAGTAACAACTTAAATTATAATTTTCAAGAGTGGTAACATCAATTACAACGCATCCATACATTGAAATTATATGCTTGAGTGAAAAAGAATGAGATGATTCTGCATGAATTAATATAAAACAATCTCTAAAAAATCTAAATAAGAAAAGCCATAAAGTTGAATGTATGGTAGGCTTTCTTATATGTTAAAAGAGATTTGTCTGTTTACCAGTATTCATGACTACATTTTCATTCAGATAGCACTATAAATACATGGCTAGGCTCGTTGATATATAAATTCTTTCTGGAGGGCTACACAGAAAATAGTTAAAAATTAATCCCTCTAGGTATGAAGACTTGAGGTACTGGAAACCTGGAGTAGGAGACAGAGACATTTTTCATTGACTCCTTTTGTGCTATTTTATTTTTCTTCTCCCATATTTTGACTAAATTATCCCCCAAAAAATATTCCCTCATTTTTAAAATGACGAAGATAAAATGTATTCACAAGTGCAATAAAATTTGATAGTTTCTACAGATACATTATAAAAATTCATTATTAAGGTTACTCTGTACCTTTCACTTTCCTACGGACTTTAGGAAATATAAGAGTCATAACATCAAGTCCCTGTAATCTAGGACTTTATAATCTAGTTATCAAGAGAAGATCAATGCTTAATATATGACTGTAGTCTAAAATATGACATCATGTACTTAAGTATTAAATGGTAAGGGGTTATTTGCAAGTATAACAGAGTGAAGGGGGAGTTCAAGAATAATATAGTAATTTTCATTCTTAGTTTGGTAACTCAGGAAACAACTTCCATTTTTCCTCCAGACATCAGTTATCCATCATGACATTTTAACCATTGACTTCAGAGTGGTCTTAGAATTGTTTCAATAAACTCATCCATAAATCAGTATCAATCTTGTAAGGTCAGAATAGCAATAATACCTTTTTTCCATCCTTAATCTAAATGCTGCCTGAAAAAGGTAACAAAAAAGCAAACTTATTCAAATGACTAATAACTTTAACATAGGTTGTATTACCAGATATCTGAATACATATGAATATACAGTTTAGATAAAATATATGTTTAAACAGCTCCTGCGTCCCAATTATTTTTCAAGGTTTGTTTGAAACATCACTGCTTTTCTAATTTCTTTTTTGTTAGATTTTAATTTTTATAAAAATATAGATAAGAGGGTGTACCAGGTATATATAATAAATTTAATTACATTTCTAATTCATGACTATTAATTGGGCAAAACCCCCAAAGCAAATGACCTTAGTAAATATGCTTAAATAATGTTGATTTTTACTTGATTCATATCAAGACAAATCCTTACATAGTCATCTTTGGCCTTCACATCTTGAAAAAATAATTATTATAGATTTCCTTGTTTTAGGTCCCTCCTTTATAAATAAGAAACTTGAGACTTATGTCAAAGTATTATTATTAAAACAAAGTAAAAATTAATAATATTAAAATGTGTTATAAAAATCATAAATATCCAATATTTATAAACCAATATTAAAAATATATTTTAAATGTGCATAAATAAGTTCAAATAGCCAAGTAGTTCACTTTGTCTCTACTAATTCTTCTTTATAAAAACATTGCATGCTGAAAATAATACGAGGTGTTTATATCAAGTAGAGTTCAATATAATAGTTTCTGATTTATTTATAATGAGGTTTTCAACCTGATAACTGTGTGTATAAAACCCTTATGGGAACTGTAGTGTTGCCCTATGAGCAAAGAGAATAAGAACAGCCAAGTAACAACAGCATAAACAACAAACAAAAGTAACAAAAATAAGCATGTTCGTTTCATGACAGCTAGTACAATTGCATGTACACATGTACACACACACAAAAAAGACATTATCAGGACTATTTTGATTTGTGTCACCTTAAAATATACAGTTTAGTTAAAAAGCCACCATCACAACTACAGGAAAACTGAGTTTCTAGGTATCCTTAGAAAATGTGCTACTTTCCCAAAATACATTAATATGATCTCTTCAATAGTTTCTCTCTTCTCTATAAAACTGTATGGCTATTAAGAATAATAGAGTTATCATTTGTAAATTGCTTGAATTGCTTTATCTTAAAAGACAACACAGGCTATAACAGGGTAATTTCTCTTCTGGGATATGACTAGCAGTTAATATTAAAAATATGGGTATAAAGAGAAATGAATCTTTGAGAAAATCCTAATGGATTTACTCAATAATATATTTATAATGTCTTTTAAAATACTGGCCTTTAAATTGCAAGCTTTTAATTTTTACCTTACTAACCTTTAATGCCACATACATATTTCATAATGTTTGGCTTCAATTTAATTCCGTAAATATTCATTGAATATGATGTGCTTGCCTAGTTGCCAAAGAATGTGGAAAGAAATAAAACTTGCCTGACCCTATGGAGCAATTAGTCTAGTAGTGACAAACATTCTAATATTGAGCAGATAAAAATAATACAAGTAATGTAATTATCACAGCATGCTGTGGAATTTCACAGAGGTAGAAAGTATCTGTGATTGGAAGGCTGAGATAAAATTTGCTGAGATGTTATTTGGAAAGGGGTTTTAAAAGGTGGCTGTAAATATCACATATGAGTGAGAGAAATAAAGGCATTATGTATAGAAAGCTGTCTTCTGTGTACTGTTTTAACATTCAAATCGCACCCTCTTGGGGGGTGAGATGGAAACAAGTAAAGCAAAGAGAGAGAGAAAAATGACAGTTTAATAGCATGATGATTAATCCTGTTGTTACTCAATGGAAATGTGTCAGGGCATTGCTGGTGGAAGTAAATCAACTCTTCCTTAATTTGTTGCTCTTCCACTTCTGAGTGGATCCACTAGAAACTTATATTTTGTATATGTATGCTTTATTTTATGCTAAACATTATGTTCTTAATAATGTAGTTGTAAGTACAAATTTTCATCAGGGCTATATACAAAGAAGCATGTATATTGAGTTTTATAGATGATTTTCTATAGTAAATTTGAACATAGGCAGTTTTAGCTTTATGTGCTGAATCTAACTCACACATAAAATGTAACCCCTATGTAAATATATAAAGGTGGAAAAGAACCATACTTGTTCCAGAAGCAATAATAAGGCAGTTTGGGGGCCACAGTTTATAAAATGCTGATTACTAATTCAAGAAGGGCCCTTAAATTTTATGAACAATGGACAACCATTGAAAGATTTTGAGAAGGTATGCATTCAGGTTATAGCTTATGAAGTAAGAGGAAGCCAAAGTTGTGTGTATAATGGGTTAAAGATAATAATTGCCAGGAGAAAATAGTAGGCCACGTAATGGTCTTATTGTGAAATAATGCAGGCTGAATCTTAGGCTTTTATGTAAATAGAAAGAATGAAATGAGTGATGTTAGATAACTTGTAGAGGTAGCATTAGAACTTAGAAAGTGATTACAAATTAGGCGTGTCAAAAAGGTACTTTCTGTTTTAAATCCACATGTTTAGAGGATCGAATATGTGCCTAAGAGAAATAAGAAATGAGGAAGAATTTCTGGCTTTGGGGAGAAAGAAGAATATTTAGCATAGCATTGAAAAAATGGGTTTGAAACAATAGCCAATTTTCAGTGACAGAAATTTTGGAGATGTTTACCTAGAGGTGATAGTTGAAACTTTGGGAAGAGAAAAGTTTGTTATAGACACCTTGCAGAAAGATGAGAAAGAGCAAAACAAACAAACTTAAGAGAAAAATCTATGCAATGCCTGATACATATTATGTACTCAACAAATATTTTTAAATTATGTAAAAGGAAGAGGCAGAGGAAGAAGGGTAAGTGATCATAAAACAAAACAAACAAAAAAGAAATCTAAATGGTAAGTGAATAAAGAGGACAATCCAATGTGAGAATTCATAAGAAGAAAAGTTTTCTGGACCATTAATAAATTTTCTGAAAAAGAAATAAAGAAATTGGTCCCATTTACAATAACATCCTAAGCAATAAAATTCACAGAAATAAAACTTAATTTATTTGAATTATCTCTACTTTGAAATCTATGAAACATTGATGATAGAAATCAAAGAAGACACAAATAAATAGAAAGGTATTCCATGTTCACAGAGTAGAAGAAATGATACTGTTAAAATGTCAATACTACCCAAAGCCATCTGTAGTTTCAATGCAACCCCTAAAAAGATTCCAATAGCATTCTTTACAGAAATAGAGAAAAAAAAAATCCTAAAACGTATATGGAACTACAAAAGAACACAAAGAGCCCAAGAAATGCTAAGAATAAAGCACACTTCTTGATCAAACTGAATGATAAAGCTGTGGTGATTAAAAGAATACGGTGCTGGTATAAAAACAGGCCGATAGACCAATGGAACAGAACTCAGAGGCCTGAAATAAATCCAGCCATATGTGGTCAACTAAGAGTTGCCTAGGGAGCAAAGAATACTCAGTGGAAAAAAGACATTCTCTTCAATAAATGGTTCTGTGGAAATTGAATATTCACATGTCAAAGAATGAAACTTGACTCTTATTCTTACACCATTCAAAAACACACGAAACAAACTCACTATGTATTAAAGGCTTAAATTTAAGATCCATAATCATAACATTCCTAGAAGAAAACATAAAAAAAAAACTCTTTGACATGATTTTTTTGGAAATTATACCCAAAGCATAGCAATAAAAAAATAAAATAAACAAGTTAGACTACATCAAATGAAAGAACTTTTGCACAGCAAAAGAAATAATTAACAAATTAAAAACACAACCTGTGAATATTTGATAAGGGTTAACATCCAAAATACACAGAGAACTCATACAACTCAGTATTAAAACAACAACAAAAAACTAAGGACAACAAAGGACCTAAATAGGTTTTTGCGAAGAAGATGTACAGGTCCATGAAAAGATGCTCAGCATCACTAGTCACTAGGGACATGTGAATGAAAACAACAGTGAGATATCATATTACACCTGTTAGAATGGCCACCACCAAAAAGACAAGAGGTAACAAATGCTGGTTTGGATATGAAGAAAAGGGAACCCCTGTGCACTGTTGGTAGGATTGGAAATTTGGTACAGCCACTATGGAAAACAGCATGGAGGTTCCTCAAGAAATTAAAAAGAGAACTGTTATATGCTCCATTGATTTCACTTCTGGGGATATATCCAAAGAATATAAAAACACTAACTCGAAAAGATATCTGTAACCCCAGGTTCATAGTAGCATTATTTACAATAGCCAAGACATGGAAACAACCTAAGTGTCCACCAGTGGCTAAACAAAGAAAATGATATATATACAAATATATATTAGAATACTACTCAGCCATAAAAAAATGGGGAAATCCTACCATTTGCAATAACATGGATGAACCTTGAAGACATTATGCTAAGTGATTTCAGTCAGAGCAAAACAAAATAGTGGAAGATCTCACTTATATATGGAATGTTTTAAAAATCCCACCAAATTTATAGAAAAAGAGATCAGAGGTGTGTGTGTGTGTGTGTGAGGTGGGGGGGGGGTGTGTGTGGTAATTTTAGTCAAGTGGTCAAAATGTAGGAACTTTCAGTTATAATAAGGTTATAATGGCCTTTCGGCCAGAACCGCCGTCTTCTAGTAATTCGCCAAAATGACTAACACAAAGGGAAAGAGGAGAGGCACCCGCTATCTGTTCTCTAGAAACATGGAGTGGTTCCTTTGACCACATACATGTAAATCTACAAGAAAGATGATATTGTGGACATCAAGGCCCTTTTCAAAAAAGGAATGCTCCACAAATGCCACCAGGGCAAAACTGGAAGAGTCTACAGTGTCACCCAGCATGCAGTGGGTGTTATTGTGAACAAGCAAGTCAAGGGCAAGATTCTTGCCAAGAGAGTTAATGTACGTATTGAGCATATTAAGCACTCTAAGAGCCGAGACAGTTTCCTGAAACGTGTGAAGGAAAATGACCGGAAAAAGAAGGAAGCCAGAGAGAAAAGTACCTGGGTTCAACTGATGGGTCAGCCTGCTCCACCCAGAGAAGCACACTTTGTGAGAACCAATGGAAAGGAGCCTGAGCTGCTGGAACCCATTCCCTATGAATTCATAGCATGATAAGTGGGGAAAAAAAATTTAAAAAAAGACTTCTGTGCTGATAAAAATGTTTCTCTTAATTGAGTGGAAATGTGACATCCCTTCCCCCAAATAATAATTAAAGAAAACTCTGTATCACCCTAACCAGTTTTGCTCTGTGGATAGACCGTCAGCCTAAGAACCTAAGGGTCCCGGGTTCGATTCCAGTCAAGGGCACATGCCTGGGTTGTGGGCTCAATCCCCAGTAGGGGGCATGCAGGAGGCAGCCAATCAATTTAAAAAAAGATTATAATGACTATAATTAAATTTCTGTATGATATATCAGAATGTTAAGTAGAATCTAAGAGTTCTCATAACAAGGAGATATCTCCTCTTTTTTAATTTTATCTATATGAAAATATATTTTACAATATATATACTCTCATTCTGCGTACCTTAAACTGATACAGTAATGTACAGAATTATTTCTCAATACAACTGGGAAAAAAGCCCTGTCTTATGTGGCTCTTGCACCCAAAGGTTGCCGGTTTGATTCCCAGTCAGGGCACATGCCTGGATTGCTGACTCCATCTCCCATAGGTTGAGTGGAGGAGGCAGCTGATCAGTGGTTCCTCACACTAATGTTTCTCTCGCCCTCTCCCTTCTTCTCTCTATAAAAATCAATTAAATTTTTTTTAAAAATAAAAATAAATAGAGCTGTAATAAAAGAATAAAAGGTTTCAAGGAGAGGACACGTGCTCCAGAAATAGAAGTCAGAGTGCAGTATTAATCTTTCAAGGTATTATTCATTAAGCATGTACTGTTCTAGGCATTTTTTATACATTATATTGATGTGATCATCTCTAATTTACTGATCAGGAAATTGAAGCTTAGAGAGGTTCAATAATTTATTTGAACTCATGTAATTACTAAATGGTAGATCAGGACTCAAGAATGAGAAAAGTATGGACTGAAATATCATTCCTGTTAACCACTGAAACAGCAATTTCCATTAAAGATGTGGACTGGATGTTAGATTATAAACAGTGAAGGAATGAGTGAGAGATAAGGCATCTCAATGTACTACAACTGTGACTTAATAAAGGGAAGAAAGGAGACAGGGAAAACTAATAAAATGTTTTTGCAGTAATTGGACTAGGTATATTTATAGAGCAGAAGAAAAATTTGTGTAGAGAATAAAACTGAAGACATAAGCAAGAAAAGTGACTAAGATCCCATAGGAAGTAGAAGGTCAAGGGATCAATATCTATAGAAGAGCCCTTCTGGACAGTATGGAGGCAGTATTCTTCTTCAGAGACAGGATTGAAGGGAGAGAAGAATAAGCATGCAGCAAAGGGTTTAAAACTGCCACTGGGAAGAATCCAAAGAGAAATATACAAGGCTCATAAGAAATAATATGCAAAGCATTCTGTTATCTTTACAGCACATTGGCAATGGACAGTTCACCATATTATTTTTGTCAGAAATAAATAAAAGTATCCCATGGGGTTGATTACAGGAAGAAAAAAAAATAGTGCTGTGTTTAGAAATTCTTCATACACAGTTCATCTTATAATTCTAACAAAATCACTATTCCATTGTAGGATATTTTTAGTTCTAATTATCCAGATAGATTTTTAACAATGATTAAATTCACCATTTCACTTTGTATTTACTGCTATAATAATGAAAGGAAAACAAAACAATCTAAACATCGAAAAGAATAATGCTTTGCCATTCACAGAAGCTCACAGTGGATTTTCATTACACAAAGGATCAGAACAGAATAGAATATTTACGAAACCACTGTCAGAGTTAAATCACCATGTCTGTCAGTTAGTTCTGCTATATTATTTTGCTAAAGATCACATCATCCTTAACCCTAACCCTACCCTGACTGGAAATGTATATGGCTTTTCCAAAGGAATCTAGAGTGAAAGGTATATATGGGGTCACTACCAATCTATCACCATTCTTGGAAAGAGAGCCAATTAAAAGAGGAGATTGTACAGGTAGGAGCTTCTCCCTCTTTTCCTCTAGTCACCTATTCCCTCTATTCAGATATGAACACGGACAACTGCAGATCTGAACACCTGTTCATCTCTCCTAGCCTCTGTGTCCAACCCAAAGCAGCACCCAGATTCAGTGTAGCTCACCATTTGTTATTTTGTTTTATATCTGCTAATCAGAGATATATTTTGTTTGTTAATAAGGCTACACATCTCTCATTTTTTCCTGTTATATTTTATCATCACCTCTATGTGTTTTAGCAGTAGAGATGGGATTTAAAGTATTAATTTACAACTCTATCTTCATATGCATTCTTTTCTTAAATCTTCTTAATGACATTAAAGTAATTCATTGTATGAACGAGCTATAATTATTTAGTTCCCATATAGATGGGCAGTACATATTTCAAGTTTTATTTTATTAAAAATGCTGTATTCAAATTCTTTATGCATATTTTTTATACACTCCTGCTTTCCTTTAAATGGATTTCTAAACGTGGGCATGATGTGTCAAATTTACTTTCCTATCAACAGCTGTGGAATTATTTAGCTCATGACCTTTCTATCACTATATAATATCTGATATTGTTTTTCCTTTTCGAATCTGAAGAGTGGCATTTCTGAAAATCTTTTCCATTAATGGTGGACTTGAAATTTCTTCCCCCAATTCACTAACTAAAATATAACTGCAAATATCTGTTCTGGGGTGTGAGAGACTGGATGTAGGAGGATATATTTCTTGATCAAGAATACGTTCTTTGAAGTGGAGGGTGGGTGGGAAGAGATCAACAAATGAACTTGTATGCATATATGCATAACTTGTGGACACAGACAATGGGGTGATGAGAGCCCAGGATGGAGGAGCAGGCTGGAAGAGGTTAATGGGGGGGAAAGGAGGACCTATGTAATACTGTCAACAATAAAGATTTTTTTTAAAAAGAATATGTTCTTTGGAATAGAAAATGTTAAATGATAATGGTTATACTGTACTTTAACTTCATTTACCTCTCTCTTATTTATAGCAATAAACATCAGCATTTGTTTGTTTTAATGCTAATAAGAGGCAAGTTATTATGTATAAAAGAAAATACATTTTAACCACCAAATATAAGTTGATTACCTTGAAAACTTTTAAAAGCTCAAGCTAGCATTTAGAAATCTTTGAAAATAAATATGAACTTCAATTCAATATCGTGGGTAGTTTAAAGGTCTGCTAGCTTGTATAAGTGAGAATTTAATTAAAGTAAAATTTTAAATGTCAAAAAGATTATAGATGTGCACATATTTATAATCCAATGCTTATATCAGTAGTTCATTTTAATGTCTGTAATATGCATAAATGTCTATTATAAATATGCATACTAATTGCAAATAATGGCTCCATAAATAATTTGAAACATTGTGCTTTACTATACTTAAACTACAGATTAAAATACAAGTAATAACCCCCAAACTAAGACCCTTTATTTAACAATTGAAAAGAATCATATAATTGTGGAAAACATTATTAGAACATTTTTCATTTTGGAAATATAACTCCTTCACTAGGAATGGGCATCAGAAATATTTATTCTCTATGCCCTGGTTAGCTTATATTATTTTTATTTCTTATTTGAATGCTTATTGTAACCAGAATATGTGTTTAAGAAAAGAAACATGATTCATTTTTATAACTTTGAATGCCCATGGACCATGTGGTCTCCAGAGTGTTTGCTTAATCACAGCTATGATAACCTTTGTCTTACCTTTTGCTTCAAATACTTAATAGAGAGCAAAATAAATCTTAAGAGCTCATAATTTAAGCAACTCAAAGCAATTTCACAATAAAAAGAAATTTCAGAGATGATTCACGAACATATCCTGAAATCCGCAGAGAATTCTTTCCATGGGTTATTTGAATATTACCTATTTCACTAATTATACCACAATAGTTCATTGTGATCTATTTTTCTCTAATCCTCAACTCAATCATCTGGTATAGAGAGGGAAGTAAGTTAGTTTATCATGTCAGGTGAACAGTAAGTTTATCATGTCAGGTGAACCCTACTGTTGTAAGAAAACAAAAGGGAAAAATAATATTAGTAGAATGCCTTCATAAAATAAATAAATAAAACCTTAGCAACTACTTCAAAACAAATCAAAGGTCTGAATGACAGTCATCACCTTCATTCTAATGGAATCCAGCAACAGCACAATCATATTTAGAAAACTAGTTGGAAAAAAATGTAAATAATTTTGTCTTTCCTTTCTCGGCATCTTCATTACATTTTATGGTGAGCATTTATTTATGTCCATGGATTTTGCTGTTGGTCTCCTGCTGGACTCTGAAATTCTAGACTGTGACTCCAGATTGCCTGGTTTAAACTCTCAGTTCCACCATGCAGGTTCTATGAATCAGCAAGTTAAAACTTCTTTTGACTTTTTCAACTTGAGCAAGTTAAAAACTTCTTTGGCCTTAGTTTCTCATTGTGATTTGGCATGATGAAATAAGTTCATGTAGAGAACATTCTTAGAACAATGGCAAACTGAAAAATGTTAGCTATAATGTCTGGCCAGTGTGGCTCAGCATCTATCTCTGAACAAGGAGGTCATGGTTTGATTACAGATTAGGGCACATGCCCGGGTTGTGGGCTCAATGCCAAGTAGGGGGAGAGCAGGAGGCAGGAGAACAATGATTCTCTCTTATCACTGATGCTTCTCTCTCTCTCTCTCCCTCTCCCTTTCACTCTGAAATCAATACAAATATATTTTAAAATGTTAACTATTATTGTTACATATAGAATGTGAACACAATAATACTTCTTACAAAGATAAGAAATAGATTGAAGATGAGCTAAAAGGATTCTACAACCGAGAAGCCCATTGTAGATGCTGAACCCAATGTTCTGCTTACCTGTACTCCGACAGGAAAACTTGGTTTTGTGATCACACAATCGTAAGGTGCCATTACAGCCTTTTTCATCACTGCCATCTTCACAATCCTTTTCCCCATCACAACGCCACAGATCAGGGATACAATTTCCATCAGGATGGCATTGAAATTCATTCCCATTACAACCAGCAGGAGAACGAATCTCTTAAATAGAAATGAGAGAGAGATAGAGGGGAGAAGCCAGGAGAGAAATTATTTTACTTGATAATATTTTTCTTTCTTTACACATTTTTATGATGATAGAAAGAATATATATTGACTTTTTATATTTTACATTTTTTGAATAGTGTTGTTTAATAGCTATGATACTTTCTAGTATTTTAAAATTCATTTCAGAAACATTAATAATAAGAGAAAATTATGTTTATCTCCCAAAGAGTTCCTGAAAATGTCACTTACATTAAAAAAAAGTTTACAACAACATAATGTATGACAATTCTATTGTAATTTTAATTAGTGTCTTAATGATTAGATCCTTGAAAGCCTATTCTCTTTGACACATAAAAGAGGTTTCACATTCTACTCTGAATGTTGACTTTGGTTGATCTTTTGACATTTCTCTACTTAATTTATTTTGAACTTTTACGAGATAACTAAGTAAATAATATGTACTTTCTGGCTAATAAAATCTTTATAGAATAACATTCAAAAGTTTGAAAATAAAAAGACCCCATAATAAACATAAACTCTTTAGGATGTAAGATTATAAATCTAGAATCACAACAGACACATAAGAATTTAATGAGGCACTATATATTCAAAGTCAATTTATCAATTAATAATTTATACAGTACTCAGATAACTATATTCCTCAAAACCTGATAACTAAAAATATAGGTTAAAATATTCTGGTAAGCATAAGCAAGAATAAGGAAATAAAAAATGTTGGTGATATAGATGTTTCATAGTATAACTGAATAATTTGACTGTAATCAGTAGCATATTAAATTTTTATTAATATTTAATATTGTAAGATAAAGTAGCCAGCATCTCTGAATTGTTGTAAAATATTTTAGAATATATATTTATATACATGAGTTTTAATGTAATAAATTTGTCTTGTATAACTAATCCAGCAGTTAATCTACATATCTATAACAGCAATTACTCTGTAACATTATAATGAATTTGAAACAGGTTCATGTGAGTTACCTATTATTTAATGTGCTGGTTTGATAGGGATCATGTCACTATGAATTAAGATTGGAATCATTTAGGTCAAAGCTAAAAATAACAATTATATCACCAAGGCAGCTTAATCTCTTAAGACCTTTATTTGTTCACCTGGAAAGTGAGTCTGCAGAGTTGTAAGAAATAAACTGGATATCTGTAAATTATTATTATAACTACACAATTTTGTAATGCTGTTAATGCTTATGATATAGTTTGGTTCCTAATATTTTCCTAATTTAAAGATGTCCAACAACTGTCAAGTGGTACAATATTATAAAGGTGCTCAAAATTGCCCTGACTCTTCACTCTACTTTCCAAGTATTCATTGCTAGAATAGTAATGAAATAACAACCAAAACTAAAAATATCCTCGCTGAAGCAAAAACACACAAGTAAATCTGTTAGTAAAAAATAGGAGTTCAAATTTAGAGAAAACATATTGAACTAATTTCCAAAAGTAACCTCTGTTAAGAACACTTACAATGCCTGGCCAGCATTGCTCAGTGGGTAAGTATTGACCTGTGTACCAGGAGGTCACAGTTCGATTCTCCATCAGGGCACATGCATGGGTGTGGGCTCAATCCCCAATGTGGGGAGTACAGGAGGCAGATGATCAAGGATTCTCTCTCATCATTAATGTTTTTCTCTTTCTCCCTCTCCTTTCCTCTCTGAAATAAATGCAAATATATATATATATATATATATATATATATATATATATATATATATTAATATCTTTTTAGAAAAGAACACAATAATTACACCCAGTTTACAGAGAAGGCCCTGACTTTAGGCTGGCCATGAAATGCCTTGCAAAACCAGCCAACTCTTTTTTCTACTTTCCTAGTTATTTAAATCCTTCTGACTTTGGATATATAGACTTCTTGATTGAACAAAATGAGTGAGTACACACAATCAATGAAGATGGTAGAGTCCCTGCACATTTGGAAGATATATATGAAATGTGACATAGCAACTTCCCACTATATTTAATTTAGTATCTGCAGAGTATCCTATTTAACACCATGGCCTAACCACTACAGTGGTAAAGGATGCTGAGGTTGGTTTAATGTTACAGAATAGTCACAGAGATGTAAAGTACAGCACAGGGAAAATAATCAATAATATTGCAATCACTATGTCTGGTGCAGGTAGGTGCTGAAAATATTGGGGGGGGGGGCCACACTTTGTAAAGTATATGACTGTCTAATTGCTATGGTACACACCTGAAACTAATAGAAACTATTATTAAATGTAAACTGTAATTGAAAAAAATAATAATTAAAAAAAGAATTGTGACGTCTTTAAGCCTAGTATCCTTTTAAAGATAACTTGAAAATCATGTGATTTCAGTGTTCAGGAAAAAGAAAGGAGAATAATCAAATGGAGTTCCAAGATCCACTGAGCTAAGCAATTCTATGTGAAGAAGCCACCTTCCATGCAGCACCGATCTTCGGTTCCTTCTCCTGCTACTTAACCTTCCCCAAAAACAACACAAAACAAAACCAAGCTCAGATCCGCTGAACTTTATAACCTGCAGTGTGAGCTCACCAATAAGTTATAAACATTGTATTTCAGGTAATTGTCACTCAGTGATTTAAAATAATAAATAATGGGAAGTACAACCTATCCATTTTTCTACTTTGTCTAAAATAAGAGTAAAGACTGGCAACTTATATATTGAAAAATCTGAAAATTTTCTTTAAAAAAATCTAGATTTTTTTTTTTTTTTTGCCCTGGACAGTTTTTCTCAGTGGTTAGAGCGTCAGCCCTCAGGCCAAAGTCTCAGGTCTGGTTCCCTTTTATAGGTACCTGTACTGCAGGCTGGATGCTGGTCCAGGTCCCAGGGAGGAGACAGACAGAAGCCAGGTAGACGGGGCGGCACCCGAGCTAATTCAAGGCTATCAGTCCACGTGTGGAGGCGCACACGGCCATCAGCCAGGTGGGAACAGGGGTGTGCTCCCCCGCAATGGGATCATCAGGTCTCGATTGTGGGCTGTGCCAGGACAGAGGAGGAAGGTCGCCAGCTTTTTTGTACATATGCTTGTTAGTTCCGGATTGGCCCTTTCAAAGAATTTTTCCTTAGCAACATCCTTGGGATTGGTTATCTGCAAGCTGCCTGTCTTAGCAATAGCCATACATTTTAAAGCTCATGCCTTTGGCGCTCCTCCTTCCTTCCCCGCCCAGTTGGGGTGTCTTAGTGACTCCGATTAGTGGGGTTCTTGGGTTGTACTTTCCCTTCATGTGGCCGAATGCCAAACCACTCCTGACTGTAGCATGGAAGGGAAGCTCTGCACGCTGGGCTGCTCCTGGAACCCCCGCCACACCTTTTCCAGGACTGGCTTTTCCCAGTAAACTTCCATCCCACTGTATTTGTGACTTCATTCTTCGTTTTTTCGAAACAATGAACTCGGACTCAACATCCCACATTTTGGTTTCACTGGTAGGGGCTTGTGCAGGAGGCGACCAATTGATGTTTCTCTGTCACATGTCTCTCTCTCTCTCTCTCTCTCTCTCTCTCTCTCTCTCTCTCTCTCTCTCTCTCTCTCTCCCTCCCTCCCTCCCTCCCTCCCTCTCCCTCTTTCTCCCTTCCTCATCCTTCCCCTCCACTCTCTCTAAAAAAAACAAGAAAAAGAATCAATGAAAAAATATCCTTGGGTGAGATTAAAAGCAAAAACAAAAAAATCTAGCTTTTCCAGTTTCTTGAAAAGTAGGAGTAGGAAGATTTTTGGACTAGCATCCTTGAAGAGCAATACTGCTGCCTGCTTTACATGGGGCTGGGCTGGACTGTATTCACAGCCCCCTATTATCATGAAAAGAAAAAGATAATTTCTATTGGGTTTTTCTTCCCCTGGCACGTTTTTCTCCTTGGTAAAAGTGGGCAATAGGTCAACTACTCACTGCATTTTCTTTTGTTTCTGAATTACTTCTAGAAAGCTGTGGACCCTTTTTAGTTCACTCTTGCTTCAATATTGCTAGTAATTTTACTCTCTTGTCAAAATTAGATTTTCTTCTTTATGAGTCCTTTTTATTGATATTTGTGAATAATCCTCAAACTCACCATGTTACTCTCTTTTCAATTGCTTTTTAGAATTTAGAGCCAACTTTATGGATCATTTTTCATGATATGTATTTGTTTGTACCAATCTCACTCTCAGATTTACTAATGTTACTCATCCTTATTCTGCCTTTGTTTAAATCCTTCCTCTTTACAACCTCTATTATTTCCAGGTTATAGCTTAAATTATTTCTGGAAGCATTCAGAGAGCTATGTGAATAAATAAACAGAATAGTGATATGCATTGAAGTTTTAAAAAGAAATAACATATGGTACACTTAAAATTATCTAATTTAGAAAACACTTTATTACTTTAAGTAAAACTAAATAGCATATACCAAAATTTACACTAATTTCTATTCCTCTATCCATTCTTTATTTATTTAGGAACTATGGTACCTCAAAAATGTCAATAATAAAAAATTCCATGTTTTATTGAATTATTATACAATTGATGTTTTGACTCTACACATATTCCAGATTTGGTTTCAAGGGTCTAGTTCTTTTAAATCATGTTCTTTATCCATCTCAATGATATAATGGAAAATTCTCAAGAAGAAGATTATGTAAGCTCAGAAATCTAGATAGATCCATCTGATTCAAAAAGAGGCTTACAAAAGATAAATTGTTGTTTGGGGAAAGGGTCTCTTCTACTGATTCAGCAGTATGTCAACTATATATCTAGAGGACTAGTTTTTTAGCTCAATATTATTTACAGCCCAAAATAAGCTGTAGTCACAAATATCAAAGCAGAATCTGTGAAAGGAGAGAATATGTTGCTATTTTCTGATATATATATATTTTTAAATTCCATTTGTATTTTATTTGCTTTGTTGGTTTATCTACTTATGATTCATAGGTGAAGCTACTCATTTGTTTTCTTATTGTAAATAAACATATATCTTATAAATTTAAAATGTGGTATTTCCCTAAGGCTTTTCTTGTCTTTTTTGTTTTTTCTTCTTAAGCTACCAGTGTCTAAACCTCTGTGGGCTGTTATACCACCTACTAAGGGGCAGCACAAATAACCAGATGGCAATAGTTTTAAAATGAGTCTGAGGAAGGAAAAAGAATATACCATTATAAACACTCACATCTAAATGGTGATATTACTCTCCTGTTTGTAATGCGCACACACACACATCACTAATGTATACGCCTCCTGGTCTCTCATATTATCCTCCCCAACCTGGTTTGCCTTCCGGTTTATACTTCAGCTGTTAATGCCCCTAATTTTCTTTAAGATTCACTTTATTTTCTAGGATTAGGTCCTTAATTCTGGTGTCTGTAGACTCAAGAAATTCATGGGTAGGTTGTAAGAATTTATAAAATAGAAACTTTACATGATGCTTTGTATTTTTCTTCTGGAGGAAGGGAGTCAGAGCTTTTCTTGACTCATGGCAGATTCCAAGAGAAATGCCAAGACCAACTTCACACTTCTCTCTTTATCTCCATGCCATATACCTGGCATGTGTATGGCATATAATTTTGCCTAAGAATCAGATTAATTAAATTAGATAGATTAAAACCCAGTGGGGGAAAAAAAAGATCACTCATCTACTTGTACTGAGTTTGATTACAAATAAATAAACAGAAGTGCTTCTTGAGACCACCCCATTTCACAGAAACAGAAATTATAAAATAATTATTTTTGGTAAATGTTCAAATAGTCTTAGAAAAATATATATATTTTTTTCAATTACAGTTTACATTCGATATTATTTTGTATTAGTTTTAGGTGTACAGCATAGCAGTTAGATAATCATATACTTCACAAAGTATTAACTTGATATTTCTAGTACCCACCTGATACCAGGAGTAGTTATTACATTATTATTGACTGGATTCCCTATCCTGTGCAACCAATCTGTACTGCTCAACTCTTTCACCCTTTTTCACCAAGTCCCCCAACCCCCATCCCCACTGGCATTCATCAGTCTGTTCTCTGTATCAATGAATCTGTTTCTGTTTTGTTTGCTCATTTACATTGTTCTTTAGATCCCACATATAAGTGAAATCATATGGTTTGTGTCTTTCTCTGACTGACTTATTTCACTTAGCATAATATCCTTCAGGTCCATCCATGCTATTACGAATGGTAAGATTTCATTATTTTACAAAACAATTTGACTGTAGTTATATAGATAACAAGTAGCAGAGATGAGATTTACCTTTCATAATTAAACTGCAGAACCTGCCTTCTCTATAACCATTATTAACTTCTGGTAAGGCCTTTCTCACATAAAGGCTCAAAATAAAAGAAAATTTTAATAATTAGCTCATATAATAATCAAAAGTGTCCAAAAACTAATTTATTTTTAATATGTAAATACTGCTGTTTAGCTCATTTCTAATAATATTTATTTTATTCTGTTGTAAGGCAATGGTAAAATTCTGTCTCTTATGAAAAGATCTCAATAAATTTCAAGTTACATGAAGCAGTCTACCCTTTTTTGGGTTTGTTTCTTCAATTGGTTGCCTGGGAAGGAAAAGAAAGATTTAAAGGATCAGAAAGGTTGAGTAATGTTACCCATGATTACACATCTAGTTAGGGCAAGATAGATGCCAAATTAGTTTCACGATCTTTACAATGAGTATATTGGCCTCAATGACTCCTTCACTTGCTCTTTAAACATATATTTGTTGCAATGTGGCAGGCATTTTCCAAGCACTAGGATAGAGAGAGACTTTCCTGATCTCACAGAACTTACATGAAGGGAGGAAGAAGCATGGAGGCATTTAATAAATAATTACAGAAGCACATGAACTAGAGTCGTCCAGGAAGCAGTGAGTGCTATGAAGACACAATGGGTCAGAGGAATGCTGCAGAGGAAGAAACCTATGTCTCCTCTGCTCACGATTGGTTGGCCAAAGCTAACCATGTTGGGTGGGGCCCCACCATGTTGGTCCCCCGTAACCACAATTTTCTGGGAAGTACAGTCTTACTGTGTTCCAAGAGAAAGGGAAGAAATGCAAATATTTTGGGAATATCCTCAATGACTACCATAGAAAGAGACATGTGTATAGAGGACATGTTGACAAGGCTGATTAGAAACATCTCTCTGAGAAGGTAATATCTGAGATGAGATAAAAATGAAGGGAAAGAATCACCAGTGCAAGTTAAGGTTGAAAACAAGAGCAGGCAGAAAGAGAAGGACCTGAATGAGGGTGTGTGAGTAAAAGGAGATCTGAGAGGAGGCAGGGGCTGGATCTTTCTGGCTTTTATCAATACCTATGGGAAGATAAGTTCAATGATATTCATCCTCTGGAGGTTTTGAAACAGGAGTTATGATGATATAATTTAATCTATATTATTAAAAGTTCTCAATGGTTGTTATATTGAAAAAATGAATGTGATGATGCTTGAGTGGAAGTAGGCACTGGCTTCCACTGGAGTCCAGGTGAAAAGTAAAAGATGCACTGTTTGCCTTTGAAAAGGTCATAAAATAGTGGATATATAGGTGAGTAGGTGATGTTCTCGGTTACAAAAGCAATGTCATAAGTGCTTTGGTAAGAGAGTGCATCATGAGAACATGCACAGGGAAAACTAACTACGCATGAGGTTTCAGATGGAACCCCGGGAATTCTATGAGGAGAGAGAGAATTCTGAATCAAGATTAAGAGTCAGACAGAGGGGAACGTGGCATTGAACAAGAGATATTTTGAACAAAGTCAACAGCAGTAATAAAATTTTGTGTAGTGTGTGATGCCAGGAGAGGATAAAGTTAAAATGAAAAAGGAGGCCATGGCTAGACCTTGAATGGCCTTGTATGCTACGGAAATGGTTTGGATTTAACCCTAAAGGCAACTGGGAGTCCAGAAAGGCCTTCAGCTAGACTCGGATATGCTTAGATATCCATTTACATAGATCACTTTTGAATCTTTTAAACCATAAATAGAAAGGGGAAACATCTCCAAGATTCCTAGATTTATAATGCATTTATATATATATATATATATATATATATATATATATATATATATATATATATATTTCATTCACTTGAACATTCAAAATTTATACTAAAGTGAGGTAGACTATTACACACACACTTTTATGTTTCTTCTCTTCCCCTCTTTTCATCCCACCCCTTCACAACAAATTAAATATACCCTAAACTTATTGCTTAATGTCTGTTGGATCTGGGTATGTAGTAGTGTTTAGAAATGTCATCTGCCCCCCAAAAAACAGAAAACCATCGTGGAGTTTTATTTCTCCTTAATCTTGCCAAATGAAATAAGCGTCCACTAACGGTTGTTGATTTCCCCCTGGATGACAAGCTGCATTTCTCCGAGGAGCCTGTGATGACCATTCCAACTTGAGTTCCAGGCCTGGGTGGTTCCCCAGAGCCCTAGTTGCTTAAGCTTCAGGGCTTGGCACACCATCTATCTTTGTAATACAGCTTGTCCCAATGGAGTGTGAAAATGATGACTATGTTTATATGTATATGCTCATGCTGCTTTACTGTTATGTTTTCATGTTGCTGATGCTGGTTATATTTTCAACTAGTGCAATTTTATTGTATTTTTGCCCTGCAGCTATTTAAACCATGCATACAATTCGGGGAATCTAATAAATAAATAAATGCAGAGCCCTGGAGGAAATGTGGCAACCGATGGTGGAGTTTATCTCAATATTTAAATGAATTCACGGTGACTAAAGATTTGCAGTTAAAAGACTAGCAAATGTACAGACTTTTTTTTTTCCTCCTAAAGTTAAAAATTGTGGAAATAAAGATTGCAAAAAATATGTTGTTTTTAAAATAGTCAGAATATATTTTGTTTTATAAGAAATGTTAAAGCCCTCCTGAGAAAATAGCTGATAATAGTATGACAAATATAATGAATTATTTAAATTGTAAAACCAATCTGGGGAGAAAAACTTTTTAAATTTGTTTTAATGGAGTTTATATTATAACTTACATTCATTGTAAAATGCTTTGAAAAGTAAAAACCACCAGGTATTGCAACGCTTCCCTGCGTCTCCTATAATGACCATGTGTCAGTCCTTGCTCTGTTCCTAGCTTTGCAATGAATCACTGCAGATGAGTAAGTCCTGCACCCGGGGCAGCTGTTTGTTCCAGATTTCTAGATATTCTCCTGCTGGCCCGAAACGACTAAGATTAGGTTTTGCAGCATATCAATCAATAGTTATTTCATTTACCAACAGGGTATGGCCATCACCTTGGCCTGCTTCTGACTACAGGGACCCTTAACATTCTCCAAAGGAAGGTAGGCTATCTCTTGTCTCTAGAAGTCCTCAGGAGAATGTTGCTTATTAAACCTACCTTAGCCCTTGAGCTGCCGGCCTGAAGTCTGTGTTGGGGTCAGTGGGGGTCTACTGTCCTGCTCTTTCACATGTAATGTGGGATGGGTTGGTTCCCCAGGGGCTGTGCCTACCTAATGGTACGATAATCTCAGCTGCTAATTGACTATGAAGTCAAGTCTAGGGCCTCCTTAAATCAACTTGTTCTCACCACTGGACCTTGACCGTGCACAGGTCATATAGATTTTAGATGCCATATCTCTTGGTTATTATTCTCACTGTCCCTCCCTTCCTCCTACCTCAACACACTTCAATGGCATGTGTGTGTGTGTGTGTGTGTGTGTGTTTTATCACCTAATCCAACAAATTATTTTTAATCCCCATATGTTGCCCTTACTGATAATTATCATGAGAAGATGTTGTATGAAACTATCAAAACCATTTATTAGTACATGGGACTTAATGGCAAATTTAATAATAAAACAGAGAAAATATTTGAAATCTTTAATGTTTACTATCTGGGTCAGTTAGAAAAGTTGAATAGAAGGAAATGGAAAATAATATATGGCTACCTAAGCACAAATTCAATTATATTAACATGAAAATGTTTTTAGTGTTAAAAACACATAGACATGTAGACACTCAGAAAGTATATTGAATACCTCCGAGGCTAGGAATATATCCCAAGAAACCAGAAACACCAATCAGAAAGGATATATGCATCCCTATGTTCATAGCAGCACAATTTACCATAGCTAAAATTTGGAAGCAACCTAAGTGCCCATCAATGGATGAATGGATTAGAAAACTGTGATACATCTACACAATGGAATACTATGCTGCTGTAAAAAAGAAGGAATTCTTACCATTTGCAACAGCATGGATGGAACTGGAGAGCGTTATGCTAAGTGAAATAAGCCAGTCAATGAAAGAAAAATACCACATGATCTCACTCATTTATGGATAATAAAGACCATTATAAACTGATGAACAAAAATAGATTCAGAGGCAGAGTAGCATTAAACAGATTGTCAAACTACAGCAGGAAGGCTGGGGAGGTTTGGGGTGGGGGGGCGGGTAAGATATCAACCAAAGGACTTGTATGCATGCATATAAGCATAACCAATGGACACAAAACTCTGGTGTGGGGGGTAAGGGAGGATGGGGGAAGGTCAAGGGGAAAAAAAAGGAGACAAATGTACTACTCTTTGTAATATTTTAAGCAATACAAAAAGTATATTGAAAAAAATTCAATTTAGCATACTAAGTATCCACCAGTAAGTTAAAGTATTAAAGTGAAAACTATGAAACAAAACATCGTTTTCAGTTCATTAAACTTTAAGTTTTGATATCTGGAACTCTATCATGAGCATTTCATTTAGAATTGAATATATCATGGGAGTGATGGAATTCTATAATATCTAAATCCAAGTGACCAGAATGTGTTAATCTGTCAAACTGGCTAAAATTGAGAGTTGTTTTTTTTCCTATTTACTGTTCAAATTAAGCAATCTCCTTAACAGATATGGTTGATGTCAAATATTAAGTAAAGCAGATTGTGATGTGGATATATTGCATTTGGAATTTTATTTTTTGGCATAGCACTGTGCCTAGATCACAGTGGGCATCAAATATTTACTGGAAAAAGAATTTAAAGATGCCATGATTTAATTTGATATTTTAATGAAGGACATCTATAATAATAAAAGCATAATATGCTAATTAGACTGGACAAAGCCGCAGCAGCAGCGGCCAAGGCCGAGGCAGAGGCAGCAGAGGCAGCAGAGGCCCCTGGGCCACAGCGGCAGTGGGGGTCGATCCCCTTGCACAAATTTTGTGCATCAGGCCTCTAGTTATTACATAGAAATAATATGTATAAGGATATACATATGGACTATATATACTTGAGTGAGGGCCAAAGAATATAATTTAAAAGTTAATGGTTTATTTCTTCATTCACTGGCCTTATCTTTTCCCCATTATTTTTTAACTTTGTATCATAATAAATTTGATGGTCTCTGGAACTAGGGCATCTAGAATTACTCAGGATTATAGCTCCTTTAGAATGTGTCTCTATGTACTTTTTTGTTTTTTTTTAATAAGGTATAAACCAGCAAGCTATGACCTGCATACTAATTCTTGTCCACTACCATTTTTTATAAATAAAATTTTATTGGAACACAGTCATGATTTGAGGATATGTAGTATATGGATTTATTTGTGTGTGCCAAAACATGGACTTGGTAGATGCAATAGGCAAAGACTAAAATATTTACTACCTGAGCCATTACAGAAAAGATTTGGTGACCCCTGTGTGAAATGTCCTAAATTCTGTTTATGATTCACAGAACAGCTGATTCAAGTGCATGCATATCAGCAATAACAGTATGCTGTGCTGAAAGATTCTGATATGAGTGAATATTCCATGCCAGGAAGGTTGCGGTGGTTTAAGTGGATTATTTTATGCAGCAGAGTTATTTGGGGAAAGGTTTAGGATGCAGATAATAACAATCAATTAATGGTACACAAATGCCAACATAACACTGAAATGGTTTCCCTAGCAAAAAGTGAATGAAGGTGATTAGCACATTGCAGAACTATAATACCTCAGTGAAAATTCAGTTGATACTTCACACAAATAAGGAAACAAAGGCTGACTTTTCAAATAGGCTAGGAAAGAATCTAACTACTAACCAGGTTTTATCCCATTGGTTATGTCTTTACCCTCTCAAAAGCATGGACACTCCTATTGATAAGTGAATTATTTTGTAGATTATCCATGTGCTTTGCCACTTTTCTCTTTGTTTATTTGCTTATTTTCTGCTAAATGTCTTATGTCCTATCATTTCACTGATCATTAACTGCAAATGGAGAATGAGGAGGCAGAATTTAAAGACTATGAAAATTAATTTATTCTTGCCATTATTTTCAGCTTTATTAAAACCGCAGAAAACAGGCTGAGAGTCTTAAAAAAAAAAAATTACATTCTTAAAAAAAAAAAAAAAGGTAGGTGTTCTTGTTACCTATTGACTTTATTTTTTTAAATATATTTTATTGATTTTTTACAGAGAGGAAGGGAGAGGGGTAGAGAGTTAGAAACATCAGTGAGAGAGAAACATTGATCAGCTGCCTCTTGCACACTCCCCACTGGGTAAGTGCCCGCAACCAAGGCACATGCCCTTGACCGGAATCGAACCTGTGACCTTTGAGTCCACAGGCCGACCCTCTATCCACTGAGCCAAAATGGTTAGGGCTGTTACCTATTGACTTTAATTATCAAGTACAGTGGGGCCTTGACTTACGAGTTTAATTTGTTCCCAGACCGAGCTCGTTAAGGAGCTCGTTAAGGAGCTCCTTAACTCAAATTACTCTGTCAACTAAATGCAAAAAATCAGCTGAGAGACAGCTGGTATCTCAAAAAACTCCTTAGTCAGGACACTCGTAAGTCAAGGCCCCACTGTATATTTTTTATGAAACAAGAGATGTTACTCAATTTAGGGTCAACATGCATAAGTGTCTTATTAGAAAAGCGAAATTTATCTAGAAATAAGTGTAGAACTATTACTAATTTTCTGTGTAGTAAAGATGAGAATAATTTGTGTTTCTCTTCCTGTTTTAATAAGCCATTTTCTAATATTTTATTTTTCAATATCTGTAATTCTATTTATATGATTACTTTTAATTTTCCTGATAATTACACTGCTAGAAACAAATTCTCAAAAAAACCCACAAAAAAACACACCTTTGTTTTCTTTGCTCTTTTTTTAAAATTAAATCTTTATTGTTCAGATTATTACAGTTGTTCCTCTTTTTCCCCCACATAGCTCCCCTCCACCGGGTTCCCACCCCACCCTTTGCCCTTACCCCCTCCCCCCACTGTCCTCATCCATAGGTGTACGATTTTTGTCCAGTCTCTTCCCACCCCCCCCACACCCCTTTCCCTGCCGAGAATAGTCAGTCCACTCCCTTTCTATGCCCCTGATTCTATTATATTCACCAGTTTATTCTGTTCATCAGATTATTTATTCACTTGATTTTTAGATTCACTTGTTGATAGATGTGTATTTGTTGTTCATAATTTGTATCTTTACCTTTTTCTTCTTCTTCTTCCTCTTCTTAAAGGAAACCTTTCAGCATTTTATATAATACTGGTTTGGTGGTCATGAACTCCTTTAGCTTTTTCTTATCTGTGAAGCTCTTTATCTGACCTTCAATTCTGAATGATAGCTTTCCTGGGTAAAGTAATCTTGGTTGTAAGTTCTTGGCATTCATCACTTTGAATATTTCTTGCCACTCCCTTCTGGCCTGCAAAGTTTCTGTTGAAAAATCAGCTGACAGTCGTATGGGTACTCCCTTGTAGGTAACTGACTGCTTTTCTCTTGCTGCTTTTAAGATTCTCTCTTTGTCTTTTGCTCTTGGCATTTTAATTATGATGTGTCTTGGTGTGGTCCTCTTTGGATTCCTTTTGTTTGGGGTTCTCTGCGCTTCCTGGACTTGTAAGTCTTTTTCTTTCACCAGTTAGGAGAAGTTTTCTGTCATTATTTCCTCAAATAGGTTTTCAATATCTTGCTTTCTCTCTTCTTCTGGCACCACTATAATTTGTATGTTGGTACGCTTGAAGTTGTCCCAGAGGCTCCTTACACTATCTTCATATTTTTGGATTCTTTTTTCTTTTCTGATTGGGTGTTTTTTGCTTCTTCGTATTTCAAATCTTTGACTTGATTCTTGCTATGCTCTAGTCCAGCCGTGGACAAACTATAGCCCGCTGGCCGGATCCGGCCCATTTGAAATGAATAAAACTAAAAAAAAAAAAAAGACCGTATCCTTTTATGTAATGATGTTTACTTTGAATTTATATTAGTTCACACAAACACTCCATCCATGCTTTTGTTCCGGCCCTCTGGTCCAGTTTAAGAACCTATTGTGGCCCTCGAGTCTGAAAGTTTGCCCACCCCTGCTCTAGTCTGATGTTGGAACTCTGTATAGTATTCTTTATTTCAGTCAGTGTATGCTTAATTTCTAGTTGGTCCTTTTTCATAACCTCGAGGGTCTCACTAGATTTCTTGAGGGTCTCACTAAGTTTATTGGCGGTCTCACCAGACTTATTGAGGGTCTTACTAAATTTATCAGCAATTTCTAGAAAATTCTTGAAAGACCTTATATGTGTGGTTTTTGAACTCTATATCCAGGAGTTTGCTTTCCTCCATTTCTGTCATTTGTGACCTGTTTCTTTGTCTCCACATTTTTTATGCTTCCCTGTGTTGATAGAGTGGCTTTTTGTGCCAGCTGTCCTATAGGGCCCAGTGGCTCAACTCCCCAATTACCTGAGGTGGAGACTCTTGGTGCACCCCTTTGTGGGCTTTGTGCACAGTCTTGTTGTAGTTAAGCCTTGATTGTTGATTGTTGTAGGTATTACTGGGAGGAATTGACCTCCAGGCCACTTGGCTGTGAGAATCAGCTGTGTCTGCAGTTGGAGAACTTCTGTGCTGGAGACACCTTTCTGGGGCAAGACTTGCTTCAGTGGGGCTTTGGTGCTCACTGAGTCTGCCCCCTTTGTGTGTCCCTTATGGATCTGAGGAGTTATAATCTGGATGGTCCCACTCTGACTTCTGGGTACACTGGCTCTTGGATCTCTAAGGAGGTGCTAATTTAGCCTCTTCCTGAGACTACCCAGCAGGAGCCCAGCTGTGAAGCAATGCAAGCTGCTGTGGGGCCTTGGGCCTTCTTTTGGATGTTCTGGCTTTCTCTGACCCAGCTGCAGTTTGTTAGGTAATTTTAGATTGCAAAGGGCCAGGCCTTTCATATGCAAAAGCCTCTGCGCACAGCTTGGGTGGGGCGGGGTCTCAGGGGCTTAACAGGGCAGAGCAAGCAGCTATGGCTGCTCCTCAGTGCTGCCCTAAGGGGCCCCGCTTCTCAGTGTCCCGGCAATTGCTGCAAGCACCTCTGAGAGAAAGCTGCCCTCAAGTTCCGACAGATGCCAGACTGTCTAGTTTCTCCTGTATGAGTCTGGGTCCCCAGAGACTCGCCTGGAACTGGAGTTCAGAGCAGTTGGGAGCTTGTGACTCCCTCCGTATTCAAAATACAACCATGTCCTCAGCTGCCAGCCCTTTCCGCACGCCTCCATACCTCTGCACTTTACTTCCGCACCTCCTCTGAATCTCAGTGTGCTTTTCTCTTTCCTTCTAGTTGTAGAATTTTCACTCAGCCAGCCTTCCTGTGGTTCTGGATGATGTCCGTTTTGTCTTTTAGTTGTAGTTTTGAAGTGGTTGTGTGAGGCAGCAATTTCCAGTGTTTACCTATGCCGCCATCTTGGTTTGTCCTCTGTTTTCTTTGCTCTTGATATAAAAGTTGTTTTCAGTATTAAGGTTAAAATTTCCTTTACGGAGCTATTTTGTTTGTTAGAACAAAAGGAGGCTTCTTATGAATAAATTCCACTAATAATTAACATTGTTTTGCTATCTTGGTATTAACATTCCTTAAGGAAAATAAGCCAATCAGTGAGAGAATAAACTTAAGCCAGGTAATTTCTGTCTTATTGAAAACAGATATTATACTTCTCTAAAACTAGATACAGTCTACATTTATTATAAAATGTATTCTATTTAGGGAAAAAATCCATGTTTTTAATAAAAAATTAGGACAGATGATTATCTGATTTTGCTGAGCCCATAACATAATTTCACCAAATTCAAAGCCAATAGTTTATAAATAAGGGTTCAGTTTGTTTTGATTGTGTGTTTTAGCAAATATGAATAAAAAATATCTCAGGATATTTTTATGAAAGAGAAACAAAACAGATGGCTGAGTTTGTGTCCAGTATTTATTGCTATGTAGTTAGGATTGTACTGTGCTGCTAAAAATATGATGGTTCAGCTAAGCTGATATCTGAAGTAGACTGGAAGTCAAAATATGCTAGGTTTAAATTTCCATTCTCTCCATGCTTAAATGTGTAACCTGAGTCTTCAACTACAAATCAGATTTTGATACCTGTACTTGTCTGAGTAGATTCAACCTCCCTAGGTAGGCTATTATCTGTATTTGTTTGGCAATACTTCAGACCTTACTGGATTTTCCTTAAAGAACTTGGCATAATCATTTGTTCCAAAATCCCTTCTGAAGGTGATTTATGGATCAAAGATCTCAGTCTCAACATCTCTAACACAAAACATTATAAGCACCTTCTAGGATGCAACATATTGTTTTGTTGCATAAGGATAATTTCATCTACCCGAGATCTTTTACTCATCTGCACTATAAAATAACTGAACTAAATAATCTTTCAATTATCTTCCAGTTTCCTAAAATTTCTGAGTCTATAAGGTAAAATTTGTAAAGCAGACAAGTATATTATTTGGGTACCAGGAAATTTTCTCTATGGGAATGTCCACAGCTATTCCAACAAGGAAGTTCCAGAATCCAATATGTCAAGGAGAATTGGGGGCGGGGAGGGGGGGGGTGCATGGAGCAGGAAGAAAATAGAAAGGAAAGAGACAGACATACTTACTGTGATTATTGAATGTAATGGCCCAAGTCCCTTCTAGTGACCTTTGGAAAATTTCATTAATGCCTTGCAATAAGTAGAAAAATCTTTCTTTTCCCATTTTAAATGAAAATTGAGTGTGCAATTGAGAACAAGCGTGTAATTATTTGGAAATCATGTAAATGTTAGTTCATAGAAAATCAGAAAAAAAAGAGAGAATAAACTCAATAGCTGCAAAAGCAGATATCTGGATACAGGAATAAAGAGCGGACACCCCGCCCTAGTAGTTGGGGCTCCGTGGTTGGTTGAGCCTCATCCATTGCACCAAAAGGTCATCAGTTTGATTTCTGGTCAGAGCACAGACCCAGGTTTCAGGCTTGATCCTCAGTAGGGGGCATACTGATCTCTCTCTCTCTCTCTCTCTCTCTCTCTCTCTCTCTCTCTCTCTCTCATCAATTAAAAACATTTGAAAAATAAAAAAGAGCTGGCAACCTTTGTTTGAAGCTCCAACTACGTAATCATAGGCAAATATTTTAACTTAAATCTTATTGTGAGGATTAAATGGAATAGCAAATGTAAAGTGCTTGTCAACTAATGAGTCACCAACTAATGAGAATATACTGTTCCAGATAAGACTTAAACAAACAAAGAAAATAATAAAAGATTAGAAAGACATCCTATTTTATTTTATTAAATCTTGGGTTGAAATTGCAAATATTTATTAGATGAATGAAATAAGTTACATTGTATTAAGAAAATGCACATGACCAAATCAGTTTACCTAGGTCTTGTTCATCTTCATGAAAACAAACTCCAGGATTTGGAGGTGAAGTGAGGAAACAGATAAAAGTTACAAGATAAATAAGACAAAGAAATAAAGGGTGAATTCTGTAAGTAAAAAAATTTTTTTTCAAGATATACACTCTTTCTCTCAATAATTATTTACTGAGCATTCCCTGTGCAGTAAGTATTGTACTTGACTATGAAACTACAAAGAAAGTTATTCTCATTTCCTTATTAAATTTAGGAACAAGGAAATAGTAAGGTAAAAAAAAAATCAATGAATAAATGATGAACGGATAAGGACAGAGCTCAAAAGGAAAGCAGGAATTACCAAAGCAGAAGCAAAGTTAAACATCAACAGCAGAAAAATGGGAGCATGTATGAGAGTGAATACTAATAATGTTATACATTTAACTGCCTAATGGACTTGGGAACTTGTTAAAATTATTATTAATAGATAAAAAGTGAAGGCCAAGCCCTGACCGGTTTGGCTCAGCGGATAGAGCATCAGCTTGCGGACTCAAGGGTCCCAGGTTCGATTCTGGTCAAGGGTATGTACCTTGGTTGCGGGCACATCCCCAGTAGGGAGTGTGCAGGAGGCAGCTGATTGATGTTTCTCTCTCATCGATGTTTCTAACTCTCTATCCCTCTCCCTTCCTCTCTCTAAAAAAAATCAATAAAATATATTTTTAAAAAAGTGAAGGCCAATACATTCTTAGTTTTAAATTTGCATATTATTTGTATTCAAAATATAAATAAGAGATCACATGCGTTCCAGCATCACCCAGTTCAGGCATCTAGTGCAGTAGGCAGTAAATATCCCCTTTTCAGACAGCCAAACAAAAGGCATTAAAGACAATGACCATAAATCTTTACTTTCTTCAAAGCAAAGGAAAATCTAATTCTTTGAGGGATATTTATGTTCTGTTTAGAATAAATTACAAAATTGAGGCCAAATCTATTCTAGAGGATATCTGTCCCCTTCTTCATCAGCTCCATGTTGAAACTATTTGATATAATTTTTACAATAATTTCAGAATGAAATTGCCCAGAGGGAATAACTGTCTAATGATACTGAACAATTTTCATGTGTTTGCTTCAGAAATGCTTATTTTTTGGATGAAATATGATTGAGACTATTCCCAAGGAGTATAGGAATGAAAGTTTACATAATTCACATGAATTAAACTGTCAACAATGAGAAAAGATTAATTCTATGGAACTGTATTTTGTAGATGTGACATATGTCCAGAGTTGTTGTTTTTTTTTTTTTTTAATATTTCAGCCAGCAAGTTAAAGACTTGTAACAAAAGACTGGATTCTCGTTTTAACTTTATTCCTTATATCCCTAAAAGTGAAATAATTCTTTTTTTATAAAACCTTTCAATGCTTAAGTAAATAGCCAGTACTGAGTCTGTAGAGGAAAATTCCTCATACCAAATTTTTGAGGTTCAGCCTCACCTATTTTTCCACTTGGAAAAAAAAAATGATTTACCCAGTAGATTTATAAATGGGTCATTGTTGAAATATATTTTACTGATCAAAGGATTCAGAATAAAAAAGAAACCAGAGCTAAATGAATGAGAAACAGACATTTAAATAAAGGAAGGAATCAATTTGCTCTATATTGTCTTTCTATTCCACTGTTGCTTGTAGTGGTTGTGCGCACATGCAAAAGTAATTATGAAAATACAGCACTTTCTAGAGATATTGTGTTGTTGTTGGGTTTTTGCCTCTCACTTCCAAAAGGAAGTTTGGAAGTGAGAGGAAAGAGCAGCACAACCTTAAGGGGAAGAGATAAGTATACATTAATTTAGAAGGGAACTTTTTTCATTTCTTCACCATGTTGATGATGAAAACAGTGATGATCACTATAGAAATTCTTTTGTTTGAAAGAAGTTTAGAGGGAATATGAATCAAACTTCAATTCCAAAATTTTCTGAAGTGGAAATTATATCCAGAATGTTCCATGTCCTGGTTTCTCCTGCTCCCTTACTATTAAAAGTTAATTCAAGTGTATTTTAAAAACAATGTGAGTTGAGAAAAACTACACCATATGCTCTGCTTCCCCAGGCAGTGTAAAGCAAGGTGCTGAGCAATGACTCAGTGGATTTGATCAGTTTTGACAGCCAGTCCTGAAACTCAAGCCAGAATGCCCTGCTCTTTCTTCTGCCTGAGGTTTGGGGACTGGATTACATGACTAATTGCATCAATTTACTACTTTACCTTGGCAAGGCCTCACAAACCCTGCATGTACAAAATGGCTTTCTGATCCTCTTGAGCATGCCTATGCGTCATAGACATTTTACAATGTCTATGTCAGCATACACAGTCGTAATAATGATGGATAAAAGTATTGAAGTGCCTTTTGAAATACTCTGGATTGTCCTGCACCAAAGTGATCCCAGCTTGTTACTTTCCTTCAATTACATAACCTGTATTTACCAAGGATAGTATTTGACTAGGGAATCCTAGTACAATTTGTAACCTGCTAAATATAAATTAACTCCGGAAGTCCTCCTCATCCTCTGCTTGAAACATGTCCAAGAATCAAGTAGATTATCTGGATCATTTCCTTAGTGAATTTCCATAATCATACAAAAATGCATGGCGTTCACATGGATAGTACATCATTTACAGTGATCTATTAGTGAAACTGCAGTGCTCTACAGATGAAGGTCATTAACATTAAATAGTCACTGATTCCACAATAATTCAAACCCCCCCCAAAACTCTGAAGAGTCTCCGGGGGGGGGGGGGGTGCCACCCATTTCAGAGACTCATGAGGCTAAAACAATCTCTCCAAAACTTCTTAATGTGCAATGAGCATTCTAACTTAAAGATAAATAGACATTGAAGAGACGGATGGGATTTTCAGTCGGAGATGAAAGTAAATTAACGTTTGGGCAATTTATCTTTTATAGAATATTATGGGGCAGTGCCAGCAGCCACAGATGCACACCTCACGAGGATCTTTAAAAGACATCTGTGAGGTAGGGGAAAATGCAGTTTATATTCAAAATGTAATTTAGCAATGAAATGTCAACCACATCTCAGATGAATGTTTCAAATATACAAAGAAAATTGAAAAACATATTTTCATTCACTTTTTCCATGTGACATTTTTAAAAAAGCATAGCTCATATATACTAGTGAACCAAGTAAATTGAGAGATAAAAGGAAACCAGAGTGAAATAATGAAGAGAAGGAGGGAGGGTTGGAGGGAGTGGAGAGAGAGAGAGAGAGAGAGAGAGAGAGAGAGAGAGAGAGAGAGAGAGAGAGAGAGAGAGAGAGGAAGAGAAAACAAAAGGAATCATATCAAAGAAAATACTTCAGAAACTTTCTGTTTTATAGGTTGTCAAATGTTTACAAAAGACTGATATATCTCCTTGGAAAAAGACCGTGAAAATGATCACATAGTATAGGGTTCCCCTAACACTACCTTTTAAATAAATCACTTTATTATTTGTCTGTTTGCCTGTTAGAAATTTTAAACAGAACAGAGACCATGCTTTCTTATCTTTTTACCTATCCTTTCAGTCCAAGCACAGTACCTGGCACATAAGAAGTTCTCAGTAGATATTTGTGGAATAAATGAAAGGATGAATAGCATTCTACTTTCAAATGTTACTGATTATATAAATGTTTGACAGCTTAATAGTTTTTCCTGTTCTATTTGTACATGATTTCTAATTTATTAACATTTCCTTATTGTTCATCGCATCTGCAAAGTAACTCATGCAAATGACAAGACCCAATTGCCATGGACATGCTGAAAGTCATGGTCATGATATCCTCCTCCATTATCTAGCTTTCCAGAAAGTCCATCAGTTGGACTATATCACCCTTTAATAGGGAATTATTTCAAACCTTAAGGAAACAAATGTGGCGTGGAAATTAAAGGAAAATTATGCCTTTCTTGTTTTCTTTCTTTTCTCTTTTTTCCTTTTGGGATGGATTTGGGGTTTGGTCATTTAGAAGTTAGATGGGGGTTAAAATGTAGTAAGTAAAGCATCTAATGAAACTAAAGCATTTAACAAAAGTAGGAAGTAAAAAACAGAGAAAAAGGTATTAAAGTATAAGGAGTAATTAAGGTGAGAAACCAGAGAAAGGAGAGTGAAAGAAAAGAGATCAGCACATTATTTTACACAATTTTATATACATATACATTTTTTTTCCTGATAAGCAATGTATCTCTATATATAAAAGGCTAACATTCTAAGTGTCCAACCGTCCGACTGGTCACTATGATGCACACTGACCACTAGGGGGCAGATGCTCAATGCAAGAACTGTCAAGCTGCAGTGACTCTTGGGTGACACACCCTGAAACCAAAGAGGAGGGAACCCGATTCCTTGCAGGGCTGCATGACTCCACCTTTAGCCATGGGTTATGTTGTTGCTGGGGCACTGTCGGCCCCGAATCTGATTTATTGTACACTTGTGTTTGCATTCCACACCCTGTTTGACAGCAACTTTGCAGAGTGCCCTCTTGCACTCAGGGACCCCTCGGGGGATATCAGAATGCTGATTTCATCCCGATCCCTGCAGGCCAGGCCAAGGGACCCCAGTCCCACCCTGCCAGCACCTTCTAATTAATTTCCTCTCAATGTACAAGAATCCATGCACCAGGTCACTAGTTTTTACATAATATTCATTCTGAAATACTCCAAATATGATATAACTTAAGAATGAGATTGCATAGATTCATAAAATGACTAACCTTCCTTGGTACAATTGCTTTGGGTTTCATCACTGAAGTCTCCACAGTCATTGTCACCATCGCAGGCCCAATGGCCTGGGATGCATCTGCCGCTGGAACATCTGAACTGATGATCAAGGCAAGAGTGAACACAGCCGACTTCATCACTCCCGTCCCCACAGTCATCATCTGGAGAGAAACATCAATGTAAATAAACCCAGTGAAAACTGATCCAGGGAGAGACGTTTTATTATGAAATATCTAAATGCTTTTTTCCCCTCAGAGTTTTGTTTTGTTATTGAAAAAGGCACACCAAATCAGTGGTCAGCAGTTCCCATGAACAGTGGGAAATTATTTTCTGTTTTATATTGCTTCACTTAAGATTTGATACAACTACTAAATTAAGAGGAAAAAATCCTGACTTTGAATATTGAATCTTAATTTCTATTTCACTCAGAACTGATCAACCACTTACTGAATAAATCTAAGCAGCATGATATAATTATGAAGTGGGACAACAATGGTGACTGTAAGAATTTCATGAAATGATATAGTTAGCAACATAATTCTTGTGGAAAGTTATTATTTTGACTACCATATCCATGCATCATAATTTATATCTTCCATTCAATCCCTCATTCCCCATTCTCCAGCCTGAGGGCCACTGTGTAACCCTCACCCCACCCCCCATCCTCTCACTAGCTCCTAAGTGTGTGTTTACACTGGGAAATTGTTGTACGCTACATTAGCAACGATTTATACTTTTTATTAACAACTATTACGAAAGGGAAGGGAGAGAAATATAAAGTGAAAACAGGTCACATTGAAATCCATAGCTGGGAATGCATCGATTATATCTAATTCATTTATCTGTATTTGGCATAATTTAGGGTGATAATACAAATGAGTATAAGAAAAAACCCACATCATTTGAACATAAAAAAGCAAGGTGACAGAATTGAGACCATCTGGATAATTATATAAGAATTTATACACTACTCCATCCTGAGTTACAGAGCATTTTTCATATATACCTTGTGGAACCTGATTTGTCCAGGTCATTTCCGGAATTGTCCCCTTTTTACTTCCTGTTTGTAGACTTAGACTGTGTCTGGCATAGTAACTGAAAACGAATGCCTATCACAGCCCCATGGGACAGACAGTGAGCTCCATTATCCTTAATGCTAATCCCTATCCGGGTACCAGCTGCCCTCTCACCACTCATTCCCGCCATTGTGCTTGACTCTGCACGCCTCTCTGCAAACCGCTCTGAAGGAGGCGGAGCAGCACAGACAGCCAGGCCCCCAATCAAATCACTGCAGCACAGTGAACATTAGGTACTTGCCAGAGTCGCAGTGCCATTTGCTGCTAATGCATCTTCCACTTTTGCATATAAATTGAGTTAGTGGCTCACAAGTTGGGAATTCTGTGAAAGATATAAACACATCCAATAGGAAAGATGATATAGACTGTGCTTGACTTCATTGGTATCTCATTTGCTAATTTAATCAGAGCTCCACTCCTATTTTTCCACAAACGATACAGAGGAAACATCAGATAAACACACAGAGTGACAGTGACTTCTTGAGGACATAGGGTACACATACTTTTAATATCTTTTAAATGAGCACTTTCCAGTGACTGAAAACCAAGGAGAATCATCTGATGAAGGACTTTTCGGATTCACGGTATTGCGAGTAAAAGGAATAGATGTCAGCTGTCTGCACCAAGGGACTCAGCCTCCTCTCAGACAGAAACAGCTGGATGAAGCTCTATGCTCCAGTGCTACAAAGTCATGTGCAGATGTTTTAAAAGAAAAAAAGGCCTTTTCTGAATACAGAGAGCCAAAGTAGGAGAGTTAGATCTAACTTTGCCTCTGAGAGCTGTCAACATCACAAGTTGAAAGTAAAAACAAAACAAAGCAACTCAATAAAATTAGTTTAGTTGTTATATAAATTTTAGAATAAATGTAACTTTTTGAATACTGAAAAGTATGATTAGAGCCTAAGTGTTATTTAAAGATAGATGTAAGAAGGAGGCAATCGCTGATATATAGAGATGTAAGGCTATATCAAAGGACAGACTATATCATACAGCAAACCAACAAATCTTCTGACATAAAAAAAAAGTATTGGCAAGAAAAATGAAAATGCCCAACATGTGATTTAATCAATACTTCTAAGAGAGTTTTCGTTTGTTAACTGACAAGATAATGAAAACTTACATTTATGTTTCCAGAATCAACATGAGTGTTGTTTTCTTCCTTTGATAAGTATATCTAATGTTTAGAAGCTGAACAGTAGACATGCAACAAAGTCTACGAGTATCTACAAATTATGGTTCAATGAGTAAACAACTAAATACAGACTCTAAGAGATGATGAAATCTAATTTTCCAAAAAAAAGCAACTTCACATGATTTTGCATCTACAGTAGGTCCCCAGGTTACCTCGGAGATCCGTTCCTACAGCGCGACATAACGTGACTTTTTCTGTAAGTGGGAACCCACCTACATAAGCACCTACGTCACTCACATGGAGCACAGACACAGCGGTAATGAAGTGAACACAGTAAAAAACATTTAAAATAAAGATAACAATTCCTGACCTTTACTTGTGTTAAATAAATAATAAAAAACATAAAGCATATATGTACATACGTCGAAATGACGGAACTTTTTTTTTATATAAATAAATGGGAAATGGCGACATAACCACGAAACGATGTACATCGAGTCCGGCATGAACCGAGGACTGCCTGTATAACTGGCTAATACACATTTTTAAGTCTCTCTCCTGTAAACTTAGAAGTGTATAAACCAACATCACAAGCTTTACAAGAAAAAAACTGCCCCAGCATTTGGAAATTTCTGATATTTGGTGGGTATTTTACTGGTTAGAATATTTTCTATTTGACCTTTAAGATTTTTTTTTTAATTTCTGAGATTCTAATTCTAAAAAAAAAAAGTAAAAAGAAACCTGAAAATTAACTCCCAGAGGGTAAACAAACACCCTACAAAATGAATAAGATAATCGAAAATCTGTTGTATCTTCAATCTTTAACAAAATGAGTCATACCCCTTCTACCCACAGTGGTCATGAGAAACATATATGTGTATAATATGTTTTTAAATAATTGCATATCATTTCTGATTTATTTTTTTACATAATACTGACTTACATCATTTCTCCTGGTAACCTCATAGTCTGAATTCGTTTATAGGACCCAGAGTGAAATTATATAAAGAAAAAAACTTGGAAGCTCAAAGGGCAAGTCACTAAAAAGAACAAAGGCATTAACTGAAGGGACACGTGTAAGGAAATAAATTACTGATGTTTTATTCCTGTTTTGTTGTCAAAGCAGTGTGACCTTTGGTAAATCACAAAGCTTATCTGGTTACAGATTCTTGGTTTGTAACATGATCTCTTGATCCTCTAAGTTCAAAAGACCAAGAAGTCAGGAGAATCCTCATTGAAAAATGCACAACAGCCAGAAAGCCATTAACGCAGCAAACTCCTCCCCCCAAGAACAAAACAAAACAAAACAAAACAAAACAAAAAAACAAAAAAACCAAACCAAGGTTCATCACCTGAATAACTCCTGGGATTATCACAGCATTCCAATAGAATACAATAACTGAATTTTAGAAAAAAATAAAAAAAAATTAAAAAAAACACTTGTTAACAAAGAAATGTTAAAGTTATATTTGGCTCTTCTCTGTTTATTAGTGTAGTCAAATGTGCCATACTATTTATAAAGAGTTCCATCAAAAATTAAATCTAGGGTCATCAGAAAATTTAACTATAGGGCACCTAATTTTTCACTGTGGTGGAAAATACTGTATCTATAATTCTTCCATATTCTACCCTAGTACCTGGTGGAGATAGAGAAATGGTGTCTAATGATAATATATTTTACCCCTAAAAATAAAACAAAACCAAAGTTCTTAAAATAAATTTAACATTGCCCTTGTCCTTCTGTATTAGCATTAATTTAAAAGTTGAAAATCGTATCTAAATATTTCATTTTTTTTTCTGGATCCTTGTTCTAATAAAATACCATTATGAATTTTTATGGAGTATTAGGCAAAGGTTTTAATGTTATAAATGATATTTTCTTTCTTGATTTTACATAAATATAATTTAACTTTTGATCTTCCTTGGGCCACAAATTGTAGGACACTTGAAAAGATTACCCGATTTACTCTGAAAAAAGAAAAAATTATGAACTAAAATGGCTTACATTTTATCACATTACAATTACAGCAAGAAATTTTATTTCTGTAGTTACTTCAACCTCATCAAATATTATGGATTAATGGACTGTTAAAATTCTTCTATTTTTGCAGGTAGTGTGCTCAATTTATCTATTATATCTTTCACTTAAAATTTATTGCCAGGTTATATGTATGCTATTATGTAAATTACAACAATTTTCACTCTCTCTCAAGGGCAATCATGGTTGGTATAGTGCTTATATTTATGCAGTATACAAAGCTTAGAAGAATGTTTCCCAATGAGGTAGTTTTCAGATCCAATTTATGTTTCTTTCCTGTCTCAGCTCATTTAAGCCCTAAGAATTTTCTTTCTTTTTCTTCCTCCTTGACCACAAAATAGATATTTCTAAGTAACTTATTACTGAAGTCTCAAAATCCAGTTTTCATAGGTTTGAAAATATTAGTTCACATTCTATATATGTGAATTTGACCTTCATGATTAAGTATGTGGAAATTCAAGTTAAAATAAATAGCAAGGTAGGAATATTATTGGGCTCCTGGGCTAGAGGAGTGTAAACCTGAAAGAGACTATAATATATTATGTATTATTATTTAGTATTGAGTATGATGTACTAGGCTAGACACGTGTAAGTATTTCCTACATTCTAACCAACAGCCCAGGAATTGTTATTGCTAACCCCATTTTGTAAAAGAAAACAGTGTAATGTGCCTGAGGATACATTGTGTAAACAGTAAGTGTCAGAGTGAAATCTGACTGATCCAACATACATTATTTCTTCAATATACCATGCTGATAATACAGTCTTAAAAAAAAAGATAGAATATTTTTGAAAAAGGTGAAAAATTTAATTCTTTCTATGGCTTATCCCTTCCATTAAATCTAATTCTGATTTTTACCTATGTAATATGTAATTAAATGTAGCTATAGGAAATAACGCCTTTTAAAATTATATGGGTTATAGGAATACAAGGGGCCCGGTGCACGAAATTCGTGCACTGGGTGTGTGTGGGGGGGGTGAGTGTCCCTCAGCCCAGCCTGCCCCCTCTCACATACTGGGAGACCTCAGGCGTTGACCCCCATCACCCTCCAATCACAGGATCGGCCCCTTGCCCAGGCCTGACGCCTCTGACAGAGGCCTGGGCAGGGGACCCTCATTTCCCCCCATCACTGGTTCTGCCCCCAGCCCAGGCCTGATGCTTCTGGCCCAGGATTCAGGCCTGGGCAGGGGACCCCCAGACCCCTCCGATTGCTGGCTCTGCCCCTTGCCCAGGCCTGATGCCTCGGCCAGAGGCGTAGACCCCCATCACCCTCCGATCGCCTGATCGGCCCCTTGCCCAGGCCTGACGCCTCCGCCAGAGGTGTCAGGCTTGGACAGGGGACTCCCATGTCCCCCCAATCACTGGCTCTGGCCCCCGCCCAGGCCTGAGGCCTCTGGCCCAGGAATCATGCCTGGGCAGGGGACCCCCATCTCCCTCTGATCGCTTGCTCCACCCCCTGCCCAAGCCTCACGCCTCTGACCCAGGCTTCAGGCCTGGGCAAGGGGACCATCATATCCCCCCAATCCCCGGCTCCGCCCCCCACCCAGGCCTGATGCCTCAACCAGAGGAGTTGACCCTCATCACCCTCCGATCACCAATCACCAGATCGGCCCCTTGACCAGACCTGAGGCCTCCGGCAGAGGTGTCAGGCCTGGGCAGGGGACCCACAGCTCCCCGCGGTTGCAGGCTCCGCCCCTGCCCAGGCCTAACGTCTCTGGCCTAGGCGTCCGGCCCGGGCAGAGGGGACCTGCAGTGGCAGCGGGGGGCGCCGCGATCGTGGGCTTCGCTTTAGGCCCAGGCAAGGGACCCCTAGCTCCTGGGACTGCCATCTTCGACTGTGTCCAGCTTCCATCGCTGGCTCCACCCCTACTTCCTGCTATCACTGGCCAGGGCGGCAAAGGTGCCTGATTCTCCCATCATGGCTGGGGGGCAGGGCAAAGGCGGCCCCAGGGCCGCCTTTGCCCTGGCCCCCAGCTCTTAGCTCCCCCCTGGATTTCCGATCACTGTCAGTGGCAGGGGGCTTCTTCCTGCTTTCCCTTTCGCCTCCCTGCATTGTGCCTACATATGCAAATTAACCGCCATCTTGTTGGCAGTTAACTGCCAATCTTAGTTGGCAGTTAATTTGCATATAGCCCTGATTAGCCAATGAAAAGGGTATCGTCGTATGCCAATTACCATTTTTCTCTTTTATTAGTGTAGATAGTTTTTGAGAAAATATATATAACATTTCTTGTTACTGATACTATTTGTGGCTGTTAATACTTGGTACTTACACAGGACACACTTTAAAAATTCAATAATTACATTAATTTTGGAAAAAAATTGTAAGAGAACAGTGTACCACAAATTGTCCTCATTTATCTGCTCTTTCATTGTTACATAAAGCCTCATTTTATACATCTTATATAATGTTGTATATAGAGAATATAGGCTTTGTTAATTAGGCAAACATAAGTTCAAATTCTGGCCTTATTACTAACTAGAGGCCTGATGCATGGATTCCTGCACCAGTGGGATCCCCAGGCCTGGCCTGTGGGGATCAGGCCAAAACCAGCTCTCTGACATCCCCCAAGGCGTCCAAGATTACGAGAGGCTGGTTCTCGGGTGATACACTCCAGAATTGGGCTCCCTTCTCTCTGGTTCTGGGTGCATCACCAGAGAACCACAGCTGCCAAGTCACTGCAGCTCGGCATCTCCTGCATTGAGCGTCTGCCCCCTGGTGGTCAGTGCACGTCATAGCTATCGGTTCAATGGTCAAAGGATCAGATTTTCTCTTAGGCTTTTATATATGTAGATTAATTTGTGACCTTGAGCAGGTGCTTAACATCTCTAACTCCAGATTCCTATTCTGTAAAATAGAGTGAAAAGCTACTTCAAACTTTTATTCATTCAAAATATTTTGAGAACTTTACAGCAGATAGAGTTCTAATTTTTAGAGATACATCACCTAGAAAGAATGAATGAATGAGTAGTATTAGGCACAGGGAATACAATGTTCAACACTCATTTCTCAGAGTGCTTAAAGTCTAGTAGGTAAAAGCATCCTATCTAATAAAAGAGAAACATGGTAATTAGCGTACAACCACTACCCTCCCCACTGGCTAATCAGGGCAATATGCAAATTAACTGCCAGCCAAGATGGCGGCCGGCAGCCAGGCAGCTTAAAGTGAACATGAGGCTTGCTTGCTTCAGTGACAGAGGACTCCAACGTTCCCCGCCTGCCGCTGCCGGCCTCTGAGCTGCAACTCTAAGCAACTATGTTACAAATAGAGAAGCCCACAAAACCCCAGAAACCTGCTTTAGTCGCCGGGCTTCAGCCAGCAGGATCGCAGCATTGTTTCAAATACAGAAGGTAAACAAAGGCCAGAAACCTGCTTTCAGCAGCGGAGGCCTAAGAGCTGGAGCCAAGCCTCAAAGCTAAAGCTGGCCCAGAATAAAAAAAAAGAAAAAAGAAAAAAAGGAGCAGTTGGGAGCTTCAGTCACCCACCAGCCTGAAAACAGCCCTCAGCCCTTCACCCAGACTGGCCAGGCACCCTAGTGGGGAACCCCACCCTGAAGGGTGTGTGACCAGCTACAAACAGCCATCATCCCCTCATCCAGACTGGCCAGGCACCCCAGTGGGGACCCCCACCCTGAACCAAGACACCCTTCAGGGCAAACTAGCCAGCCCCACCCATGCACCAGGCCTCTATCCTATATAGTAAAAGGGTAATATGCCTCCCAGAACCAGGATCAGCATAGCCGAGAGGCCTCCCGGCACCGGGATCAGTGTGACAGGGGGCAGTGCCCAAACGCCCTGATCGCCCTGCAGCTCTGTGTGTGACAGGGGGCGGGGCCACAACCTCCCTATCCGCCCTGCTCTGTGCAGGACAGGGGAAGGCGCCCCAACCCCCTGATCAGCCCTGCTCTGTGTGTGACAGGGGGCGGTGCCCCAACTCCTCTAATGGCCCTACTCTGTGAGTGACAGGGGGGAGCCCCAACCCCCCTGATGGGCCCTGCTCTGTGAGTGACTGGGGGCAGCGCCCCAACCCCCTGATTGGCCCTGCTCTGTGCGTGACATGGGGTGGAGCTGCAACCTCCCCATCGACCTTGCCTTGAGTGTGACAGGGGGTGGTGCCCCAACCCCCAAGTCGGCCCTACCCTGAGCGTGACTGAGGGTGGCATCGCAACCTCCCAATCCGCCCTGCTCTGTGCATGACAGGGGGCAGCACCCCAACTCCCCAATCGGGCCTGCTCTGAGCCCAACCAGGGGCTGCACCTAGGGATTGGGCCTGCCCTCTGCCACCCGGGAGCAGGCCTAAGCCAGCAGGGTGTTATCTCTCGAGGGGTCCCAGACTGCGAGAGGGCACAGGCCGGGCCGAGGGACCACTCCCCCTGAGTGCACAAAATTCTGTGCACCAGGCCTCTAGTTTATTAGAATTAAACAAGTGATTTCAATATATTTTTATATTATGATATAGGCAGTATAAGGTATTATTGAAACAACAATAACAGAAGCACCTAATCTTAGATATTGTAACCCAGAAGAAGTGTATGTGAGCTGATATAAATGATATACTAAAGTTAAGTCAGATAAACAGGAAAGGAAGGAGTGCTTTTAGGATATTCCAGAAAGATGGCATTCCTGAAGGCGCAGAAGTCAGGGTATATAAAAAGTTTCAAAAACTGCAAGAATTTCAGAATGGTTGAAATAAGGTGTAAGAAAGTAGTAACTTTTTGGAAATAATCATTATTAAATATAACAAATAATCAGTATTATATGTAATAAAGCCTTGAAATTAAAAAACAAACAAAAAAGCACCCCAGAGAGGATGTAGAATGAGACTAATAGAAGCGTTATGAAAAAAGAGTGAGTAGTTCTGGCAATATGGCAGACAATGGAGAAATGCTAAACTATATTTTTACCCTTTAAAATCAGTACATTATCATTAAGAATAATTTTTATCAAATTACTTACACACTACATCTTGACTTTTAGTGCAAATGTTATGTTTTGAGATTCCTTGTCCCCAGTACTATTGTTGATTTCCATTCACATTCTGATATTTTTTCTAAACATCTCTCATGTATAACTAGATATATAATATATAATACCTAGATTTTACACATATTATATTATCTTATTCTGATTTGCATATATATATATACACACACACACACACACACACACACACACACACTAGGGGCCCGGTGCACGAAATTCGTGCACTGGGTGTGTGTGTGTGTGTGTGTGTGTGTGTGGGGGGGGGGGTGAGTGTCCCTCAGCCCAGCCTGCCCCCTCTCACATACTGGGAGACCTCAGGTGTTGACCCCCATCACCCTCCAATCGCAGGATCGGCCCCTTTCCCAGGCCTGATGCCTCTGACAGAGGCATCAGGCCTGGGCAGGGGACCCTCATTTCCCCCCATCACTGGTTCTGCCCCAAGCCCAGGCCTGATGCCTCTGGCCCAGGCTTCAGGCCTGGGCAAGGGGACCATCATATCCCTCCAATCCCCGGCTCCGCCCCCCACCCAGGCCTGATGCCTCGGCCAGAGGAGTTGACCCTCATCACCCTCCAATTACCAGTCACCGGATCAGCCCCTTGACCAGGCCTGAGGCCTCCGGTAGAGGTGTCAGGCCTGGGTGGGGGACCCCCAGCTCCCCGCGGTTGCAGGCTTCGCCCCTGCCCAGGCCTAACGCCTCTGGCCTAGGCATCTGGCCCGGGCAGCAGGGACCCGCAGTGGCAGCAGCCCTGCAATCGTGGGCTCCGCTTTAGGCTCAGGCAAGGGACCCCTAGCTCCTGGGACTGCCAGCTTCGACCGTGCCCAGCTCCCATTGCTGGCTCCACCCCTACTTCCTGCTATCACTGGCCAGGGCGGCAAAGGCGCCTGATTCTCTGATCATGGCTGGGGGGCAGGGCAAAGGCGGCCCCAGGGCTGCCTTTGCCCTCCCCCCACCTCTTAGCTCCCCCCTGGGTTCCTATCACTGTCAGTGGCAGGGGGCTTCTTCCTGCTTTCTCTTTCGCCTCCCTGCATTGTGCCTACATATGCAAATTAGCCACCATCTTTGTTGGCCATTCACTGCCATCTCAGTTGGCAGTTAATTTGCATATAGCCCTGATTTGCCAATGAAAAGGGTAGTGCCATATGCCAATTACCATTTTTCTCTTTTATTAGTGTAGATATATATATATATACATATGTATGTATATACATTTATATATACACTAGAGGCCCAGTGCCCAAAAATTTGTGCACTCAGGGGAATCCCTAAGCCCGGCCTGTGCCCTTTCACAGTCTGGGACCACTCAGGGGATGACCACCTGCTGGCTTAGGCCCACTCCCTGGGGGACTGGGCCTAAGCTCGCACTCAGAAAGCCCTCTGGCAGCCTGGGAGACCTCGGGGGATGTCCACTTGCCAGCGGGGAGCAGGCCTAAGCTTCATTTGGACATCCTTAGTGCTGCTGAGAAGGCGGGAGAGGTTCCTGCCACCACCGCTGTGCTGGCAGCCGGCAGCCTGGCTTGTGGCTGAACAGAGTACCCCCTGTGGAAGCGCACTGACCACCAGGGGGCAGCTCCTGCATTGAGCGTCTGCCCCGTGGTGGTTAGTGCATGTCATAGTGACCAGTCATTCCAAGTCATTCTGCTGTTAGGGTCAATTTGCATATTACCCTTTTATTATATAGGATTATTATATAGCATGGAGGCCTGGTGCATTGGTGGGGGCCCGTTGGTTTGCCCTGAAGGGTGTCTCGGATCAGGGTGGGGTCCCTCTGAGGTGCCTGATCAGCCTGGGTGAGGGGCTGAGGGCCGTTTTCAGACTGGCCACACCCCCTTCAGGGTGAGGGTTCCAGCTGGAGTGCCTGGCCAGCCTCGGTGAGGGGCAGATGGCTGCTTGCAGGATGGCCAAGGCCCCCAGTGGGGACCCTCACCCCATGAGGTTGTAGTCAGCCTAGGTGAGGGGCTGAGGGCTGTTTTCAGACTGGCCAAACCCCCTACAGGGAAGGGGGTCCTGCTGGGATGCCTGGCCAGCCAGGGTGAGGGGCTGATGGCTGTTTGCAGGCTGGCCACAGCCCCATCAGGGTGGAGGTCCTGCTGGGGTGCCTGGCCAGTCTGGGTGAGGGGCTGAGGGCTGTTTGCAGGCTGGCCAAGGTGACCAGTGGGGACCCTCAAACTATGAGAGTGTAGCAAGCCTGAGTGAGGGGCTGATGGCTGCTTGCAGGCTGGCCATGGCCCCCAGCCACCCAAGCTCCCAGTGGAGGCTGGCTGGAAGCAGGTATCTGGGATTTATTTATCTTCTATAATTGAAACTTTGTTGCCTTGAGCAGAGGCCACAGCTGGCCAGGGCAGGTGGGAAGCTTGGCTTCATCACCGGGGCAACCAATCCTCCTGCTCGCTCTAGCTTGTGGCTGCTGGCTGCCATCTTGGTTGGGTTAATTTGCATATAATTGCTTTGATTGGCTGGTGGGCGTGGCTTGGGCATAGCATTGGTATGGTCAATTTGCATGTTTCTCTTTTATTAGATTAGATATGTATTTTTATAAAATCAATGAGAAAATTAATGCTGCTTAAGTGTCTGAAGAATTCATGTTTACTCTTGAAAGAAATTTAAAGAGATAAATTTGTGTTAGCACCATAGAGGCAGTTAGAATTCTTATGGCCCTGTTGCTGGTGAGCTGGCAAATTCTTCTGGTAGTGCAGAGGTCTAGACATGATACAGAGCAAAAGAATCAGAGGGAAGCAGGGATGTCATAGACATTAGGTAAGACGTTAACTTGGAGGCAGGGACTAAATTACAGGTATTAGGAGAGTGATTCACAAACCTGGATGCGTATTAGAATCGCCTGAATAGCTTTGAAAATTACCTAAACCTGAGTCTCTATTATAATTCAATTGGTGGTATACGGCATAATAAAGTTCCCCAGGTCCTTTCGGTTGACTTGTATGTTTAGACAGATCAAAGAGATATGTCTAAACCTTGGTACCAGTGAATGTGACCTTATTTAGACCAAGGGTCTTTGCAGATGAAATTAAGGATCTTGAGAGGAGATCACCCTGGATTAAGAGCGGACCATAAATCTAAAGACCATGTCCTTATAAAATAAAGAAGAGGGGATCAACAGAGATATGGTGAAGAAAGCCATGTGAAGACAGACAAGAGCTCTGAGTTAGGATGCCACAGGCCAGGAGCACCAGAAGCCAATGGAAGTGTAAGAGTCATAAGAGGATTCTCCCTTAGCGCTTTCAGAGAAGGCCCTGCTGACAGCTTGGTTTTGGGTTTCTGGACTCCAGGTAGGTAAGAGTAAAACCTCGTTGTTAAAACCATCATGTTTGTGGTAATGAGCTTGCAGCAGGTCTAATACTAATTGGTAGGGAATGTTGAAATCACAGAGTTTAAATTCTGTGGTCTTGGTTTAGGGCAGCGGTTCTCAACCTGTGGGTCACGACCCCTTTGGCAGTTGAACAACCCTTTCACAGGCATCGCCTAAGACCATCTTGCATATCAGATATTTACATGACAGTTATGAAGTAGCAACAAAAATAATTTTATGGTTGGGTCACAACATGAGGAACTGTATTTAAAGGGCCAGAAGGTTGAGAACCACTGGCTTAATGCTTAAGGGAGTGGTCAGACAAGGACCTGCATGGGAGTTACATAAGGGTTATTCTTTGGTCTCCTTGTTCTACCCTATGGGGTTCTGCCATAGGACCAGCTACATGTCAGGAGAGGAAATTCCAGGGGAGGGTAAAACCAGATGAGCAGCAATATGAAAGGCCAGCGTTTTAAACCACATGATATGCTAGGGAAGGAAAGGTCACCTTGGGGGCAAGGTCCCACCTTACAGTACTTGTTCCCCCTGTTTTCTCATTGCTGGCCACCTGGGGCTCGCTGCCCTGGTAACCATCTGTACCTGCTTTTTGCTCCTACTCGGCTCATATCTGCCTAACTGCCTACTATATCAAGCTGACATAAGAATGAGCCTATTGAATAAAGAGGGAATATGCTAATTGACTGTCCCACCCTCAAAGATGGTGGTGCTCACAGCCAATAAGGATGGAATATGCTAATTGACTGCCACGTCCTCAAAAATGGTGGTTGAAAACCACTGGTTTAGGGTAAAAATCACATGAGGTGTTGTTCTCAAAACACAGATTCCTGTACTCTATCTAAGACCTGAATTGGAACCTTTGGGGGAGGAGCATTGGAACCTGGGTATCTTTGTTAGTAACAAGCACATCAGGCTATTACTATCCTCAAGCAAGAGGTTAGGGAAATGCTGACTTAGATCAAGGAACTAGAAGTTGTTTTTAATAATTTCTGCTGTGGCTTTCAATATACTTTGCCAGGGTCTGCTTCACTCCCCACTTTTCTGCAGACAAAGCCTAGTCAGGTATGTACAAAAGCCCTCTGTAAAAAGATAGATGCAATAGCATGTTGTCAAATACCTACAAAAATACTAAGAAGAACAACCTAACAGGAGCCTTTACACCACTTTTAAACAAAAATAACAACATTTAAATATAAAGGTGTGGGAAGAACAGAACACGACCATCTGGGACACAAAGTATAAAACTGCAGGACAAAGGAAGGGTAAAGAGCTTCTGTTTCTTTGGTTTACATCTTTTTTTTTTTTATGAAAATAATTATTGTCATGTTTGAGGGTGAAAAACAAAGCTTTCAATCAAAGTAAATAGAAAAATTATCTTCATAGTAAGACAACTTATCAAATAATAAAGCATCAAACATTTTTGATCTCTGAATATTGACAGTCATTTTGGCATAAGAGGAAGACAAGACTGATAAAGACTGTTAAAAGGAAAGTAAATTGCCCTAATTTCAAAAATCAGTGAAAATTTGGAAACTGTAGAGAGGTGAAGTTTAGGTATATCTCTGACAATAATTCTAGGATAAACGTGTTAAAACATTTTGTCAGCATTTATAAATACACTGTTTGCTCATGAATAAAATAAAAACAAGACATGGCAAACTAACTCTACTTTTTTTTTTTTTTGCTGATACAATGTTTCCATAAGTATATATCATGAAAATGCAACGGAAGAGTACACCTGTTTTTCAGCACAGGTTTTTAGAAATCTCCTGATAAACAACAAGAAAACATGATGACAGCAAACCTAGGTGAGTAGTTGGTTCAAATCTATGCCCGCAGTTCTAATTGCTAGGTCCGTTTTTCCCCAGAAGGATGTTTATACTTGCTCAGCGAAAGGGTCATGACTACGTTTCCACAGCCTGCCGGGAAGGGGTTTTACGGTGCCTTGAAGACAACCAGGCCTTCAAGAACACAGGCAGACCACTCTCCAGCTGTCCCTCAACCATTCATTCTCTTGTTGACTTATCCAATTATTTAAGAACAACGTTTATATACCCAGGGCCGTCATCCAGAGTCTGCGTCATTGTGTTGCTGTGACAAAATGGTTGGGTCAGAGAAGCTATCTCTGTAGCTCTGAGACCTCATTACCTGGTGATGCAGTGACTCACTCGGACGTCACTGTTGACCTGGATGACCACAGGCCCTTGGTTCCCACTGGGGACCAAGGGAAAGTAGAATTGGGTGAGGGACTCTAGATTATTCTGCTGCTCTAAGAAATGCTTGCTGGGGATGATGGAGTTGTAAATTCAGAGAAGAGGTCAGTGAGGCTGCTTTTATTACCCTCACTGGACACTCCTCCAGTCCTCCACCGAGCTTCAATGTTCTTTCTGTATGAAAGTTACTCTTTATAAAATTTGGCTACATTTTAGAAGCAAATATGGGACAACTAAATTTCATAATGTGTTCATAACCAGTGGTGCACTGGAAGTATTTTATACTAGCTTGCAAGAGCGGATTTTTAGATTTTCAAGGATTCTATGAGTCAGTTGTTAAGCACACAGCCGTTATTAAAAAAATAAGTTATATAAGTTTACAATTTAATAAATCATGTTGAAAACAAGGGAAATAAATCCTCGAGGTTCATAATTTCTTAATTATTTAGCTTTTCCAACTTGTGGAAATAATTGGAACATAACATAACAAAGACCATATAATACAAATCCACAGCTAACATCTTACTCAACATGGCAAAGCAAAAATTGTAATTCTTAAATCAGGAACAAACAGTGAAGTCCACTTTTACTGCTCTTATTCAGTATAGTATTAGAAGTCCTAGCCACAGTACTCAGACAAGAAGAAATAAAGAGCATCCAAATCAGAAAGGAAGAAGTAAAATTGTCTTTATTTGCAGATGACATGATACAGTATATAGAGAACCCTAAAGATTCCACCAAAGCACTATTAAAACTAATAAATGAATTCAGCAAAGCAGCAGGATACAAAATATTCAGAAATTGGTTTCATTTTTATATACCAATAATAAACTAATAGAAAAAAGATAAAATATCTAAGAATAAATTTAATCCAGGAGGTAAAAGACTTGTATTTGGAAAATTCCTAGGACACTGAAGAAAAACATTGAAGATGATACAAATACATGAATGAATATGTCATGCTCATGGATAGGAAAAATTAACATTATTAAAATGTCCATATTACCTAAAGCAATCTATAGATTCAATGTAATTTCTATCAAGATACCCATGGTGTTTTTCAGAGAACTGGGATAAAACTTCCAATAATATATATGGATCCACAAAAGATTTCAAATAGCTATAGCAGGGGTCCTCAAACTTTTTAAACAGGGGGCCAGTTCACTGTCCCTCAGACCGTTGGAGGGCTGGACTATAGTTTAAAAAAAAAAAAACTATGAACAAATTCCTATGCACACTGCACATATCTTATTTTGAAGTAAAAAAACAAAACGGGAACAAATAGAATATTTGTATTTGCATGTGGCCCGCGGGCCGTAGTTTGAGGACCCCTGAGCTACAGCAACCTGAGAAAGAAGAGCAAAGTTGGAGGTATCTTGCCACCTGATATCAAACTATACTACAAGGCTATAATAGGCAAAACAGCATCGTACTGGCATGTAAACAGACAATGGAACAGAATAGAGAGCCACAAAATAAACTGATGCCTAAATGGCCAATTAATATATGTCAAAGAAGACAAGAGCATACAATAGGGTAAAGATGATTTCTTCAATAAATGGTGCTGGGAAAATTGAACAGATACATGCAAAAAGTTGAAATTAGACCACTCTCTTAAATCATACACTAGAATAAACTAAAAATGGATTAAAGACTTAAAAAATGTAGGACTTGAAATCATAAAACTCCTAGAAAAAAACATAAGCGGTAAACTCTGATATTTCTCTTAGCAATATGTTTTTTTCCTTGGGCATAGGACATAAGATTAAAAATAAATAAATGTAACTTCATCTGTGTAAAATGTTTTTATGCAGCAAAGGAAACCATCAACTAAATGAAAAGAATACCTCTTGAATGGGAGAACATATTCACCCAATGATAGATCTGACAAGGGGTTAATATACAAAATTTATAAAGAACTCACACAATTCAACACACAAAAACAACCAAACAATGCAATTAAAAAATAGACAGAGGATCAGAATAGACACTTCTTCAAAGAGGACATACAGAATGCCAAGAGACCTGTAAGAAGATGTTCAGCATCACTAATTGTCAGAGAAATGCAAGCAAAAACCACAAAGAGATATCATTTTACACCTCTCAGAATGGCTATTATCAATAAATCGACAAACAACAATTGTTGGCTATGTGGGATCCATTTGTTTTAGCCTAGGAAATGGTACTGCCCCATGAATAGTTATATTCTGAAGTGATCTTGAAAGATATATTTAGACCCAAAAGGCTTGCTGATTTATAAAGACATGAATAGCCTTTTAGGAGAGATTATAGCGATAGAATCTTCCATCTGACCCAGGATCTACTAATACCATGTTCACTCACAACTTACCACAAGATGCCATTTCATCTGTCTTATCACCACAGTCATCTTCCCTGTCACACAGCCATGCTCTGGGAATGCAGCGCCCGTTGCCACAAGGAAACTGGTCCACCTGGCATGTTCTGGCTATGATGGTCAATTCATTTGCAAAGAATAAATGTAGAGAAGTTTTAAACAACATTAAAGATACATCATTCAATATCCCTTTCCCATATACTAGTCAGATATTATACAGCCATATTAGATAAAATATTTTGAAAGTAAACTTTTATTTATTTTTTGACAATGGTAGCTTGCTTGTCTTCTCTAAAGTTCACGTGCTTATGAATATTTGGTTGCATTAAATTTCATCCAACTTTTAATTTAAAAAAGAAAAGAATGTTGCCGAGCATTTGCCAATAAACCAAGGAAACTTTTGCAGTAACGTAGGAGAAAGGATTTGAAAACTATCTCAGGATATCTAGTTTCTAACCAGAGGGCCAGAATTTTCCTTTTCCGCTAACATCTTTAATGCATTTATTTCTTGATCTTTACGTGGTCTAACATGCAGAAGCAAGAATTCAGAATATATATTTGAAACATACATTTAGACCTAAGATGATTTTTTTTGACTCGCTTTTCAGTACAGTTATATAAAAATGTATAATCTTTTAATCAAAGTACTAGTATATTAATGAACTGTGCTTTGGGCTTTCTTGAGGGTTTCAATGAACACACACATGGAACTTTCCTTTCTACGTTTGCCTAAGGCAGGTATTTAAAACTATTCCATGAAGAGGTTATGTTCTACAAGGAGTTTGATCACCCTTTTATCCTACAATCAGGTCAACGTTTGAAAGCACAAAAGCCTAGATAGCGTCCCTCTTTCCCAAGGCCTTAGGTTGTTACATTAAGGATTTTATTTGCTTTTGCCTTTTTTTTTTCTCTTGTCCCTTTAAGCCACAAATATACTAGTATCATTCTGATTACCAGTATCTCACCCATTATTTCTTTTTATTGGACCAGATAAAACAGATGAAAATGTTGGGAAGGATGTACTTAAACTTATTAGTATTGGGGTTAGATGAAGACAGGACAGATGAGGAGCAATTCAGTTATGGGGCTTTGTGGCTATGATGAGAGAACATTATTTAGATTACATGTACATTTCCTCTTGTTTCCTGGGCTGCAGAATCATAAGGATGTGTTTCTTTCTCTCCACAACACAGTGTCAACTTAGGTACTAATTATTGGTATAAAATAGAGTGGCTCAAAGCCAAGTCATCCAAACACACTAAAATGGGTTTCTAAAATGGGTCTCTAAAATCTGGTTTTCAGAGACCATTTAAAATAATTTCTTAAAGTCATACCCTAGTTATTTCCTTTTAAGCAAAGTATACCTGCAATCTAGAGATGTATATCCTTTGTTAGTGAATACTTTAAAGATTCCTAGAGAAAAACAAATGAAAAAAAATTACTGGCTTGATTTGAGATATTGGATTGGATATACCATTTCTGTTTTCATTGTCTATATGTAGGAATATCAGAAAATTTATTATATTATATATATTTTCTTTGCTTATGTGGATAAGGTTCTTGAATCAAATATTTGATATAATATCAGATTTTTCCCTTTTTACATACTGATTGCTTCATACTAATAAATTTTCAGTATCCCAACAAGCATGTATGTTTCTGAAGTTTGCAATGTTGAATTTCAAGTGGGATTAAATATTTCTATGTTGTCTCATTTGGCCAATTCTACAGCTCTTCTATTAAATTATTCCAACATTTAGATTAAATCAACAAAGTCCCTAGGTAATTTTAATTTAAATATGCCTACTTGAAAAAAACACATGTATATATTTGTCTTAGCTTAGAGTAAAAGGACGATGTTGGCATTAGTTTACTTGGTGGTAAGGGGAGGGCATAGAGGTATGAAAAAGATTAAAAATGTTTTACACATCTTTGTATTGTTCTCTGGTTGCAGTAGATACTTTTTAACTTTTTAGTGTTAAGATAAATGTAATGGGAGCTCCCTCCTCTCAAGTCCTCTTCTCTTCCCTCTTTCCTCCTTCCTCCCATTGTTCCCACTACCTCCCTTCCCTCTTTTATTTCTTCCTCTCTCCCTCCCTACCTCTTTTTTGCTTGCTTTCTCCACTTTTTCTTTCCTACATCTCTCTTTTGCTTTTTAATCCCCTACCTATTTCATTTTTAATTATTTATTGTTTTCTTGCTTTAAAGAAAAATATATTATCAGATTTTATCTCTATTAAATTCTAATTGACCCATGGTAAGAATATATTAAACTTTCTAATGCAATCTTCTTTTATTTGAGGATCTTATGACCCGGTATTCTCTCCTGGTCCTTCAGGTTTAATTCTGGCAAATCTTTCTTTTGTTAGGAATGCTATGGGGATGAGAAAGGACAATGAGGAAGAATTCCTAAGAGCCTGGTGCCACCTCATTAACTCTGAAGCTTGAAAAACTGCTATAAACTATTACTGCAGAGTATTTACTGGCTTATCATTGAAGGATCGTGTGCCCTGAAAATATATGAATTCATTGTCTGTTCTAATCTTAGAGAAAATGAGATGTTTAGTTTACTGAGAAAAGTGAACTGATTTCAGATGAGAAAGACGTTTCATTGCATAAATCTACAAGTACTGTCTGCCTTTATGATATAATCACATTGACTACATTAGCACTTTCTAACCACTTGATTTGTAACAAGAAGACGCAACCTGCACTTTTCCGTTCTTGTTCCCATCAGATCTAAGTTAGTTTGGAGGTGAGATTAGCAGGGCTGCCCCAGAAGACTCTAATTTTGCGGCAAATGCTGCTCTAATGAAGAGGAAATTTACACCTCCTCAGCGGAATTGTTTATCTAGCAGAGAACCAGAAATTCATTGTCACAACGTGAATTTTGTCTCCTCATCACTAATTATGCTTCTTATGCAGCCATGTAGCAGTGAGAAATCCCACAATGCAAAGGAGCAATAAGGAGGGAGGAGAACAGAATTTAACACATTATTCTTAATCCTTACCTTTGCTGTATTTTAATCAGATCATTCTGTTTAAACAAAACCTGTTATATCAAAATGCTCTGTTTATCTCATATAACAAAGTCTGATTTTCTTAATGCAACTACATCTGTCCAGTTTTAATTCATTCAAAATTTGAGGTGGATGTAAGGAGAACAGATATTATGTAATCTAACCAGAGTTCAATACTGTGGGAAAATGCTGGTCTGAAATTGCATAGGATTGAATCCAAGGATCTTCATGGTTACTATGAGGAAAAAAAGAATTTCAAATCTAACTACTTCTCATCTTTGGATTCTGGGTCTCCCTCATAAGTAGACAAACTTTTGTGTGTGTGTTGAGGGACAACAACTAACTGGGCCCTGACTGTTAGCTTTTTTCTGCCCACTGTGTCTGAGCTGGTTCCTCTTTCAGGCACACTCTCCAACCCTCTATCCTTGTCTCACTTCACCCTCTTCAATCTATGCTGATCAACCTTTTACTTTTCTAATAAAATATTTCTATCACCTGAAAAAATACAGGACATAATATCAATAACACCTGTTTGCCATCATACGGTTATATCAAATCTTAATATAATATTTTTCTATACTTGCTACGGATTATTTATTTTATTTAAGGGGAAAATTACAGTTACTCTTGAAGTCGCCTAGGTAATCATTTTCTATCACATGCAATCTCTTTCTTTCTTTCTAGAGGTTATGGCTATTCTTAATTTCTCTTTTTTCCCTAGACATACTTTTAAAAGTCCTATTCTTACCCAATTTATATGTCAATAAGCACATATAAAATTGTTTTGCATTTTTATACTTCATTGAAATGGTATTTATTTATATTTGGCAACTCATTCATGTTTTTTTAATTGTTTTTGAAATTCATTACTATTGATATTTGAGTTCTAGTTTATTAATTTTAATTATGAATATCATTCCACTATGGGGATATAACACAATATATCTATACATTCTCCTGTAATGAGCATTTGAGTTGTTTTTATGTTTTCAGTATTGCCAGCATTAGGGGAGTGGAAATTTTATTCATGCTTCCTTATGCATAGGTATTAGACTATTAACCTAGTTTTGGAATGACAGATGAAGGCATGCATATCTTCACATTTATTGGATTTGGCTAAACTGACTTCCAATGTAGAAAATCACCAAGAGTGTACGGCAGTTTCTTTTTTACCCATAATCTTGACAATGCTTGGTTTTTATCAAACTTCTTTTTCCTAATTAAATGGCCTGTATTGTTATTTAGTCACTATTCTTATGTGTTTTTTTTTTAAATATATTTTATTGATTTTTTACAGAGAGGAAGGGAGAGAGATAGAGAGTTAGAAACATCGATGAAAGAGAAACATCGATCAGCTGCCTCCTGCACATCTCCTACTGGGGATATGCCCGCAACCCAGGTACATGCCCTTGACCGGAATTGAACCTGGGACCTTTCAGTCCGCAGGCCGACGCTCTATCCACTGAGCCAAAACGGTTTCGGCATCTTATGTGTTTTTAAAGACCTAGCTTGGACATCACCTCCTTCAGAAAGCCTTCCAAGACATCCAAAGACTACATTAGTTGCTCTAATGTGCTCCCATGTGGTTTAATTTAGTGCCGTGAATACTGCATTAGAAAAACCTGTTTACATGTCAATCTCGCCATCTTCACTCTTAGCTTCTTCAGGAAAAGTATTGTGTATTTTTTTTCTCATCCTTTCTCCAGTGTCATGGTAAATATTTATTGAATTAATAGATTTCTGAGGCAGAAGTCCCAAAGGAACAAAATAGGAAATTAGTTTCTTGTAGGAAAGGATTTTCCTTTAGATATAAAGTAGTCACAATGCTAATGGCTACAGTACAGTGGATTCAATTACAAAATAATCCCCTATGGGAAATCCTTTATCTAGGATACATGTCCGTGTATATACCTATACTGAGAACTATATAGAAATGACTCAGCCAGGGAAAGTATCTATTGAATTTACCATTTTTCCAATATTAGGAGCAATGTGACCTATTTATTTTCGTAAAACAAAAAGGAAATACCTTGTAACAAGAAAACATACTTAGTTTTCAAAGATAAAAGGCACATTTATTTTTCTCTTTATTTTTTTATTCAATTTCTTGAGGTTACAGTGATCAAAACGCCTATCATGAATATACTGACAAGAAAACCTAGTACTGAGAGGCGGTACTTAAAGCATGGCCCTCACTGAAACTGGCACTTGAGGTGTGAGCAAGTTGTGTGCTGTTTCCTTGTGCATTAAAGGCCTAGAAAGTCTTAGAAATCTTACTAGTTAGGATTGATTGCTGCATATGCTATCATACGCAGAATTTTCACTTTTACTACTATACATAGTTAACCCAAAATACTCATTTAAAAATCATGTAGAAACAAGAGGATTTAAAAAATCAAATAGGTCTGGCCAGTATGCCTCAGTGGTTGAGCTTCAACCTATGAACTGGGAGGTAACAGTTCAATTCCTAGTCAGGGCACATGCCTAGGTTGCAGGCTTGATCCCAATTTGGCATGCAGTGGGAAATCAATCTATGACTTTATCCCATCATTGATCCCTCTCTCTCTGTATCTCTCTCTCCTCCCTCCCTCCCTCCCTCCCTCCCTCCCCCCCTCCCCCTTCCTCTCTGAACTCAATAAAAATATATTTTAAAAATCTAACAAAATAAAGGAGACATGACATTATGAATAGAGTCAGCAATACCTCTTATTTTAAGGTGAAAGCAAATCTATCTGTTTAGGATGTAATAACAGACTGTGATTTGAATCTGAACCTTAAGAGAACAATAATTGCACTGGCTTAGAAAGATGTTTCACTGTAATTATAATAAAAGGCTACCAGGCCAAAGTTAAATTGACCATACCTAAAATTCTAGCTAATCCTCAGAATGATATCATTTGATAAAAGGAGCAATGGTCTTGGAGAAAGGATTCATGGATTGATTTTCCCGTAAACTCTAAATGATGTGAGTTAAGACAAGTCCCTTCTCTCATGCCTTCATCTATGAAATTAATGGGCTTGAAGGCAGGAGCCTAGGACGAGTCTCTAGAGGACAAGACTCTAGAATGTCTTTCGTAAAACAACCTTATAAGACACACAGAATATCTTGAAAATGATCAGTTACTCTAAAATATTAGACTTAAGCTTTTAACCAAGGAGCAACAGAATAACTAGACAATGGCTCCGCAGCAAATAGGTCCCTATGGAAAAAAACTGAAAATAAGATGGAGGTGAGGATTATGGAATGGTACTGTTTTGTTCTTATCACGTTGTTATTTAGTACAGAGTAAAAAGCTCTTTGGAAAGAATTTCTTGTTAAGTCATAGTCCTTATAGAACTGAAATAAATATATGAATAGATTGAAGTGCAGAGAGGTACAAGTCTTTCTAAGGAAAACACGAGAGTTCAAAACAAGGCTTTTTGACCTGTGGGTCTTTCCGTTATATGCTTCCTCATGAGTTTTCACTAACATACTACAGTTATTATTTAGTAATGCTTATTTTGGCAAAAAGAGGGGCCGAGGTGGTTGATATGTTTTGATGTTGCTGTGTGTAATGATTGAAAAACAGTTTTTACTGATCATATCAATATGAAGCATCAAATGCACTACCTTTTTTTCATCATTTATAGAGAATCACGAGGCTGCTGCTAGTCAGTATCATTTTTCAACATTTGTCTGACTAATAGTGACCTTTCTGCCACTCCGTTGTAACCTGTATCACAAATTGTAGATTCCTATTCCTTAAGAATCTGGCTAGGGATTCAAAGATTTATTACAATGGGATACATTATATGGAAATATAAATAGGCTTAGTGATGGTAGGGCTTCATGGGGGGAAAAAATCCTAACCTACATAAATAATGTGCTAAGAACAGAAACTATTCACAGAGGAATTCTATAGCAGACTAAATAAAATACATAAATTATTTTTTCATTGTAAAAAAAAAAAGTTATCCTCGTGAGTGCCTACATCCCAGGATGCTAACAAACCTCAACCTCCCAGGCCAAGTAAGATTTAGCAGGCATGAGTCTTGCCTAACTAGTGTATCACCAGTCAACCCATATGGATAGAGAAAGTGCCAAATTACTTTGAGGGCAGAGTCATGCCCAAAGATTAACTAAAATATCATTGGTAATCTAGGTTTTATGGAATTAAGTGTTGAATTCATTTACTATTCCAATAATCAGAACACGACATTAGGAAAGTTCACTGTAGTTGAAGGCATGACCTGAATTTTTATGGAGATTAACTTTGGAAGAGATTTATGTATATATCCCAGCAAATGATTACCTGCGCAAGTTTGATTGGATTCGTCTTCATTGCTCCCACAATCATTAGCTCCATCACAAAGCCATCTCTTGGGGATACAGCGATTGTTCTTACATTTAAATTGATCATCAGGACAGCTATGATTGGCTGGGGCAGAGGGTGGAGGGAGAGGAGAAGAAAGTTTAATGACATGAAATTGGATAAAATTATGACTATTTTAAGCCATAATTATGGAAAGATTATAGTAATTGTAATATTAAAGTACAGTAAAGTAATAGCTTCTTTCATTCAGTGTCTCATATTTATCAAAATATTACTATTCAAGACTCTTTTAAAATATAATAATTTAATAGAAGACATCAATTTATTACATCTCATATAAAAGTAAATATATATTTCATGTCTTCACTCAAACCAACTATATCACTGCCTTTGGTTTTCTATCCTTTAACAGAACAGGTAACTAAATTTCAGATTTTTTTTTTTTTTTTACCAACCTCAAATTTTAATGTGAAGTATAGGAAATATGCATCAAATAATTTAATCATAGGTAAAAATACTTTTTTAAAACCACACATTAACTCAAGTAGTTCTTGAAATATTAAATAAGCCTATTTTTGCCATGCTTTGTGCAACATCTGGAAGAAAAATGACAAAATTAAAAGCATCAGTTGGGACCTAGAATTGGATAAATATGAGGTCCTGCATGATTTTAATAACAAAATGGATCACTATGAGTTTCCTTCCCTAGTACAAACAAACATGCAACCACAGAATATACTGAGGACAAGATCAATCCTCAGAAGGGAAGCTGTAGAAAGCTGAGGATTTAGCATCCAATATCTAAGCACAACAGGGGGCTATCTTAAAGTTAACCTAATGTGATTATTTTTCCTGCATTCCGGAGGCTAAATTCCTAACTGAATTGGCATGCTCTTTAGTATTTGTTTTAAAACTTCAACATCCTTTTTGAAGTAATTTTTTAAAAGCCTAGTATTTGTACTCTGTATAATAAAAATAAATTTTGGCATTCCTTATACTTAGAATTTAAAAAATAGCTGTTTTACCATGCTGTTGCAAAGCAAATGTATGCCTTCCCAGCCAGTTTCTAAACACTTTTTCTTTAAAGTAGCTTTGGTGATAAAGTGATTTTATCACTTTTTAGAAAGCTTCTATTCATGTTTATTTTTTAAAAGGTGGAAAAGCTTTATGTTGTCAGGCATTTGATCATATTACCATTTTCTACTCATTGCAGGGACTTTAACAAAATAAAATGAAAATAAAAGTCATCCAATATATTAGAGGGTCAATATCTGAAAGTACTAAGATTATGCATAAGCATTTCATTGAAGCTTCTTGATCAGTGACCTTTGCAATTTTCATCAGTGATGTAAATCAGAGTTCAAAATGAAGGGCAAATATAATCCATAGTTTTGTGAGGTCAAGTTGGGAATTCAAGGTCAAAGCTTATGAGTATTTAAAATCTAAAATAATTCTCTGAAATAAATTATGTATTTCTGGAATATTCACCATGGAACCCCAGAAATAAAATGCTGCTCAGAATCGCTGAAATATTTAGAGATTACTCCGAATTGCTGGAAGCTGACCACAGATGTTTAGTTTGTTGTTGCCCCATTTACTTAGTCACTTATTCAGCCACGTGCTAGATGCTTTGTTAGACTCAAAAAGATGCTACAATAAAATGTGTCTCCTCACGAAGAAATTCACCTATTAGATGCACCATAGAATTAAGCATACACTTGCATTGAGCTGTGGAAACTACCATAGTAAAGGAATATATAAGAGATATTTAACTCGGAGCTATATTGAGAGGATATTATTTTGGTGTTCAAAGAGGACTTCTCTATGAAAGTAATAGAAAACGATGGTGAATTCCACTGCTAGAAACAGAGAGTGTAATGAATGTCACAGAGGAGAGAAAATAACCTTTTTTTAGAGATCTACTTGTAGTTCAACTTGGTAAGGACAAAGAGGTTAAATGGATTCATGAAAGACATTTAAGGCTAAAAATGTAAAGACAGGATATAACATAAAGCGTCTTATATGTAAGTCAATGAATTTTAGAATTTAACTTGATCATGCACTGTTACTGAAATATCAAGACTAGATTTTGGTATTTATTTATTTATTTAATATATTTTATTAATTTTTTACAGAAAGGAAGGGAGAGAGATAGAGAGTGAGAAACATTGATAAGAGAGAAATATTGATCAGCTGCCTCCTGCACATCCCCAATGGGGATGTGACACAACCAAGGTACATGCTCTTGACCGGAATCAAACCTGGGACCCCTCAGTCTCCAGGCCGACACTCTATCCACTGAAACAAACCAGTTTGGGCTAGATTTCAGTATTTAATTGTCACCCTGGATGTAGTGTAGAAAGTGGGATTTAGTTAAGGAGGGATTCTGGTAGGAATAATAGCAAGGCACTTACTGAATTAATCTAAGTAGTAGTCTAATTTAGTCAGTGAAGTTGAGAGAAGGTAAAGATAAAATATTAATTATTTAGGGGGTAAAAGAGAGAGGATTCTTTGGTAGAATTTAATATGTACCATGAGTGAATTAAAAGACTCCAGAAAAAGCCCATGATGTATGCTTGGGTGATGAGGTCGTACATGATGAAAATAAGAGAAAAATACTGACAAGAAATTTTAATGCTACAATTAATGGTACAAATATATTCAAAAGGAATAGTGTTTCTTTGTGAGTTGGTGAAAAGAACAATCTCAAAAATTAAAGCATGGAACTAAAGGCTAACGCATGAGTATTGTGATGAAATATTTGTACTCTGAACAGACATTGACTACTTAGGGAGCTGATATATAAGGAGTATTCATTAAAACCATGAGTGAACACCGTGATTTAGAAGAAATGAGGCAGTTAATTTAATCAATAATACATCATTTGTGTAAAATAAGTAGGCAAAAAACACACCTTGTACTCTTACATAAAAAATGCTTCTTTCACTCCAAAACTTTGGCTAATTATATCAATTATTATTAATTTTTATTTGTAGTTTCACAGTTTATAGTTAAATATTAATGAGTTTGAAAATAAGAAATGAATAATGTTGCAGTTAAACCCATGTTTGGAAATTAAAAGTAAGTAGTGCTACCTGTGTTAATGACAGTTTATGTGTTATACATTTATGCACAATTTGAAAATATCTTTCAAGTTCATATTCTTGGGGTTTGTACCAAAGCACAGATAGTTTCATGATATAAATGCTCAGACCAACTTTATTCAATCATAACTACAAATTTAAAAACTTTATTTTTATATTCTTGATTAAAAATAAAAATAAAAATGGAGATTTGACAGTTAACTCACAATTAGGTCAGCCACTTTAACCTGGAAATGTCTTTAACTTAAATGTCTTTAATTAAAATTAGGAAACAAACATAATTTTAAAAAATGTATCTAAGTCAAATCAAGAGAGCAAAGATTCATATGTCCAGCACATACCTCTCTCTCTCTTCATATAAAAATATTTTATATCTCTCAAAACCACTCAGGTAGTGACTGTAATCAAATACTAGTATATTCTCAAAACATTATTTAATGTGTTTCTCAAAGAGTTTTCCTATTATTTATGTGGACATTTCATTATCCCCACAAAAACATGAAACTATTTCTATAGCAGCAAATGATAGATAACTAAAAATAAGCCAAACAGGAGAAAAATCAAATCTTTCATTTCTATCTGAGTGCCCCATATGTGTCTCCTACATGTACCGAGGCAGCCAAGTTAGGGAATAACATTCTGCAAACCCATGTCTGTCTCCTTGGATCTCTTCCAAGGCTTAGTTGCCAAGGAGCAGTGAAGTGGCTCATGACCCTCTGTACCAGTAATTCTTTCCTGAGGGAGTTTAAAGTGATTTTCCACATCTTTAAATTCAGGGATCCGAAGGGGTCTCTTACAGCCACATCCTGACAGTGGTGTGGTGGTGCTGCAGCACAAATGGGAAAGGAGAGGACTTCTGGGGCAACCGAAATGATAATGTTAAAGATGGGGCAGGATGAGAAAACCAGCACCTTAAAACTATGCAAAGGATGACTGAGAAAAAACAAACAGTTCAATTATTATCAAACACATTTTTAGATTTTCACAAACTATTTTCATAGTTCACACACTTAAAGGGTCAGGGAGAGTTAATATTACTTAAGTGAGAACATACAGCAATTCTCTGAATCTTCATCACTTCCATCCAGACAGTCATCATCACCATCACATTTCCACCGAGCTTGGATGCAGTGCCTGTTCTTGCAACGAAATTCTCCAGCTTTACATAAGTGAGGTAATACTTCTCCCGGATTAACTAGGTTAAAAAAAAATCCAAGGTGTATGAACAATACTGGCTCTATTGATTCATTAAAATGTTATAATAACTAAACACTGATTCATTTTATTGTATGGAAAATATAAAAACATGCTAGCATTGTAGTGACACCAATCTCTGGAAATGAGAAAAAATTAAGTTTTTCTGACAATAATTATCCTACTAAAACGTTTAAAGATTACCAAAATAACAACAACAATAATAATAAACCACATTATATTTGGTTGGGTTTCTATGTTGAGTTTTTAGTTTTATTTTTTAGAGGGTTTTCATTCATAAACTCCATCGATCACTATGACAACCTATACAGTAGGCCCAGCAAATCATTTTACCATCTCCCTCTTATAGATCAGTATGCCCACAATTAATGAAAGTGCAATGACAGGCAATAGCACATAGCATTGATAACTGCATTTATTTTGTTGGTCTCTAGATGGGAGAAAAACTCAGGCCTGCTTAAGTATTAAAGAAAGTGTTAAGTTAATCAAAACAATCTCGTTATGTATCGGAATTCTCTGCAGCGCCTTTCTCCATATATTCCATGTCCTTTAATCAAATGTTAGGAATTCAGTTAATTGGGGTTTATTCACGGACTGAAAGTGTTAGTATTCTTCTGTTCTCTTTGAGTGGATTCAGCAGAGTCTCAGAAGAGAAGGGAACATGTGGCGATAGTAACAGTAAATGATTTGTGTTTCACAGACTGAAACAGCGTTGAATTACTAAAAAAAAAAAAAGCTGGTTTATTCATAGGAAAAGCACAACTGATCTTTCTTTTCCAGTTCTAATGGCTTTCAACTTTACTTTGGATAACGGGTTTGAACTGATGAACTGTCACAAAACCTATAAACAAGAGATATGGAGAGAAAAACAAGAGATATGGAGAGAAAACATGTGGCGTTTCCAGAACACTTGGTGTTAGCACTGTCTTAATCTTTGTGTTTTCCCTGCTGCAAAGCACGGGAGAGGGACTGCGACCTGGAGGGTAGCTGCAGAGAACCTGCTTCAGAGACATGCAGCCAAGTACACACTTGTGCGTTCGTGGGGCCAGAAAAAAAAAAGCTGCCTAATAAATTCCTATGCTTAAAGTCTTAAGGGTAAAAAAATAGTATGGTAAATGAAATATTCAATTAGAACAAAGGTAATCCTGTGTTTCTTCTGTCCTTCCTTCTCAGACAGCAGATACCATATGTGGGAACTGACAGCAATTTTTCCTCCCTGTTTAACTCTAATCTTTTTCAATAACAAAATGCTGTAGCAACAAGTTCTCTAGTGATGTCATTTCTGTGGGGTCTCTTTAAATAACAAATTTTGTGGTGTGTGTGTGTGCATGTGTGTTATGCCCAAATAGGAAAGGACCACAATCTAAAAACAAAAAGGGAAGATCCCCGGGTCCCCTATTCAGCCCCTACAAAGGTGCCTTTTCCTGCCACAGCAGGGAGTGAGGATGAGCATCTAAACAAAGTGAAAGTGCACGCTGGGATATGTCTGCCCATCTCTAGGATCAAGCTTTTCTCTCAAAAATCCATAGAATTGATCACTAATAACATGCACATTTTCCTTACTTTGAGTTTCAAGTCCACTCACTTAGACCCTCAGATCTTTGAGGGTGGTATAGTTTCTTCTTTGGAATCCATTAAACCTCACTTAGGAGCTGGGCACTTAAGGAATAGTTGTTTGATTAATTTCTTCTCTATAATCATCAAGCCTAATTTTTCTTAGAGGTTTTTTTTTGTCATTGTTGTTTGTTTTTGTTTAATTCCAGTTAAACAAGAAAGCTGATTTGAGATGTGATCAGCTTCCTTTCCCATTTAAGTTTAACTAAAATTTTCTCTACTCTTTCTATAGGCGACTTCAGAAAAGATAAGTCAATTCCATTGCTTCATATCATAAGGACTGAAAAACCCAAGAAACCATCAGTTCTCTTCTGATAACAAACCCACCAATTGTAAAAGTTTGGCTTTTATGTGGCTATTTAAACAATAACCCACTCCACATAGAAAATACCCAAATATAAGAGTGAAAGTAAAATTGCTTCCGAACAATTACATCTGTATTAAAGAAAAATGTCTAGGGGAAGACAAATTAACTAAGTAAATTGATATTTAAAACTAAATATTATTTAACATAATCAACCTAGACATTAAGTTTTTAAGTCTACTTAGAGTTCAAATGTTTTTCAAATGATATTTAGGTCATTATGGAATGAATGCAAATAGGCAGATTTGCCAAGTTTCTTTTAAACATGGTTTCAAGTATATGTAGATAGTTGATTATTTTTAAATGATGTTTTCTAATACAAAGGTGGAAAGTTTTGAACATAGATGACAATGTAAGTTTCAAAACAAGATATGAATAATTGCTGGTAAAAGAATAGAACTAACATCTTGAGATTATTTCATCATTTTTATATCTACTGTTTTTGATATTGATGTATAGAAATATCATTATTATACTTCAGTATTGCTGTAACAGCAGTTAGGCATTGCTTATACCTGTACAACAAATAATGAAACATATAAAATATATTTGACATTTAGAAAAATATTTTTATTGATTTCAGAGAGGAAGGGAGAGGGAGAGAGAGATGGAAACATCAATGATGATAGAAAATAATTGATTGGCTGCCTCCCGCACCCTCCGCACTGAGGATCAAGCCCACAACCCAGGCATATGCCCTGACCGGGAATCAAACCGTGACCTCCTGGTATAGGTTGATGCTCAACCACTGAGCCATACCAGCCGGGCCTTTACATTTTCTAAAGTTTGTCTTCAATTCTTCTAAGCCCTCTAATTTGTTGGACAAGAAACATCCATCCCTGGTGTTCCTATATGTCTTGTGTAAACTTTTATTCTGAATTTTTTTTTTTTTTTTAGGGATGCTTATATAACTATCAGCCTTGGAAGATGAAGACAGTACATCCTTCTAGAACAGAGAGCAGGTTTTTTGTCGATCTGGATAGTAAAGATGATGTCTCCCTTCAGGACTAAGGTTGGGCAGATGTTTCCGTCAGACTCTTAAGCTCTTTGGTGGTGCTACGGACTCACTGTGCGCTCAGCATCCCCCGGGGCCCGCCTGTGCATTGCCCTCATATGGTTTGGGGGTGGGATGAGACCATGAGAATCAAAGTGAATGTTAAATTTAAGCTGCCTGATGTGCCACGAATAATAAAATGCTTTGCTTCTGATTCAGAAATTGTCTCCTGTTAGAATTTATGACACACTGAGTGGCTGACATGTTAGCTTTTAACTAGAGTGAAATCTCAGACCCTTCAAAATTTTTGACATCATAATAAAGAATTTTTATTTTAAGATGTGTGGTTCTGATTTCCAGTCTCCTGGGACATTTCGCATCATTAGTTTATTGTAGCCCAACTCAAGTTTTCCAGAAATAACCAGAAATTATGTCACAGAAACACCATATTATTAGTGCTGACAATTAAGTTTGTTCAGATTCATAATTATAGAAGACACATTCTTTCTGAGCTAGCATTGTCCTTTATCAAGAAAATATGTAATGTGATAGGTGGTAATATGGGTAAAATGTCAGCTTAGAGATGCATGGTACAGATGATACACGACAGAGTTAACATAGAATTTATTAACCAATGTCATCCCCATATTCAATTTTTAAAAAGGTAAAAATAAAATATGAAGAAAAAAAGAAAGCATCCCCATACAGCTGTAGTATTACCTTATGAATATGAGACAAACTTGACAAAAGTAATTTTGTTCTTCACTTAGACTGAATAAAAGTTCCTGGGATATTAAAACGGGGGCTGGGGGGAGTGGAGAAAGCATAGTTTTTGTTTTTTGGGGTTTTTTTCTCAGCACTGACCTAACTGTGAGGAGTTGGGCAGCAATGGCCTCTGTCATGGTTGCCCAGTTGATGGCCAGACAATCTACCAATTTTTGTGAGAATCAGCAACATTATGGAGCAAGTATATTTGGCACCACATAAGAGAGCCAATGGCACCTATAAAAATGAGATTAATATTTTTACACCTTGTACAAACTTCTATAAAGAAGATATTAGGTAAATAATTTTTGCACATCTAATGCTTTCCCTGAGAGTCTTCAATGCAGGAAGGCCAGTGTCACACACCGAACAGAACAATGCCGGGCACAGAACCAGGCAAAGAGTAGATGTGTCAAAATACTTGTTTCATGACTTACCAGAATTAACAAAGGTTGATAATTCTACATTACAGCCATTATTATAGCAGAAAATTCTTTTTCTGGGGACTATTTCAATACTTCAGGAAAACAGTACCATTTCAATTGGCTTATCACCCAAGAATGTGGGTGAAGTTAGTTTTTCTTAAGGGGTAAAGATCAGTAAGTAGATAAAAGAAAGAGGGACTGGTAAAGTTCTTTCTGTGACCCAAAATTAAACATATAGGAAAAGCTCCACGTGTGCCATTTTGTTCTAATACTTATTATGACTGAACCTACATTGCACATGGGTGTTTGGGCACAGCCATATATTGTTTTCAGTATATTAACAACTGTTACAATGGCAAACTTTGTGGCAGAGTTGTGTTTTGTACTATGAATTTGAAAATTGACGCAGAACTTGTAATTCTACTGCAAGGGTTATATCTATTAAAAAATTTACAACATGATCTCATCAGTAAGAAAACTGACAAAGTAACAAATAATCTTCTAATTTAATCAAAATCAAAAATAAAATTACATGAATTTGACATGCCTTGCAAATAACTGCAGGCTGTCAGACATTCTTTCTTACCATACCTGCTATTACAGTATTAAGATCAGGCTTCAGTACATTACAAAGGGAAATATGTATTATAGTATTAACTTTCTTTGGTAAAAACTGGTAGAGTAATTGCTGGAGTTAATGTCTAGATCCTAATAAAGGAAGAAACCTACTAAAATTTATTTCATTTTATTTTATAATTGAATTATCTCAGATTTAGGCCTCAGCTAAGTAATTGGACTTAATACATACTAGTATATTCCTAACATTGGTTTAATAAGTGTGTGGCATCCATGAACAAATGCCTATGTTTCTAACTTTATTATGTTTCCTTTCAACCCACTGTGTTAATGTGTTCTAAACTAATTCTTGTCTCCTCTCTCAGTTGATGCTTTGCTGTTTACTGTTATTGAAACTACAATAACTTAGTTTAAAGCATTAGTCCCAGTACATAAAATTTTGTAAAAAATCCTATTGTACCTATAAGTCTCACATTAGAACATGTTTGTTTGTTTAATTAAGTTTTTGTTTTTGTGTTTGAGGAGTACAGAGTTTCTACCTATCCCTTCATTCGAGCAGGAAGAGAGAAGAACCTGAAAGCAAACTTCAAGTTGTGCTTTATTGGAAAACTTTATATAAGGCATATAATACAGGAAAGCAGGATGAAACATGCTACTATAGGTTTTGAATTTTCTCCTTTAGGTCATAGGGGGATGACCTTTTATTAGATAGGGTAGTCTTCCGAGCAGCCAAACTAAGTGGCACATAATCTTTTGTGAGTTCCTATGCAGAGAAGGCCATAAATATTCATCTAGATAGGGCTTCTAAACTTTTTATTGCCTTAAACTTTTTACTGCACATTAGATGCATATATCTTAGAACATAAGGCCTGTCACAGCTGAACAGATAAATGGCGCAGCCATTGTGGAGCTCTGTTTTTGACGGAGAAATCTATCTGGTGTTCCAGAAGGTGAAAAAGGTCACAGAGTACCACTGACACATAATCGTGCAATGCTATCCTTGGATGATCAATATTTTTGCAAAGCTTAAGTTGCTCTCCTAGGAGTAAGATACATTGGAAATTTTTCTTTTCTTTCAGGCCACTAAAAAGGCATTTAAAAATTTAGTTTCATTACACTAGACAAAATTATCCTGCTATTTTAATAAATAGTAACAATCATTTTGAGAGAGCTTAATTTACTTTTTTGAAATTATCCATGTGCTCATTTACTAACTTTGCATATTGTGATTTTCCCCACAAAGGCATCAAGATCTATAATAATAAAAGCATAATATGCTAATTAGACCACACGTCCTTCTGGACAACCTTCTGGTTGAAGCCAGGGCTGCTAGGGAAACCCAGGTCCTGGGGCCTGCAGATGGCCAGAGGGAAACCCGGATGACAGCAGCCGGGGGAAGGAAGGCCTACTCTTGCACGAATTTTGTGCATGGGCCTCTAGTAAATAAATAAATAAATAAATAAATAAATAAATAAATAAATAAATAAACAAATAAACAAATAAACAAACAAACAAACTCACTTGGTAATTGATCAACTGGATTTACATATGTTAGTCCAGGAAGTAAGTTCCAAGTTACTATGATACACCTGGCCTCAATTCTAGTTGTGAGAGAATTTGACCATGGCACACAAAATTCACTTGGACAAAGAATGCAGCGTACTCATTCTTGATGCCTTCCAGGCATGGCATTAGAATTCATCCTTAATCAACCATGTAGCAAGCCAATATTTTCCTGCTGGGTGAATGCCTCTTCTGGCATAGCCTTATGTTTCAAGTTCAATGAGAAATAACCAATGGTGTTTAATTCCAGGTTGACCATCTGCCAATGGGTTTGGTTTTTGTTCATTTGATGTCAGTTTAATGAGAATGACTGAAACCAAGATGATTATATCTCAATGGTTGCAACATGCATTTTTGTTTTGCTTGTTAGTTCAGATTATAGAGTTGATCCAGTTGAAGCCAGTTCACAATACTATAAACTAGCCTGCACTAAATCAGAAACCCAGAAGAATCAACATTAATGAGAGGTTAGTGATACACTGAGATGTTTTGCACTATATTCTGCAGCTCTATTTGCAGTCCTTTTGCGTTTAATTTCCTCATCTACAAACTAAGACTAACATGTATTTTAAAAACCTTTACCATCATATGACTAGAAGCTGGCATAGAAACTTTGAATTCTTTTCAAGAAAGTATTTGCTATATTGTTTCTCTTGATTTTTCCCTTTATGTTTGAAAAAAACTAAAAAAGTTACATGCCACATTAAAGATAGAATTTAATTTTTAACATCAAAATGCAATAATTTCTTAAATAATAACTGACCTTTATTATTGTTGTGTTTTTTTTTTAATATATTTTATTGATTTTTTACAGAGAGGGAGAGAGATAGAGAGTTAGAAACATCGATGAGAGAGAAACATTGACCAGCTGCTTCCTGCACACTCCCCACTGGGGATGTGCCTGCAACCAAGGTACATGCCCTTGACCAGAATCGAACCTGGGACCCTTGAGTCCGCAGGCTGACACTCTAACTGCTGAGCCAAACCGGTCAGGGCAATTGTTGTTGTTTTTTTTACTTAACATTGTTTAGTGTAATAAATCAAGATGAAATAATTTTCTTTCTCATTCCCTTTGATTGTTTTGGGGTTATATATACAGAAATAATCAGTTATCAACATATCCTATATAATAAAAGCCTAATATGCAAATCAACCAAACAGAGGAATGACCAGTCACTATGATGCACACTTACCACCAGGGGGCAGATGCTCAATGCAGGAACTGCTCCCTGGTGGTCAGTGCGCTCTCAAAGGGGGAGCACCACTCAGCCAGAAGCTGGGCTCATGGCTGACGAGTGCAGTGGTGGTGGTGGGAACCTCTCCAGCTCAGTGTCAGGCAGACGTCCCTCTTGCAATCCAGGACCGCTGGCTCCTAATCGCTCACCTGCCTCTCTGCCTGATGGCCCCTAACCACTCTACATGCCTTCTTTATCGCCCCTAACTGGTCCCCTGCTGGTCTGGTTGCCTCCTAACTGACCCCTGCCGGCCTGGTCGCTCCCTAACTGCTCCCCTGCTGGCCTGATCACCCCTAACCACCTCTGCCTCCGCCCCCACCACCATGGCTTTGTCCGGAAGGAATCAGACATCCAGATGTCTGGTAGACCTGGTCTAATTAGCATATTACCCTTTTATTAGTATAGATTTCTCCCTTTCTTCCTTTCTCTCTCCATCCAACTGGTTCTATTTCTTTGGAGAATCACGAGTAACACATAGTTCAAGATTATCATTCCAGAAACATTTATATTGTACTCAACATATGCAGAGCATGGTTGCCATTGCTGTTCTTAGGGGGCATGATATGTGTAGAGAGAACAAATTTCAAAAGTGTCACATAGAATTTACAAGATGAGTAAACTGAGGAAGGTTAGAAAAAGTTAATAAAGTGACTTTAATCCGGGTCAATCAATTCAGTTAATTCACTACTTTGATAAAATCAAGAAATTCCCTAGAAATCTCTTTTTTTTTACCTCCTTCCTTGCCTTCACCACCAAATCTAGATAACTGAGTTTATTAAGCTATTGAGGATAACTTGAGGCATATGGTGTGAATCACATATCTATGTAACCAACAATTATACATTTTTAGTGAAACTACTGATGTTGAGTTTCCCTAATATTTTCATAAAATGTTTTCTTCTGTGGCATATACTCACCGCTATTCTTTTACTAAACTATATGCAGCAGTGACAGGATACTCTGCAAAATTTCATGATTTTCATTATTCATCTGTACATTAGAAATTAGCAATTCATAGTCTAAAAGGAATTATACCTAAACACGTATCTGAATTTCCCTTTCCAAGTTTGATTTTTAATTCCTGTGGTTTCATCTGCTTCTGGTCTTCCAAAAGACATGTATAAACAATGGGTGTAATAAGAAAAGAAACTCACATGTGCAAGTTGTTCCATTTTCATCTAAAAGCTGATTATCAGCACAAGCACATACTCGGCCTCCTGGGATGGCCAAGCACAGTGTACTGCAGCCCCCGTTATTCACTCGGCACATATTGTCTCCTGCAAGAGGAATGAAGGACATGTGTCAGAGCACGCTGCCTCCATCCAAAGTTAGCCGGTTATTTCTAGACGTAGGGAGACTTCAATATGTACACACATGCACACACACCCACACACCCCACACATTACATGTGCATTAATATATAATTAATTAATTGATGAATGCAGCCAGGATTTCTGCTGAATCCTTAATGAAATCAAGATATGTTTCAACATATATGTTGTGCTGATGCGAGGAATTTTCGTGTTGGTTGTAGGACAATGATCTGTGTGTAGTTGGGTACCGGAAGAGAGAGCGGGGAGGAGAGAAGACAGAATGGCATCTGTCCAGGATCGTTCCCCAGATTAGGAAGTCTGAGTTTTTTGGAAAGTAGACCACCAGCACTTGGAATGTGGCTTTGGATCCCAAGTGAACAGAAAGAAAGTGAGCTTGCGGGAAGCGGTGGGGTATTGCTCCCCTTGTGCAAGGAGTGCATTGGCATGTCAGTGCATTGAGGATACTTGTGAAGCCTTAAGAATGAGCAGCCTTGCTGGTACCAGGACACTGTGCAACACACAAGGGTAACGTGTTGTCCCAGTGGACCTGAACGGCACAGGCACTGATGAGGCGTGCACAGACATCAATAAACAGGCACAGGGGGAAAGTCGTATGTCCATACTCATAAACATATGGGAGACACCCTGGGAGATTCAGATACAACTGAGGTAAAATTTTTGAAGAGGCTTGGAGGTTCTGTTTTATAAAGATGTAGGTGAAAATAAATAAAATTTAGGTAATCATCATTTTGATGTTATTATTCCTACAAGTTAGAAAGGCCAGGAAGAAAGTACATTTTCTTATCATACATGTGTAAAATAGTTAGGAAGAACTCTGCAATGCAATCCAGCTGGCAGTGTAAATGTCAGGGTCTTTTACATGGGGGCATTTTCCCAAGTATCAATAAAGAACATTTTGAAAATATTAGTCTATCTTATTCAAACATTAAAAATAAAGAGCCTTTAATTACCCAGAGACATACAATAAAATGAAATAATAATTAAAACTGCATTGGCAGTTAAAGTGTAAGTGCCAACACTGTGACTGAAGTGACAGACTAGGTCAGGAGTGGGTAACCTTTTTGTGAGTGCATGCCAAAATCAGCAAAATCTCTGACTCAAAATTCTTCTGCATGCCAACCCTAATTTTTTGAGAACATGTTATGCCTACTTGATATCTCTTAAGGTGTACGTATGTGAGGAACCTTGAAGGAACAATAAAATTCATTTGAGCGACAAAAACACAGTATATGATGATGAAAAATACATTTATTTTTAATGTATACATGTACACTGATAGTCTGACAGAAAACTTTATGACTCCATTTGATATTATCAGTGGGACTTTTGCTGCTGCATCACTGATGACAGAGATTTTACATCAGGTTTATATTTCGTGACCTTCAGAGATATGCACGAGCTACTACTTTCATCCGTCAGGTTACTCCTATTATAAGACTTAACAAAATTCATCACTGAGGAGAACAAAGATTCACAAGCGTATGTGGATGAAACCAAAACACTGGTCGGATCTAGGAAGGCAGGGAGAGTTAAGGCAGAGGCATAGAAATTAATTGTTCTTCCCCTCTCTTGTCAATCCATGTCTATGGTCTTTAAGATAACTTGTTATGTAAAATTATTTATTTATCTAAGATGCACCTACACTGAATTTATCTGAAAAATAAAGAAGTCGATATTAAGAAAAAAATTGTAAATGGAAGATTATAAGAGAGGGTTTCGCGTGCCAGCAAAAGTTACTGGCGTGCCATGTTTGGCACGCGTGCCAGGGGTTGCCCACCCCTGGACTAGGTTATTGCACTGTGGGCCTCAGGGGTTGGAAATGCTATGTAGAAATTGTTGATAAATGAGTTTAAAGAATACTTGAAATGTTGCCCTATGCAATAAATATTTAACTCATCTCCATAGATTATCATCATGTGCCCGAATATCAACAGTATATAAATATTTCTTTTCATTATTCTGAGAAATAAATTAAATTTGCTATGTTTATAAAAAATGAAAGATACACTTTGAAGCTAAGGAAGCTAATATTTAAAGCTATAGAACAATTTCTAAACTAGGAAGATAATTAAGCTTAGTTCAGACTTTTTCCAACAGCAGATGCGAAAAAATTTCTAGGCAGCTTCCAAATATAGCTGTATTTATTCCATGACCATGGAATAAAAATTTAATATTTCATATTATTCTTAGGTGTTCTCTCTATGTTACATACCATATGTAGAGGACTCAACTGTAAGTTCAATATTTATTAAAATTCAAAGTCTGTAAAATTAGAATTACTTCAAAATAATTTAAAAACTATGAAAAATTAAAACTGTAAGAAAGAAGAAGGTACTGAAAGCAATATTTTAGACCATATTGTCATACTGAATATATACCTAAATATCAAATTCTTTTTTTAAAAAATATATTTTATTGATTTTTTACAGAGAGGAAGAGAGAGAGATAGTTAGAAACATCGATGAGAGAGAAACATTGATCAGCCGCCTCCTACACATCCCCCACTGGGGATGTGCCCGCAACCCAGGTACATGCCTTTGACCAGAATCGAACCTGGGACCTTTCAGTCCACAGGCCGACGCTCTATGCACTGAGCCAAACCGGTTTCGGCAATATCAAATTCTTTAATTTAACAGCAGGACTCATACTTATTAGTCTTATTGAATGTACAATTTAAGTAATTAGAAATGAATTATCATTATTTCCACTTTTAAATACATTTCCTTTTGTAAATCCTATGTGTTAAAAGAGAAGAATTGATACCCCTCCTGTCATAAATAAAAATCTAAAATCTAAATTAATTTAAATAAATTTATACCTCTTATTAAAATTTCTTAGATTTTAAAAATATTAATGGTATCCTAATATATTTTTAATTTATTACTTGACCATATTCCAAATAGAGCTCATATGATAGTTTTAATTAAATTTCTAGTAGGTTGAAAAACTTTTTATGTAAAGATATTATCTTGAAAACACCACTGACTACAAATAGCATTAAAAATTTTAGACATAAATATTAATGAAAGAGTTTATAAACATATTGATAGCTATCTTTATTGAAAATCCATTATGCATCAATTCTAGTGCTAGTTACCTTAAATATACATTGAATTCAATTTTTATAATACACTTATAAGTAGATTTTCTCTCATTTTCAGGTGGGAATATAGGGTTCAATGACTTTTCCAATGTCTACAAATAAGAAAAATACTTCTTATTTAAAAATAAGAATTTAGAATAATGTTTATTATTTACTAGTAGCCCTGTGCATGAATCCGTGCACCAGTAGCTCTCTATGGGGCCTGGCTGCTCTGCACCCACTGCTCAGAGGCCCATCTGAGGCCAGCAATGGGCGACGAGGCAAGCGTTCCAACCCACCCCCGAGTCACTCTGTGCCCGCTGTCCAGAGGTCCTCCGTGGCCAGGGTGGAATGCTTGCCTCATCACCGCGGTGATGAAGCAAGCATTCTGCCAGGCTAATTCTAACTTATTTACGTATGACAAAGTTCAGAAAAATAACATACTAAATAAAACAAAATAAAATCCTAAATGAAGTTTCTTTTAAAGCAGATACTTTAAAAAATCAAATCTATAAGGAAAAAACAAATGAGGGATAACTTTCAAAATTAAGTTCAAGATAGTGGTCTGTCTGAGCCAAAAAAAGTATTTTTTCCTCAATCTTAAAACTTGTAGATTTTTTCTGTCTCTTACAGTGTCTGGCATAGACTGAGTGTTTGATAAACATTAGTAACATTGATGAATGAAGACATGAATGAATGAATGAAACTTTTAGTAAGCAATACGAATGACAGAAACAGTCATTTGGGGGTGTAGACATAAGGTGCATGTATGTGGATAGATATGTCTGTTTCATTAAGATAAAAGGGATAGCCTTACTTGTATGTAAGTATACATACATACTTTGGCTACATACTTATTATATCAATGTAAATTATTTAAAGGCATATTATCTATAATAAAAGCATAATATGCTAATTAGACCAGACAGCCGGATGAGCTTCTAGCCGTCCTTTCAAACAAAGGTAGGGCTGTGAGGACCGAGCCCCTTACATGAATTTCATGCATTGAGCCTCCAGTAACTTTTATAAAGAGTAATAAGGATACATGATATATTAAAACATTTCCTAAGCCTATATTAATATGTGGATTTTTTTAGGCTATAGTAATTTGACTTTCATTAATAAAGTATCTTTCACTTGAAGCAATTGGTGTAATATATAAACCATTAGTGCAAAGGAATCCCATTGTTTCATTCTTCCCTTTATCTGAATTTTTTTCAAAATAATGGAAGAAAAAACTCCCTTTTCTATGTGTCTGCTAAACTCCTGAATTCTCAGTTTCATCATATGTGTAGTTAGAAGTCTCTGAACCTAATATGAAACATAAATCTATGGGAATTTTCCTCTTCACTTGATAGAGAGATAGTCAGAATTGCAGTTTAGAAGAGAAAATAAAAGTTGTATAAAGACTAGATAAATTATGTGTTTCATCTAGGATAATTTCAGAAGAATCAGCTTTGAATGATGTCAATCTGAGAAAGGATAAAATGTGCCATACTTTTCTCTATTTTATAAATATATGTTCATTAAAGATCATTGTCATTTGACTTCTTTGAAGCTGTGTGTATGTGTTTGTGTGTGTGTGTGTGTGTGTGTGTGTGTGTGTGTGTGTGTGTGAACTTTATTAAGAGCCTCTTTAGTGTGGTTATATATCAATGTTCCTGAAATAAGCTGGTATGTTACCCAAAAATCTGATGAGTTTTTCCTGATCTGGAGAGAGAAAATTAGCTTACTAATTTTCTGACACTAAGTCTAAAAGAGTTTAGATATTACATTGATAGTACTCATAATTTTTTATAGTATTCCTGTGGGGGTGGGGAGTGTGTATATGTATGATATTACCTATCATCTATGTATTTATATGTGCATATATATAATCATAGACATATATATATATATTGCATATACATAAATGTAGTCTATACGTATTACATATATAAAGTATGCCATATACCTTAGTCCTTCATAGAAAAAGAAAGGAAGAGAAAGAGAGTAGAAGGCTATCTAAGACTAGGTTATTTCACTCCATGAAGAATAGTGATATGTACTACTTAAGGATTTGGTTTTTTATTCAGCTTCTTTATCCTTAAAAACAAACAAACAAACAAACAAAAAACCCAACAGTTTAATAAGACAATATATATCTTAACTTTATGTGGCACTAATTATGTGTTTCTAAATATTTATTAATATCTGATGTTCAAAAGATGCAAAGAGAAACACTGCTGAAATTATAACATGGGTAAGATAATATGTCTGTATTTAAACATCTGATTGCATTTTGCTTTATAATCTAGCTATTTTGATCAATGTAGTTAAATAAACTAAAAATTTAGATACTAGGTAGGTTATCCAACTTCAATGTCTATTCACTGAGTAAAATAGGTGTTGATCAGGTATCCTTTCTCCATTGCATTGTCTGCTCAAAAGATTCAAGTAAGTATTTTGCCACACAAAGACTTGGGTACAAAACAAACTAATTGATTATTTCACCTAAACTAATAAAAAACAATCAATTTGGCCAAATGCATTCTATCAGTAAGACAGAGCATAATGGTTTCTAAAATAAAGACTGCATAAATAATTTAGTAATCAAGAATACACTTTCGTTTTAATGTCCCTTTGATTACCAATCTTTTAAAAGTCCTTTTTAAAAATACACTGTCCATCCTAGAAACAGCACTAAACAATTATATGTCAATGACACTGTCTGGAACACCAAATATATTCCTCATAAATATAGAAATATAATCTTCATATGACATGTGTTTTTGTATATCATTGTGACACATTATTCATTTAAGTATTTATTTCAAATGCTTACATGCAAGGAAACTTCCAAATATATGCCTCCAGATTGAGAAATGAAAGGGGCAAATTAATTAATGTAAAACACAAGTACTGTCCTAAATTACTCTCATATAATATATATCTATTCCTTATAAAATATTTTTGAAGAAAGCATATCTTATCTTTGTTAAATCTTTATGATGTGTCCCAAGTTTACGAAGGAAAAAGTGTTAGGATCTGGGTTTAAGTCCAAATCCATTTTATAGTTAGCTGAGATATTTGTCATCCATATGTTGCATTTAATTTCAGAAGAGAATGAAAAAAGAAAATGTGATTATATACTGATTGGTGTAATAAAATCCAGAAAATTAATCAATGTGGAATTAAAGGGAACAGCAACCCTGAAAACAAAACACCACAGGAGATGAGAAGGGTTATTCTTGTTCATATTCTTGGCTCCAATTTAGTGTAGACAAACAACAATGGTGGCGGGGGTAGGGACAGGGAGGATGTGAATGTAACAAAAAATATTACCATTTGATTTACGCAGGTGAAGCGTAATAATCTCTATTTTTCAAAATGAATGTTTAAAGTCCTCTGCTGTTTTAAAATGAGTCCTTCTTCTATGTAGTCAACTCTGTTAATTTTTAGACAGTTCCTTATTCTGTAAATTAACGTTACTTTTTAGCTTGGGTGAATAACAGGGAAGATAAAGTTAGTTGGCTGACCTTGCTTGCTAGCCATCTGATGTAAGGGGCTGATACTACTCCCATACTCTGTGTTCAAGGTTACAAGCTGCCTGCAAAAATTACTTACACAGAGCTCTTGGTAAAGTCTGAAGGAGGTCCAGAAAAACCCTTATTTGGGAAACAAAAGGGCTAGAAAGATATATAGAGGGGAAACTTCCATCATATTTTGTTCAGAATTTGACAGAGATATTCTGCTCTGAGCCCACTAGCATAATAAAGATTCCTAATTAATTGGCTCATTAGACATCCTATGTTCTGCTCGCTGATTTACAATATAACACAGGCAATTGTTCTATTCTTTATTTCGTGTCCACAACTATAGTTTATACCATCTCAAAAATTTCATTTTTTTATTTTTAAAGATATTTTTTTATCTTTTATTAGCTATTAAAGCTTTATATACTTCTCACTCTATGTACTTCCATTATTTCATGAAATTGCATTTTTATTCCAATGAAACAATTTTGATACAGTAGAAAAAAATTTTCTTAGTTGAGATAGTTTTCTTTTAATGTCCTCCTTTTAGCAGAAATATCTTCAAAATACTCTTGTTGCTAGATAACTTCCTACTGACAACATGTGCAATGAAACACTCAGGCTATAATTTTTCATACTAAGTGCATTGAAATCTCGGCTTATTAAATTTTCACAAAAATATTTCCATTAAAAAAGGAATGATAACCAGAATCATAACAAAAATCTACTATATACTTTACAAATGGTTTTCTTTATTTAACCCCTAAATTCTAAGTCATGGTATTCGTGGGTGGCTTAATAAATCTTAATAAACATAGAATAAACCACAGATGTAGATAAAACATAGAATATTATCTTATTTTAATAAGACATTAATATAATGGTAGATTATTTTACTTTCATATCACCTATATTAATTAAGTGCTTTTCAAATGTACATGAAACTAAGGTAAAATATAGTAAGATGCTGTTAAAATGCAATTTCCTTATGTAATGTATTTTAAAATATCTTCCCATAATATTTAGTTCCCAATCAAAGGTGTTCTAATGGTTCACAATAATCTTTGAAACCATTAAAAAGTTTTTTTTTTTATTTACTTCAACAGGCTCCTTCAGTGAAGACTAAATCCAAAAGGAAATATTTGGAGAAAACATTGAACTTCACTCAGATAGAATTCCCAGAGTTACTCAATCAGGTTATTTAGAACAATAAAATAATAAATTTTTATGGTAACAAACTCCAAGATTTGATTGACTTTGAAGTAAGTAGACACCTTTTATCATAACATTTCAGAAACACTGTCAAAATAGTATATTTTTGTAACTACTGAAGTGTTATTATATTTAAAGCTCAGAAGCAATTTTATTTGGTGTTTAATACCTTGTTGTTTTCGTGGATCATAAATCTGAAGCCCAAATAGGGGTGGTCTTTCTCGCCTCAGTAATGTCACCACATTCGTTATCAAATCTAGTTGAAAAATGGAACCATTCATATAATCAGTCCAGAACACATAATTCCCGTGATGTGACAGTCCGAAAGGATGGTTCAGCTCTTTCCCACTGTAAACAACCTGTAAAATATAAACACATTGTGAAAGTTCAGAACTGACCTTTAGAAACATAACAAGTACTTAGAGTGGTTTTCAAATAAATATAACATATAGTGATCCAACTAATAGCTTAACTCACATTTTCTTTCAGTATGTTTGAAAAATAGATGTCACAGGGTGGGCATGTTTTTCTGTTTCTAGAACTTGTTATTTGAAGGAGACCATTTATATTTCATTCATTTAAATTCTCTCATATTAGGCTTTACACATATGGTCAAGAAATGAAAATGTTAAAATGACTTTGTCTGACACTCTTCCCTGTGTCTTTACTTTGCAATATTACAGATTCACATCCTGGGATAGAAATTGACCTGAGTAATTAGTGTCATTGTGTATATTGCAATATTGCTCATCCAATAGCCAAGGGATACAAGGTGATATTAAGACATTGGGAGTGAAAGGGATCTTTCTATTTTAATTGAGCAAATGCAAATTGAAGAAATGTAGGAGATGACAAGGAAAAAGGTAAATATTATAATTTTGAACATAGAAACACGAATAGTAAATAGATAAACTAGGTTAGTAGGCTAATTTCAATTCTGGTTATCTTGATGTATTCTTTACATTCCAGTTTTATATTTTTGTTGTTTAAATAGAGCGATCATGTGATAGGTCCTGTTTCACTTGAAGGGTTGTAGGGAGAGAAAAAAAGGAATAATACCTCCAATAATGATAATACTTTTTCAGCTTTTGCCATTTATAAAATGGATTGTATACAATATGAAAAAGCATATTATATTCACTTCATTTAATATTAGAGAATTGAGGAAGTTATCGAAATAATGTAGGGTTAGCAATCCAAATTTTGCTTTTTTCTGAATTCTTCAAAATAAATTTTCATATCGTGAATAATTGAGACAGTTTCTTATTTATTTTCTCACCTCAATCTAAGCTAAAACATGGGCCATTGAAATGTTATGTCTACTATGTACACGTCAACATCTTCAAAGAAATCATAAATATTTATTTAGTATCTGTTAAGTATGTGACAGTTTAAATGGCGATAAATTTTACTCATTTGGAGAAAAATATTTAAAGCACTGTTAGAGCGAGTCAATGACTGAAGTAGTCTTAACTGATCAGTATACTATTTATTTCTCAAACAGAATTCATAATGAATGGGCTTAGCCAATTGTGCAGTCTTCCTTTCCAAAAAGGAAGAAAGGAAGTGTAGTATCAAAGACAGCATTTTGATAAATTTAAATATTCCACTTTTCCATTATTTAACTAGACAGTTGAAGTTAGTTTATAATGTTATACATGCGTAGGGAATTATAAGGTAAAATACAGAGGTGATGATGTTCTCTCAACATTGCCTCTGCCACACAGTCAATGACATCCTCAATTTACCCCTGAATTTCAGAATCATTTTGCAATGATTCTTCCAAAAAAAGGCAAGAGGAAGTTTATATCTATTCATACCAACAAGCTTGAAGTTCAGTTTATTCTTGTGTTTCCATTTTAATGGCATGAAGTCCTTTATTTTAAAGGAAATGCATTATAATTAAGTTTTCATAATCTATAGGCTAAATTTCAGCTGCAAAATTTGAAGATATTTGAATAGAGTAGGGTTGCTTGGTCAGAGCAAACTCATCAAGAATGTAGAATTGCTGAATTTTAAAGCAGCTCTGATACCCTGAGAGCTTCTTTGAAAAAACTCACAAATCCTGGCACACCCCGGTGAGCGGGCCTGCTCTCCCAGAGGCAAATGCCAGCTGCACTGCGCTGCTCAGCCTCCTCCAGCCACCCCACCGAGACTGCTGGCAGCCACCTCCGAGCAGTAAAATAAACTTGAAAGTATTTTTAACACAGCACAACAAGGCTCTGTGAAAATGCAGAAGCCTGCGGATTAAAACCAGCAGCATTTGTCTTTTACCTTCCTGTGAGTTCCATTCAAAAACACCTTTTCAATATGATCATAATAGGCATCACACCAGTATAAGGTGCTGGTGTGAAAGTCCAGAGTTAAACCGTTTGGCCACAGCATCTTTGAAGTCACAAAAATCTGCCGATTGAAGCCATCCATCCAGGCCTTCTCGATCCTTCCCACGCTGTCGTCTATCTCATCTTCCTCCCAGTCTGTCCAATACATCCAACTACGACATTACAAACAAGAGCGTACACGTTATTTAAACCAGCCTCTGTACAGAGGGCCACTTCCGCAAACTGGGCACCTCCATAATATCTGATTACATTTTTATTTTTCTCCCACTTAAATACATACCTGCCAAAGGGAGCAGGCGGCTGGGAAGTACCAAGGGAAGTAAGGATGTGTTCAGTGGAGCCCATCTTTTGGACACATTACAGAAAACACACTACCACACTTACTGGTCTCAGTGATTAAGCTAACAGTAAGTGCCAGATATTGATTTTCTTTGGTGCTGATAGCAAGTTTGGGAAATGGTTTGTGAGGCATTACTATTTTTAAATATTGTTCATTTTATAAAACATATAATCAACTATGTAATTAAAAAGCCCGTTGACTGGCATGAAAACTCCTTGCATAGTTAATGATCTACCGCAGACTTTATTAAATCTCAGATGAATTATTAGTTTTCAAGACGGGCAATAGGACTGTCTTTGAACTAAAAGGCACAATCATACTGCGATTGTTTGGCCAGGTCTAATTTGTCTTCCTGATGCAAATTACCTGGTCTTTATGGCTGCTTATTATTACCCCAAAACCCACAGAAGATGATTGAGCTGCACATAAGTTTAATAACAGTAGGTTGACTGACCTTAAGATTCTGAGATTTAATTTCTATCTCAAACAAAAGCTTCTGCCTTGAAGAACAAAATCATTCTGTGTCAGCTACAACAGTGGGAGAGGGAATGCTGCCATTCCCTCATGAATAAGGTTAAACTCCCCCACTCATGCTGTTTTAGGGTCGTGCGAAAGTGCTTGAGTTATTAAAGTGTAGGCTTTAATTCAGTCACCTCATAAACAAGTTTGTGAAGGGCCAAAGCTCTCCTAAGCTGCTTACCCTAGGAAGACCCTTATTAGATTCTCTACCTCTCACATTCTGTAGACCCTGAAGAATTTCTGAAGTAAGCTGGTAAACATCTGTATCCATGACTAATAATCCTACAGTGATCTAAACAGGCAGATTTGGGACAATTTAGGCTGAAACACACCATCCAAACATTTCGCCCATGAAGCTTTTAAATTTTTTCTTAACTTCATAATTATGTGGATATGCCTTTTTAGACCTGAGGAAGTTTATTAAGATTAGTGAATTTTATTGAGTCAAAATACATTCTGATCCTAGAAATAAACATGGAAATATTTATTTTATATCCTGTGTGTTTTTTGAGTGGTTTTATTATTGGAGAAAATTAGGAATAAACAAAGGAGTCATTCTGTTTGCTGTAATCCTATATAGTTAGGTATAACTACTCAACTTCAACTATTTAAATCAACTCTGTGAAAGGAAAATGTGCAACTTTTGTCTCCCTATTGATACTTTCATAAAATCTTAAATACAGTTAATCAATGCTCTATTTTTCTTGTTGCTAATTTATAACTTGTTAAAATTGCATTTATCTTTCCCTCTAGCTTTTCTTTTGAACATAGTAACACTTGTGTGTGTGTGTGTCTCTAACCCAAATTGCACATGCATGTGTACACCTATATATGTACAGATAAATGAAGAAAAACGAAGCATGATAACAGATATTCTAAACATACTTTGTATTGTTTTATACTTGAAGAAACATTTTTGTGATAAGATATGTTACTAAGATTCTGTTCAAACAAAATAAAAGAAAAACATTTAAATAAGTGATGCCAATTTGATTGAGACTATATATGCTATCATCATCTACCTATTTCATTATCTGATTGAAAATTATATAGTAAAAGCTTTATAATCACCATCAAATGTGAAGGTTCTTAAGTACGGAAAATAGAAAACATAACCTATAAAATAAGCAGAAACAAATATAAACATTGTTATAGGTGGAACTTGGGGTAGCCATCAAATCAACATAATGTTAAGCTGGCCTTCTGTTAGTACAGCAAGAAAAAAAATGTACCTCTAATTTTCAAGGCCTGTTAAAATGCAAGTTTTTGGTGAAGTTTATTCCTAGCCTTTCTGTCAAAACAGACTCTTTCCTTTGTTTCTTGTGACATCTTTTAGTTTTTTTATCTATTGCATTTATTTCTTGAATTGCATTTAATGGTGCTGCATAACTGATCATTCCAAAAAAGGTAAAAATAATTAAAGGCAGGGATTTTTTTCTTATTTATATGTGTGCTTGTAATACTAAGCTTGGCTTTGCTGATATTAACCATGTCTCTAAATTACACTGTATTATCTGATGGCCAATCCTAGAAATATCTTAATCCTAAGAGTTTCTCTGTAATGGAAGTAAAACAAATTTTATTGTTGAAAAAAATTGATTTTGTTGCTGATATGGTATCTAGCTGTTAACAAGAGGGTGTTATACTATTAGTTGAGATATGGCTGCACAAGATCCTCTTTCGGGGGGAAACGTGAACTGAGCTTTGGACACAGTCGTATGGATGATAGTTTGAGAAGTGAGAACTGGAAATGTAGGTTTCTAAGCTAGTGATACACATTATGAAATATGAAATTATTAGGATGAGGGAGTTCATCTGCAATGATCAGCCGGGGAACAATGCCATCCTAATTGACTCCTCCCGCTTTATCCCCATTTCAACAATCTAATTAGGCCTGCAATCTAAACCTTTCAGTCTCTTCTGTCTGTCCCCACTTTTCTGTTCCTATTACAAATGCTACAGTCTGCCTTTCATCCCTTTTCAAAGGGAACGCCTAATGGGTTGCTTCTCATATACCTGTCACTTGTCTTCCTAAATCATGAATTGAAAGGTATGGCTTTTATCTTCAAACCTTCCAATTACTCTGTTGTCAGCAAAATAAATTCAAACTTTTAATCACAACATTGAAGATTTCTGCTTATGTCTAGCCTCGTCTCCTACTCTGTTCATTCACATTCCACCTGCCGCAGCTTTAATGAGGTCATCTCACCTCAGAACTGACGCTGACTTCCTTTCCTCTCAGTTAGCTGTACTGTCCCTTCAGAGCAGTGACTAATCTTATGACTGCACAGCCCAAGCCCTTGGGACAATTTTGTTAATCTTGGAATCCTGTTCATCCAGTAACACTCAATTCTGTATTAAAAACCTCAGTAATTTCTGAGAATCATGTATGTATTTGTTTTATTTAATAGGTAATTGTGTGTGTGTGCGTGTGTGTATGTGTGTGTGTGTGTGTGTATACACAAGCACACCAGATTATAAACTCCTTCAGGACAATTATTGTCTTACTAATTTATATTGATCTATATGGTAATCAAAAATATATTTTAATGAAAAATAAATGAATCCTTAACTGACTCTATAATTGGTTATGAAGCTTTTGATAAAACACCTCTGACAGAGTAATTTTGTTAACAGGCAATCACAGATTTTCTTCTTCTGTATACAGCTGCAAGTAGATATTATGGTAGAAACAATGTAAATAAATTGTTTTTTGCCTGAAGTTTTGCTTAAAGATACACTGTGTTATTTTAAATGCAGTTTTCTGAGCTAAAGTTTCTTCTTCATTTTAAAAATTGTATTAGGGTCAAACAAACTATTTGAATAATTAAACTTGTATAGTTACATTTCTATTTCTATGTCTTCCATCCATTCTTCACAGTATAGTGAAATTAGTGTTTTCTATATAAACATGATTATATTAATTTCCTATTTTAACACTGAAGACAAAGTACAAAGCTCTCATCCTGGTGGGCAAGGGCCCACCATCCTTTTCAATTGCACCTGCGTCACCTTCCCCCTTGCTATCTGCAATCCAACCCTGCTGTTTTCACTTCAGTTTCTCTGACGCTCAATCCTTGTCCAACTTAATATCCTCAAATGTACCATTTTCTTAATCTGGAACACTCTTTTCCTCACTGTCCATGGCTGATTCCTTCTCTGCAATGAAGTCTCAGATTACCTGATGGCTCCTTAAAGAGGCCTTTCAGCAAACCTATTTAAACAGGCTTCTCCTCTTAGTCTTCACCTTTTTGTCTTCCTCCATCACTTTGGTCTATCTCCTCTCCCTCACCTTGAAGGTAACACAAGATGCTTCAGAAGGTTAAGACTATGCCTATTTTATTAACCATTATATACCTGGTACAAAGTGCTGGGCATAGTATATTTCTAGGGAAAATATATACATATACACACATGTATATATGCACATATGTGTCTGTTTTACAGGTTGGTGCATAAGAGTAGTAGTCTATTTGAAAATCCATAGAATGAAAAAGGTATTAGAGTCATTCTTTGTAACATTAGAGGCAAATAGAGGGTCAGTTATAAGGCAATAATCACTGGGGATGCAGATACTGCCTTAAATAAAAGAAAAAAAAACATGTCAATCAGAATTTCCCCCAAATACTACAAACTATGTAGATGCTATAGGTTTCACATAAAGTTGGATGCCTGCCTATTAGGGTTAGCATTGGAAGAGATTCCTAAATTTGAAGAGAGAGATGGAACTAGTGGCTTCTAAATGTCCTCCCTAATCATATGATTGTATGGCCTCCACGTTTGCATCATCTTCCTGAGCTCACAAAGACCCTTTCACTCTATCAAAAGATATTTTTTCTCTAACAGAATACCGAGAAAGGGGATGCTGTTTTAAGGCACATTTAAAACATCTTGCTTCAAGTAGAATTAGACCGTGTGGAATAAATATTTTTCTCTTAAAATTAATATTGGCTTTGGTTTAAAGGTCAGATAGATGACTTGGTTTAAAAGCCCAGGAATAGAGTAGATAATTACAGAATCTACCCATACAATCACTGATATTACTTTATAATTATGTCTTCCTGAAACACATATAATGAATTCATTCACTGCTTGGGTGTCAGCCTCAGAGGAAGCACCCAAATTATATTTGCAGCTGTTCTCCAGACAAATAATTCTAGAAAAGGTGACCTCAGCCTATAAGGGAGTCATCTGCTTCCTCTTTAATTAAGTCTGTTTTGTATGTTTGTCATAAGATATGAAAAATATTTCTTTGGTGATGCTTTTTTGAAATAGTGAAATGTAAGCCATGGAGGGGGTAAAAAACCACATGTAGCAGTTGTACATGTAAAATATGCAATCTACTCAATTAATTCTGAGATTCTGTTAGGAATTTTCACATTTCTCCGATATTTCTATATGCTCACTATTATATTCAGGTAATAACTCTGAATAAACATCAAAGGGGAATATATTCCCAGGAATTGCACAAAATATTCCACGCTAAAACGAATAGTGCACACTATAAAATGATGTCACGGTATGGAAACTATAGTTATGTCTAAAATTATATGATTACCAATCTAGGCTATTAAAAAAGTGGCAGAGTATAGTGGCTATGAATAAAGTCTTGGAGACAAGCGGCTGGGGTTTAAATCTACCCAATCTCTCAATAATTAAACAGTCTTTTGAAGATCAGTTACCAATTTCTCCTTTGTCAAACAAGGATGAGGTTGGCAACTATTTCCAAGGATTGTTGTGAGGACTGCGGAACGGGAGCACAGTGACCCATTTAGCAAAATGACTGGCCCACACATCAAGTGCACAAAAAACTTGGCTATTTTTGAATACGTTACATTTCAATAGCCTTTAAAAAGTTAAATTGCTTGATTCTCTGATTATTGCTCTAGGTGTCAGGCTGTCTAAAATGGAGAATTATGGTGCTTGTCTGAATAAATCAAGTAAATATATCCTTCATACAAATGATCTGTTTATTTCAGCTCAATGTATTTTTGACATATTTATTTAGCACATTCTCTAGGGGAGCAAATCACTAAATAAGTAACTTTTTCCAATCAGACCATGCATGTGTGATTTCACATGTGAATTTAAAAAACAAACAAATGTATTTAATATAATTTCCTTACATAAAGCTAATAAAGATCTCATACCCATTAACAGGATCCACCACAATCCCTCTGGGGTGGGACATCTCTCCCTCCAGAAGGGTCTTCCGACTCTGAGCGGCCTTCTCCAGCCTGGCCACGTTTATGGTCTTCCTGGAGCCATCGTTTGTCCAGTAAAGGTTATGTCCAATCCAGTCCACAGCAATGCCCTCCACATTGTCCAGGTCTGCAAACAGCAAGAACAAGAACAAGAAAGGAACACATTTCTCAATAGTGTTCACTGCTTATGTTCTGCTTCATAAAAAGTTTAATTAAAAAAGAAATGATTTCTTCATAGTGTGATTTGTGTAGATGTTATCATTCAATAGAATATTGTTCAATTTTATTTTGAATGCTATTGTGCTTTTTTAAAAACTGTATGTTCTTTACATTTATTTCTTTAAAATTGTTTGATGCTGACATTATTGCAGAGTCCCCCTTTGCCCACCTCCTCCCTTGGTCTTCACCAAATTACAGTCCGTGTTCATGGAGTATGAATATATGTTCGTTAGTTAATCCTTTCACCTTCATTATCCAGTCCCCTCCCACCCAGCTTCCCTCGGGTACCAGACAATTTGTTCCATGTATCTATACTTCTATTAAAGGACACCATTGCAGCTTCTATAAGATATAGGCAGTAATAACCCAAAGTAATATTATAAATATATAATCTTACAAATTCACCTAATGAATACACTTCACAGAAAGGGAAACTCTAACACCCTGAAAGTGAAGGTTTATAATCTATTATCACATAAGAGGTGTAGAACTGAGATAAAATTCCAAGTCAGATCATCTCCAATGTAGAGATCTTTAAAAATGCACCGCTCCCATGGTGGGTCCTGTCCTTACTTTTTGCCATTTTGTAAACTACCCTCCAAACTCTCTACAGCACAGTAATCGTAGTTCCATTCCTCTATATCAGTGGTTCTCAACCTGTGGGTCGCGACCCCTTTGGGGGTGGAACGACTCTTTCACAGGGGTTGCCTAAGACCATCGGAAAACACATATATAATTACATATTGTTTTGTGATTAATCACTATGCTTTAATTATGTTCAATTTGTAACCGTGAAATTGGGGGTCACCACAACATGAGGAACTGTATGAAAGGGTCGCGGCATTAGGAAGGTTGAGAACCACTGCGTATTGCATGAGAAATTATTGTGAACTCCTTCTTTTCTTTCAAAACCAGGGAAGCCTCTTCTTCCTGCATATGAGATAAGGAACTGCAACTTACTGGACAAAGCAAGAGGTAGTGCATTGGAGACAGCGCTTGCATTCGCACACTATATGGCATGTATTGCCTCATATGCAGATGTAATACCGATTTGATATTCTTTTTAAAAAATATTTTATATATTATATATTTTAGAGGGGAAGGGAGAGTGAGAGAGAGATAGAAACATCAGTGAGGAGAGAGAGTTGTTCATCAGCTGCCTCCAGCATGCCCCACATTGGGGATGGAGCTGCAACTCAGGCATGTGCCCTGATTTGGAATCAAATCGTGACCCCTGGGTTCATAGGTCGATGCTCAATCATTGAGCCATGCTGGCTAGGCACTATCATAATATTCTTTAATTGCACAACCTTTCTGACCTTGTAAAAAAAAGAAAATTTTCTTTTGTAACCTTTCCTGCTAATCAGTATGTGCCCTGACTCAAAATGACTAATACAACATGTGATCTGATCTAACTGAAAATCTCATTATAGTGACTCAGATATGTTCTCAATTTCACGAAGCTATCTGCTTCATTACCACCCAGTATGAGTAATTTCCACAGGTTAACTATGTCTATGCTTTAAAAAAGTTTAATTTTATCTTTACTTTATTGACAATTTTATGAGCACTATGGCATAATGGAAAGATATAGTAGTTGGGTTTTTTTGTTGTTTTTTTGTTTTTGTTTTTTTTTTTTCTATTTGTCATAGTGTATGGCTGATTTTTATCTTGTTAGTTGGTTTTCAAAAATTGTACTACATTTGAATTATACTCCAGCATGGAAACTTCCTTCCTCAATAACCTTCTTATTTTTAAAATATTTCCTTTTGACCTCTGACTGTTACATTTTTTCATATTAAGCAGTTTCAATATTATCTGGATTGAAATTTTGTTTCTGACACTTGGGTAAGCAACTTAGTCACTTTGATTCTTAAATTATCCATTTGTAAAGTGAAGATTCTTTTTTTTTAATATATTTTATTTATTTTTTACAGAGAGGAAGGGAGAGAGATAGAGAGTTAGAAACATCGATGGGAGAGAAACATTGATCAGCCACCTCCTGCACATCTCCCACTGGGGAAGTGCCCGCCACCCAGGTACATCCCCTTGACCAGAATCGAACCTGGGACCTTTCAGTCAGCAGGCCGATGCTCTATCCACTGAGCCAAACCGGTTTTGGCAAGTGAAGTGAAGGTTCTTAAAGTATCCATTAGCACCTATGCTGTAGTGTGATAACAAAGTGTAAATTAGCTACTGCATGTAAAACAGCATACTGCCTGGAATATTGTAAATTCTCAATATATGTTTTTTATTAATTTATCAGGTAAAATATTTGATATTAATCCCGGATCTTTTCCTTCTGAGTGCTACTTGATAGAAATATACTTTATGGTTTTTTTGTTTTGTTTTTTTTTAATGATTATTCAATACTATTTTCTGGAATTTTGACTAGTGACTAACTTTAACTAGAAATTGTATATCCAGAGTCAGTTGTGAATAAATAGTAAGAGGGGGATTGCACTGAATTCCAAAAAGCAGAATCTGAGTGGACTGTGCCTTAATTGGGTTGTTTGAGTTGTCTTTGAAAAACAAGCGTCTGAACAGGATAAAGTAGTAGATAGAATCCAAGTTCTGGGATCACACAGCCCAGGTTCTGCCACTCACTACACTATTTCTCTAACTGAGAGAGTTCCTTAGCCTTTCATTCTCCAACTTCCTGATATTTAAAATGGGTGCAATGTTTCCTTACTAGGCCAAGGAAATACATGACTATTCAAATACAAGAAAGGCATTTGATAAAGAGAAACTTGCTTAGAGTAGATTTCTTCCATACCTTTGGGTAGAGCTCAAGTATTCTACATTCCAAAATTAATAGTACTGTTTTGAGGATTAAATAAATTAATATATGTGAAATTATTAAAATAGGTTTCACATAATAAATATTATATAAATGTTGCAATTATATCATTATTAGAATAACCTTCCCTTTAGCTACCTATCTAATCTGTTAAAATAGCAGTGAAGCAATTAGCCTAGAATATTTTCTAATGTTGCTATTTTTATGTCTGTTTTGTTTGCTTTTTTTCTGTTCTGGGAAGAATGTAGATGAATACAAATTTTAAAGAAACTCCTAAAAGAGTCTATGTGGAAACTGAGTATCTTTTCAAGCTATGGTTAACATAGAACAGAAAAAAAATTTCTTTCTTAACTTGTAGGACTAAGCCTGAACAATCAGTGAATGCTTTTCTCAACAAATTATACATTGGTAAGGAAAGTAGTCTGCCTCCATATCATATGTATAATCCTTTAATTAATCTATAACTTAGATGGAATGCTAAGACACATAGAGTACTGGTTTTATGTACATTTGATTTTTTTATTCAAGTGGGTTTGCTTGGGGCCTGCCTGAGATTGACTATTGCAAACTCTATGACCAACACTTTTCAACATGGTGGTCAGGACATATGGTTTCAGACAATGTCTGTGAACAACATAGATACTATTTGCTAGCCCAAAGAAACACATGCATATTCAAATGCAAGAAAGTTGTTTGATAAAAAGAAACTTAGTAAAAACAGATTTTTTTGATACTGTTGGGTAGAGTTCAAGTATTTTACCTTCCAAATTCAACACTTGCACCTATGTTGCTGTTATTATTATTACTATTACATAACTAATAGCAAATATCCATTTTCATTTATCAATGGGCAAGGACTCTCAACATGTTTGTACTTTTTTTTAAGAGAAAAATGCTAGTAGATAATGATTTCTTGTATTTTTCTTTTTTTTTTTTTAGGTTATATGTATATACATTTCATTCTAAGTGAAAAAAATGACACCATATAATTCATATTAAAAAAAGACTTTTTCATGTAGTCTGTAAATACTTAAGATCAGTATATTATTTTGGCCCAAATTATTGAAAATATTCTTTTTAAACATTATCCTATAAAAATAACTTTTACAAACAGACATAATATACAAATGGATGTTTTAAAATATACTTCTCATCAAAAGCTATACTTAAGTGAAAAATTATCAAAGGTACCAATGTTATTTCCTACAATTGATACCTACCACTAAGGAAATAAGGATGAATAAGATATAATAATAAAATATATATAAATTAAAAATAATAATTATGTAATTATTTTAAAAATAAATAAGAATTATTTAAACATTTAAAACAAACATATGTAATTTATTTATTTAAAGACTTAAAACTAATAAATAAGACAGAAAAAGTAATTTAAATTAATTTAATAACTTGGATTAGAAAATAAGCACTTTAAAAAAGTGGAGAAAAGCCTTTTTCTAAAACTAAAATATCATTATAGGTCTGATTTTTTGATACTACATATTTATGGAAAATAAGAGAATTAAAGTTTTATATATTAAAAGTACAATCTTCCACTTTTAAAAATGGATCTAAGATTTTTTAAAAAAATCAACAAACAGGCTGTGAGCAGTGGTCTCAGTATTAAGGTGCATAAGCTGTATATCCAGAGTAATCAATGTCTTAATGCTTTACAGTAGAATTTAATTAACATAATAAGGAATTAATTGGAAATCATGCACCACAATTTTCATGATAAAAGCCCAGTGCCTGCATTTTTCTAAGGTACCCATGTTTTTCTATCCTTAGTATGAATATTATGTTTCTGTGTTGGAATAAAGTATTGGGAAAGTGACTGCAAGAGTGTAGGGTGTGGGCACATGCCTTAAATAACTGCATGTGCAGTGTGCATGTAGATATGCCTCAGGCCAGGGATACAGTAGCTTGCCTCATAGTCAGCACTTGGACAGCTCTTTGCCTCAAATTCGTGTAGTTCAATTAATACAGATTCTCTTTGTACATTTCAATATGGACTGAGGCATCCGCTCTTAAGTATATGACATGAATGAATTAAACTGATTTAATTAGTAGTGTGGCAGTAAAATTTCCCCGCTGAATTTTTTTATCTCATGAGGTTACAGAAGTCTTTGGTCACACTGAAGTTTCCTGTATTATCTGTCCCCAAAGGCCAGCTGAGACTAATGTTGTCATCCTCATTCTCATTCCAAGTCCCTTCTCAGTTCAGTTATTAGGTCAAGGAAGGGGAATGCACAAGCTACTCTCAATCAGAACAAAATACTTCGCTGCTATATTTAAAGAGATATGTAAAGTACATGTAAGGGTCTTATTTTTCAGATGAGCAAAATATATGAAAACAAAATATATGAAACCAATATATGAAGAGTGGTTTTCTTCTATTATAAAAAGCAAATGGTCAGTTTCAATTTTGGGGAAGGGTAATGCAGATTGTCTATAACTTTTCATCTTTGATGAAGTGATGAGCATATTAAGAGTAAAGAGAGTGCCACACATGCATTATAATCACCAGTAAAATAATCGCATGATCAAAATGAAAGGTTTCAAGAACTGCTAAGAAATAAATTTTACCCTACTTTTAAGCCAACAAGTTATCCCATTATCGTTTCAAGGATGATGATAAATGATCCAAGACTTGTAGATCAGGTATAAAGGATTGTATTACTCATGGCCCAGCAAGCAGAGTAGTTATTAGCAGATTGGTGTTCATTCCCTTTATTCCAAAGTCCCAGGGAAGTGAGTGGAATGGACTCATATGGATGCCTTCACAAAGAGCACTGCATTAGAGCAGAATTCTGAATTTAGGAGATATATATATATATATATATATATATATATATATATCCTATCTAATAAAAGACAAAAAGGGTAATTGAATGTACCTTCGCTACACTTCCCATTGGCTAATCAGGGCGATATGCAAATTAACTGCAAACCAAGATGGTGGCCAGCAGCCACGCAGCTGAAGCAAGCAGGAGGCTTGCTTGCTCCAGTGATGGAGGAAGCCAAGGTTCCCAGCCTGTTGCGGCCCGGCTCTGAGCTCCGAAAGCAACAAAGTTTCAATTATAGAAGCTAAACAAACCCCAGATACCTGCTTTCAGCAGGCCGTGACCTCAGAGCTGGAGCGAGCAGGACAGCAACAAAGGTTCAATTATAGAAGGTAAATAAATCCCAGAATAAAAAAAAAAAGAAAAAAAGGAGAGGCTGGGAGCTTCAGTAGCTGGCCAGCCTGAAAATGGCCCTTAGCCCCTCACCCAGACTGGCCAGGGAGCCCAGTGGGGACCCCCACCCTAAAGGGGGTGTGGCCAGCCTGAAAACGGCCCTCAGCCCCTCATCCAGACTGGCTGGGCACCCCAGTGGGGACTCCTGAAGTGGGTGTGGCCAGCTGCAAACAGCCATCAGCCCCTCACCCAGGCTGGCCGGGCACCCCAGTGAGACCCCCACCCTGATCTGGGACACCCTTCAGGGCAAACCAGCCGGCCCCTACCCATGCACCAGGCCTCTATCCTATATAGTAAAAGGGTAATATGCAAACTGACCCTAACAGCAGAATGACTGGGAATGACTGGTCACTATGACACACACTGACCACCAGGGGGCAGACGCTCAATGCAGGAGCTGCCCCCTCGTGGTCAGTGTGTTCCCACATGGGGGAGCTCTGCTCAGCCACAAGCCAGGCTGACGGCTGACGGCTGCCAGTACAACAGTGGTGGTGGGAGCCTCTCCTGCCTCCTCAGCAGCGCTAAGGATGTCTGAATGCAGCTTAGGTCTGCTCCCGCTGGCAAGTGGACATCCCCTGAAGGCTGCCGGGCTGCCAGAGGGATGTCTGATTGCCAGCTTAGGCCCAATCCTCCGGGGAGCAGGCCTAAGCCAGCAGATGGTCATCCCCCAAGGGGTCCCAGACTGCAAGAGGACACAGGCTTGGCTGAGGGCCCCCCCTCCAAGTGCACAAATTTTTGTACACCGGGCCTCTAATATATATATATATTATGCCTAAGTGACCAAATGACCAGTCGACATGATGCACATTGACCACCAGGGGACAGATGCTCAATGCAGGAGCTGCCCCCTGGTGATCAGTGCGCTCCCACAGCAGGAGTGCCGCTCAGCGATCTTATTGAGCTGCAGTGGCAGTAGGTGCAGGAGGACCGGGATGAGCGGTAGCAGCGTGGTGCCCAGCCTGGGCTTGGGCTTTTCCTAGGCCACCTACCACTTTGCCCACTACTACATCCCTTGGGGGGTGTTGGACTGCTGGTTTGTGAGAGGGCACCAGCCAGGCTAAGGGACCCCACCAGTGCACGAATCCGTGCACCAAGCCTTTAGTATTATATCATAGGCAATAAGTGCGCTGCCCATTGCACTGGAGGGACACTCCAGCTCTTCTTCCAAGGCTCTTTTCTATACTAACATCCTTGTAAAGACACTTCTAAATAAAAGGCATGAAGTGGCTCACTTTAAAACATGCAAAAATGTGAGGAATCCATGCAGAATTGTCACCCCAGGAAAGGTCCTGAAGTCATAATTTGCTACTCTTTAATAAATGAAGATATATAGAATGAACAAGTTAGTGTGCAAATATGACCTTAAATTATAATCCTTTCTGGGTTCAGGCTATTGCTCTCATTGTCATTCACTATTGATTTATACTACCCCACCTTAGAGCACCTTGTTCAGTGAGTCATGTGTGATGGTTAGGTTTATGAGTCAATTTGGCCAGGGCACAGCACACAGATATTTGGTTAAGCATCAGTCTGGGTATTGCTAGGAAGGTATTTTAGATGATTTAACATTTAAATCAATATACTTTGAATACAGCAGATTTCTTTCCATAATCAGGGTTGGTCTCATTCAATCAGTTGGAAGCATTAAAAGAAAACAGACTGAGGTTCCCCAGGGAAGAGGGAATTTGGCTTCTGGACTGTCTTTAAATTTGAGCTGCAATATCAGCATTTCCCTGGGTCTATCACCTACAGGTGGACTTCCCATTCTCCACACTTGTGTGAGCCAATTCTAGAAATTATATCTCTGCCTCTCTCTCTGTACACACCCTATTGGTCCTGTTTTCCTGGAGAATCCTGAATAATACACCATCACCACTCCTGTAATCTGAAAATGATTTTGCTGAATGCTCTGGGCAGTAGAGGTAAACTCACACATTCATTCTTTCCTTAATTAAAATATATTTTTTACTAGAGATGCAATGCACCAAAATTCCTGCACTGGAGGGGTGTCCCTCAGCCCAGCCTGCACCCTCTCATAATCCAGGACTCCTCAGGTAGGGTCCCTAGGCCTGGCTGGTGATCAGGGCCTATAGGGGCTTTCTTTCCCCAGATGCCGGCTTCTGGCCCCACCCTGGCCGCTGCCACTGCTTGCCATCTGTGCGGTGCTGCCCCTCCCTCTAAGGGGTGATCGCTGGCTGGCCCTGCACACCAACCATAGAGTTGCTGGCCAGTGGCCTGGGCCTCCCTCTGTGAGTGATTATGGGATAATGGCGGGGCCCTCCAACCAATTCCATCACACCTGCCTTGGCTAGCCTGGCGCCAGTGTGGGTCATAATGTGGTAGTCTGGACAGTCATTCTGCTGTTTGGTCATTCAGTCTATTTGCATATTATGCTTTTATTATTATAGACTAGAGGCCCAATGCATGAAAATTTGTGCAAGAGTAGGCCTTCCTAAAAAAAAAAAAAAAAAGAGTAGGCCTTCCTTCTCCTCGTTGCTGGCACCGGCTTCCCTCCAGCACCCGGGACCTGGGCTGCTTCCCTCCAGCCACCGGCAGGCATCCAGGACCTGGGCTTTTCTCTGGCCCCAGCTTTGTCTGGAAGGACATCCGGAATGACTCCCAGAAGGACGTCTAGTCTAATTAGCATATTACCCTTTTATTATTATAGATTGATTTCGGAGAGGAAGGGAGAGGGAGAGAGAGATAAAAACATCAATGATGAGAGACAATCATTGACTGGCTGCCTCCTGCATGCCCCACATTGGGGATAGAGCCTGCAACTCAGGGATGTGCCCTGACATGGGAATCAAACCATGACCTCCTGGTTCATAGGTTGATGCTCAACCACTGAGCTACACAGGTCAGGCATCATATTCATTCTTTTCAATGAACTCTGCAACATATGTACTATGGAAGGCAGACTAGCTTCCAACTTAAGAAACCTCCTACAGATATGCCATGAGTATATAGCTCATTTTATAATAATCCATTACAAATTTTTTTATATAGAGTTGTTTATATAGAGTTTAAATATTTTTATTTTCTGTATGTTATGATGTTTTGACATCTTTCTAAAAAACCTTTCCATGAGGGATGGGGTTTGGAGTCCGGGAGACTGCCTCTCCTGGAAATAGCCAATTCTTAAGGATAGCAAAGGGTCCAGCCAGGAACATGCCTTTGATTTGTAAACTAACCAATCCAGAGCCCTACCTCCTCTATCCAGTCCCTATACCCAGGAAACAATACTCCTCTGCATAAATCATCCCAGATCCAGGTATCAGACAACCAGTGACCTGATACCTGGTCACTGGACTAGAGTTTAAAGCCCAATAAATTATTCCAATTAGCCAGACCTAACCTATTTATCCTGCCCTGCCTTGCCTTCTCCTCAGATATTTTAATAAAGACTATGGCCTAATGCTTTCCCTTCACTTTTGTCTTCTGCTTCCTGACCAACCCGGTGTCTTTCCCACATGGTCCTGTGTAGTAAGCTGTGCCTTCCATTTCTAGGACCTGTGAATATAATAAGCTTTGTTTTATGAACCTTCTTCTGTATCCTCTTGTGGCCACATCTGTCTAACCAACTCATGAAAAAAGTATAAAATATGAGTCCTCATTGTGAGTGGGGGAAAAAGAAAGTAATTTCCATTAATGCCCTTGTGCTACCCACCTCTGCCTATTTGCTAAGAGATAACAGGGCAACAATTGCTTGAACTTCTGAAGGCAAAATATCACAGCAGCTATTCTTGCATATTCCTTTTAAGTCCTATGAAGTAGGTTAGAATTTATTGAAACAAAATGCTTTGGAACGTGTTGCTTTAATACTAAATTACTCAGTCTTTTTCATATTAGATGAAAAGGCAACTCTATTAGAAATTACTTTTTATTGCTATGTGTTCTAATATGTTTCATATTTTGCACTTGATAATTTAAACGTTCAAACAGTTGCATCACTTCAATTGATAATTTCCACTGAAAATTTTAAACAAGGTTGCAGCACACACTTTGCTTAGGCATCATGTTTAGTGAAACATACTGATCATTAAATTTCAAGTTGAGCTTAAAAGCCAGAGGCTATAAATCTTCATTATTTTATCATTACCATGACAAAGAACAATGTACTTTTTCATGTGACCATACTGCTAGAGCTTACCTTCCTGTCCTACATTAAACAAGTATACTTGTTTTGGTTTCACATTCATACCCAGAGAGAAAATGATAGTTTAAATGCATGTGTGGATGATGGGTAAATGTAATAAAGCAAGTCAAGTCCTTAATAGTAATTTAATTCAATAAACCCTTCTATAGAGATTGAGGAGAATGCAGTCACAACACTTCTTGGTCCACTGGTAGCCTTACAAACTAAGGCAGTAAGCCAGGGGGACATATAATAATAAAACTAGGCAGAAACCTACCTACAAAGTCAGTATTTGAGAGACAAAAGGAAGCTAAAGAATCCTATAGTCTAATGTCTATATTCTACAAATAATGAAATGAAGCCCCAGAAAGATAAAGTGATTCACAAGGACCCACATTTAGTCAGTAGTCAATACAATATGCCTGGAAATTTGACTCATGTTCCAATGTACCTATCTATTTATGTTAAATTTGATCTCTAGAACTGTAAATGGAAAATCATAATCAGTAGCAAGAGTCAAGGAAAATTAATATAAGTAATGACTCAAGGAAAGAGTGGGACATAGGAGGGGGAAAGGGACTGGAGATCGATAAGATCATAAAGCGAAGGATACTTCCTTCACCAACTTTCTAATAAAAATTTATTATTCTCAATAAACTATAGCTTTATTTTCTTACTAAAATATACGTGATGGCTGACAATGTAGAGATTCAACAAATGTGTATATGATGGGAAGTCAAATATTAAATCAAATGTAAGGAAAAACTAAGGCATTGTTATAAGAAGATACATGAGACTGAGAAGACAACACTATTAAATTCGTTATGAAAAAAATGCTAAAATTTGAGAAAGTTCTTTAGTTAATAGTATTGAATCAACATTAATTTTATGGTTTCAGTTACTGTGATATTGTAAAATAAGATGTTATTATTACGGAAAATAGAGTGGGGGATATATAGAAATTCTCTGTACTATTTTTAAATTTTTCTACTAGACTGAATAAAAGTAGTTCAAATTCATTTTTAAAAATGTAGTAAAGCATATAACACAATCTGTAGGAAAAAGGAAGATAGCTGAAATATCGATATTAATGCTATGGTTTCTAACTGTTTTGTTGCAGTAAGCTAAATGAATCTTCACAATTTCACAGAAAAACCATAAAGATAATTAGTGCAGAACAAATCATCTAAATAAGTATTCAGTATAAAACCATTCAAGATAGGTACCCAATTATGCAAAAAAAAAAAATCCCACACAAAAACCAAAAAACATAATTTGGAACTGAGCAAGAAAATGAGATGTTGATTTAGAGTGCCTGGGAAAGTGTATTAAAACAGGAATGTCTCGGGTGTGTTAACTAAAAATCATAAATTTTTTTTTAATTAAAAATGTTATAGAAGTTCAAATGAATCATGAGAATATGGAAACATTTACAAGATTCCTGAAAGTTCACCAGGGAAGCCAATTATAAGAATAAATTCAGTAAATACCAATATAACTTCAGATAATCAAATAATAGTAATGATTGATCTTGTTTCTTATTTTAGAACAAAAAGAATCATGCTTCAGTCAATCTTATTTCTGTTTTATCAGTTTAATTACTTTTTTAAAGTAATGGCAGCCAAATGAAAGGACCCATTCATTCAGTGAGTAGTAGTTGTACAGCTGCTGTATGCCAGGTGCTGTTCTAGGCCGTAAAGACCTGTCAATGAATGAAACAAACAAAAACCTCTGAAATCTTGAAGCTTACGTTCTTATAGCCAGGCAACAAACAAGCAAATTATACCTAGGGATAAGTACTAAAGAGAAAAAGTAACCAGAGAAAGCGGATAAAGATTCAGGCCCAGAGTCTGTGTAGATGTATAATTTTAGATGGGTGACCAGGAAGGACTAACTAAGGGTGTGGCCTGTAAGCAAGGGCATCTGTGAGGTAAAGGAGAGAGGCATGGGAACATCTGGTAGAGCAGTGGTCCAGACACAAGGAACAGCACATGCAAATGCCCTGAAGTAGGACCACGCCCAAGGGATTCAGGGGATGACAAAGAGAATGTTGGAGTCAGAGGGATATTACAGGTTATATAGCAGAAAAACGACTTAAATGAAAAACATGTTTTCCCTTATGAATTTAAGAGTCCTTACAGGAAACATGGAGTTGATTACATGTAAAATCCTCATGAGCAATAGAGATAAGTGAGTTCTTCTTATGACTTGTGCTAATTTTTGACAGTCTTAGCTGTTGGTGTTGAGAGTAGCAGTCCCTGGTGGACCTTCCTGAGAGTACCGAATTGTGAGACATGTATCTTCTGATACTAAACAATTTCTATAGTTAGTCACACAGGCAACGAAATGAAGGGCGCTACCGGGCAACTGCTGTGTAACTGTTCACTCTACAAAGCAGTGCGGTTTGTGTCTTCTCTCATTGTCCACTCTTGGCTTCTCCGCAGTGGTGGCAGGTTTACGTCCTGCTACCCTCTAAGGCAAGGTTTCTCAACATGGGCTCTATGGACATTTTGGACCTGAAAATTCTTTGTTGTGGAGGACTGTCCTGTATTTGCATAATGTTTAGCAGCACTAGACTCTATCTCCTAGATGCCAGTAGCACCTTCCCACCCCCAGCTGTGACCAGCAAGAAAGATTTCAGGAAAGAAAGACAAAATTAACCTGGTCTATAAGGTAGGAGTTCTACCTCGAAAGTGAATGAATATTTCTCAAACATTTTTACTCTATTTTGATTTCTCCAAATATGAATTTATTTGGCATCAAATGAAAAGTTCTTTGCCATATTTGTTTTTCAAAGTTGCATGAGAATATTAAATTGGGGTCCTGGCTGGTTTGGTTCAGTGGATGGAGCATCAGCCTGAGGACGGAAGGGTCTCGGGTTCGATTCTGGTCAAGGACACATGTCTGGGTTGCGGGCTCGATCCCCAGTCAGGGGCATGCAGGAGGCAGCGGATCAATGATTCTCTCTCATCATTGATATTTCTATATCTCTTTCCCTCTTCCTTCCTCTCTGAAATCATATATATATATATATAAATTTTTAAATTTGAGGTAAGTTACAAATACCTTAATAGCTAAAATATCAAAATAACTTTCTGACTCAATATGTGCACCTTCTTTGATGTACAATAAAGATTTATGAAAACTTGTTTTAGTAATAGATAAAAAGTGCTAACTCTGGAGCCAGAAACACACTGTTGACCCGTGGAGACAGATGTGTACTATTCAAAGATGAAAACAGGCATTTGTTAAAATATTTCATATAGTTACCATCACACACATCAAATATGCTAATATCACCACAATATAGCAATTCAAGTTATCTAAACATAGTATATTACACTACATGATAGCTAAGTTGTTTTCTATCAGAAAATCTCAGAGCCAAATACATATTTTAATGAGAAATTTGATTCTTTCCAAATGTAAAGAAAAAGTGAGAAGAAAATCAAAATTAATATACAGAATAGAGTTGATAAGTATTTAACTTAAGGACGGTCTGAAAGGTAGTCATCACTTCTTTTTGTCTGATTTTGTGTGTAGGGGGGTTGGGGAGAGGGGCAAAAAGGTATGAGGACACATAATATAGTTTCCTAGTCTAAGTATGAGTCTAGAATAGATCTTGTCTGGTTTAAAGAGATCATATGATAGTCTGCTATTATAAATCCATAAAATAAATGTAATTTCTGTTAAATAATAAGCTATCCTGAACAATTTAAGTTATTTTCCCTCTTTTTATTGTATATGAAACCTGTGTCTTCAGGATAGGTGTTTATCAGATAGTTTCTGTCTTGTGTACAAATTTATCTCTAGGGCTTAGAACACTGCTTGTAAATGAAGATTTCAAGAAATGTTGGTTGTCTAAATGAAAATATAAATGAATGACTCACTATCACCTCATGAATAATTCCAATATTTCTTCCAATGACATACAAGACCTTCCATTTAATTAACACGAAGGTCTCTCATTACCCTATGATCCAAGCACACATGCTGGATTATTCTACTTTTAGCTGACTGATGTGCTATTCTGGAAAAAAAAACAAAAAACAAGCAAACAAAAAAAAAAAACACACAACAAAACCTTAACTTAGGTTTCGGAGAGAAAATGGCATCTTTATTTTCTTGCTGCCTTTCATTTTAATTTTTATAAGAATTTGCACAATAAGATCCCCTTTATTTGGCTGTTGTGAAGGTAAAATGAAATAACAATTATATCACCTACAAACAACAGCATTAATAAATGTTAGCTCCTTTCCCTGCTCTCTCATGCATAGTTGACTTTCCCATGTCTGTGTCAATTTTACTTCCTATTCCCTCTTTTTTTGCAACTTTCCATTTTCTAAATTCTTCACTTTTTACAAAATTAAAGGAATAATCTATCTGCTACAGAAATCTCTTATTCTCCCTATAAACCTATCTCTCCTCTAAACTACCTTAGTAGTATATTATTAGTACTATGTCTACATCTCATTCCGAACCACCTACTGCCTTGTTAAATTTCCTGACATGCATTCACTTTTCTATTTGTTTCTATGAAATATGAGGGTAGGATAAAAGTATTATTCATTTTAGAATTTCCTAATAGATATCAATATTAAAGACTTGGTAAATATGCATAAAATTTAAAAAATGAATACATGAAATGTAAGCACAATAAAGATGGGTGAAGAAAAGAAATAACAACATTGGGATGTGTGGCTAGCTTATTCATTCCACAATACCAGTGAAGAATGCTCCCCTATTATTTCTTTTACTTAAATATATATTTTTTATTGATTTCAGAAAAGAAGTGAGAGGTAGAGAGAGATAAAAACATCAATGATGAGAGAATCATTGATCAGCTGCCTCCTGCATGCACCCTACTGGGGATTGAGCCTGCAACTCAGGTATGTGCCCTTGATGGGAATCGAATCCGGGACCCTTCAGACCACAGGCCGACACTCTATCCACTGAGCCAAACTGGCTAGGGCCTATTGTTTCAATATGATTTTCTTTCTAATATTTTAACAGAGTACTAAGTATCTAGAAAAAAATTAAATCCTTAATTTTAACTACTTGATTATTAAAGCTACTCAAATATTTAGAATTATAGAAAACATTTTATTTTTTATAGATACCACCTAATAATCAAACAAATCAAAGAGGAAGCCACATTTGAGCATAGCCGGATTTTCACCTGGAGACATATCATTTAATCAGACTAAACATATATCACACCCCACTGCTTAATGTATGTCATCACTATTTTCAGGGGCATCAAAAGCAAAGTGTGGATAGTTTTTACCTTAAATAAGTACCCTGAATGATAAAAGTGTTATTACTTGAAAAGTACTATGCAATTTGGAAAGTCAATAAAAATAAAATATATCCCTTCCTTGCCATCTTAATGTTGAATGTGCTAGGTAATTTAGAATGTTAGAAATGTAAAGATAGGTAAATTATATTCAATAAACAATGAGATGAAATGAGATAATCATGTAAAGTGCTTACCTGGCATGTACATTGTAATAAACAATCACTACATTTCCTTTTCTTTTTTTTTTTTTTTGGTCTTTTTTACAGACAAAAGATATTGGTGGCTTTATTTATAAAAGTTTTATTCTTTTCAACCGTTTTCCCAATAAATATTTACTGAGTGCTCACTATTGGCATAGAACTGCTAGATGAGTAGGACATGCCCCTGTCAGGGACTATTTTGAAATTACAGTTTAAATTTAATATCATTTTGTATTCATTTCAGGTGTCTATCACAGAGATCAGGCAATCATACACTTCAGAAAGTGCTCCCCTGATATTTCCAGTACCCACCTGGCCACATACACAGTTATTATAATACTAGAGGCCTGATGCACAAAATTTGTGCAAGGGACTCAGCCCCTGCCACCACAGTGGCTGCGTTGGCCCACACCCTTTGCCTGCCTGCCTCTGCCTCGGCCCCTGTCACCGCAGCTTTGTGCGGAAGGTTGTCCAGAAGGACATCCAGTCTAATTAGCATATTACGCTTTTATTATTATAGACTAGGGGCACAGTGCATGAATTCGTGCACCTTGAAAAGAACTGTGGACCAACAAGCTGTGGGGCGGGTCTTGGCCCATCCTCCATGCCCCTGCCCGGCTCATTCCACTGTGGTCCCCAGTCCCCTGTCTGCCAGAAGCCTCGCCCCCGCTGCTCCCATGCACTGATGGTGCCGGCCCCACTCGCACCTGCTGAAAGCACGGAGTGACTGGGGCCAGTGCCAGCAGCGGGTGTGAGCAGGGTCGTCACTGTCAGTGGGTATGAGTGGCAGCTGCTGCCCTGATGGTCCCTCAGGAGCAGGGGGAGGTGGAGAAGCCCTCAGGGGTGATCAGGGCCAGCAGCCACCGCTTGCACCCACTGATGGCACCAAAATATTGTGACCGGTGGTGAACATCAGGAGTAGGTGCGAGTGGTGGCTCTGGCACCAGCTGCGGATGTGAGCGGGGCCAGTGCTGGCAGTGGGTGTGAGCAGCAGCTCCAGCGTTAGCAGTCGTTGTGAGTAGGGCCAGCACTGGCAGCAGGTGGGACTGCGGTTTGCAGGAGCAAAGAATTTTTAGTAACCACCGGAGGCTTGCCCCAATGACAGCAACTGGTGCCCCACCTTGGTCTGGCACCTCCACTCACTTGCTCCACCATCCCGCCGCAGCCAACACCTACCATGTTCTGCACACGCCCCCTGGAGTCAGCACATGTCATAGCGACCAGTTGTTTGGTTGTTTGATTGTTCTGCCGTTCGGTCTATTTGCTTATTAGCCTTTTATTATATAGGATTATTTACTATATTTCCTATGCTGTACTTTACATCCTAGTGACTATTCTGTAACTACTAATTTGTACTTATTGTACTAGTCCCTCAACCCCACCTCCCTTCTGCCAATCATCAGTCTGTTCTCTGTATCTATGATTGTGTTTCAATTTTGTTTGTTCATGCATTTTGCTCTTTACATTCCAAATAAGTAAAGTAATATGTTGTCTTTCTATGACTTACTTATTTCACTTAGCAAGGATTAACTTTGTAATCCTTAATGTAATTGCAAAGTAAAACACTATAGGTCCATTGGTGGAGTGATATATAATGACACATCTATATATATAAAAGCTTATGTGACCAAATGACCAGTCAAACATTCTCTATGACATGCACTGTCACCAGGGGGCAGATGCTCAATGCAGCAGCTGCCCCTTGGTGGTCAATGTGCTCCCACAGCCAACCTCCCATGGCTGGCAAACCTCCTGCGGCCCCTCCCCACAGCAAGCCGGCCCCGGTCGGCCCTGATCACTGGCCATGCCGAGAGACCCACCCATGCACGAATTCATGCACCGGGTCTCTATTCTAATCTAATAAAAGAGAAACATTCAAATTGACCGTACCTCCACTAAACCTACAAGCCACGCCCATAAGCCCCACTCACAAGACCCACCCATAAGCCAATCAGGAGCGGATATGCAAAACCCAACTAAGATGGCAACAGCCACAGAGCTGGAGCAAGCAGGAGGCTTCAATTGCCCCTGGCAATGGAGGAAACCGAGCTTCCTTCATTCCTTGGCTGGCCCTGAGCTCCACTCAATGCTACAAAGTTTCAATTATAGAAGATAAATAAATCCAAGATACCTGCTTCCAGGCACCATGGCCTCTGCTCAAGGAGGGCCTGGGAGCCTGTGTTCCCAGGGGTCCTAGGCACCCCAACGGGGACCTCCACCCTAAAGGGGGTGTGGCCAGCCTGAAAACAGCCATCAGCCCCTCACCCAGGCTGGCAACACACCCATGGGGTGAGGATCCCGCTGGGGGGCTTGGCCAGCCTTCAAACAGCCATCTGCCCCTCACCCAGGCTGGTCAGGCACCCCAGTGGGGACCTCCCTGATCCAGGACACCCTTCAGTGCAAACCAGCCGTCCCCCACCCAAGCACCAGGCCTCTATCCTATATAATAAAAGGGTAATATGCAAATTGACCCTAATAACAGAACAACTGGGAATGACTGGTCACTATGACACACACTGACCACCACTGGGCAGATGCGCAATGCAGGAGCTGCCCCCTGGTGGTCATTGTGCTCCCACAGTGGGAGCTCTGCTCAGCCACAAGCCAGGCTGACGGCTGCCAGCACAGCGGTGGTGGTGGCGAGAGCCTCTCCCACCTCCTCAGCAGTGCTAAGGATGTCCGACTACAGCTTAGGCCTGCTTCCCCACTGGCAAGTGGACATCCCCCAAGGACTCCTGGGCTGCCAGAGGGATGTCTGACTGCCAGCTTAGGCTCGATCCCCTGGGGAGCAGGCCTAAGCCAGCAGGTGGACATCCTCCGAGGGTCCCAGAATGCAAGAGGGTGCAGGTCAGGCTGAGGGACCCCGTGAGTGCACAAATTTTTGTGCACCGGGCCTCTAGTATATATAATATTTGTATATAATATATATTATGAAGAAACAAAAATTATAAAAAATGTTTTTCTTTTGCTCCATTTTAATTTTAAAATCCTTGATGTAGTTTGCAAAGTAAAATGCTATATAGGACTTGTCAAAATAAAGTACGTGTAAGTAAAAAAAAATTGCTATTGAATCTATTTTTTTTATAACTAAGTCATGACTGAGATTAGGCAGATGTTTGTGAAGATATGAGGCAAAAACTTGTAGCTCAACTAGCATGCAATGGGAAGACACACCTTTATTAAGCAAAATCCCTTATGTATATATAAAAGAAAGAAATATAACAGTATAAAGATTTGGGGGAAGGGTTTAGCAGAAAAAAATAAAGTTAGAATTTTACCTTAGAAAGATTAGAAAAGTAAAGCTTAACTTGTGCACAAAAATTATAAACATTTAGAGTACAATTCATAGCCATCTTTAATAGAACAAAATAGTATCAGGTAATTAGGCCATTTTGGTTAGAAAAAAGGAAATAAAAAGATTACTTAAAGATTTTTGTCCACGTGATACCAAATAACTAATCTGACTGATGTTTAATCAAGATTTTAGATTCTAAAATAGTCAAATGTATCTGGCAAAGGTTGCCATTAAATCAATTCATGATAGAGTGAGTATAGAATGTATTGTGTGTGTGTGTGTGTATTTCACTCCTGGCTAGGTGCCATAGGTTCCTTCTTCAAGAGCACACTCCCCATAACTCAACTTGCTCAACTGACAAATCATGACTATATTACCCCAAATGGTTTTCTCTATAACATATGATAAAATAGTATAAAAAAAATCACAATTAACAGTAACATTTTGTGACTTGTGACACATTAATACATTGAAGAAGCAATCGCCATCCATCTTAACAGTGTCAGCTGGGGACTGGAAAAAAAAACACCACACTTAATTTTTATGTAACAACCTTTCTATATTTTGTGATTCTGGAGACTTTGGTTTGAAAATTTAACTCAGAAAATATTCATTGAGCAGAAATACAGCATTTTAGAAAATATGCCACATCTGCTTTCCTCACTCTTATGAACATAAATGACAGGCAAAGGTACATCTGAGTTTTTATGCTTGGAGAAAGGATGAGGACGTAGATGCTCTAGTGATGGCATTGTCAAGGATCCTCAAGAGCTCTTTGTGTGCTTTTATGTTGCTTTTTTGAAATTCTGTTTTTAAATGTTCCGTTCCAAATCTTGCAAAAGTCTTTATTTTAAAATATTTAAAACTAGAAGGCCGGCGCACGAAATCCATGTGTGGGTACGGACCTTAGGCCTGGCCTGCAATCAGGGCCACCTTCCCCAGCTGCCCACATCTGGCCCTTTCCCCCACCATAACCCATCCCCGGTTCCCTGTTTGCCATCGGATGATCGGTGCCTGATGGCCAAGGAAGGGACCAAGAGGTGGTCAGTGTGCCTCATAGTGACTGGTCCAGTGGTCATTCTGGTCATTCTGCCATTAGAGTCAATTTGCATATTACCCTTTTATTATATACTAGAGGCCCGGTGCACAAAAATTTGTGCACTCACGGGGGTAGCGGGGGGTCCCTCAGCCTGGCCTGTGCCCTCTCGCAATCTGGAACCCCTCGGGAGATGTCCACCTGCTGGCTTAGGCCCTCTCCCCAGGGGTTCGGGCCTAAGCTGGCAGTCAGACATCCCTCTGGCAGCCTGGGAGCCCTTGGGGGATGTCCACTTGCTAGTGGGGAGCAGGCCTAAGCTGCAGTTGGACATCATTAGTGCTGCTGAGGAGGCGGGAGAGGCTCCCGCCACCACCGCTGTGCTGGCAGCTGTCAGCCTGGCTTGTGGCTGAGCAGAGCTCCCCCTGTGGGAGTGCACTGACTGCCAGGGGGCAGCTCCTGCATTGAGCATTTGCCCAGTGGTGGTCAGTGTGTGTCATAGTGACCAGTCATTCCCAGTCGTTCTGCTGTTAGGGTCAATTTGCATATTACCCTTTTATTATATAGGAGGATAAAAATTAAGAATAGGTAATATTAAAATCAGATTAAAAAAAAAAACCTAGGATCATAAGGTGAGTGAAAATACTATTTCTTGCCATATTTATATTTAAATGAATTTCAAAATAGTCTTACTATTGTTTTTCTTCTATCTCCTTTCCAGGTATCATTTGGAAAACAGCCTAATGTCTATTAGAACATCTCCCAATTGGCTTGATGGTTCTTGCAGAATCACAAGTCATAACAACTCACTGTGGCATTTGTAATGGTATGTGAAAATTAAAGCTTTTATTAAAAGCCAAAATTATGAGGGGAAGGGGTATCAAATTAAGTGTGAGGGGAAAAAATCCTCATATTTTAAAATCAACTTAATTGGAATTGTTTTCACAACTCATGGATGCCTCAACCAGATCAGTAGTGTAAAGGGAACACAATGGCAAGAAGGGAAGCATTTTAGGAGATTTCTTCGGAGAGAGATGTTGCAGTTTCATAAGTCTCTAGTCTCTAATATTTAAATTCCCAAGGTGGTAGGAAGGGCAATGGAGAGATACTTTCACTTAAACTCTAGTGACAAAGCTTCCATGGGACCTCAAAGAGATCTTTGCATTGAGTTCTCTACAGCTGGTTTTTGCTAATGCAAAAAACCTCTGAGAAAGTACCGCACCCGAAAAATCTAAAGTGGCCTCCGTGGCAGAATAGCCATGATTGATTTGCACTATTTCTGCATTTTCATCGTTTACTTGTATTGGGGCAGAAGATTTGCAAATAATTTTGTAGGCCATATTTGGATCACACAGAAGAAAATGCTGGCATAGGGATGCCTTCAATCCAGTACAACAAGGTTGTCCAGCCAGGTACAGGAACTCAAATAGTAAGAGGATACATATGAACTGGTTATTTACGGATGCAAAGTCACAGCATAGGATTTCATGCACCTTGATTAAGGGAAATGAATTTAGAGAGATCCAGCAGAAAGCCTCCCAAAAGCTTGTACATGCACACATAGAGACACACATATATCTACACCCCTCAAGAGAGTAAAATTTAGACTCAGAGAGAGGCCAGTTTATAACGGGACCAGTTCATATAAGACAATTGTAATTTCAGTATCACTCCTTGCCACTCTTAACCCTCTTACTTCTTCTCAGCAATGCTGAGAAGTGAGTGGACACTGTAAACTGATTAATGGGCTGGGCAGGGTGGCAAGGAAAATAAATGCAAGACAGAGAAAGAGAAGGAACCAAATTTTCCTTCCTTTCCTTTCCTAGGCTTCTAGCTAGAAGACAACACAAGTGGGGCGTGGGGGAGATCTGACAATATGTTAAATTTAGAAATTGAATGTATATATAGTGGATTGAGCATTCTAATTACTAAATTAAGGTGTGTTTCTGACTTAAAGTGACTGACAGTTCTGTCTGTGGCCTAATTGTGAGCCACAATTAGAATTGGAATTTGATCAGGTTTTGCTATGGGGTAGGACAGTTTGCTCCACTGAACACATTTTCAAAGTCAGTGAGAGGCAAAAATAAAGTTGTGCTTTATGTAAGTCAGAGGCACATTTTTTCAATATATTTGGGAATTGGCTAATGACTATTAGCACTTCCCAAAAGGCCTCTTATAATGGCTAGTTATATGGGAACTTGCTCAGCTTCATTGTGGATATCATCTGGCCCCACAATTTGAGCTGAAATTTCCTACTTCAGAATACCAATAGTAACATCAACCAAACATGATTTATCAAACTTTTTAATATATATATATATATATATATATATATATATATATATATATATAATATATTTTATTGATTTTTTACAGAGAGGAAGGGAGAGAGATAGAGAGTTAGAAACATCGATGAGAGAGAAACATCGATCAGCTGCCTCCTGCACATCTCCCACCGGGGATATGCCCGTAACCAAGGCACATGCCCTTGATCGGAATCGAACCCGGGACCCTTCAGTCCGCAGGCCGACGCTCTATCCACTGAGCCAAACCGGTTTCGGCAATCAAACTTTTTAAAATAAAAAAAAATTATATTTGTTTTACACCAGTACAATTATAGCCCATGTTCACAATAGTAGTCCTAGGGGAATAAAGGGTCCCCAAGTGAATTCTGAAGTAACAAATAAAAATTACACATTGCTAACAGTAATTAAGCAACTGGGTTGACTGTATTTCCTGTATTACAATTCATGGTAAAAAGCGGAAATTTGTATAAAGTATACAAAAAATTCTACCAATCAGAATATTTATTAATATAACAAATATATTTGTAATAATGCTTTGATGGTACTTCGGGGATTAACAAGTATTTTCACATTGTCTGTTTGAACTTATGAGCAATTTAACATTAATAAGTTAATAAGATTTTTAATGGAAGTTTCTAGAGCCATCCTGAACTCGTGTGTGTGTGTGTGTGTGCGCGCGCACTTGTGTGTAGTATGCTGTGTATGTTGATGCATATACATGTGTATGTATGCCGATGGATGAAAACACATAGGGAAAAGTTATATTCTCTATGTTTACTAAAATCCATCAGCCACATGGCTAATTTTATTTTTTATGATAATACATTTCAGAAGATTTCAATCTTCTTATTTCCCTGTCAACTTTTCAGACAAAAACACATATATTGGCTTAAAGGTGTGTGTGTGTGTGTGTTTTAATATCTCATACCTTTTGTGAGAAACACCAAAAATTATGAGAAATGTCTATTTAAAAACTGACCATAAAATTGAACCCATGTTTCGGGACTAACATTTCTAGTAAAGTCCAGGGGAACATTTTATTGATAGTCGACAACAGTCAGCATGTGCAGATAGGCTACGTAACCTTGCTACCCAGCAGGAGGAGTCTCAAGCGCTGCACACACAAATCTCTTCTCAACAATTTTAATTAGGAAATGTCTCATGACTGACAAATGCATTCATTATTTCCTTGAATGGTTCGTCAGAGTCTACATTTTTGAATCTTAGACTTTTCTTTGTGATAACGTTTGGAGTTAAATCAGAAAAACAAGATTGATATTTACCTATAATCTAACAGCAAAATAAAAGTTTGTTCTTAATTCTAAAAATGTTTTGCAAGGCATAATCACTTAAATTCATGGGAACTTTCTAACAAAAGTCATCGGTGATATGTTTGTTTGTTTATTTCATCATTGCAAAACTTGATCTTTTTGAGACACTAGAAATTCCTAGTGAGTTATACAATGGTGAAGTTCATTGAAATCCTAAAACAAATAGTGATCTCTAGGTTCAGAAAATGATATTACTCTAAGGTGAGTGAGTGGCTGCCCTAGAACTGGTTAGAGTAGAGGTCTGAAAATGTTTCTGGAGTTTAAAAGTGGTTCTTAAATTGGTAGTGTGTGTGTGTGTGTGTGTGTGTGTGCTGGTGGTAGTGAGGTTTTTAAATAACTACAATGATGAATTATCAAACAAGAATTTATGGCCTGGGTATAATACCACAATTTCAACACATAATTGGAGAAACTGTTGAATTCTAAAATCCATGGGGAAGTAGGGAAATTCCGGGATGGAAATAAGATGAAGAACAGGGCTTGGCCCTTCAGATGCCGGACAAGCAATCACATAAACATGATTTTATCCTTTGCTAGCGTATCAGCAAATTAACTTTAAACATGCTATTTGAAGAATGTGTTTTGCATAGAAAGACTGCTTCCCCTTTCTCATATCTATACTTCTATTCATAATATCAAAAAAGGGAGCATACCTTGTATCCTCTCCAAAGATAATTCATTTGTTTCCTTCTATAATATACCTTACATTAAGGAAGACCCTGAGGTGGAGAAATGTGTACCTACTCCAAATCTTACTCAGGTTGAGCCCACCTAGGAAGTATAGAAAGTCAAAATAGCAAAATGCTTAAGAGCATAGGCTTTGTGTTTGTTCCTGCAACTATCCCAACAAATGACCACAAACCTGATGACCTCAAGTGTCCAGTTTCATCATGGGACCTGTTGGAACTAGAGGTTTTCTGTTCTAGCTGCAGGCATTGATATCTTCCAAACTCAGAAAAAAAATGGATTGAGTGCTGTTTTAAAATACTTTTTAAAGATATGAAACAATGTATAAAAGTATTTTCACATGCATTCTATTTGGATATATGTATCCCAGAAGAACTAATTTATGCAGTTTAAAAACAAGTGCTGCACTAATAGAATATACGCATATAGATCAGATAGTAAGTTATCATTTTTATGTCTTCCCCCTTCTGCTGAAAATTATGATTCATGCTACAGTGAAAAATGAATCTTGGGCAAGACACCCAAGAAGATAAAAGTGAATTCAGTCTTATAAAGGGTATCTATCACCTTCTCTGATAGAGAGTATCAATTATACCTGGCAAAAATAGTTAATTTAAATTCCCTGGTCACTTAGAATTAATTTGCCTCCCTTTGATATCTCTTTTTCTTTGTCCCATAATATCCTACTTTATTCTCTGTATAGCACTATTGTTACCTTGTTCACTTACATGTCTATTTACCTGCCTCCCACTATTGAGATATAAACTGTATATGAATCTTGGTCCTATTCCTATCAGCATTCCTATCACCTAGAGCAGCACCTGGCTCAGAGAAGGCATTTAATGAATATTTATTGACTGGACAAAGAAATAAATCAAATAATTATTTTTTTAAAGTATTAATTTTACAAAATTTTGAAAAAAATTCTAGGGAGTAAAAAATACAGATTGGTGTTTTATTCTATAGAAATCTATTATTAAATCACTAATATTCCACTGATAATTTCAGTAATCATTGAGATACATAGAAGTGCCTCAAATGTACAATTTTCCTTTTTAATTTACGTAACTAATATTTAAATTCACAAGAGTCCACAAAGACTATAGGATTTATCACATTTAGTAGGTTTTCAATGAACCTTTGAGCCCAAATAAATAAATAAATAAAAATGAAATACAAAAGTCCAAGAATAATGGAGATGGGTCCTCTTTTTAAATGTTGTTGTGTTTTCTTTTTGTTTATAGAAAAGACTGAGCTGACACAAATGTCTAAGATATTTGCTTTATTTGCAAATAAAATCTCTATAGTCTTGTAGTTCAAACCACACAAATTTATCTAAGACTGAGAATTTCTACAAAACTTAAAGAATTATTTGTCAAACTAAACATTGACACTCAGTCTTCAGGTACAACTGTAGAAACTAGCTAAATGAGTGAATACACAGAGACCTTGATCTTTCTGATTCCAAGAACCACATATTATACTTTGCCAAATATAAGTTCTGTTTTGACACGTTAATCTTGTGTCATAAAATCTATTACTATTCTCCTTACTGGTAAGAAAAAAAGATAAACTAAAAATGCATTAATGTCCCTGTGTAGGAATATCAAAATGTTAATATATTTCATGTGTGAAAATCTCAAAATATTCTCATAACCGTCAAACTGCCAAAGTGAAACTATACAAATATTCCTGGAAATCTAGCTGCTATGAGAGTTGATCTCTTGCTTTGTTGAAGTGCAAAAATCAGCCAATGTCACTGATAAAATACAGTTGTCAAAGTTAGGATTATAGGCCAGACCATTCAGACACATCATTGGAACTGACACTTTTTAAAAAGAAACCAAGAATCCTTTAAATTCTATTTCAGTCCCTCTTGAAAATGTTTAATCAAAATTAGAGCAATCCAAACATATCTACTGCTTAGAATATGCAAGTTCATTGTCCTAAAATTGTCAAGTCCCTATTATCTGATATCACATCACAGGGAAAAGTAGACAGATAGCCTCTGCCATGTCCAATTTAAAGTACAAATCTTAACTCTAATTGGACAAAAAAAAAAGAGAGACAAAACAGGTGTTTTTCATTTTAGCACTTCATTTGTCACTTGTGGAAACTGTACTTTTTATCAGTAAAGGTTTGACTTATAGTGAACCTGAGGTGAGTGAAAAATCTCTTTATGCTCTCCCCCATTTCCTTTAAAAGATAGCAGACCACCATTCTTTACCCGTCATGCTGTAAATAATGTTAGTCCGTCTCTCTGCTTTTATTTTCCCTCCTTCTCTCTGATTCATTCTGCACTCTACTACTGGACTGATGCTCCTAAAATATCATTTGGTTCACATTATTCTTTGGCTGAAAAGTACTTCCTGTCTCTTACCTCTTCAGGATTTTTATCCAAGACCCTTCATTTCACATTTAAGGTCTATTATTTCAACACCTTTCACTTTTTACGTCTACTCTGTCACTATTACCTATAAACAAACCTCCTGTAGTAATGAGCTGAATGTTCTCCTCATGCTATTTCTGGAGAGTGTGATTTTGTAGCGTTTTGTTTTCATGAAATATCCTTCCCCCACTCCTTAGGACTCTTCTTTTTAAGAACTAGACAAAATAACATCTCCTCCACAAAAAGTTCGCTGGGAATACTCCTATAAACACTTCTCTTTCTCCCTGTGATTTCTCCTTACACAGATATTCTTCATTCATCATGTATTTCCTTGGGCCATCTTTGATCTTATTATTTAATGTAAATGCTTCAAACCCTTTACAGTTTTTGTGCGCTGACATGATCTCCAAAAGTAGACCATGGGTTCCTTGAAGGCAGTGGCCATTTCCTAAATCCTTTTAATCAACTTTGATAGTTAGCACATTGACCTTCATAAAATAAGGTTATAATTAGTGGTCCCTAAATCAAGGATTTCTACAGTATTTTAGAAGTAGACTGTATATATGAGGAAACTGAGGTCCAAAATCATTCATTGACATGCTCAAGGTTTGGTTTGCTTGATTATTAAAGATCTTTTCTACGTATACCAAAGTTACATTATTTTTGTTTCTTAATTGGTTGTTACTAAGCCAAGTAATGCATGAAATCCACTGACTTTAATAAAGTGTGTGTATATATACTATGAGTGTATGTATATACATATGATTATTTTTGTTTCTTAATTGGTTGTTACTAAGCCAAGTAATGCATGAAATCCACTGACTTTAATAAAGTGTGTGTATATATACTATGAGTGTATGTATATACATATGATTACATATGTGTGTGTGTGTGTGTATATATATATATATATATATATATATATATATATATCACTAGGCATAAACAACTAAAGTTTCTTTACAGATACTGATATTTCAAGGGAAACTCTAAAGATCTGAATTTTAATGATTTATAAAGTAAAAAACAATATTCAAGAATTGTGATGACAATGGGGATATTAATATTTTTAATGCACTTTTAGTGACATGACCAATATTCTAGAGAGAATCAAATATTGCAAAAGTCTCTGATTTCCTATTAAAATATTATCTTCTGCAACATAGAACTATAAACAAATAGTAGTAAATTTATGTTTTTCCATGAAAGTGGATACATAGCTCAATTTAATTCCTGTGATATTTAAAATGTAGTGGGTAATTGCAAGTTCAACTTTATACTGAAGTTTTTAATATGCTAGTATGTGAAAAATATGTAGAAATAATATTACTGAAGACAAATTAATACATATTTTTAAATCAATGGTAACTTGGGTTCTGGTTAAAGTTAGCTTGACATACATTGGATTTATCTCTTCAAAGTACTTTATCTCTGGGCAGTTTAACGTCAATGTTACACATTGTCACTTACCATCTTTCAGGATGGTTTCTCGCTCTGTGCCATCTATCTTCTGCCGGCCAATTAGGAAACTGGTGGTGTCAGCAAAGTAGATATAATTGGTTTCTGCATGAAAATCTAAAGCTCGAGGGTTTACCAGATTTTCTATGGGGATCATGTATTCATCAGCTATCTTGGTATTCAAGTCCATTCCTCTAACAATTCCTGGGCGTCCTTTCCCATAAAAAAGGAACAACTCATTCTTGGGTCCTGCAGAACGAAGATTACAAACATAAACAACTGATGCTGCCTAATCTTCTTTACACTGCATAATGCCACTGTTTAATTAACTGGCACAATTAGCGTTTTTAAAATTCAATACCAAAAATTAAACTCTAAAATATGCCAAATGTATCTTGATGCAAGAAGGCCAGTTAACTGCATTACTTTAATTAAAACAGAAATTACTTCTGTGAATGGGTTATATTTAGTTAATTTTTTTGTCTGTGTCAGTATAGCAAAAAAAAAAAAAAAAAAAGAAAGATCATTGGAAAGCTTGTAACTGTAAAATGGACATTTATCAAAACATCCGGCACATTTAATTTTACAATTCATTATAATTTATCTAACACGTTTTGCAGATACCAATTATAGAATCCATGATGTTTGACAATGCTAACACTTCAGAATAGATAAAACACTCTCCCCACCCCTCAGAGTTTGCATCTACAAACTGTTAGAGGTAAACAAAGCACTCGCACAGCATCACATACTTGCATGTGAATATGTGACAATTATTTAATCATGTGATTTATATTTTTAAGAAATTAAATCAAATGCCAGTTACAGCATCACTTTTTTCTTTGCATCTTAATTAATATGTTAGAGGTCAATGCCAGTAACTCTGATGTGCAACACTGCCGTTATCAAAAACAAAACAAAATAAAAACAAAAGCCCAAGATAGAACTGCCTCCTGAGTTAAAATGCCAAAATCAAGTCAGCTCTTTGTAGAGTGAACTAACTCCTTCAGACTTTCATATAAAAACATATGCAAGGTTCTCCAATTGCTAGGGCACCCGATACTTAATTTAGTCTATATAATTTTAAAGGAATTACTTTATATGAAAGGGAAAACATACTGTTTTATTTTAAAATGGAGGATACAAATGACTCAATTATATTTGAATAGCCAGACCATGAGATTTTTAGTAATATGTCTGAATTATAGAAAATTTGAAAAAAATGAAAACTAATAACATATAAACACACCACCCTCAATATAAACTATATAATTCTCTATATTTTCTTTGTTTTTAATTAATGTTATTGAATATTAAACATATGTAAGCAAATTTTATAACATTTCAATATATATAGAATAAAAATAAAACAAATCTCACTTATCTAGTACATATCTTAAGAATGTTCCCAGAACATGGGAAGACATGCACATACCCCAATTCTATCCCAGAGACATTGATAGCCTAATTATTGAGTTCATAATGCACTTTGTAAAAGTTTTAGACAAATGCATGTATTTCCCCAGAGTAGGTTGTATAACTTTACGTGTTTGAATTATATGTGTGAATTCTCATATGAATTCATTTTATTCTTCTTGTATTCTTGATATTCATCCATGGTTGTAATCATTGTTCATTCATTTTCACTGCTGTTTTCTATTCCTTTGTGTGACTATTTCAGATTTAATTTATCTAGCTAGTTTTCTAATTAACACTTATATAGAAGGGGGCACTCCATTTTTATATGCTACTTTTGTTATTATATCTTAGTATCAAAATTATGTTCTATGTTGATTATTTTAAGGCTTACATTATTTCAGTATGATCAGAATAATACATGATAATTTGCCAAACCACTCCCAGGTTGGTTTTATCTTTTTTATTATTATCATAATAATGAGATAAGCATCTTTTTCAACCTACTAGTTTATATATTTTCTTAGATGATCTCTTAATATACATTTCCAGAAATCTAATCACTGGGTGAAGAACATTTACATCCTCTTCCTCACTGTCCTCAAAGTCTCTCAGCGTCTGAGCATATTTTAAATAATGTACTAGGTTATTTAAAAGTAGTGCATATTATTTGAAAATTAATAGTCTTGAGTATTTTCTACCAACTTTATATGCATACTTTTCTTTAATAAAGTATAGATCTATTATATATGTATTTTAGTATCCGATTTTTAAAAACATTAATATTTTGTTGCATCATTAAAAAGTCTTCAAAACATTCATTTCAATGGCAGCATCTTGTTTGCTACTAGAGAGGCAATATAACATAGTCAGCTACTTATCTACTGTTAGAAATTAGATTGTTTCTGAGTTTGTATTATTATTGTAAATACTTAAATAAATTTCTTCAGTCAAAAGTGGGATAACTTGTTAAAGGGTAGTAAAAGGATAGTATTAGCTTTACATTTTTTAAAATGTATTGATATCTTTACAATAGTTATAACAATTTCCAATTCTATTATCAATGCATAAGAAGGCTGATTTTCTCATACTCAGTCTTGCTAACATTTATTTTTGCTTTCATTTTTAATAGATGTTTTAACTGGTAATTGGTAAACCTGGTATTTTATTGATTTAATGTATGTGTGTGTGTACCTGTGTGCATGTATATTTTAAATAAGAATGGTAACTCTTTTCCCTTGTTTTCTTTAATCATTTCTTTTAGTCATTCAATACCTACTTTAAAGTTTTTTTCTACTGTGTTTTCCTGTATTATAGACAACTGAAAACTGAAAACATTTCACAGGTGGTCATATAGCCATAGTACCCCAAACAGATGTATGAGCTGAGGTTTGGAATATGGAAATGAGGCCATCTTTTGCTGATCTGTTGGTGCTCATCCAATGGAGAACTCGAGTTTTTCCACAGTGACCTTCTCCCCTTGTGTATATCAAAGGCAAGACAGAGGGTGTCTTTTTGTTTTGTTCTGTGATGTTTTGCTTGGTTTACCAGTAGGGTACTATTGGTTGTTACATGTTTCTGGAGCTAACAGCTGTGGTGCAAGCTTCCTGATTCCTGGATCTCAGCTCAGAGGATGTGTTTCTGAATTTACCATTGCCATTGGTGGCATCCTGATGCCCTAGCTTCTGATTTTGGCAGATGTTCCAGCTTTAAGCCAGGTTAGTTTGATGATGGTTTTTGAACAATGTTCTGAATTCTAGAATCTGCTGCTTCAGGCTTTTTAATGATTTTGTAAGCACCTGTTTGCATTTGACTCTCTGTGTTTAAAATACCTAGGACTATTTATTTTCATATAAATGTTCCCTGATTGACACTAAATTAGGGATGATTGAAACTTATGAAACTCTGATCTTACACTTCTCCCCCAAAATGTGTGCATATGCATGTATGATTTTATTTTTACATGACATGCCATAACTTCCCAAGTCGTAACCAGGACAGTTTAAAGTTTGGTTATACACATATGTACACACACACACACACACACACACACACACACACACACAACTTCTATCTTGAGACTTCTGACACAGACCCTCAATTTTCCAGAGGATTTACTGAACATGAGATCTGTCATCTCTACATACCCAACATTTTATATACAATTAGAAATAAAACAAAATACTAAAATGCACGTTTTATAACCGTTGAGCCTCTTGGTTCTAATTTAAAAGTATTGGCTGACCGGCGTGGTTCGGTGGTTGATCATCTACCTATGAACCAGGAGGTCATGGTCTGATTCCCTGTCAGGGCACGTGCCCAGGTTGCACGCTCAATTCCCAGTGTGGGGTGTGCAGGAGGAAGATGATCAATGATTCTCTCCCATCATTGATGTTTCTGTCTCTCTCTCCCTCTCCCTACCTCTCTCTAAAATATATATATATATATATATATATATATATATATATATATATATACTTCTATATATTAATATATATATACTTATATATATTTATATATATATATATATTTAAAAGTATTAGTACTACTAATTCTGTTTATACTTAAAACTATAACCACTTTAGTGGTCTCATTTCATAGTTCTCAGCAAGCACATGACAAAAAAAAATTAGAAAATATGGCAGGACAGTGACCAAAGAGAGACAACTGATAGAAATAAAAAGCCTTGCTATGACAAAATGAAGACAAATGGACATTATAAAAAGCAGTCATCATACCTTTAAAAATTATGGTATTTGGGGACATTTAAAGAGCAATAGTAGCCATGTAGACACCATTTCTAAAAGAGCCATTCTACTATATATGATTGTAAAGGCCCCCAAAGACCTTAACTAATTTCTGTGAAAAAATGTAAACTTAAAAAAGTCATTTATAAAAAAATAGCTTATTTAAATAAAGATTAACTAAATTGCTCTAGCATATTTCAAGAATAAAATGAAGATATATCTAGTAGAAGCTTTTAAATAAGATTATTTAAAAATATGAATTAGCAAAGCTCCATTTACCTGGAAGATTAAATAATAAAATTAATTTCACTTCCCAGTGATACTAAATAAGGTGAACCACTGCTTTGTGTAAATTTCTGTTGACCTAACCAACATACCTCTTACTAGTAGAAGCATCTTTTTTTTTTTTTTTTACTAGTAGAAGCATCTTGGTTCAGATAAGAGAAAATCTGGTCAACCACTGATTTGAGCTTAATAGACCACAAACATTCTTTAAGGAATAAAGGGAAGGGTCTTTCTAAAGGTCTTTACTAAAGTATATTTCCAGGACATCCTTAAATTTAGTCACTCTACAGCCCAATTAGTTTTCTCATTCACATTGTCAAACACACACACACACACACACACGTGTGCACACACATTCACAAACACATGCACAAAACACTCAATACTGATTTTGAGAAAATTGACTGCCACATATTTGCAGTCAGATTTCACTTGGTGAAGTCATCCATGTTATTATGGATGTTGATGCTGCTAATTAATACTGTAAACCCTATTCTGTAGCAGTAGCTGTTGGCAAATGTTTGATTTTGACAACATACTTTTGCATGACCTGCCATCACTTCCCAAGTTGAAGCCAGTCCTGCAGCGACAGGTCCGTGTTTTGTAGCTGCTGCTGAGCAGACAGATGTGCGAACATCCCCCTGGCGTTCCATATGGATCCACTTCACATGCATGGCTTCTGACTGCAACAAATAGAAACAGTATACTTGGAATTCTCCAAAGACAAGATAATTATGTGTATCAGTATGCGGAATTGTTTTACAGTATAAGAAGACTAATCTTAGCAAAAAAAACCCCAAAAAACCCACACACACCCAAATACCAAACTATTTAGTACCAGAATCAATGAGAGAGTGTAAACTCCATAGAAAAGAGGTAGGGATTTGCAAAAATCCTCCTTTGACTACATTTAAAAAGTAATTCTGAGATATAATATGCTATTATATTAAACTGTTTATATATAAGCAAAATTAAACTAACTATTTTGGTGTATGCTTATTGTATATATATATAAAATATAAAAGGTATGGTAAAAGTATCCCAGTTAGGTTGTTAAGTATAAAAAGGATTTTTTCATAATAAACCATAATTATCTAACCTAAACTAAAGGTAATTCAGTGATTATCTTTACTGAAGACATTGCCGTTTTGAGAACTCTCTTACAAAATGAATTGGTGTGTGTGTGTGTGTGTGTGTGTGTGTGTGTGTGTGTGTGTGTAACTGAAATTGCCAAAAGGAGGAGGCTGAGTTTGCATGTGGAGATAGAGGAATAGAAGGTCATTTTATAAATGTTGAAGCTACAGAATAAGAAAAAAGAACAGGAAAAGCACCATATGGAGAGGATGAGAAACAGAATGATGAGTCAAAGAGAAAGGGCCGTCGTAGGAAAATGTCAGTAAGATTTTATGTATTATTGTAATTATACTGATTTTTGAGCATCAATTACTTGGAATTGCAATGAATAACATGGCAATTTTCTTTTCATAATTAAACTGCTACACTTTTAGAAATTGTGCCACAATTTTTTGTATTCACTCAATTTTATCTTTTCAGTGGGACTTCCTCTGACCATTTAATATCAAATTGTAAACCAGCCCTATCCCTGACACTCATCATCCTTATGGGCTTAATTTTTCTCATATGTTAATGTTCAGATAATTATAGTGTTAATTTGAAGGATAAAAAGATGATGAAAAGTTTTGTTGGTGGCCTTTGTATTTTGTATTTTTCTATACTAGAGGCCCGGTGCATGAGATGTGTGCACTAATGGGGGGCGTGGTCTGTGGGGATAGGCCACTGAGGGAGTGCTTCTCATCTCTGTCTGCCGAGCAGCTGTGGACCCGCCCTCTGAGGGTCTGCTCCCTGTTCCGGCATCTTCCGTGGAGCAGGAGCACTTGCCTCTCCAGGGGACCCAGTTGGGGCCGGGGCAGGGACAATAGCACTGAGTAGACCTCAGTCCCATGGCAGCCATGAACCCACCTCCCAGTCTCCAGGATCAGCTATGCAAGCACTGTAGCGTGACCTGGGGCATCTGGAAGAGGTGGCAGGAAGTGAGGAGGAGGAGCCTGGGGTGAGGAGGTGATGATTGCAGCCCAGGTTTCTGCTCCTAGGCCCAGGGTTTGCAGCAGGAGCAGCCACTTATCCCAGTCAGCCAAGCGGCACTCCCACTGTGGGAGTGCACTGACCACCAGGGGGCAGCTCCTGTGTTGAGCATCTGCCCCCTGGTGGTAAGAGCACATCATAGCGACTGGTCGACCGGTCATTCTGGTCATTCTGCCATTCTGGTTGTCCCACCATTCAGTCGTTGGGCTTTTATTATAGAAGATGTGATTTAGCCTAAAATGTATTCATGAATAAGCATCACTAACCTACTATGCAAAATAACTAGTTTGTGTTATTGACAAATACGAAGAAACACTGCAGTGTAGTCATTAAAAATTATTTTTAATAAATATGCATAAAAAACACCTTAGGATGTTAAGTCAAAAGACCCCAATGCTTGCAATAAAACTGAACCAGTACTGTAAGAAAATAACCTGATTTGAAATTTCTCTCCAAAATGATACTAAAAAAACTCTTAGTATCTTAGCATCTGGGTTTCCTGACTACATGCCTGATGACTGAAAGCTCCTTCCTGAATCTAAATCTAGCTCTCATTTTAACTTTATGCTTGTAGAAACGATTCACCAGGAACTGAACAATTTGTCATTTAAACTTGAGAAGGGAGCTCTATCCATTGTGTCAAGCAGACATGTGCACTTTTGTTAATCAAAACAGAGAATTTATGATTTTCCCACTTTAGCATAATACAAAGGCACAAGGACCATAACCATCTAATTCACCATCATGAAGTCTATGAAGATGTCTGGCATCTTACCTATAGGTTGAGTTCTTTTGTGATAGATTCGGAGTCCTCGAGCATTTTCCATTTTAATGAATGAATGCATATCTGTGGCATTAAATCGGTTTATCCTTATGATGTTGAAGTTATCAGAAATGGTTGCATATAAATAGTCTTCAAACACAGTTATACCATAAAATTGTCTGACCTATAAAGAGGGACAAACATAACTAGATTTTTAATTATGCTGCTTTCAACTTCAAAGAAAAACAGATTGCTATGTACTAGTCTGAACAATTCCCTTCGTAGCAGAGTCACATCATATTATTGTTCATTTACTCTCAAAAAAGTCAACACTGTACTCATTTAAAAAATTAATCTGAGAATAAAACATACAGTAGTGGATAAAGCAGTTGCAAATGCATGGGAGAAAATTTCATTCAGGTTTCATTAAGAAAACATGCTCAGTAGCTACTTTTTGAAAGCTAGCAAGAACCAAACCTTTAAGTCTATTCATTAATATGCATATGGCACTGGTATAAAATTGGAGGTGCTTTTATGGGCTTTTTGCTCATATAGACATGGATATGTAGAATCTTCAAAAGCATAGCTCTGTCTGTGAAGGAACTAATGCTAAGGTACTTTAAAAAATTCATTTTATAAGTTAAAAATCCCATTTTAAAAAAATCCCAAGTTACGATTAGATTAATACTTGCCCAGCATGGAAATAATAAATGATGAAATCACATATTTGGAATAATTGTAAAGAAAATGTCATCATTTCACTAAGAAATCACATTCTTTCTAAAGCCTATTCATAATGGAAATGGAACTGTTTGCTTGAAAGTAACAATGTTTATTGCTCTCCATGACGCTTTAATAGTGGAAATATCCTCCTTGGTAGGGGTCTTGGAGACTGTGGGGAAGAATAGAAATCTTGAAGTCAAGGAACATTTCCGGTAAAATAGAGAAATAATGAGTATACTGGTTTTCCCCTTAAAGGCACATGCTAGGCCTTTGGGTATGCCTTGTGTTACACTTAAATTAAAATGATTCTGGCTCAGGATATGGTAGAGCTGTCAATTGATTTTCTGTAGAAATTTTGATACAAAAGCATTTGTCACTATACTTTGGTAACATATTGTATTTTGGAACACTTTTAGTAGAGATTTATAGTTAAGAGAACTTGAGAAACTATGTATGGTTTGACTGTAAAAATATTTCTAGAACATATTATAATTTTTTCTCTTTTAATCAGGAAATCTTGTTAGTTTTGTATTTTAAGCAAAATCATTGGATTTTTTTATTTCTCAAGCATCTATGATTCAGCATTACTATTTCTGATCTTCTCATGTGAGACATGAGTAGAAGAAGATTGTATGTTGTTGTTTTTTTGTTTTGTTTTTTTACCATATCTCATTTCTTCATATCTAGGCTAAAAGTGAAAGAGTAGAATTAATGGGTTGAATCATTCAATGATAAAGTGCAAATAATCTTTTTTTTGTTAGCGTAAGTTTATGTGTGTTTGTGTGAGCATGCATGTATATACTAATATATTTTCAATATAGCTGACATCATATTAACTAAATATACCTATGGCCCAATTTTGCTCAGGGAATTTTTTTTTTTCTATAGAAATTACAAACCTTTCATTACCATCATTCTGATGCATGTTTGGCTCAAAATTTGGGGCCAGTCATCTAGGAGTGTATGGTTGTGATATACTCACATTACACTCTACATAACTGACAATCCACATCCCATGACTACCGAGGGGGCATTTGAATTCATCAGAGTAGAAAACATGTTCACAATAATAGGATCAAATTTTACTCACTGTCTCCCTGCCTGCCTTCAGAAGGGTCTGCTCCCCATAAAGTAAGTACACGTTGCCTGCTCTGTTAACTACTCCCAGTAGAGGTGGAAGGAGCTTAGAGTGGTGAACAGACCATTCTTCCTACGGCCCAAATTCTTCACAAATGTATCTGTTGGATTACAGAGTGGCCAACTAATTTACATGTCAGATTACTTAGCGGCAGGCCAGCAAAACCAAACAATACAAAGGAAAAAGTAAATGGACAATAAAAATTTCAGACATTCAAAAACTTTATAGTCATGGAGAAAATAATTTGAATTCCTTATCCTTGTTTAAAAATTTAATTATGTATAGGTAAAAAAGCAGGTCCATCATAACCATTTTAGGACAGTTGAAGGTGAGAAATATCTGGCCTCAACTCTAATATTGGAAACTTTATTTATTTATTTATTTTACCACCCAGATTAGTGCATGTGTTTATTTTCCAAGGAAAAGGAAAGAATTTCATTGTCAAAAGTTAATTAGAAAGGAAAAGTAACCTAAAGGGATAATTACAGAATATTTTTGCTTTGCATTGCGAAAGAAAAAGATTCATTTTGCTAGAATAAGATTCTCACATGAAATTAGTGCAATAAGTGAGGTAAAATTGAATTTGAAAAGCTCTACTACTGAATAAGGCTCATTTCAATTTAGAGATTTCCTGTGAGGTGTTTACTAACTGTTATTTGAAAAAATAATCTTGTAATCCAGCAAGGGAGAAACTATACAGTTTTGACTATCTGTATAGTTTTTAAATTCTGTGAAAATTTTGAATTCAGTGAAAATTTATTTCAAAATTTTTACAGAAATCTCATTTTAGAAATATTTGAATATACCAGAAGGAAAAATTTAATCCAACGTATTAAAGCAGCAGTTCTCAACCTGTGGGTCGCGACCCCTTTGGGAGTCGAATGACCCTTTCACAGGGGTCGCGTAAGACCATCAGAAAACACATATTGAATATATAATTACATATTGTTTTTGTGATTAATCACTATGCTTTAATTACGTCCAATTTGTAACAATGAAAATATATCCTGCATATCAGATATTTACATTATGATTCATAACAGTAGCAAAATTACAGTCATGAAGTAGCAACAAAAATAATTTTATGGTTGGGGGTCACCACAACATGAGGAACTGTATTAAGGGGTCGCGGCATTAGGAAGGTTGAGAACCACTGTATTAAAGTAATGCTTTTGGAAGCAGGCATTTGCTTTTGTTAGCAAAATATCTCCAATGACACATGGAACAAATCCTAGTTTGTTGTTGTTTTTTTTATAAATAAACTACTTAAATTAGTGTTTAGTAAGCGGGCCACAACATCTGTCATATTTTAGTATTTTCCTTTCTTACTAATCTAGCATTTTTGTTTTGGTTGTTTGGTGTTCCTGTTTTATTTGCGTTGTTTTTGTTTTGTTTTCTGTGCTTTGTTGTTAATACGGGGAAGGAAACAATGAGAGGCATACCCAATACACAGAATGCACTGTGAAAAGAACATTCTCCCATCCAGGAAATACATCATACTTTTATGACCCATTGAAGCTTAACTTCATAAGGGATTTTCAACATTGAGATTTGGGGCCTTCTTCTTACTGTGATGACATGCATTTTATTACCTTAGCTGTATTTTCTAACAAAATTATACTTACTTGTCTGCCTTGAGTAATAGTATGTCTGTTCTTTCCTTGGTAGTCCACCACTTCCACGTAGTCCAAGTAAAGATCTACCCAGTAAACCAATTTGTTGACTAGGTCTAGTGCCAGTGCAGCTGGCTGCTCTGTCTTGGAATCAATTATCCTTGTTCTGTTCATGCCATCCATGTCACACCGCTCCACTTTGGCCACATTCCCGTAGTCCGTAAAGAAAAGTTTTCTGTTGAAAGAAAACTAAATGTTAAAGTCGAGGAGGGAGAAAAGCATAGTCAATAGAACCATCTGTAAAAAACAGAACTTTTCCTTCTAATTTACTTCACTGGTTACAGCTGTTAGCTTCCCATAACCATTTACATATAATATCACTCATAAACAGAGAAATCTGTTAATGAATATTGCGGGGCATAAGGGAGCAGGTTAACCAACAACTGTAAAATTTCTCCAAAATGAGTGATTATGGTGGGTTTATTTTCGTATTAGGGGAAATGTTTCTTTAAGCCTCATAGAGCCCATACACATACAGCACAGAAGATGCACGCAGCCCGTTTGGTACAAGCTTGTGCAGCGAGCCCAGTCACCAGGCCAGGGCACGTGAGCTATCAGGCTTTATCTTCAACCTGCTTTTCAAATTGGCTGGTACTGTCTGTCTCCTATAAAGGCTATTATGTGGAGCTCAAAGATGCTACGAGTGGTTGTGAATCGCAAACCTGCGATGGAATTAAGCAGATGGAAAAAGCAAATGTGTTGTTTGTAGCAATGGAGATAAAACATACATAACTCCCCCAAAACCAATCCCAAATTCTTCCAAATATTCCCCAAACAGAAAATTTCATGAAAGAAATGTGGGCCATTTCTCCTCATTTTCTCCTTCTGCATCTAGAAGAAAAGGCCGAAAAGCAATGTTGACCTCTGAGATAAAAATAAACAAACAAAAAACCAAAAACCAATTCTTCCATGAAGTACTAACAGTGTCTATCAAAGGTTGAAATACCTCCAGCACTTGTGTCTAATATTTAATTAGTATTCTGTACGTTTAGTAAACACAAATCAATTTCAGTTAGGCTGACAATATTTTAACAAGATTACCTATTCATGAGACTAAATTACATTTGTAAGTAGAAGATCATTTGCCTTGACGTAAATACAATCTTAAGAATAATCTGATTTACAGTGACTGAGCAATATTAAGATTACCTAGAGTACAGAATATTTGATTTTACAAACTCGGTGAATTAGTTTTTGGTTACTTTTCTCAACATCCTTGTATTATCTAACAGCATGGGGTATCTTCCAAACTTAAAAATATTATTTAACTTTAATTTAGCTCTTTCTGCTATGGGAGGCTTTGACTAATTGTTAAACATTAATGCGCACTATTCTGTGATAGAGCCAGGTTTTATCATGAGTATATATTTCACCTAATGTTCTTGAAAGATCCATTTATCACAGTAAGTTAAAAATTATTTTTCATCTGGCATTCCATTCAGCTGAAGAGCTTTCTATTCTAGTGAGAAGTAAGTAAAAGAGCATATGGTGCTGTTTTATTGTCATGCTAAATGCTCAAACCTCTGTTCCTAAGCATCTCTCTCTCTCTCTCTCTCTCTCTCTCTCTCTCTCTCTCTCTCTCTTCTTGCTTCCATTTTACATCTCCTCTTTCTTAATTTTCTTATAGCTATCTCAAGTCAGGTTGCTATAAGGAGTACCCAGTTTCTCTCTCCCTTTCTGTAGAATACTGCCCATTATTCCTGTTATCTGAGGCTCTCTTTCTCACCCTATACCAAATGCATCTTCTTTTATAAGTTTCTCTTTTAACTTGTCCATTTCACAGAACTGAAAAAATGCTGATGTGCAGGTAGCCTGGCTTTGGACACAGAGCGTTGGAGGCTCTGGCACACTATGTTTAGTGTGACATATACATACATATAGATAGATAGATGATGATAGATAGATAGATAGATAGATAGATAGATAGATAGATAGATAGATGATAGACAGATAGATAGATGATAGATGAAAGATAGATAGATAGATAGATAGATAGATAGATAGATGATAGATAGACAGATAGATAGATGATAGATGAAAGATTAGATAGATAGATAGATAGATAGATAGATAGATAGATAGATGATAGATAGCGATATGAAGCTGGTGATTGTAACTATACATGCTGATGAAGAAAAAAGGTGAGCCTGGATAAATAGAGAATTCTCTGAATCACCTGAGATGACTTAATCAGAGGTGACATCAAAGGAAAATAGAGAAGAATGCCAAGACAAGTTCCATGGAAGCATGCTGTTAGAGAAAAAAAGAGCAAATAAGTAAGATCAGAGGTTATGGTCAAAGAAATAACACTGAATCTCATAGAAGTCTAAGAGAGAAAAGTTCCAGGATAAAGGACAGGGTGTCAGGGTCAATCACTTCATAAAATAAAGGAAAAAAAAAAGAATATAGATTAAAAAGATGCCCCTGGATTTGTTTTTTCTTAAAATACTAGAAATTGCGGCACTTCTATTTGAGAATTTTAATTATAGAAGAGTGGGCCAGATGATGATGAAGGAGCTTAAGAAAATTTAAATTATTTGGCCAAGGTTTTCATTGATATTGACCTACTATTGTAGGAATGATGCAGCGGTTCTTATATGTATCCCAGGTCATAATATAAATGGCTGAATAAGTTTCAACCAAAGCATGGGGAAAAGTATAAATATAAGATTAATCAACATTTTACTGTTTTAATGAAAGTAAAATCAAAAGACTAGGAGGCCTTTGGGTATGTGAAATGGCACTGAACTACAAGAGACAAAGAATCACCAGCAGACAGCAGATTAACTAGTGCCCGGTGGAGACATAAAATATTTTTACACTAAAATTGAATCTTTACACCAAATTGAACCTTCTCAGACTTCAGTGATGAGCTCTGTTCACTTATAATTGAAATACAAGAAATGGAAGAGTTCTCCAAAGAATAGCACTGAAACCATAATATTGCTAGCATCAAGTACCCATGGTCACATGATTACATAGATGTGTCTTTGATTGTTTGAGTACATTTAATTTTATTTAAAAATGTCCTACTATAGTTATAGAGGAATGTTCCATTCTCAGGGCATTCTTTAATTGAGGGACTACAGTGAATGGCTGCATTATAATTAATAAACAAAAGCTAAAGTTTTAAATGATCTAAATTCTTTATTTCATTTGTAATGAAAGTGTAGCTTGACTGAAAATTACTCTTTTCTTTCATATAAAATATATTTCCAAATCTGAAAAAAAGTTAGTGTTCATTGAACCCCTTTACCTCATTGACCCTTATAACTATCTATGTAATAGAAGGGGCAGATTATTTTTTTAATACATTTCTTATTGATATCGAGAGGAAGGAAGCAGGAGAGAGAGATAGTAACATCAATGATGAGAGAATCATTGATTGGCTGCCTCCTGCATGCCCCGCACTGGAGACCGAGCCCACAAACCAGACATGTGCCCTGACTGGGAATCAAACTGCCCACTCCTAGTTCATAGGTGTGTGCTCAACCACTGAGTCATGCTGGCCAGGCAGTAGCAGATTATTTTTATTTCACAGATGAAACAGGCTCAAAGTCCACATGGTAAGCCACTGACAAAGCCCTAACACAAATGATTTGTCATGTATTTATTTTTAAATAATGATTTTGAATAATTTGAAATTTACAGGAAAGTTGTAAGAAAAGAATAAGTGCCCATACCCTTCACCTAGATTCACCAGTTGTTTACCTTATCCCTCAGGCTATTGCTAGTACTGTCTGCACCTCTTGACAGTAAACTGCAGACATGACCCTTTACAACTAATACCTCAGGCTGCATCTCCTAATTGCAAAACATTTTCTTGCATAACCACAATATACATATCAAAATCAATACTTTAAATACTGACACAATACATCATTTTTACTCAAGTTTTGCCTGCTGACCAATAATGTTCTATATAGTAAAATTTCCACTTTTTGTTCTGATTCAAAATCCAATCCAACATCATCTATTGCATTTAATTGCCTTTTCTCTATATATACTCCTTTAATATTGAACAGAAAGCCTTCCAGTTATTCATGATGTTACCATTTCTAAAGGGTAGATATGAGTAGTTTTGAAGAGTATTCCTAATTTGAGGTCTTTTTTTTTCACAAGTAGATTATGTTATGCCTTTTGTACTGAAATGCAATAATTTTGTAATTTATCGTCACTGCCCCTGGGCTTAGAAACCTTGGGTAAGCCTGTGCTGTATCCCAGAAATCCCATGAAAAGAAACACAGATGGTAGTTCGGAATCTCAGTTATTCTATCTAATTCACTGTTTATGAACATTTAACTCTACTAGCCTCCAGGGTCCTCAGTCACCCTTTCCACATCTCTTCTCCCCAGGATCCAAGTATATCATGTTGCTTCTAGTATAGCAGGGCCCCAAGTTCAACGCTCTGCCTGTGGATGGTGAGATCATTCCCAGATCTATCCCAAACCCCATCCCCACAGGACTGTGACACTGACGTGTCTTCTCTCCCTGTTCTCTCCTGTGGCATCAATTATCTTTTATTCTCTAGCATCAGGGAGAAATTAAATTGAGATTGCTATTCCCTTGTTCTTCACTTATTTTTGAATGTCATTCCATTTGATTCACATTAAAAAAACAAATAAAAGAAATTCAACTATATCCCACCTACTGTCTCCATTTCTAAGATGTTTAATTATACACACACACACACACACACACACACACACACACAAGCCCATTGACAGAATGGCCGAATGACCAGAACAACCAGTTAACCAGTTGCTGTGACGTGCACTGACCACCAGGGGGCAGACATCCAATGCAGGAGCTGTCCCCTGGTGATCAGTACACTCCCACAGTGGGAGCGCTGTTCAGCTGACCAGAATGAGTGGCGGTCTCACAGTGGGAGCAGCTGCTCAGAGGGCAGGACCATAGCCACTCAGTTGACAAGGATGAGCGGCGTTCCCACAGCGGGCGGATCCCCGCAGGCCATTCCCCTCATCAGTCCACAAATCTGTGCACTGGGCCTCTCGTTTGTTCATAAAGAACAAAAAGACTTCTTTCAAACTTTCAGTTATGCATCCTATTCACTATTCTTATAATTCAGCATCTGTAGTAAATAGTTTATCATTTTGGCTTCCTTATTTCATCAGATATGGGAAACTGATTTTATCTGACATTTTTGTTGATTATAAAAGTAGCCCTGTTTTACTATAGAGATATCAGATTTATACAGTTGAAGATAGTAAGAAACTTTGGGTATTGTTGGCAAACTTGCCTGACATAAATCAAAAGTCACAAAGGGAGCACTCAGAGACAGTGATAGAGCACCATGCCTACAGTTATGGCTCCCATCATCCCCACACACTAAAGCAAACCGATTCTTACACACACTGACATCTTAAAATGTGTGTTTTTTAAGCTGATAAAAATAAGACTTAACTGTTGCTAGAGATATTCATTTTAAATGATGTATTTTTGTGGTTTTGTACTTTGTCAAAAGGACAAAGGTTAATTTAAACACATCAGAGTCCAGTCCACATCCTTTAACTCCATAGTCCACCCTGGTTTCCTGTCATCATTCTTACTCCTAACATTTTGGACATAGTTTAATGATGAAATTTAGAAACTTTGAGGGCTCTCACAATGAAATCCCCTACTATTCATTTTATCTGTTTTAAAATGAGGTTACATAAGATTTTGAAGAGGAAGTAGATGAGAGAAAAATGAGACATAAAAGTAGGGGTCATATATTGCCAGATTTTTTAAAAATCATTATTTGATTAAGGCTTGTAAACCCTGCATGTTTATTAATCATGTGATGATGTAGATAACTGTATTTCTTTACATTTTAGAAAAATGATATATATTTTTCTTAGCAAGAATTGCATTAGGAAGTTTACTTTTAAGTCTTGTTTTTGAAATCAACTTATTATCTACATGACATCAACAGTAGTACAATTGTATTTTTTCTTCCATTGTGTATACAAAAATTAAAAAGAAAGCACTTTTCAAATTATATAGAGTAATTAAAGCATATTCAAAATTAAAGTAAGAATATTAAATATTTAGCACTGTAATCCTAAAATGCAATTGAAAATCTTAAATATTAATCAATCTTTGGAGTCAGAGGTTTAAATTCAAGTTATATTAGCTCCCATTAGTTAAGGGAAGTGCATAATAAACAAACTATTTTTTCTGTCTAGTCAAGAACGTTCAATAGAGTTACTTACTGATTTATACTTTGGGGGGTTTTGCTTTCTTTGAACACACAGAAATTCAACTTGACATACAGACTCCTGCTCTCAGCCAGTTATTCTATATTCTGGAATCGTTCCTACTAATGGTTTCCCTGAAAGTGTACATGTATTAGATATGTCAGTCAGTGTGGCTGACCCATTCAACATCTATATTTCTCTAATCCTACCCCACCAGTTCCTGTTCCTGAGATGAGCAGCCCTATGTGTCAATATCATCCCTGCCCTTCCTGTTTACAGATAATTAGACTGAGGAGGAACAGATAATACAAATGAAACCAGATCATAGCCTGAGCTAAATCACTGGGACCCTTTCTCTCAAAAATCTAACCTAAAAAGTGTGGAGCTCAACTAGTGGGAAGTTGTGCTAACATGGTTAAGGTGAGCAGGTGGGATGGGAGTGGAGATGGTAAGAGAGGAAGAGTACCTGAGCACAGTGCAGATGCAGAAGTTGGTTAGGGAGCCATGAGACAAAGAGATGGAAGAAAGGAACCATGGCGTACTTGAGTGAGGAATTCACTGCCAATAGCATTCAGAATAAACCCGCACATTCTTAACATTATTGACAATGGTGAGCATGACCTAGTCTCTGTATGATTCCCCCACTGTGATACCTTTGCCAGTGGTATCATTCTATGTTTCTAATACCTTGGCCATTTTTCAGTTCCTTAAACAACTCATGTATATTCTTCCATTCTGCATTTCACATATCCTGTCCCCCAGTTTGGAATGTAATTTTTGCCATGCTATTTCAATCTTGGCTTTAATTTTCAACCAAAATGTCAATTCCTGTGAAGACCATTCCTGCTTTTCCAATATCAATTAGATCTTCCCGATATAATCTCATGGCATCTGCATTTATTATAACATCCTTCTTTATTTTACTTGCATAAAACTGATACAGACACACACTGCATCCACCCAAAGATGATAATATGTTTAAGATACGTTTACTAAGTAGACTATAACCTCCTAGGAAACAAAGGCCATGTCTGCTTTATTCAGCATTGCATGCTCAGAACCTAACCATGTGTCTGTCCATGCTCAGTTCTGTGTGCGTGTGTGTGTGTGTGTGTGTGTGTGTGTGTGTGTGGGCTCTGGACTGACTTTCTCATACTGGATAATACAATCTAGGACTCAGACTTCAGATTAAATTAAAGGTGAAACACATATGGATAAGGCCAGTCTAGCATAGGAAAATTGTTAAGTCTGATCAAATAATTGAATCGCTACTCCTTTCCATGAGAACTGACCTTTAGACCACTTCACAACAGACATTCCCTTTCACTTAGACCATGTTCCACTTTCTAAGACCACACTCCATTTGCTAAGACCATCATCCTTCCCCTTGGGACATTCCCAGGATCCGGATCTGCCCAGAGAATTCTCCACCCAGAAAAATCCCACCTTGAGTCCTTTAAAACCTCTGACTCCCCACCCCTGGGTGCTGGTGTCATTTTGGGGCTCAGCCCATCTGGTATCCAGATGACCTAATAAATTTATAATCCCTTACCACTTTGGCCTCCTGTTTTCCTCCTTCGGTGACCCTAACAAAAAAGCTAGTTTTCCACATTATCCAGCATAGCTCACATGTATTCTACTTTGGATCCAAGTTATTATTTAGCTAATAATAAATTATCACTTTGTCTCAGTTTGCATATATCTAACTACTCTTTGGAGAACTTGTGAAAAGTTGCAATTAATTCATGGTAAGATTTGGTATTCCTTTGTCTGACCTCTAATTTTCTTTTCTTTCTTTCTTTTTTTTTTTTTTTCAATTCTCACTCAAGAGTGAGTGAGAATATTTTTTTCCCATTGATTTCTAGAGAATGGAAGACAGGGATGAGGGAGAGAGAGAGAGAGGCATTGTCATGAGAGAGACACGTTGATTGGTTGCCTCCCACATGTGCCCTGACTGCGGCTGGGGAACCTGCAACTGAGGTACGTGCCCTTGACCAGGATTGGAACCTGAGACCTATCAGTCTGAGGGCCGACACTCTAACCACTGATCAAAAATGGCTAGGGCTAATTTTCATTTTTAATGGCAACTTCTCAATACTCCTTTCTACTTACCTACATATACCATATTGCAATAGCTCTTGGATGTATTCCTAAGGAGCTTAGACTATCACCGTTTAGAATCTAACAAAACCTTTGCTTCTTTGTTTTCTTTAAAGTATGATATTTATGAAATTAACATGAATGTTAAAAATACAATACTCTGCCCTGTGGGGAGGATAGGGCTGAAAGAGTTGAGAGAGTAGATAAGGAGATTCCAGTTTGGTAGTTATGCATTAGTACAGAGGTGGAGATGGGAAAGAGATGAGTCAAGAAATATTCTGGGGTCTGAATCAACAGGATTTGATAGTTAATCGAGTTGGGACAAGGATGAGCAGCACTCTAGTATAACTTTCATAAAACATATTTCTTTACTATATTGTACCTTTAGGTTTTTCACAGGAAGTCTACCTGTCTTGTGAGATCTCAAGCTGTCATTCTACCTAATACAAAAAAAATGGACTTTACAGTTTGGGCATATTACTTTTTGTAACCAACGGCAGTACTCTCTTAGTACTACTTCAGGGGTCAGTTTGCAAAGGTCAGTACTCAAAATCTCATGCTCAATATATTTGATTCATGTGAAACAGTAGAATATTTGCAGTAATATATTAGATGTCAAAAGCTTGCTCTTTGAGATATGCAGAGATGTATAACCTAATTTTCACACTTAAGGACATCCTTTTAGTTTATAAAATATTTTTTCTCTGAGCTGAAATAACACAGATGGCTGTCTCGGAAGCAGCTAAGGTAAGTATCCATGAAGTTGTAGACTGCTGAACAAGTCTGGTTCACTGCTATGCTAATTACCAGTTAGCTGAACTATCAATTTCTATGTTAAATTCTTACTAAATAGAAGAAAAAAAACTATGTGCAGAAAAATAAAACTTTAACTACAGCATAGTTTTCTTGTATATTATTTATGGTTTATACTTGTGTGCACATCTCAGTTTGCTGTTGGAATAGAATGTGCAATAATATTGCAATGATGATAAAATCATATGGTTACACAGATGAAATCACACTATAAAAAAGGAATTTCTTTGTTTGATGTTCACTATCCTAGCTGTGAAGGGCAGTTATACTTAGAAAAAAATAATGCAAAAGTCCAATAAAGCGATAACTTCTTCAGAAGTGGCAATATTCCAATTTCTTGGTTTAGTTTTAAGCAGAAATGCAGGATCAAGGATAGGCTCAGTGTGACTGAGACTGCAGCGGCCAAATGAAGCTGGTGAAAGGAAATAAACTATCCTCATTCAGTCAGAAAAACATATATTTTGTTAATTTTGAGATGTTGTCTAGACAGGACTTCTTCACCAGTATGAGCTTCAAGGTTTCCTTCAAAAAAAACAATTGTGTAGGGCTGCACAAACTTGCAGGTATGCCAGTAAATATGTATTCCTATTGGTGCATTTATTTTGACAAGAGAGTTAATACTCAAAAAAGTAAATAGCCATGTTCTAAAATAGTGATTTTTAAACTTTATTGTACACATGGGGTACTTGCTGAAATCTCCAGTTCCTACAATCACTGTGGTGTGAATTCAGGCAGTACCTAACAAAACTAAGTATGCCTTTACTCTTTGATCCAGCAAGCTTTGTTTCAGAAATTTATCTTGAAGATATATCTTCACAAATAAGAGACAGCAAATGCACTAAATTATTCACTGGGACATTATTAATAATGGCAAAACATTGAAAGTATTTTTATTCAATTCTCATTTCCCCTCCCTCTTCATTCTTTTCTTTTGCCAGAAATTTTAATTTAGCACCCACTGAGCACAGGGTTCTCAGAATACAAGAGGGAATTCTAAGGCTTTTAGCAAAATCAATGAAGAAAAATGTGCTTTACAATTTATGAATACTCAGGGATGGTTCAGTTGTGTAGCTCTAGATTGTTAATTGATAGAAGCTGTGTCTTCTAATAAGCTATTATTAGTGTTGCAGTCAAAGAATTCTAAAAATTAGGCCATTCAATAATGGTTCTCTTGTCCCAATCTTAGCAATTTCTTACATGGAGGGCAATTAGTTTTTCAAAGAGAACAGATTCTTTTAATCACACTTGTATCAGAATATTTCCTAGGGAGGTCTTAGGCAATTGTTTTCTCTTTAATCTTTTTTTCTTCTTCTAATATCAGTGCCTATGATATTCAGTTTTATGTGCCAATTTAGCCAAATATAGTCTCCAGTTATTCAATCAAACACTAACCTAGATGAAGCTATTTTGTGTCTATGATTCTCTATAGCCAGCTGGCTTTAAGGGAAGGCTAGCCTCTATAAATGGGATGGGCTTGATGTAATCAGCTGAAAAGTGTAAGAGCAGAACCAAGATTTCCCTGAGGAAGAAGAAATTCCATCTATGGGCTGCAGCGTCAGCTCTTGCCCAAGACTTCTAGCCTGCTCCTCCTGAACTCCTCCCCAAAAGCGTGTCATGGAACCACCTAAGCACCCAAAACTGCATAGATGTATGCCTTAAAGAATTCTGTGCACATTTATAAATCTTACTGATTCTCCTTTTCTGGTGGAACTCCAACTGATGCTCTGCTCCAACGTTATTTAGGTGAATAATGCCCCTCCATTTAGTAATAAATTAAAACAGGTATTGACAGTTCAGGGGGCTGGGAATTAGCATGACAGTGAACAGGATTTGTTCAGCAGACCAAATGGAGAAAGTACAGGTCCTGGGGACACATTTTGAACGCCTAAATTCAGCGATGTCACATTCACCACTTTTTATTTTCATTAGTAATCTAAGTCATTACATTTGCATGTTTGTTTGTTTGGTTTTGGGGGGGGGAGGTTGTTTGTTTATTTTCCTTAAGCTGATTTACATGGAGTTTTCTAATATTTGCAACAGAAAAATCTTATGTGCTAAGCATTCAATGTTAAGGTAAATGGTAACTAGAACACCTGTCATCATTACCGGAGAAATAGACCTCAAATGTTCTACTGACAACGAATGTATTGAGCAACTATTGCTTATGAAAATCAGCCATTTAAAAGACAAATATGAACTAATATAAGGTCATTTTGTTTATTTAAGTAAAAAATATCTGAGTAATCAATGACTTTTATTAATAAATCAGAAAATCTGAAGATACAATATCTGCAATTTCCTCAATAAATGTTTCCAACCTTTACATTGCCACAGGAAATGGCATGAGTAAAACGACAAAGTTCATATCCCATTACAAATAAAAGCAATGACGCCATTAGAAATGCATGAATTTCCATCTGCCAGTAAACCTGATTCCAAAAAAAATATGTATATTCTATAAGGTAAATTATCCAAATAGCAATTTTTAGATAGTACTATAATAGGACTTTACTTTTTGAAGTTAAATTATGAAGCAGAATTTGTTTCCAAATATTTATAAAAGAAAAAATGAAAATTGTGCAGTTGAATGAAAACAAGGTAGTGATCTAGTGGGCTTTAAGGCCTAATACTCAATTGGCTAGTAACCAAGATAGTCTAAATAAATTGTATTATCCACCATGAACCCAGGGAGCAGTCTCCCAACACTGGTATGCTTTATAACATACAGAATGCTATGGTCAGAAAATTCAGTTTGGAATATCTGTCTAATTTATGTTCTTTATTATTTTTTTTCTCAAGACAGAGGCCCCTCCCCACAGGATTTAGCTCTTGTAGTCCAGCTTCCTTTGCATTGCAGCACCTGCCACCCTGCCTCCTTACCCTAGATCAGTGATGGCGAACCTATGACACGCGTGTCAGAGGTGACACACGAACTCATTTTTTTGGTTGATTTTTCTTTGTTAAATGGCATTTAAATATATAAAATAAATATCAACAATATAAGTCTTTGTTTTACTATGGTTGCAAATATCAAAAAATTTTTATATGTGACACAGCACCAGAGTTAAGTTAGGGTTTTTCAAAATGCTGACATGCCGAGCTCAAAAGGTTCGCCATCACTGCCCTAAATTATGGACCAGTGGTGGACACAGTCATGGGGCATCAACTAAATTGGTTGTACTGAATTAATCAAGTTCTCTGACTTATATTTTTAAAATTATGACACAGAAAGTTAGTAGACCACACATTGCTAGAGTTCTAATTATATTGAATTATACTGAATTTCACCTCTCATTTGTAAATATCAAGACCAGTATATATTCCTACCTTGCTGTTCCAATTAGAAAGTAAAAGCTTTGGGGAAATTCAATTGTTTCTACAGTATGTGAGATATTTGCTGTGTCTGATAAATTATAGGAATAACAACACTGCACTTTTGATTTTCTACTGGAGTTTTTGGAGCATTGAGCAATTGTAGACGTAGTTCTAATGTCCTGAGAGAAGGTTAATTGGTGCACTCACATTATTCATCACCATTACTATGTGTATAAATAGAGATGATGACACATATGTAAAGTGCTTCAAAATTGCTAACTGAAATTGAACACAACAGATTCACAAGCTTTTTAATATTTGAGCACACTCTATAACCACACATTTAAATTATGCTCAAAAATCTTTAATCTCAGTTTGTCTTTTCCATCCCTCCCTCCCTCCTTTCCTTCCTTCCTTCCTCCTCCCTCCCTCCCTCCCTCCCTCCCTCCTTTCCTTCTTTTCTCTTTCTTTCCTTCCTTCCTCCCTCCCTTCCTTCCTGCCTTCCTTCCTTTCCTCTTTCCTAGCTTCCTCCTCTTTTTCTCATAATCACTAGTTATGGGCAGCTTTTTAAAGACAGATTTCTTCATTTCAGTTAGAACCCATGCTCACTTGAGTATAATCATTAAAGTTAAAGGTAACCGGTTAAAGTTAGAACACTGAATTCAGGTACATTAATTTTACAAAGTATTTGTAAAACTCTGTGTGAAAGATGATGTGACTTATCATGAGGCATACTACTTACAATTTATGAACACTCAGGGATGTGCTTAGTTTAGAACCCAGCATGGGACAGTAAACAATTTAGAAGCAAGGGTTGTTTGTGATCTTTATGGAATAATCCGACAGTTGGTTAGCTATAAATCACTTCCAAGTTTTCAAGTACCTGCTCAACATTATTAAATCCAAATTTTCATCTCCAAATACCCAACCAATACTTACTGAGTGCCAAAAGTAAAAATGGGACAGAGATAGATTATGTTAATATACCTGTATGCTAATCACAGCTCACCCTTTTGAAATCATGGTCAGCTCACATTTAGAACATAAAACTCTCCTGAAAAGCAAATGGACTGAGTACACAGAAATTAATCAAACAGACAAAAATAGAGGAAATTAGACTAGAAATTTGAGGATTTCAGTATCTCTCTCTTCCTGCCAGACAGTTGGGTCTCATGCCTTAATCTGTTGGACTGTGCTTTGGTGCATGCTCTGAAATTCCAAGCCCTACTATCTGTATTTCCAGCCTTAAGTGATGAAAATCTTCCTGATGTTGTTCTTAATGGATGCTGCTGTTTTGATTCTAGCCTAGTGACCTGCCTTTAGCTCTTTAATATTATTTGGGCTTTATAAAATGATTGTCCTGTCTTAGAAATGAATGACATGCTGAATCCGATTAGCTTTGATGTTGCAATTCAGAACCACCTTTTGAACAAAAATAATAGCATATGCAAAAGTCGTACATACTTTAGAGACTATTATTCATTTATTCTTTAATTTAACAATACTTATTGAGCATCCAGTTACTTAACTTCTAGGCTCCAGATTCTTCATAAGTACATTCAGAAAAAATAATGCCCAAGTAAGAATGCATTTTGCTGAATTAAATTAGATATAGAGTTTAGTATGTAGAAAATATTTAACATGAACGTATTTTACTCCTTCTAATTTTCCACACTTTATATTTCACTGTGCTTCCTTTTAGTTGAGAGTTTCTGAGGTGATGATAGGAAATGAAGTGATTTTATATACATGAGTTTAAAGTTACAAATGTCCGTTTGCTAGAGGAATAAGTGCTTGCTAAAAGGATTCTGATTTCAGGGGCTAATGAGTAGAAGTACCTGCTGAGCCTCACCTTCATACTAAAGCTAATAAAATCCATAATAATTCAAAATTTTAGGTGCGAGAAGGAAAAGTGAGATTCTACTAAAAGGCACAGTAAAACTTCAATGGAGCAAACACTTGCTGAGTTCCGGTAATGAACAAGCACGTGCAAGGTACGGTGATAAAAGTTGAAGAGTCATCATTCCGCCATCCAGGTCCTCATATCCTTTCAGAGCTTTGCTAGGAACTAGCAATAAATTGAGTATGTTGAGGTTTCTTTGAAAAAATACGAATGCATTTTTCAAGTATAAAGTCACCAATAGATGGAAAATTTTCAATATATGTAAAATTTTCATAGATTTTTGTGAAATCCTACATTTAAAACTATTTACTTTTTTTGTTGAATAAAGATCTGGCTTACTAATGAAAAAAGAAAAAAGATAAATGTAAAAGAGATGACATTTAAAAGAGATAGATTTCTATAGATGTATTCCAGGACAATTCTTATTTTACATTTGGTATAAATAATTGGAGATATAAAAACATACTAACATCTCCAAGTTAGCAACTCATACTAAACTTTTACTAATCGAGTAGTGAAATGCCAAGTCAATGCTACATAAACTGTAGGGAAATCTCAAGAGTTTATATTCAGCTTAGCATAAATGTGGCACATAAGGTTCAAATGAGCAAGCTTAAGGTAACTAATGCATTTAGGGAAAAGTATTCAAAATTATTTAGATAGAAAGCTGGGCTCTGTTCTTGTGTCTTATTCAATTGGTCCACACAAGTGATCTCATCTTACCATCCTAATTCCAAATGGTTTGCTGAGACAATCAGAACAGATGATTATCTGAGGACAACACCCAATGTACTGCAGTGACCAAAACAGACGGGCAACAATCAAGAGGCTTATTAGAACTGAAATGGAAAATATTATCCTACCCACATAACTATTTTTGAGAAGAATTTTAAGTGGAAATCTGTGTTAGTTGCAGTGCTTCTAAAAACTACAACAAACCTCAGTGAAGCCTTTAGCATAGCCCATAATCAGATGTATTAACAGAGATAGAGTAAGGGTAGTATGGAAATAGACAGGTGAGCCTTTCTTATGGAAACTGAATAAAATGATTGTATTTCTGGTAATAAAGACAAAGGTTGAAATAGCCCTGAACAAAACCTGTCAAATCATTAAGTTTTAGTGGGCTCTACCAGGCATAATTCATCGTGACCCTCTTTCCTATTCTTACTATGGGTGGGCAACATGTACATATTTCATTTTATGTGCCACACACTAATCCTCCCTAACCAGCAAGGACAGGAATTGGAACCTAGAGTAACTAACATATGTCTTATGCATAAAATAATGACCCAAATTAAACAAATTATTTTTCTTGAGATTTTGAAACGGGGAGTCTACAATTGTTAGCTAACAGTGGGAGGAAAAGGGGAAGAATATCCTGATAAGATTGTCATGATAACAAAAAAAACATTTCCAGATTTTGTCTTCGTGAATCTATAACCTCTTTAAACTATTTTTTTGTTTTTGTTTTGTATGCCTTGAGAATTGGTATATTTAATCATTTAATAATATCTTTGGTTACTATCCTTTAAGGTATTGTGTTCTAGCAACTAAACAATCCTGACTAAAACACAGGAAAAGCACAAACATGTTAACTAAAATTTAACATATGTATTATTCAAATTGTGGTAAAATAAATGTGGTGAAGAGCGATAAAAGTAAAGAATAAAAATTAAAAGTACAATTTTTCCCATTGACTAATATAGTATTGAGTAAGACAAGGCCCTTACTTTACCCTAAGAGGTGCAGTATAGCATGGTAATTAAGAATATGGGATTACGTTAAAGACTACCTTAGTTAAAATTCTGGTTCTAATATTTATCAGCTATGAACAAGTGACTTAACCTTTCTGTGACTCCATTAACTCACTTTCAAGATGGAGAAAAATATTTTTATATGACTGTTTTGATTATTAAATAAGTAAATAAATAAGAAGTTCTTAGTAGAGTGTCTGGCATTAGTAAAGGGTCTTAAGACTCAAAAATATTTATTTATTATAATAAGAACTAGATTAAAAATGTTGCTCTTAAACAGAAGAAATGATGAGGTAGAGAGTAGGGAGAAAGACAGAGAGAGAAAAATTACAAATAGAAGAAAGGGGAAGGACAGAGAGAGAGAGAGAGAGAGAGAGAGAGAGAGAGAGAATGAGAACGTTATTATTTTTTTTGCTAACTATTTGGAATAAATTGCAGACATGTTATTTCACTTTTGCATATATTTCCTAAGGAATGGGACATTTTCCATATACACTGTTTTGGGCTGAATTGTGCCCTCTAAAGTTTAAATGTGTAAGCCTGATGCCCAGAATCTCAGAACCTCAGAATGTGACTGTATTTTGGTGATCGGGTCTTTAAAGGTGTAATTAAGTAAAAAGGAGTCCTCCTTAGGGTGGGCCCTAATCCCATCTGATTAATATCCTGACAAGAAGAGGAAATTTGGATAATATGCCCAATGACATAGAAAAGACCCAACAATAAACCAGCCCCTTTTATTCAATTAATCTCTTTATGCATAGAAACCCCGAGCAGCCAGTCAATGTAAGTTCCTTTAATAACGGCAGGGTAGTATCAAAAGTATCAATCATCAGAAGATTGCTTATTGCCCTGTACTCCAATGGTTCAGTTGCTGCCAACGATGCATTAACTGTGTGGAAATGAGAAGAGACTTATTGGTAGCTATTAATGTGGTCTAGAGAAATTAAGGTTTGCAGAATATAGGCACCCACTTATATACCACAGATGTTAAATGAAGGCTTCTAGTGACAGAAATACATATTCATCTACCTGAATTTCAGAGAAATAGAATGTGGGACAGAGTCTAAATACACCAGATAATTTCCTTCCTACTTTCAATTCTTATAAAGCGAACTGAAGTCCATTCACTCAAAAACATTATTTAACACTTATTCAGATTCACATATTGTGCTGTTTGTTAATCAGGACATACAGAGAAAAGGATGATGATCATTACTTCTGATTTGCGTTCATTCTGATGCTCCCTTTCAACTCATCCCTCAATCTGCCTATCAGATACCAAAAAATAAAGCAAGGAAGGAAGAACTTGGCCACTCTGCCAAGACTTCCTGTATGCTGGAAAAATCTCCCCATTGCAGTTAGAATTCCTAAGGTGGATGTATCTCAGCTATGTAATGCTGAATTTCGATGTCTAGGTACAATATTTATAAACTTTTTATCCATATTGAGGCATAAGCACCTGACTGATGTTCATTCAATTATCAGATATATTTATAGTGCATACTAGGGACCACAATGTACAATGAACCAGAGCTAGACAGATGAAAAGACACAGTTCCCACTCAGAGACTCGTGGAAAATCATTCATGTAAACAATCAGCACTAAAGCTACCGCATACACAATGGCATACTACTCAGCCATAAGAAAGAAGAAATACTGCCATTTGTGACAACATGGATGGACCTTGAGAATATTATGCTAAGTGAAATAAATCAGGCAGAAAAAGCTAAGAACCATATGATTTTGTTCATACGTGGGATATAAAACTGAAATTCATGGACACAAACAGCATTGTGGAGGTTGCCAGAGGGAAGGGGTTGGGGGGGTCAGGGGAGTGAAGAGGATCTAATATATGGTGATGGAAGATGATTTCATTTTGGGTGGTGGGCACACAGTAAAATATACAGATCTTTTCACATAAAAATCTACACTGAAACCTATATGATCTTATTAATTAATGTCACCCCAGTACATTTAATAAAATATAATCAAATAATAAAATAAAATCAATGTCAAAATGGCTTGGGATATCATGCTTTGCCTTTTCAACTTATGCTAGAAGACATCACCCGAGGACCACAGCCAGCTTGATGCATAATCCTCTGAGACAACATAAAAAGGATTTTCTGGATCTTGAAAAACTAAAAACAGTCATACATGCTATATTGTTATCAGTCTTATCAAGCTTTTTCATGACTTTTATTTCCATTTTTTAATTGATTGCAGAAAGAAAGGGAGAGGGAGCGAGAGATAGAAACATCAATGATGAGAGGGAATTATTGATTGGCTGCTTCCTGCACACCCCCTACTGGGAATCGAGTCAGGAACCCGGGCATGTGCCCTGCCTGGGAAGCACACCCAAACCTCCTGCTTCATAGGACAGCACTCAACCACTGACCCACACCAGTCAGGCTTTCATGCCTTTTATAGACGGTCTCAGGGAAAATGGAATAACATATAAACTTCTAATACTTTAAGTGACTATCTAGCAATATCCTCTCAACCTCTGGATATCCTTGGAATATTATGCAGCCCTGTATAGTCTGACATCCACTATAGTTAGAATGGCAAGCTGCATAAAGGAAGAGTTGGCTATGAGAGTCGAGGGTGTTGGTAAAATAGATAAGTTTGTAACTGACAAATAAATTCAGAATTAAGGTTTGAAAGTTTCATTGTGATATCTTTTTTTAGAGTAAATCATACAAATACAAGAATTGGACTTATAATACCCCACAAAGGGGGAAAGACATGGAGCGGGGGCCTTAAAATACATTATAAAGGCCTAAAATTATTACACACATTCTGGTACCTATGTGATAGATTGGGAGCCTTTTATGAGTACTAAACATAATTATATAAACAAATTTTAAATTGTCATTATGTTTACTACAAAATCTAAAATATTAAATGGTATTAAACATAAAAATACTATATGTACTTGATTTAACCTTTAAAATAGAAATTTTTATTCAACTTTACAACTATAATATTATATATAAAAACATGTTTATAGAACAAAACATTTTAAATCACCTAATTTTAGTGTTTAAAGGACTCTTACAGATCACTTTCATTTCCATCTGGCTTCCAGTTTTTTGCAATGAGGTAGGACACAAACAAAGATAAGTGACAAATTAAATCCACACAGGCAGACCAGAGACAAGGCCTATAGAAACTTTGCTCATCTGGGTTCATAACAACAAAATAAGTAATTAAAACCATTAAACATGTCCAACTGACCTTTCTGGGTTAAAGAGTGTGCTCTCTTAAAGCACGGAATTGCTGGCTTATGCATCAGACCCCTCCCCTTGTTGTTCTAGTCTATGCTGAGAAAGATACTCATTGTAGTAGGGCCAGCATGTTAGCACATAGAGCTGTTGTCCAAGAACTCAAGCAACAATTTTAAATTTCAAAGGATCGAGGCACACTCTAAGGATAAAGGTAAACTCAGCTCCAAGTGATTCAGTGAAGTTGTAGTAAATTGGGAAATAGCTACAGTAAAGAATCACTGACAGCCCACTTCAAGGAAAGGGCCAGTCTTTCGAAGGAGAAGCCTCTGAGCAGACTGTGGGGTGTAATCTATAAGAGCTGAGCTAGTTTAGAATTTCATGCCTAAAAGTAACAATGCCGGTTACCAATGCATGTGGTACTAAAAAAAGTGACGTTTATAATTAAGATATTGTCATATTTGAAAATGACAGATAAAACAGATAATGTAGATTAAGTTCTCAGAGGATACAAAGAAACATTTGAGATCTTGGGGAATGCGGCCTGTGGTGTACTTTTACTAGGCTCTGCCATTTCTATTTTATTCTTTTCGGATTTTGATAAAATCCAGTTCTACTCTATTTCAACTCTTAACTCAAACCATATTGTTTTCCTTTCACCCTAACTGCATTCCGGTGAAATGAACATGTGTCCGATAGACCCTCAAAAAACAACAAGAGCATCTGCTCTCCATGTTAATGTGATTTGCTGAGCCGTCCTGCTGCCCTTTGAGCCAATGTTTCAACAGGTGCTGTTGGCTGGACATGTCTCCCCCTGCTGGTTTCCTCTCCAAACCCATGCTCTGTGTGCACTGGCCACAGAAAGGCCTGACAGTCCATGAGGACACTCTTCCTTGTTTGAGGAGGACCACTTCCTCCAGGAGAGATAGGAAGCAATTCCACCTGCTACATTCCTCAAACTACTCTACTCCTGTCTTCTCATTTCTTCACGACTTACTGTGAGGTGTCAGTCATTAAGGCTAGATATTCACTTACTGAGTATCCTCTGTGCCATTTAAAGCTGAGAATTTAATTTAAACTTGGACCGTGAAGAATAAATGTATCTTTCCTATCATGCCTGTCCATATCAAATACATCCAATCAGATTAGGTTCAATGATAATTATTACATTTATGAGAACAAAGGTATTCCAACCAGCATAGCTACTAGAGAGACTATTCATATAAAAAAAACAATGTGCTACTTATCTCCCCCCCCAAAAAAAAAAATTCTTTTTTATTGAAATCAAGCCCTCAGGAGTAAGATTAGCTGTAAAACCTATTAACACTTTAAATGTAGAAAATTTAGACTTGTTTTGGATAACATACCCTGAGGTCAACAGGTCAATGTTGATGACCATTATGAATTAAGTGATTCTGGTTTACACTTGGTCTTGTGAGACAAGGCTTGCAGGAAGAAATACATTTCTGAAGGCATCTAGATAATGTGTAGTAAATGTTAGGTCGCCTGAAGTGAGAAATTAAGCTGGCCTTTCGCTGAAACCCATCCAGCAGATATATACTCCTGAGAGGGGTAAACTATTCCTCATTAGTCAATTATTGATGATAGGTACTTTGGTACATTTTGAAAATCCAGAATTTCCTAACATAGCAGCTGACACACATGGGCTCTCAATCAATATTTGTAAGATAATTGAAAGCTGTCAGTTCTTTATATAATACATATTTCTTCAACTTCTAATCTTATAAGTGTTAGACACTGAACTTTGTTCAAAGATAATCTTTCAACAGAAAATAGAGGTTCTGTCAATGGTGATTTATTTGTGATCAGAATATTGTGCATTTTCCTAAAAAATTTAAGACAAGAAACTCCATGCATTTACAAAATAATTTTTCAAATGCTAAATTTTGTAAGTTTCTCTAACACTTGTCATTTTCTCTATCAATTTCAAAGCCTCTATTAGGCAAATATCTGTCAACTGGTGCTGCTTCAAAAAGGAGAAGGAAGAAGAGAAGGACAAGGAAAAGGGAGAATAACAAAGAAGAGAAATAAGAGGAGAAAAAAAAATGAACCCATTAAATTTAGCGGAATTGGCATGTGGCTTACAGTTAATTTTAGAAATGTTATGCAGCAATGTTCATTCATCTTGCCCACCTTCTACAAGCTTAGATTTAAAATGCTGAAACAATTTGAATTTTTATAATAAAATTTCAAAATTAAAACATAGAATCAATTTTTCTCATTATATGATAGCCTAGATTGCCATATAATATTTTCTTCCCGAGAAATATTAAAGATAAAATTGATATTTTAAATGTATCCTCATTATAAACATGTGGGTTCATAAGAACAATTTATTGCAGCTTTCAAACTATTTTTTTAATTTATAAAATTAAAATGATAAAATCTAAAAATAATAAAATGAAATGATAAAGTCTATTTTATAAGAGACAGTGTGATTGTTAATTAGGTTAACAAATTAGGTGAGCCTAAAACTGTTTGTGAAATAACAAATTCTCAATGAATGATAATTGTCCTCTGCTAAAGATTTTAAGTTGAAAATCCATGGGCAATAATGATGATACTTATTTCATGACCTTAAGCAGTTAACTACAGGTCCTTTGAGACTTCCTTTCTCCATCCTTGAAATGGTCATAATAAAAACATACTTCACACGTTATATGATTCTTCTGAAGATCATATGAGATAAATGCAAAAGCCTTTTGAGATTTATAAATTCATATTAAAATGTAGCAGATCAGAAACAAAAATGTGTCTCTACTACTCAGATTTCTAATACATACAATTTGATAGTTTTAAAACTAATTATAAAAAAATGTTTTGGTAAGAGAGGAAAATAAAAGATCATATATGGATTCAAACATGGAAATGATCACTTAGTATTATTTAAATATCTGTGGAGTATTCAATTATAACCTGCATGCATCCTTGTAAATGCTAAAGTGCTTCTTTGAAATCAGCTAATGTAAATGTCTACTTAGATAATTGCTGTAAGTGTCAAGTGATACTATTTCATTTTTATTTCAGGCATTGTTAAAAATATAGTAAAGAAACATTAAATATATGCTAGAGTACTTTAAGAATTACTGTTCATCTATAACTGATGCTCAGACTTCTCAACTGCTATTTTTCTTCAGGCTATTACCTCCAACTCTATAATAGAAAGACATCTTAGCTAACATGAGAACTTCAGAGGTAAACACTGCATAGTAATCAAGGAGAAAAAAATATCCTTATCTCTTAACTTAATAAGGCTACTAATTAATATTTTAATAGCCATAAAACATATTTCATTAAAAAATTGCTTAGTTGCTTGGTTCTTGAATGTTCAAAGGCCATTTTAAAAATTAAAAATCATTTGATTCCAGCTAAAAACATAAGTGCAGGGGACATTGAAAACAGTAATTCTCTAAATACTCCACAATGGTAAACATATTAAGATTTTAAAACTTACTTAAAAAAGTTTAAGGACTTGCCTGAGTACAACATTTAAAACAGTGTCTCACCTATATTTGACTTTAAATATAGGTGAATATATATATTTGTAAATATTTGTAATTTATTCTTTGACTGAAAATGCTCTTAATATAGTCTTTTTTAAAACTTATCTTTATTGTTGAAAATATTACTAATGTCCCCCATGTTTTCCCACTTGACCCCCTTCTAGTCTAAATTCTCGCAAGGAGAAATGAAAAGGAACCTTGTAGGAACAATGCTGTTGGTCAAGAGTAAACACTGCAATGGCAAGCACAGTGCCTAGCACAGAGTAAGTGCTCCGTCACCTCTGGGAACAGGATAGTGAATGGAGCTTTTCCTTGAACCTGAAACTAAAGAGGCTTAGTTTGTTAGAGCATTGTTCTGATGTACCAAGGTTGCATGTTTGATCCCGGGTCAGGGCACATGCAAGAATCAACCAATAAATGCATAAATAAGTGGAACAACAAATCAATGTTTATCTATCTATCATCTATAATCTATCTGTCTATCTATCTATCTATCTTCCAATCTCTCTCAAAAATCAATTTTTAAAAAATGGGGAAAAGGATAGAAGGAAAGATTCTAGTACAAAACTGTTACCTCCTTTATCAAGTGCTAATGTTGGGGAGGAAATAAATTCATAGACTATACCCATCTTTATTTCATCTCCCTAAGGCACATGCCTGAAATATGCTGGGAGAAGGAAAAAGTAAAAAGAGATTTAAATATGTATGGAATTGTAGTTTTGGATAAGGCTAGACTTTTAACAACATAAGGTAACTGAAAAAAACATGAGATCTTCCTAAGATGTTAATAAGAGAATGAAAAGTCATATTTGACAGAGCACAGTAAATGATCAGAAAATAATAAAACTGATTTATATTTATTTGGGTGAGACCGAAGTTAGACTGCTCAATAAATTATATATGTAGATGAATGAATCAAATATGAATGCACAAATTCATGAATAAGTGGATGGCAACATGGAGAAAGGCATTTTTTCTTATATTATTTTTTTCAGGATCTTTATTTTATAAGTTGCTACGAAATGATAGTATGTTACTTATTATTGTTCTGTAAGCCCATTGCATTAATAAATTCTCTTCTATTCTCTAAGCCAGATTGAATTTGTTTAATTTATACCAAATTCCCCAAAAGGTTATGATCTCCAAAGTGGGATCCTGGCATCAATGATGTATGATAATAAGTCTTAGCCTCAGAGTCTCTACAGTAAAGAGAATGATGCTTTCACATGGTAATTGTAATAGAGCATATAAAAACAGTTTCACAAGATTCTCTAGTCATGATTTAAATGCATTTCACTGAATTATGGGAGATGCCATACACAATAGCTATAACCAAACATAAATTAAAAATCCACAAAGCTATGCAACTTCTTTAATGTTTTTGCAATCTTGTATCGTAAAATTTATGAGGGAAGGATATATGTAGATATCAAATCCTCTTTTTCAAGGTGGAAAAGACAACATTTCAAAGAGGTTAAATGGGCTGCCACGGCTCGCAGTGACTTAATGCAGGGTTGTAGCAAGAATCCAAGCCTCTTGCTGAAGTGCCCTTGTCGGACCCGGATGTGTCTCTCGCTTCCACAGTGTTTGGACGGAACAGATCCAGGAACTCCCCTTCTTCCAGCCTCCAGCCACTCTCCTGTGTCTTATCCAGTCACCACCTTCAGAACTACCTCCTGGACCAGCCAACACACCATTTTTGTTTGTTTGATTGTTTGTCTGTTTGTTTTTGCTACCTTAACTCCTTATTGCTGAACAGCCATGAGCTCCCAAATTCATCAGAATTATTCCACCGAGGTGTAGGCAGCAGTCACCCGCCGTGCCAGCCTGCATCTGCGGGCCTCCCCCACTTACCTCTCTCGGGGCTTCTATTTCGACCCTGATGGTGTGGCTCTCGAGGGCATGAGCCGCTTCTTCTGGGAGTTGGTGGAGAAGCTGCAGGGCGCTGAGTGGCTCTTAAAGATGCAAAACCAGCGAGGCAGCCGCATTTTCTTCCAGGACATGCTGAAGCCTCCCCAGGGTGAGTGGGCAAAACTCAGGGCACCATGGAAGCCGCCAGGGCTTCAGAGAGGAGCCTGAGCCAGGCCCTTGTGGCGCTGCAGGCCCTCTGTTCTACCCACAAGGACCCTCAGCCCTGTGACTTTCCGGAGAACCACTTCCGGGTGAGCAGGTGAAACTCATCACGAAGATGGGCGACCACCTGACTCACCTCCACAGGCTGCCAGCCCCACCCTGGGCTGGGCGAGTATCTCTTCCAAAGGCTCACCCTCAAGCACCACTAGGAGCCTTTAGACACCAGAGGCCTCTGAAGGGCCCCTCTGCCTCCCCCTGGTGTCCGGCTTTTACCTGAGCCTCTTCCCGAAACTACTAGCCATTCTTTCTTTTAATTATTTAATACATTTTTATTGATTTCAGAGAGGAAGAGAGAGGTGGAGAGATATAGAAACATCAATGATGAGAGAGAATCATTGATCAGCTGCCTCCTGCACGCCCCCTACTGGGGATCAAGCCCACAACCCAGGCATGTGCCCTTGACCAGAATCAAACCTGGGACCCATTGAGCAAAACCGGCCAGGGTGCCATTCTTTTAACCACCCAGAAACCCTCTCCCACGCATTGGACCAAATTAAACAATAAAGCCTTGTGCAGCAGCAAAAAAACAAAACAAAACAAGAATCCAAGCCTCTTCACTCCCAAACACGTATGTATTCTTTTCCTTTGGCTATGTTAGTGGTAGTACAACCTTATAAATTAGTAAATGTGACACATATATTATTAGTTGGACTGTAAATTTCATATTACTATAATTATGTCCAGAGAGAAAAGAGCAAATACATTTCTAAAATAAATATGTATTTAGACCCTTGGAGTTTATATTGCACAAGTCATACACCATGAGCTTTATACTTAAAGTTTTACTAGAAATCAGCCCTCCATTGCACAATGGAAGAGCAGAGAGGGGAAAAAATGAGGTATTCTTACAGCTAAAAAATGTAAGAGATATACTGTCCCCATATATCGCTTGCCACCATAATAGCAATCAGGTGAGCTCTGAAATCCTAATATTCTCAGTTGCTTCCTGTTGCCCACAGCTGTTACCAATATGACCAAAATGAAAGAATTAAATGGTATTGGTACCTGTTTGTTGGAAAAGCATGGAAAAACGCAAACCAACTCAGCTCTCAATAGTCTAGGACAGTGGTCGTCAAACTGCAACTCACAAGCCACATGTGGCTCTTTGGCCCCTTGAGTGTGGCTCTTCCACAAAATACCGACTTCTGCGCATGGGCCACGAAGTTTCAATCTCACTGTACGTGCGCGCCCACGCGTGGTATTTTGTGGTTGTTTCCTAGACTCTAGGAAAATGAAAGAGAATGTACCACTGACTATAATTCAAAATATCAGTTAATTCAAGAATACTCTTATGTTTTAGGTTATAAGTTAGTTCTACCAAGTTGGTATCAAATCAAAATTTTGTATACTAAGCCATTTAAATGGTTACAGATACTTAGTTCAGCTTGTTTTAAGCATTACTTAAAAATCATGGTGCCCAGCCAGTGTGCTTCAATGGTTGAGTGTGGACCTATGAACTGGGAGGTCACAGTTTGATTCCTGGTCAGGTCACATGCCCAGGTTGTGGGCTTGATCCCCAGGAAAGGGAATGTAGGAAACAGCCAATCAATGATTCACTCTCATCATTGATGTTTCTATTTCTCTCTCTCTCTCCCATCCTCTCTGAAATCAATAAAAATATATACTTTAAAAAATCATGATGGCGTGAAAAAACTATTTCTATAAACTATGAGTTAATAAACAAAGTGGAGTGTTTTTTTCTTAATTATCAGCACAAGTTTTGAATGTCAATCATATTTTGATCCATTATTGTTAATATGATATAGACATGTTTACCCTTTTTTTTCTTTTTGGCTAATCCTCACCCAAGGATATTTTTTTCTATTGCTTTTTAGAGAGAATGGACAAGAGAGAGGGAGAGCGAGAGAGACAGAAGAGAGAGAGAAAGAAACATTGATGTGAGAGAGACACATTGATGGTTGCCTACCAAAAGCACCCAGACCAGGCCAGGGATTGACCTACAAGCTAGATATGTGCCCTTGACTAAGAATTGAACCCCAAACCTTTTGATGTGCAGGCTGATGCTCTATCCTCTAAGCAACATTGGCCAGGGCATCATGTTTACCTTATGATAAAGCAAACTAAGGCAATGCTATTCTTAGCATTTTAATTTATTTCAATATTTATTAGGTTCAAATTTTAAAACTATTTTTTGACTTTGGTTTTTTGTGATCTATGATGCAGTAAATGGCAGTAATGGCTGGTATTTGAGAGGTTGCTTCATCCATCTCAGGCAGAAAATGCAAGTTTAAATATCTTTTAAAAGGTTTATACCACATTATGCACAAATCTGTAAATTATATGACTTGAAAGTTTTAAAGTAACTCGAGTTCTTTCACAATCATCCAAAGAATAGATTTGCAATCTAACAAAGTAATGTTCTTTGCAATGAACATGAAAGTAAAGGTAATACACATAATTAGTGTGTTGTCAATGAGAGGGAAATTATTTAAAAGACTTTTTTCATGCAATGCTACTTCTTGGCTGCTGGCTCAGTGTAGTTCATCACATGAGCTTGTCTCACTTGTGGCAGTCATTCAAAGATCAGCTTGTTAAATTGAATATGTGTGCTCATGGAATCTGGGCTATGGCACACACAAGTACTCTTTCTTTTGAAAGTTCAGCAGCTGATTAAAGAGAAGAGGTAAGATTTTTCCTTACATGTGCACTTCTTCACCAATACCTAAGTTTTCTTATTCAATAGACAACATTTTAAGGCAGCCAGTCTGTTTGATTCTTGACAATACAGCTGTGAAGAAAGATAATTGAATTGGAAGCTTTTCTTTAGAAAGAAACCCTTTAATTTTTTAATAAATATTTACCAATAGAAATGGTCTAAACAAGAAATATATAATGTGTTGTAAAACATTATATTTCAACTGCACAAAATTGCTATTGGACTCTTTTGCAGTTGTAGCAAAATCTTTTTTTCAAAGGGGTACATTGACAAGCAAGTAATTTTCTATCAACTACACTCAGCATTGACATAGATAGAGCCTGTCAATTCCATTGAGAACCATTCCTTTATGCTTTTTTTGTTGTCAGCATAATATTTATTTCCTCCTTAGTTTCTTACTGTTCCTTAAAGATTGTAATGCTTAATATATTGCTTGAGCTTAGATGACAGCACCCTTTTGTCCTGGAATGTTTGTTAACTTCTAAACTAGTTCTTAACTGATTCACCTCTTACTTGGTGCTCCTTACTCATGACAAAACTTGTTTCAAAAACAACAGCAAAAAGTTCAGTAAACTAGTCATTAAGTCCTTAACATCTTCAGAATCTGTTAGGCTGACAGCCAATTAATGTCAGTTTTCAAAGGGGCTTATTGTAGCAAATGATCTCTTAATTTGTTGTGTGTGTATGTGTGTGTGTGTGTGTGTGTGTGTGTGTGTGTGTGTGTGAGAGAGAGAGAGAGAGAGAGAGAGAGAGAGAGAGAGAGAGAGAGAGAGAGAGAGATGTATGCGATTAAAGGAGATATATAATACCAAGTTAAACTCAAAATATTATGAGAACCCTGGCTGGTGTGGCTCAGCTGGTTGAAGAGTCATCCTGTCCACCAAAATGTTTCAGTAGACTTCCCAAAGCACACACCCAGGTTTTGGGTCCCATCCCTGGTTGGAGTGGGTGTGGGAGGCAACCCATTAATGTTTCTCTCTCACATCACTGTTTCTATCTCTAAAAATCAATAAAACATGTACTGTGAAATTCTTAGGAAGACTCTGGAATATGCCAACAGGACACTATTTAAGACCGGCGACTTGTTGAACTGTCCATAGAGGAAAGAGGCTCCATTACTTCACTTCTAAAATAATAATAGTTTTAAAAATGACTTCATTTGAATTAAGTAATTAAAAGTGGAAAAAATGGTATAATCTCATTAATTATGTTTCCTCTTATCTGCTGGATTCAGCTTGCAGATAAGGTTTTATTTGATCTATAGTTATTTTAATTAGTTGTTAAAATCTAAAAAATAATCAAGAGTATACAAGTCTAGATTTATTTGTCTTTAAAATTTCTTGAAACTGAGGACCTGAATTATTTAAAAAAAATCAGCTAAAATATAGTTGTTGTTTCCCCTTTTGGATGAGAGCAGTGCCAGCCAGCTTTGACACATTTCTCCCACTTGGGGTTACCCCACAGCTAATTTATTTCACTCCTTAACAAGGTGTGCTTGTTCTCTGTAGGATTGTGAGTTTATAACTTCATTATTAGCAGTAAATTATATTAGTAAGAGATCAATTTATGAAACAAAACCATGAATTTGAACCTCTGTAAAGCTGTTTCATTATCTGCCAAGTGGCGGTATGGTAACAGCACTACCGCACAAGATATGATGAATAAGTCAGTGAATAAATAAGAAATAAACACAATGACAAGAATGTTACCTGAACTGAGTAATATTCAATAAATAATGTAGAATTATTAACAACTGTAGTAGAATGTTTACCATATTAGAACTGTTCACATATCTGAGATGAGCAAGATCGTTAGTTTTTGTAGATAACTCAAATATATATCCCCGTGGCTCTTCACAATATAGGGAAAAATTGATGGACCTCTTAGGTGAGCTGCAGTTCATATATCCAGATAATGTTTTATTTCAATCCTAGATATATGAGATTTTGATGCTTAGGGGAAGACATATCACCAATACATATTTTTTACATTTCAAAACTTTTTCTATAAATCCAACCTCTTTAAAAACTTTGTGCAGTATTCAATTTTATTTTTGTTTTCTAAGCTTGTGTTTGACTATTTAAGAAATTAGTTTCTGGACTTTATAGCTCAAAGTAATATAGCACTTTCAGACTTAGTTCATAGAACCCCTGGCTGCGTTACTGTTTTAAGACAGAAAAAGCTTACCTTCAGCTCTGTCAACATTGCTGAAAAAGCACTGGTTTTACTTTGGTTTTAATAGTAATAAACAGATTTTTATTGAACATGTCAAAAAAAGCACTTTGAAAAGTCACTTGACCCTTGTTCTCTGAAAAATTGTTTAGAGAATGTTATTATATAACAAATAATGTAATGGGCATGGCTTTTCTGGGAATACATACACATTTTAATCTTTAAGACGTATAGAACTTGCACTGAAATTAAAGTGGTTTCAAAATGCATTTTTTTTGGTCACATGAAAGCGTTTGTTTCACTATATAAGATGTTTCACGTGTATAAATATTCAGAACTAAGGCTAGCAAGGCGATCTCAAGCGGCACCACCCTGATCCCTGTAAAAGAAGGCTGGTGACTGAGAGCAGTGAAAGTACAAAGTTGGGAGTATAAGACAATCCATAGGGATCCAAATGGAGCCAAACTTCTCCCTCACTTTTGTAGGCGGGGCAGGATTTTGCCATCCCAAAATATGTTCCTTTGGCATGAGGATTATTTTAGGCTGGTTATTTTTTAAAAACACATGTTCATTAAGAGCTTTTTACCTCCCCCAAAATTGCCTAAAATAAGTAAGATAGAGGACCTATTCCAGGAAGGGAGCTATCAACGGAGATGTAACTATGTTACAAGGACTATGAGCTGGGTGTGGTGGATCAGGGGAAGTAAGCAAGCCCTGCTTGTTCAGAGTCCTATCTGTGTCCATTTGTCCCTGAATGACATAGCAAACATTTGTTTATCACATATGTGCTTTTCTGCCTGGCCAGTGTGGTTCAGTGGTTGAACATCGACCTATGAACCAGGAGGTCAAGTTTCATTCCACGTCAGGGCACATGCCTGGGTTGTGGGCCCGATCCCCAGTGGGAGGTGTGCAGGAGAATCAATGATTCTCTTCCATCAATGATGTTTCTATATCTTGTCCCTCTCTCTCCCTTAAAAACATTAAAAACATGCAGTTTTCCATCTCCATGTGAACTGCCTTCCTTCCCTTTGAAGTCCCAGACCCTTATCTGCTTCTTAACTCTGGATGGCATACAAACCACAAGTGCCTGCTTGTCTATAAACCTTCACATTCATGTGGATCCCTATACATACAAAATTAAATGTTTTCCTCTCCAGTTAACGTCTTATGTTAATTTATTAGATCATCCAAAGAATATAGAAGGGTAAAAAGAAAATTTTTCCTCACCTACAAGTCCAAAATTGAAAGTCGCTTGAACACAAAGTTGATTTTTAAGTTGGTATGTCATTACTTTTTCTTTTTAATATAGCTCATGATTTGGTACCTTATCTTGCTTTATTTAAAAACAAGATATTTTAAAAACTCAATGTCATATTTGTAAAGCTGACAAAATTTCAAAGCCCTATTATCTTCCAACCAAAATTTCTAAGAATTACATACTTCTTTCATTGAGACACCTTATGCTAGCTTAAACATTAGTTAGTAAAAGAAAACCAATAGTAAAGAATATTCCACTTTAGTTTCAGGCTTCTAGGTTGCTCATAAGAACCAGTGATCTAAGAATAATACCTAGGTTCTCAAGACTAGATGTGTTTCAATACTATTTTAAAAAATTTTATTGACGCAAACATTAATATACATATTTTTAAAATAAAGTTGTAAAATATATTTACTACAAAAGAAAGAATATCTAAAAGTAATTTTATTATTTATAAAAACAGAATTCTTTTTTGAATTGTGATATTGGCAAGGCAAAATGATTTTTTTATTTGCTTTAACATTATATCTGTTGAATCAATAGATACTGTCACTGATTTTATTACTTTTTAAATGTTTTCAACCACATTTATAGGATTTTTGGATAATTTTTTTATTTCCTAATATTCTACTTTATGGTATTTATAACAAAAGTTAAAAGATAAGTAGATTAGCAAAGATTTCTATTCATATCTTGGAAGACTCAGTAGATAATAAGATAGCATTGAAAGCTTTCTGTGTGGTGTTTCAAATTATGGAGATAAAAGTAAACTGTAGTTATATCACTAGGGTAATTTTATGCTTTATATAATTTCTATCATAGAAAATTTTACTATCCATCTTTTAAAGATAATGGAAAAAATTATAACTGAAAGATTGTGTTTAAGTTTTATTTGATTAGGCATAATTAGAATTGCATTCATTTTATGATTGTATTGAAACAATTGACTTATTTGAAGACAAGATGGATAGAAATTGTATAACCTTTGCTTATGATTTTAATTGATTATATTGTGATTCCAATTAAATTAAACAAATTCTTATCATCTATACAAAGACAAGGGTAATATGCTAATTAGACCGGATGTCTTCTGGGCATCCTTCCAGATGTCCTTCCGGACAAAGCCACGGTGGCGGAGTTGAAGGCAGAGGCAGTTAGGGGCGATCAGGCCGTCAGGGGAGAGAAGTTAGGGGCAATCAAGCAGGCAGGCAGAGAGGTTAGGGGTAATCAGGCAGGCAGGCAGAGTGGTTAGGGGCAATCAGGCAGGCAGGCAGGTGAGCAGTTAGAGCCAGTGGTCCCGGACTGTGAGAGGGATGTCCAACTGTCGGCAGTCGGACATCCCCCGAGGGGTTCGGATTGGAGACAGTGCAAGCCAGGCTGAGGGAGCCCTCCCCCCTCAGTGCATGAATTTTGTGCACCAGGCCTCTAGTTAGAACATAAAGCATTACTGTTTTCTCTACATATGCATAACTAAGTGAAGTTTGCTTTTTTGAATTGGTAAATCACACATTTTCAATACCCAGTTGGAAGAAAAGTATAGTGCTACCAAATGCTTATTATATCAGCTTGAAAAAAAATGACAAATGTTAATTTTATTTTATATAAAAAGAAAAGTAATCAATTAAAATATTATCAGGGGATATTGAGTTTCCTCACTATCCCACAGCAAGCTAGTGTTAATATTTAAGTAAGCACTATCAAAGGAATTTTATTTTCTTCCCATGATATCCATGTCACTAAATGTCCCTTAGAACTTCTTATATCAGAACTACAGATACAGGGGTGGGGTGGGGAGAACCTCCAATAACTAGGAAATTCATTAAATAAGTTATAGATTGATACATGGTATAATTTTAATATCATCCAGATGAAAAGATGTTTATAAATGTTAAATCTAGGTCAGATATTTGGCATGCCTAAACATTAGAATGCTACCAAGTTTGAAGACAGCTATCTTGTGACTCAGAACTCTATAACCTGGCCCTCATATGTAAAGATATCAGGAGTAATTATCACAGACAAAGACATTTAAAATCATGCCACCATATACAATTATTGAAAAAATATTCGTGAATAGATATACCACCATAACAAGAGATATATAAAAATTCAGAGATTTGGAATAGAAAAGTTGTTAAAAACTATATAAAACTGTTAAAGAGAGAGATAAATCTAAGCAATAGTAATAAACCTGGAACCTAAATAATAAATTCTTCATTTACATTTTATTTTAATAATTAGACATTTAAAATCTAATTATTAAAAATATAAACTATCAAATTAAAACAACAAATATATATTTGTAAGCCCTAATAAATGAAATAGAGGAGCATTCTTTTTTTTTTAATATGTTTTTACTGATTTCAGAGAGGAAAGGAGAGGAAGAGAGAGATAGAAACATCAATGATGAGAGAGAATCATTGTGAAGCTGCCTCCTGCACGCCCCCTACAGGGGATCAAGCCCACAACCCAGTCATGTGCCCTTGCCTGGGACCCTTCAGTCCGCAGGCCAATGCTCTATCCACTCAGCTAAACCATCTAGGGCAGAATAGCATTCTTTTAAGAGATAAAACAAAATGTTGCAAATAAGAATATAAACAAAAAACCCTAAAAGCATGAAAGATGACAGAAGAGCATATACAAAGGCTTCGAAAGGAAAGCAAAATCTCACAGATAATTTTACATCTTTATAAGAGATGAACTCAAAATATAAGGATACATGAAGGTTAAAAATAAAAAAGATGAACCAAGGTTTACAAAAGAAAGGAAATAGGTATAGTTGTGTTACTTTAGGTAAATAAGAATTAAATATCATTTTAATTAAAAATTTAAAGGTTGAAAGAGATTTCTTTTTAAAATAATGCAAAAAGTTAAAATTATGGCCTTAATTGGCTTGGCTCAGTGGATAGAGTGTTGGCCTGCAGACTGGAGGATCCCGGGTTTGATTCCAGTAAGAGCACATGCCTGGTTGCTGGCTCAGTCTCCAGTAGGGGGCGTGCAGGAGGCAGCTGATCAATGATTCTCTCTCATCGATGTTTCTATCTCTCTCTCTCTATCCCTTCCTCTCTGAAATCAATAAAACTATATAAAAAAACAACAACTATAGAATATTAATCTTGATGTATTTTCATTCTTTTCTACACTGCTACACCCTTTCCCAATCTTTCAAAGACTCTCCAAGGAATCAAAGAAAAATCAAATTGTTATAGCAGGAATGAGAAAAGTAAGAAAATGTTTTCAGCTTAAAAAATCTCCATACCATCTTCAGGTTTCCAAGTTAGCCAACACACTACATATATTAGTATATTTGGAGATTTTCATAAAAAGATACAATTAGTCTGTTGAGTCCAAAATAGGCATCTTTACTCAAAATAAAGAAATAGTCAGTGAGTAAGCTGAATCTATCCTAGTGATCACTGGGTAACAGATACCATAGCCAAAACCTTTATATTCAAGTGATTTCATGGTCTAATTATTATGCAATAAAACTAAAATGAAAGCACTATTCATATATAAAATATAAATAAATCAAAAACACACAAAAAATTAATTGGAATAAAAACACATAACATGGATGATTCAATTTCGTGTAGTGTATGTTGAACTTGCACAAACTAATAAGGACTCTAAAACCCCAATAGGAAAACAAAGATAAAGAGAAGCATCAACAAATCAACAAACAAAAGTTCTGGCAAGGACATGGGAGAAAAGGGAACCCTTGTGCACTGCTGGTGGGAATGCAGACTGGTGCAGCCACGGTGGAAAACAGTATGAAGTTTGCTCAAAAAATTAAAAATGGGACTCCTATTTGACCCAGTGATCCCACTTTTAGGAATTTATCCTAAGAAACCCAACACACCAATGAGAAAGAATACATGTACCCCTATGTTCATAGCAATGCAATTTACAAAATTTACAATGGCTAAGATCTAGAAACAGCCCAAGTGCCATTAGCAGATGAGTGGATACAAAAGCTCTGGTACATTTACACAATGGACTACTACATGGCGATAAAAAAGAAAAAAACTCTTACCATTTGCAACAGCATGAATGGACCTGGAGAGTATTATGCTAAGGAAAAAAAATTAATCAGGATTTTTTTTATCATATGAGCTTACTTACATGTGGAACCTAATGAACAAAATAAACTGATGAACAAAATAGATCCAGAGATATAGAAGCATGGAATAGACTGATGAATTTCAGAGGGAAGGTGGGGGTAGGGGGGACCTTATATGCATACTAGAGGCCCAGTGCATGAAATTCGTGCATGGGTCAGGTCCCTAGCCTTGGCCAGTGATCAGGGCTGATCGGATTCCCCACCTCCCTGCCTCCTCCTTCCTTTGCCACACGTGCACTGCCACCACATGGTTCCCCCTGCCTCTCAACCTCCCCACCTCCTCCTTTCCTCGCTCCCTCTGGTCCCTGCCGCCGCCTCCACTGGTCACCCGCCATGTTCCGCACCACCCCCTGGTGGTCAGTGCACATCATAGCGAGCAATTGAACTCCTGGTCTCATGGTTGAACTCCTGAGGGGACACTTTGCATATTAGCCTTTTATATATATAGATATGCATAGCCCATGGACACAGACAATAGTCTGGTAAAGGCCTGGGAAGGGCAGGTGCAAGGTGGAAGAGGTCAATGGGAAAAAACAAACAGACAAACAAAGGGGACATTAGTAATACTTTCAACAATAAAGGTAAATTAAAAAAAGATTAAGAAGAAGAGAAAAAAAGAAGAGCAGTCCAGCCAGTGTGGTTCAGTGGTTGAATGTGGACCTATGAACCAGGAGGTCACAGTTGGATTCCTGGTCAGGGCACACGCCCATGTTGCCGGCTTGATCCCCACTAGGGTGCATGCAGGAGGTAGCCGATCAATGACAAGTACAGTCATCCTTCTTATTCCCAAATTTCATATTTGTGAATGTATTTACTTGCTAAAATTAATTTGTAATCCAAAATCGATACTCAGTTTCTTTTGTTGTTGTTTGTTATTTGTTTGTTTTGCATTCCTTCATGGATGTGCTCAGAGTGGCAACAACTTGACTACCTTCCCATATGAGGTCGAACAAGACAATGCTCTAATTTCTTATTTCCACTCTCACACTTTTTACACATTTTCTTTTCATAGGCTTTTTAGTGCTACATTTTCCTCATTTTCGTGCTTTCTGTTGGTGATTTATTTCACTGTCTAAAATGGCCCCCAAGTGTAATGCGGAAGTGCTGTCCAGTGTGTTCCTAAACCCAAGAATGCTGTAGAGGGCCTTAGGGAAAAATGTGTGTGTTAAATAAGTTTTGTTCAGACATGAGTCATAGCACTATTAGCCATGAGTTCCATGTTAGTGAATCATCAATTTATATTTAATAAGGCATGTTTATACCGAAGCACACATAAAATAAAGTTATGTATTGATTGGTTGATGAAAACGTTGTGACCAGAGGCTCTCAAGAACATAACCCTGTATTTCCCCTAGGAGCAATGGTTTGGTATTGGCTAATTCAGTTTTACTGCAACTTTTCAGAATATAACTACCATGAATAATGAAAATCAACTGTATTTGAAAAATAAAAGCTCTGATTAATAGTCAGGGAACAAAGAATTAAATACTATAAAGCAGCATTTTTTAAAACTTTTTAGAATTGAAAGGATCTTAATAAAAGAAGTGCATTAGTATTTAGCAGACTGTTGTTAAATCAAATCTGTAATGCAAGTATAGTCTGCTACCACCTTTTGAAAAAGCTAATTGACAATACACCTAAACAACCTTAACTTGTTCATACCTTTTGACTCTGCAGTTCTTTAGGAATTGGTACTGATACTATGGAAATGGTACTGAAACTAAAGCTCTGTGGACAAAGCTTCCCTTAAAAATGTTGTTAATTACAGTGTTATTCCTAAAAGAGACAGGCATATAACACTAAATCGCTAATTTTCTCCATTCTGTATTTACATGAAAGCACAAGACTGGTCTTTTCAGAAACAGTAAAGAAAAAATTGCTGGCAAGGAAAAAAATCTCTATCAAAGAGAATGGTGAACTAAAGAAATTTATAGCTTTCAGAGCAACTAAAAGCTCAGTTTTAAAAAAGAAAAAAGATACCATGGTTGTTTTTCAAATAAAGATCCACTAAAAGCTTTCTTGAACAATGGACAAAAATGAAGGTGACTTTTTTTTTTTAAACAATAACTTTCAGGAAGTGTTTGACTAACACAATGCTGAATAAAGATTCTTTTAAGTAACAATTGAGCCCTGGCCAGTGTGGCTCGGTTGGTTGTGTGTCTTTCCATGCACCAAAAGGCTGTGGGTTCAGTTCTTAGTAGGGGGGTGTTCAGGAGGCAGCCAATCAATGTTTCCCTCATATCAATATTTCTCACTCTCTAAAAATAAGTTAAAGTATGTAATAAATAAATAACAATTGATTAGTTTGGTCTCCTTAAGAACAATTTCAGTTATTTTTATTAACATTTGAATTGCTGCATTTAATTTTACACAATGTTTGCAGTTCAAGGCTCTCTCTCTCTTTTAAGTTCTAATTATTTGCATGAGTTCTTTCTACCAGGAAATACCAACACCGCTACCTCATCTCTAGGAATAGATGCTAAGATGATAGGAAATATTATGTTTAAAATACAAATGTTTTACCCTTAAATTCATAGCAGACACAATTATTTTATATTTTAATGTTCATTTGTACTAATTTAAGACAAGATTTTCCCCTTTAGAAAGCTGTCTTTTTTACACATGACTAGCAGTCACTACTATGATATCCAGATACAAAGACAATAATATAAACACAACTAAGTTTAGCTGTTAGAAATACATGCAATTTAAAGCAATAATGTATATCCCCTGAGATACTAAAGTGTAGTTATTTAACACATGATACTGTCTATGGAGCTATAATAAAACATTAAAGAAAAATAATTTAAAAAAACACTAAAATTACTGTCAAGAAAAACTGAAATTTAAGTAAATGTGTGTGTGTGTGTGTGTGTGTGTGCGTGCACGTACCCACACATTTCAAAAAGACAGACATATTAATGCCAATAAAATGTTCCATCTCTAAAAAAGGGGGTATTCTATATCTAGGCTTTAGTCTATTAAAATGGCACATTTGAAGGTAATTATCTCTAATAAATTTATAGTAATGTATGTTCCTTCTTGAAGTTGTATTACACACATGATGGAAAGTAAAATCAATGAGCAAAAAATTCATAGCAATCTCACATAGTTTTAAATAAAAGTATGGTATATTAATCAATAACAATATTCTTTGCTTTTCATATTACTTTTCTCTTGGAAAAGTCCGTGCATTTTAAGCCATATTTGCCTTGTGACTTGACTCCACTTTTTTCCATATCTCAGACTATTCTTACTGAATAGGCCAAGAATAAGCTAAAGATCAGCAGATTTATCTTCTTGTCACTCAGTTGTCATAGGAATGGACTAGAATTCAAGAAACCCAGATCACACCATTGGCTCTGTTGCTATTAATTTTCTGAGGTTGTGGGCTGGTTACTTAATCTCTCTTGGCCAGATGATTGGGTTCTCTATCTTTTTTTTTTAATCTTTATTATTGAAAGTATTACATAGATCCTCTTTTTTTCCCCAATAACCTCTTCTAGCCTGCTGCTGTCCCCTGCCTCCAGGCACTCACCACCCCATTGTCTGTGTCCACAGGTTATGCATATATGCATACAAGTTCTTTGGTTGATCTCTTTCCACCCACCCTCCCCTCCCTTCTCACTGAAGTTCAATAGTCCTTTCATGGGTTCTCTAGCAATTCCAAATATTCTGATTCTATGTCTCAGAGAATAGGATTCAGGACTAGCAATCTGATGAAGGTAGTGACTCACCAATTGGCATGAGAAATAATCGTTACATAAGAAATAATTTTTTCTCAAAGGCTTAAATCATCTTAGTACACATGTTCTCAAAACACAGACTATGTTTTTTTGTTTTTTGTTTTTTGGCTTTTAGTTTTCCTTTCCAGAGATCACTGGTTGTCATTTTCTCATGAAATCTTTCAGAAAAGTTTTGTGTGTGTGTGTGTGTGTGTGTGTTTGTGTGTGTGTGTGTGTACGTGTGAATAAAAACTGTTTCCCGTGTGTAATGTGATTTATCGGATGTAACTCAAGACCAAGCCAGATTTAGAGTTTAGTAAAACCAAAACCAAATATATGATTCAGATGGGATTCAGGGTACACAACTCCAAAATATGGCCCTTTGGCCTACTGAGTGTCAGAGGCTGAAGTATATTGAGAAAATAGCAGAAGCAGGAAGATCACTCTGACCTTTGACACTCACCTTTCTTCCCTGAAACAGGTTATAAAATGTGAAAAAGTCTTCTCCATGTACTAAGAGTAAGAAAAACATTCTAATCACCAAGAAGAAAAAATTGGGGTGAGAAATTTATACAAACACACTTTGTTAAACTAAGCCTTATCTTCCTAGTTACTTCTTCATCCTGTACCAAGGCTAAATTCGTCTGTATTGTTAGCTCCTCACAAATGTATTGTTGTTTAAAAGGTATAAAACTTTATGTTCAGGTCATTCCTTTCGATCTTCCATCTCTTGTGAAGACTCCCATATACATGTTAAAATATAATAAAAATCTGTGTGTGTTTTTTCCTGTTAATCTGTATTTGTCAGTTCAGTTTCCAGATCCAGTCAGAGGCCCTACAAAACTTAAGGAAACTTTTTCTTCTCCGAAATATATCTGTCTAGTAAGGCACATGTACTCAAAACTTATTTATTCCTTGTTGTAACATTACCTTACCTTATGATCTGTCTAGGATATTTACTCTACTCCCTATCCCTCATCCAAGATGGTGATCAGACCAAACTCCTTCAGTTCACTGACTGATAGTTCTATCTTCTCTAAATAATTCATATGGTTCCCTTTTCTAAAATATCTCCCTTACTTTTGTCTTTCCTACCAACTTCTACTTATTGTTCAAGACTCAGCTCAGATGATTGCTTCTATGAAGTTTGACAGACTTCTATGACTTAATTAGGCACATGTCTCCTGAAACTCTTATCCCACTGCTATTTTTTTTTGGGGGGGGGGTGTTATCTGTCTCTCCCAATAGACAATGACTCTGAATAAGAGGCAATAGAACCTGGGTGATCTGTATCTTTGCATCCCTAATTCCAAGATCCAGGACATCATATGAAGGGGTTACATTATTTTCTTCCATTAATAAAGAAGTCATTGATAGCATCATTAACATTGTTATATTTTATTCATTTTTCTTTTTCTTTTTCATTTTAGGCAGGGTGCAATGTTGTACATGCTAGAGACCATCTTTATACAAGGCATGTCTACATCTATACCATATAGTTAAGCATATAAACATGAGTAGCCTTTTGTGAGAACCCTAATCAGAGTATGACAGATGTTCAAGGCCAGTTTGAGCAAGGACACAGCAATCTTACTGTATACATTGCACAGACATACCTTTCTATAACACAAATATTGATGTCACTATATGGCAAGAAATCTGTTTTGTCTAAATTGGTATAAAGATGTGTTATTGACCAGCTGGTGCGAGGCTGCTTGATATGGCTCCTGTGTTTGCTACTGTATTAGGAAGGGCTGCTTTGTGTGACTACGTTGTGAGGCTATTTTGAACTGTTTTGTCTAATGGCTACTTGGTAGCAATGGCTAGTTCGTCTGTAATAAAGACTCTCCTATACGCCTACGACTTCCCATGTCTTCTTCATCCACTACCCGGCATCCATGGAGGACCAGTTCCTGGCAGGGGAACTAAGGCCCCATAGTTGGTGTATTCGAGCAGGATCAAGGAGTAAGTACTCCAATGCCTTTGCATAAAAGTTAGGTGTTTGCAACAAAAATAGCCCATTTAATTAAATGAACTATTCCAATCTTCCTAATGAAACTGCACTTGTGTCTCTTGTTATCTAAAGCCTTTCAGTTTATTTTGACATTTATTTTCAATATATATGTTTAGCAACTGAATTAATGGAGTCTACAAATTAATCTAGCAACTACATTATAATAGGAAATACTCATTTTTTTCACTAACGTCATTTTGTAATAGCTACTTAATGAACCAGGTACTCTTCTAGGAACTAGGTATATAGCTGTGAATACAACAGACCAAAAACTTTTCCTTTAGAGCTTACGTGCTATTCAGGTGGATGGAGTCACAAAATAAACAAAGTAAATAAGTAAAATACTTAGAATCTTACATGCTGATAATGCTATGGAGAAACATATAGCAGTAAAAATGGGTTGGGGAACAATGGGAGAGGGATTCCACTTTCAGTTGGGTAGTCAAGGAAGGCCGTGCCAAGAAACAAATACTGTGGAAGGAAGGCACTATGCCACGTAACAACTACGGAAGAAGCATTCCAGTTAAAGAGAACAGCAAGGCCCTTAGGCAAATACATGCACTTTATGTTCAGGGGCAGCTACATGGCCATGGAAGCTCTGGAGTGGAGTGAGGATGGGGAGAGCTGTGAGTGATGAGGCCAGAGAGATAGAGGGCAGGGTTATATAAGGACTGTAGCTATTGAGAAGATTTTGCCTTTTACTTTGAGGGGTATGCAAATTCATTGACAAGTTCAGAGCAGAGAATTGCTGTATTCTAAGGTATATGAATGCTGTGTGAGAAACAGACAGGACAAAACCAAGAAACAAGAGAAGATATTTAAGAGATAGCACATGCCACAGGTTGGATCCTGAAATGGGTGGAAAGATTTGGAAGTTTACAGGAGATAACTCTCCATTTATAGTCCTATCATCCTCTCCTGATGGATGAAATAGATAAATGAGTGGTGGAATAGACATAATGGAAACATTATATTTCTATTCTCAACGTGTCTGGTGTCTGAGAAGAAAGAAATGCAAATACACATATGAAATAAAAGTATAGTGAAGGGAATGATATGGATAAAAACTGATGTGATCTTTAGGAATAACCACAAATATGGCTAATGATCCTCAGTTATTGAGCATCTCTTGACTATGGTTTCAAGTTATTATACAAATATACTTAGCTATTAGTGTTTTAATAGAGATATACCTTCCTTCAAGAATACAAAAAAGAAAGTTTTCACAGAATAGTTGGACCTAGAGTGCTTAAACTTTGCATAATAAACAGAATTCTGAAAAGCAGAGAGAGGGTCGAGTGAACGCTGATGGACATTCCAAATGTGAGTGTATAGGGGGTTTGTTCTACAGCAAGCTCTTTATAGCAGAGAGACAGAATTCTGACAGATGAGTGACAAGAGAAAATATGAAAAACAAGGGTCTTAATCAGTTTGGGCTACAATAAACAAAAATAATATAGACTGGGTGTCTTAAACAGTGAACATTTATTTTTTCACAGTTCTGTAGGCTGGGAATTCCAAGATCAAGGAGTCAGCAGATGCAGTGTCTGGTGAGAATCCACTTTCTGGTTCATAGACGGCCATCTTATTGTGTTCTCACACAGTGAAACAGAGAGCTCTGGGCTCTTCATCCCAATATAAAAGCACCAATGCTGTCATCGGGGCTCTACCTCCATGACCTCATTTAAATCTAATTCCTCCTAAAGGTCCCATCTCTAAATATCACATTGGAAATTTGGTTTCAACATATGAATTTTGAGAGGATTCAAACACTGATTCCATAGCAACAAGGTGGGATACATTCTGCGAAAAGCCAAAACTAACCGTATGAGTCATCAGTACTGTATCTAAGCAATGTAATGCCAACTGAAAGTTTTGTGACAATAGTTACCTGATTGGAAAGTGTCTATCTAGGATGATTTCTAGTAGAAGTATGGAGAGTGAGTTGGAGATGAGTTCAGGAAAAATAAATAAATAAATAAAAAGAAAACAACAGAAAAACTGGAGGTCTAGAGCTCATTTAGGAGAATATTACCTTAGCTCATGTCATTTGCAGCAAGAAAAAAATTTGGGGTTTTAATAAGACCTAATTAAGTGGGTTAATTGATAACCTTTCTACATTCTGAAATAATATAAAAATATTCTGAAAGAGAATGATTAAATAGAATCTTATGTATTCTCTATGTATTGCCTGTATTAGGGTACTAATATTAATAATTCTGATGATGGCACCAAAATGTAAATTTATTCTAAATGAAAGTAATAGAGAATTTTCTTTTTATTTTCCTCATGAAACATGGGTAAGTACTAGTTTTGAAAATAGTAAGATGCTTATTGACAATGTGATATTAAATATGGTATTCATTTTTAATCCCCAAATCATTTATATACTTCTGTCCTATTGTAATAATGTGTTATTGATATAATTAAAAATATAACAATTAAAGCAATATAAATATTCAATGAAATCCCTATTAAAATGCCAATGGCATTCTTTTCTGATTTAGAACAATTAATCATAAAATTTTCATGAAACCAAAGCAACCTGGAATAGCCAAAGAAATTTTGAAAAAGAACAAAGTGTGAGTTATCACTCTCCCAATATCAAGCAATATTATAAAGCTATAATAATCAAACAGTATGGCACAGCATAAAAAGTGATGTATAGAAATCAATGGAATAAAATACAGGGCCATAAATAAGTCCTCACTTAGATGAATAATTAATTTACAACCAAGGAGGCAAGGATATACAATGGGGTAAAGACAGTCTCTGCAATAACTGGTACTAGGACACTGGACAGATATATGCAAAACATTTTTTTTTTACATCATATGCAAAAGCAGACTCAAAATGGATTAAGGACTTAAATATAAGACTTGAAACCATAAAACTTCCAGAAGAAAACATAGGCAGTAAAATCTATGACATTACTTTTATCGATATCTTTTTGGATGTGTTCCCTCAGCAAGGGAACAAAAGAAAAAAAATAACAAATAGAACTATGTAAAACTAACAATTTTTCAAAACAAAGGAAACAATCAACAAAATGAGGAGACAACTTACTAAGTGGGAGAAGGTATTCTACAGAATACATAAGGAACTCATACACCTTAACACTAAAAGAACAATTAATCCCATTGAAAAATGGGCAGAGGACCTGCATAAACATTTCTCCAAAGAGAACATACAGATAGTCAGCAAACATAAAAAGTGTGCAAAAGTAGGTTACAGTTGTTTATATGGAAAATACAATCCTATCTAATAATAGACAAACATGGTAATTGGCTGTACCTTCGCTATGCCTCGCATTGGCTAATCAGCATGATATGCAAATTAACTGCCAACAAAGATGGCGGCTAATTTTCATATGTTGGCGCGAAGTGGCGGAGTGAAGACTGAAGGTGGCTCTGGCTGGACCAGTGGACAAGACTGAAGGCAGGTCCGGCTGGAGTGAAGGCCTGGGTCCCAGGTGCTGGAGGAAAACCAGTGCGGGCAGCCAGGGGAAGGGAAAGCCTATTGCATGAATCTCTTCATGCAACAGGCCTCTAGTCTATATAATAAAAGCCTAAGCGACCATTATGGCGGAATGACCAGAATGACCAGTCACTATGATGCGCATTGACCACCAGGGGGCAGACGCTCAATGTAGGAACTGCTCCCTGGTGGTCAGTGCACTCAAACAGGGGGAGCACTGCTCAGCCAGAAGCCAGGTTCACGTCTGGCAAGCACACTGGTGGTGGTGAGAGCTTCTCCCTCCTCTGCAGCAGCGCTAAAGAGCAGCAAGCCAAGCAGTAAGGAGCAAGGGATCACGGATTGCAAGAGGGATGTCCAACTGCTGGGGGATTGGGCCTAAACCAGCAGTTGGATAGCCCCTGAAGGGTCCTGGACTGTGAGAGGGCACAGGCCTGGCTGAGAGACCCTGCCGCCCCAGTGCACGAATTTCATGCACCAGGCCTCTAGTAATTAATAATACAAGAATAAACTGTTTCACGAAATCACAACTATGAACCTACTTTTGCCAATCCCTGTATGAAAAATGCTCAACATCACTAATCTTGGGGAAAATGCAAGGAGATATCAACTCACACCTGTCTGAATGGCTATTATCAATAAATCAACAAACAACAAGTGTTGGCAAGGATATGGAGAAAAGCGAACAGTTGGTGGAACTGTAAATTAGTGCAGCTACTATAGAAAAGTTAAACTAAACATTTAATTTAGCTTAAACCTAAAATTTAGACAATTTTTTGGATAGTCCTCAAAAAATTAAACCAAAGCTGCCATATGATCCAGCATCTTCATTTCTATATATTTATCCGAAGAAAACAAAAACACTGATTTGAAAGATATATGCACCCCTATATTCATTGCAGCATTATTTATAATATTCAAATGACATCGAAGCAACTAGATGTCCATCAACATATGAAAAAATTAAAATGGTATATTATCTATCTATCTATCTATCTATCTATCTATCTATCTATCTATCATCTATCTATCTATCTATCTAAAAGCCTAGGCGACCATCTGACCCTCCGACCATCCAACCCTCCGACCATTCGACTGGTAGCTATGATGCACACTGACCACTAGGGAGCAGATGCTCAATGCAGGAGTTGCTGAGCTGTGGTGACTTGGCAGCTGCAGTTCTCAGGTGACGCACCTGGAACCAGAGAGGAGGAAGCCTGATTCTGGGGTGTGTCACCCAAAAACTGCCCTCTCACAATCTAAGAATCCTCGGGGGAATGTCAGAGAGCCAGTTTTGGCCCAACCCCTGCAGGCCAAGCCAAGGGACCCCACTGGGGCATGAATCCGTGCACCAGGCCTCTAGTTCAGCAATAAAAAAGAATGAAATCTTGCTATTTGTGATAACATGGATAGGCATAGAAGGGATTATGCTAAATGAAAGCAGACAGAGAAAGACAAATAAATACTGTATAATTTCACTTATATGTGGAATTAAAAAAAGAATAAACAAAACAAAGTAGAAAGAGACATATAGATATAGAGAACAAGCTTTTGGTTATCAAAGGGGAATTAGGTGGAGGTGATGAGAGGTAAAAAAAAAAAAAACAACAAAAAACAAAACATGGTGGAGAGAAAAAGAAAACCTCAACAGAAAAAGTAATAACAAACTTTCAGTTCCATTTATTTTATGCACACAAAACATAGCAATTATAAGAGAAAAATTCATCATTTTTATTAGAAATATAAATATTATATAAATTTATCTTGTATTAAAGTAGCAAAAATGAATTAAAGTGAGTTATTTCTTTGTATTTGCAAAGAACTTAAACAAATACTGTTATTATTATTTTTTTTTTATAAATCATTTATGTTAACATTCATAGGCAATTTAGGTAAATATTGTGTGGAAGTTGAATTATCTTCATAATTGGTCTTATGCCCCTTCTAACAATAACATAATCCTCATCTTCCACTTAAACTTTAGATAAGGTATTTTTTTTTATGTATTACAGAGTTAGGTCCCTCAATGTAAATTAATAATTCAGTAGGCCCACCATCTCCCTGATAGCTCCTGTAAAACTTCTACCAAATGCTAGGGGCTCCTTGGAAAGTAGTATTTAAACAAGTATAATCATTTTACAATGAGTAAATTGAGGCCTGGAGAGTTTATGTGATTTCCTCAAGGTAACACAGGGTGGGATAGTACCGAGACCATGACAATGCCTTTTTTACAATAAGTACATATGTTCTAATATTCCAAGTTGATGAAAATCACTTTTTCAATGAAGAATGGCAATTTTATGTTACAGATGCACTCTGTTTCCACAAGATGACATTCCCATGTTCCTACCACACATTTTTCATACATTCTGATTTTCCTTTGATCTCATATTTTATGAGATCGTCTGCTTTCAACATTGCAATTCATTCTGTTGTTCCCTGACCACTTACATCACCTCATTAGTTTATATGTAACATTAAGCCCTCCATTAATATTTCTCAGTTTCATATTTTCAAAAGATTGCATTAAAATTTTACTTAATCATTTTTCTAAGTTATTAATAAAGATTACAAGCAAACCTAGAAATGACTTAAGTACCTTTTCACTTATTATTGACTTTTTCCAGCAGTCACTTCTATCTCCAAATCAATATAAATCGAAGTCATTTCATCTGTTTTATGAATGGAAAGATAATATGGTCTCTGTAGGATAAGAATTACATACTTCTTTCCTTCACTTTTTTTTTTTTATAATTCAAAAGAAGCAGATTTTAGATGTTGGTGAAGTTTACTACTGCTCTGTAATATAATTCTTCATATTTTATGTTATTTTGAGTTGGGTTTGTTTTAAAACATTTGTACTGTGTTCTTTAAAAAAATGTTTTTAAATCAAGTTGTATCAGATAAGGCAGCAATTTTCAACCAGTGTACCACAAGAATTTTAAAAACATGCAATACCTGACTACTTAGTAAGGGGCACTGACCTTTTCTCCTTTACATTGTCAAATTAAAAAAAGAAATTGACAACAGCCAGCACAATAGCTACCCTGTGTGAATAAATTAAAATTACACCTATTTTTTGTCAGATTGGCAAAAGATATATTTTTGGTATGCTACAGAATTTTAGTAATTGTTTTATGTGTGTCATGAGATGGAAAGGGTTGAAAATCACCAGACTAAGGGGCAGATCATAAGCAGTTTTACTCTAACCAGTTTAATAGAAACTAGAAAAAAGGAAAGATATAAAGAAAGGAATAACACCAAAGTTGAAAGGCTTAAAAATATCACAGGTTGATATCATCACAACAGATTAACATATTAGACATTCTTCACTGCCTTTAAGGCTCCCCCACTCCCACAGTGATTCCTAACTGTAGACTTTAGTATTAAAGATGGAGTTGGGGGAAAGAATACACATTTAAAACATCTGAGTATTAGGATAAAAGTGATTCCAAAACCATGAAATTGAAGAATAGTGCTCTAGTGTGATTACAAATAAGTAAAATAGGTTTATACCTTCCAAACAATAGACATAATACATTTCTGTAGATGTCAGTATCAGAAATGCAACCAACTGTCTTCAAGATTAATTAAACTGAATTTATTTTGTTATATAATCCCACCAAATAAACAGACAAAACCATAAATAGCAACACAAATTACCCACCAGTGGTTCTCAAATTTACTAATTATTAAAAAGAAAATAAAAGAAGAAGTGTGTAGGTTGTTGTTCGACATATGGGTTCCCAGGCCATCTCTGGAAATGATACGTTGGTAGTCTTGAGTAGTACAATGGTAGTGTCATTTTTAACCAAGTCCTCCAAAACAGGCAAGTATGAGAAACACTGGCCGGTGGTCAGTTACTGGCATGGGACATGTTTTATGAGACAGGTTCTTTTTTTTCTAAATCTGAATTTGACTGTCCCTATGTTTTGAAGTAAAAATAAGAATTTGTTTTAAATTGCAAAAATAAGTTCAGACTTTTTTTGAATGTGTCTTTCATAAAATTAATCCTTTTGTGTGTCTTTCTGTCTGCATTAAGTTACTTGAGTGCACAAACTAGTCCTTGTCAGACCAGGGTGTATTAATATTGATCAAACTTTGTGCTAAAAAAAAATGCACTTTTTACTATGTATAGAAACTGCCTATGTGAGGGAATATTTTAATGCATTCAGAGATAAAAGTTAAGAAATGAATGGTTCAAATATACTAAACTCACAGTTTATATTAAATCATTTCCCCCCAAAATAGCTGCCAACTATTCCACAGATAAAGTAAAAAAAAAAAAAAAGAAAAAAAGAAAAGCTCTCCCCTGATTTTTAGTATCAGGTATTTCTAATGATTACATCCTACTACTAAATAACCATGATTTCTTCTAGATGCACTCTCCAAAAATCAGCTGGCTTCCAACCAGGTACACCACTTGTTTTCTTTCCATGATTGATTGCCTTTTTAGCATAACACATTTTTCTCTTTCAAATAGTTGGTCAGGACTTGACTTTTCTGTACAGCAGTTCACATATTTGTTGAACTCTCTCTAGGACTACATGGAATGGAATGAAGAGAAAGTTCCTAAATATCTCCTTGCCTGAACATGAAGAGATTAAAATAGGTAGTATGTTTCACCAAATCCGATTCTATATGCTTAATGAAAATAACTTAAAAATACATATTAAATGCAGTCTGGATCAGTCTGTCTTCTAAATTTTTAAATATACACTATTATATGTTTAACTCTCACAAAAACCCAGTAAGATATTTTATTATTTCCATGTAAGAGATGAGGTAGCTAAGTAACTCATTTCCCTTTTTCGGAATACCTGTGTAGAAATTGACACAGATTATAACTCTATTAATGTTAAGGTTAGAAATTGTCAGAGCTCAAAACAAACATGCACAAATATCCTTGAAGTTCAAAGCAATATTAGTATTCTCAGTAGAGCAAAATCTATAGGGAATTCTGGAGTTTTACATATAGTTTGTTTGTTTTATTTTTTTTAAAAAAACAACAAAGTCTGCCTTCTCATCAGATACCAAAGATTTCCAAATTTCATGCAAACTGCTGAGGCAGTTAATTTGCATTAATCAGCCTGATATAAAGAGAGAAAAATTACAGTAACTTAATGAGTTAATTTTGTGTTTTGTAGTCATTGTCTTCCTGGGTTGCTAAATGCTGCATTCTTAGCAAAGTTTTGAGATATTACATAAGCCCTTGTCAAAACCAGGCAAGAGCCCTAGCAGGTTTGGCTCAGTGGATAGAGTGTGGACCTGGGGACTGAAGCATCCCGGTTGGATTCCAGCCAAGGGCACAAGCCCGGGTTGTGGGCTTGATCCCCAGGAGGGGGCATACAGGAGGCAGCCGATCAATGATTCCCTCTCATCATTGATGTTTCTATGTCTCTCCTACCCTCTCTCCCTCTCTGAAATCAATAAAGAAATATATTTTTTAAAAAAGACTTCTCTCCACTTCTTAGCTCTTTAAAACAAACAAACAAAATCAAGCAACACATTTGTAAACTGTTAAAATTATCTAAAAGTTCTTTCACTCCCTTGTTCTAAAAAAGAACCTAGGAGCTCTGAACTGGAAAGGAATAAGGGAAGGCAGGCCTGAGGGCCTTTGCAAAATTTACCATCAGACTCTCCTCCTAGAGATTTTCTCTACATTTTATTTAGAGGTCTCTACGAATAATCTGTCAAAAACATCTGTTCAGCGTTCTAGGAGTTTCCAATTAAAAATAAGATAGCAGACACATTCTCTATAAAGTGAGAAAGAGAAGCGGGCCGCTACCCACTGACTCTGGGAGGTGATTTTATTCTCTTCTTAAAGGACTAAATTAAGTATGTTTTTTTCATGAATATACATAGTATATCATAGTCTCAAGATTACTGCATCAAAGTACTTGATTGCAAAGGAAAAGTACATTGTCCTGGAGTATTCTAGAGCAATAAATCAAAAAGTAATTTATGCACATCCTGTTAAGATTTTAAAGACCAAAAACACCCTTCAATGTTAAACCCACGTGATCTTTCATTATTTTTTAAATTCAATTCAGAATGGTGATTTAGTGTCTACTATGTATATAAGTCTGTGCTCACAGAGCAGGGGATACTTAGATAAGGTATCGTCTTAGACTGGGGTGGTTCTTGGATATCACTTTCAATAAGCAAATGAATATCTATCAGACTAAAGATTTATACGTAATAATCATGACTGTGTTCTAGCAAATGGTCACCAAAAATACTTTTCATAATTTAGAAGGGGAACAAAGTTGCTTATTTAAAAGAAAAAGGAGGGACATCTGTAATATTCCCAACAATAAAGATAAATTTTAAAAATAAAGAAAAGAAAAGGCAGAAAGGAAATGCCCAATCATTTGTAATTATGCTGCAACACTGGCGCCTTTCACTTATTACAGCTCTCCACAGGGTGACAGAAGTTCTGAAAGAAGAAAAGGGCATTAACAATCTAATGACTAATAAATTCCACAATTGAAATTATCCATTTTTCAAAGAAAGTAATGCATGGATTAAATCAGTTTCCTTTACCCCAAGAACTGATTTCTTATAATGTAATCCAACTATTAGTGAAATAAAGTAGATCTTGGTTTATTTATTTATTTATTTATTTATTTATTTATTTATTTATTTTCTGTTGAGAATTTATTGAAAAGGGCTTTGAAGTTGTGATTCTGTTCTCTTTTTTTAAGTAATTTTTTTCTTTTTATTTTAGCCACATTAACACTGGGCTACTCCATTGTTTGTTTTTTAAAGTATATTTTTATTGATTTCAGAGAGGAAGGAAGAGGGAGAGAGAGAGATAGAAACATAAATGATGAGAAAGAATCATTAATCAGCTGCCTCCTGCATGCCCCGACTGGGGATCTACATTGCAACTAGGGCTTGTTCCCTGACCAGGAATTGAACCGTGACTTCCTGGTTCATTAGTTGACCCTCAACCAATGAGCAACACCAGCCAGGCTAAAGTAAATTTGACGGACATATACTACCTATAAAGTTTTGCTATACCTGGGTTTGCTCATCTCTAAAATGGGTATCTTATGCATGTTAATGCATGTGAAATTGACAATACTTGACCATTTTAAACCTATACCAAGGGCAATATTTCAACCCAATATTCCTTATCTCAGATTCCATAGATCATGATTATATGAAATGGAAAGTATTTGTAAAATCTAAATGGCTTTCTGATATAAATAAGGTAATAAGCTACAATGTTGACATAATTAGTCATAATTACCTGAAAGTTTCTGTAACTTTAACTCTAAAGTTCTATGATTTTATGATTCTTCCTTAAGTGGGTTAATCACTTTCCTCTTGGCTCTGAAATAAAGCAAATGTGAAGGCAACTCCTTTTTCAGACAATGATTGTTTTGTTGTATTTTACCCATTCTGCTTAATTAAGTAATTAGAATCCTGACAGGACTTCAGAAAAGTGGTTATAGTCAGAAAACATTGGGTATTAATTAAGCAGCATCTCAATTCAACTTCACCTTGTAGAATCCACTATGAATTGTACGTTGGAATTCTGCCGTAATAGATTTTAACAATGATGAAAACATAATATTAATTACTTTATTGGGTTTTTTTAAGGTTAGCTTCTGGGTTAAGACATTTATATGTTTTAAAGAGCATGGGACCTTGAAAAAGACAGAGTTGGTTTGGAATCAAATCCAAATAGTAACATTCACCAGCTCTGAGGTATTGGCAAGGTGTTAAATCCTTATAAATCTTAGCTTCCTCATCTGTGAGATGGAAAGTTGGACAGTAAAACTTCCCAGTTATAGTCATATTTAAATGCAAGAATCCATGTGAGTGTTAAATAATACCTTTTTTAGAAGTATGTGTAAATGCTATTATAAATCTGATATTTCAGGGATGTCTTAGTAAACCACATCCGAGGGATTTATAATGCCATCCCATCTAAACCTCTGCCACAGGAAAGATGATATCTCCTGATGACTTATAATTAGAATGCAGGAAGAGAAAGTAAATACCTTAAAATACAGTTTATTTGCTTTTCCACCAGGTAGTGATTGTATGTTCTTTAGTAACTTTTATAAACTACTAGCTTAGGCCTATTAAGAAATGAAATGTTAAGTATGCATATATAATTGATAGTTTCCTTACCTATTTCAAATGTTTTATTATCTCTTAATTGGGTCTCTGGTTAGATTATTAATAAATATTCTAAATTTTCATATATATATATATATATATATATATATATATATATATATATATATCTTAAAAAGCTTATGTTCCATAAGAGTTTTTAACTATTACTCTCTCTAAATGAGCTCTCTGAAGTATAGAAATACAACATATAGTGATCAAATTTTGAGTCAAATTTGTGTACTTTTTTCAAAATACTATAATTCACCCTTATATTCTTGTGAATAAAAAAGTGCCCATATACTAAACCGGACAAGCTCCAAGCGTGGAGTGGGGGACATGTCACAAATTTGGTGACTAAAAGTAACCACACAAGATGATCTGAACATAAACATTTCTCACTAAGCAGGTATTGGTGGATAGTCACATCCTAGGCCTGTGTCTTCCTTGACACAGCTCAATCTTTACTTTCAAAAGCCTGTCTATTGTTTTGCTCATCTAGGAAAACAGACCTTTGAAGTGTCAGAGTGATTTTCTTTTCCAGGTGCTTTGATGGCACAACCACTGACACCAGAGCAAAAGACCAAGAGCATGAGAACACAGAAACCCCCCTTTTATCTTGTTATCTGCAGGCCATCTCTATGAACTACAAATATTAAATATGAAGTAGCATGTACCACCACTAATGGAAAAGAAGTATGTGTTTCTCCATTTTGCTTTTTATCCAATTCTAAGGATTTCCCTGCTTTGCTTACTCCCACTCACCTAATTTCTCATTACTGGATTTCATGAAACCTTCCTTGTATCTTCTCCTTTCTTTTATTTTTTTTCCTAGACAAGGACACTGTTTATTTCTCTTTCATATACAGGAAGTTCCCAACCAACCATTCTAGGGATGGCATGGCCATCCATGGTGTCAAGACCCACACTGCTGTTTGGTTACTCCAACAGTGCCTGGTTCAATGCTCAGCGCATAGTAGGTTTGCAATAATATCTCAATTCCTCTCTGTATGTTTCTGATGCCTTTCAAGCTGTCAGAGCCAGTGAGTCTGAGCATCCCTTCTAGAGGAACACCTGGGACTGTAGGAGCATTCCAGTTCCCTCAGCCTCAATCCCCACTGGTACAACAGCCAAAAGTTATGAGGACTTTTCTTCCTGGCACTAGAATCCTGGGCTGGTGGTTACGGTGTGGCACTGGGACTCCTCACTCCTCGGGGAGACCTCCATAGCTGAAATATCCCTCCCCATTTTTAACTGCCACACATGGGTGTGGGACCAGCATCTCTGCCCTTCCTACCAGTCTCAGTGTCACTTGTTCTTTATATCCTTAGTTGTAAGACTTGTTCAGCTAGATTTTAGGATGTTCTCAATGATGGTTGCTCTGTAGTTTAGTTGTAATATTGATGTGGTTGTGAGAAGTCCTGGGTGCTGTGTTTACCTACCCCACCATCTTGACCTGAACACTCCTTTGGTTCTAATATATAAAATAAACTGCAAAACTTCCATTTTCTGGAGCATTTTTTTCAATCCATTGAGATTTTGCTTCCAGGCAGGTCCTCAACATTTTAACTCAAATAAATTCTTATGAGACCTTTTGATAGCCTGGATATTCTTTCATTGACATTTCACACACACACACACACACACACACACACACACACACACACACACACACAGCTTCATTCGCTAATTGAAATACATCCTAAACCAGCAATTAACTTTCATACTTAAAATTCTCATGTATTTTGGAGATAGGCAACTAACTCTCCTTGTACACAATTTTCTAACTTCAACTCATTTAAACTGTTGTTTGTTCTTTCCTAGTCTTTTCTTAAATGCTTTTCCATCAAAAATAATGAAGAAGAAAAGGTTCGAATAGGAAATAAAGATTTGGCAAACTCATCATGGCTTTGCTCAGCTGGGAGTAGTTTTAAAAGTGATGCAGTTAAATTATAGCTCTTTTCAGAAAAAAAAAGAGACAAATATGTCTGACTTTTTTAAACTGGAAAGTAACTAGAAGAGTGGAAATGAGAGGGGAGACAGAAAGAAAAGGGAAGAGAGAAAGATAGGGAGAGGGCAGGAGGGGGAGGGAGAAAGAAAAAGAGAGGGAGAGGGAGAGGGAAAGAGAAAAAGCAAATAAAGCACAGTGGTTTTTTTAATGTATTTGTTTTTTATTTAAAGTCTGATATTTTAGAAAATAAAATAAAATTTTTATAAAATATGAAATGGAAGCATAAATACAAATAGTGACAAAGAAAGGGTCAAAATTGATAGTAAAATAAAATAGAGCTTGGTGACCTCAAAGTTAGATATTTGTATGTCTATTTATGTAAGTTTAATTCCAAAGACCATTGATATCTGTTGATAAGTGTCTCTTTTGCTTATTTATTCTTCCCTCCTTTCCCTTCCTTCTTTTTCCTTCTTTACTAGGAAAATTCATAATAGTTGGAGACTTATATTCCTTCTCTCCCTTCAAGTATAGGACATCCGCGGACAATTTTACAAAATGTAACAGTTGACTGGGTAGGACCATAATATCTCACTCAGCTTCTACTAAAATGATGTATTGTCCACAAAAGCTGTAATAGAATTCTTTTAAGAAACTCAAACAGATATCAGATAGAATATACTTTTTGTCTATCATTTTAGTTATATAGCTATATCAATTGCTCTTTGTGGAGCTATTCTGTGATATTTCTATACTCCGTTTTATAGTTTCAAGATTCTCCTTTTTATTGCATTAAAACATTACTTTATGTTATTTACTTATTTCTGCTTCTTTTTAACTTAGCTAACCTTTCTAGCTCACCTAACCTTTATATTATTTAGTTTTGGCTAAGAATTCAAATATACACTGCTGAAGGGGGAGAGTGAAAAAATAAGATTGGAAGAAATTCTTAAAAGAACCAATTTAAAGGCACAAAAATGATCCTACTCAGCCTTATATTGCAACAGATTTTTCCATATGTTGCAGGAAATTTAGAACAGTTTTGCTACTTTAATAGCAAGTAGGGAAAGAACCCAGGTTGTTTCTATGTTTGTTGGCTTATATATCTCCAGAAGAGTAGGAGAGGTGGACTGTAAACATGCAGACTGTAAGATTACAAAATCAGCAATATCTGTTTTCTGAACCACTAATCTTTCACTTGTCCCTTTCTGGGTTATCAGTCTGTGGCCCAGAAAATTAAATTATGTTAGTCACACTGCAAGCATGGAACAGAGGGCAGAATCTCAGAGGGAAGGCGGGGGAAGGTGGATGGGTGGGAGGTAATCAACCAAAGATCTCATATGCACATATGCATAACCCATGGATACAGACAATAGGGTGCTGACGGCCTGGGAAGGGGGGCATGGGCAGGCTGGAGGGGGCCAATGGGGGGAAAAGTGGACATATGTAATATTTTCAACAATAAAGATTTGTTTAAAAAAAGAAAAAAATATATTTGTCACAGTCATCATTTAGGTGAGTTAAAAAAATAACAAAATTAAGAATATGGAAAGAAAAAGGAGAAATATTTTTGTAATGAACAAAATACAAGTAAAAGAATGAAGTTTAAGTCAAAGTATCTAGAGAATGAGGAACCATGCAAAACATTTGAAAGCCCAGAACAATGATCTTCTTTAAAGAAATTACTAGAGCTCTGGCCAGTTTGTTCAGTGGTTAGAGAGTCAGCTAGTAGACCAAAGGGTCTCAGATTCGATTCCTGGCTCCTCTGGTTGGGGCATGTTCAGGAGGCAAGAGGAAAACAATTGATATATCTCTCACATTGTTGTTTCTCTATCTCTTCCCCTCCCCCTGCTCCCTCCCTAAAAAAAAAAAAAAAAATCAATGGAAAAAAATATTGGCAGGTGAGGATTAACAACAAAAATTTAAATAAATGACTATAATTATCTTACATTTAAGCAAATAGCTAAGGTTTGGAAACTGCCTGAGTGCCCATCAGCAGATGAGTGCATTAAAAAACTGTGGTACATCTACACAATGGAATACTACGCTGCTATAAAAAAGGAGTTCTTACCATTTGCAATAGCATGTATGGAACTAGAGAGCATTATGCTAAGCAAAATAAGCCAGTCAGAGAAAGATAAATATCACATGATCTCACTCATTTTTGGAATATAATGAACAACATAAACTAATGAACAAAAATAGAACCAGAGACATAGAAGCATCGCACAGACTATATAATCTATGAGGGAAGTTGGGGGTGGGGGGGTGAGAGGGTAAGAAATCAACCAAAGGACTTATATGCATGTATGTGAGCATAACCAATGGACACAGAATGTAGGGGGGTGAGGGCTTGTGCTTGGGGGAGGGGTTGGTGGGGGTAAGGTCAATGGGGGTAAAAAGGAGACTCATGTAATACTTTAAACAATAAAGAACAAAAAAGAAAACAGTGAAAAATGTTAATAAATGGAGGAACAGTCACAGAAAGGAAGACAATGTTGTAACAAAGTGTGCATGTTTTACAAATTAATGCACATATTTAATGCAATTCCAATAAATATCCCCAAGTGAATTTGATTGGGAATTGAATTTTTTAAGCTCAGAATGATAAACAGATACAAAAAAATTATAAGGATCTTCTGAAAACTGAAGAATCTGCCCAGCCAGACATTAAAAATTACTATGACATATACTATACAAATATAAATCAAATGAATTATAGACTTAAATGTATATGACCTGGAACCACAAAAATCTTAGAAAAAGACACGTAAGTAAACTTCTGACACTGTTCTCAACAATATCTTTTTGGAAATGTCTCCTTAGGCAAGAGCAACTAAAGAAAAAAAAGATAAACAAATGAGCTATATAAAACTAAACTTTTTTTTCACAGCAATGAATTTATCAATAAAATGAAAATACAATTACTGAATAGAAGATATTTCTAGATGCTATAGCTGACAAAGGATTAATATCCAAAATATATAAGAAATTCATACAACTTAATACCAAAAAACAAACAATCAGATTAAAAAATGGCCAGAGGACCTGAACAGACTTTCCTCCAAAGGTAACATACAGATGGCCAATAGACATGCGAAAAGATAATCAGTCATCATCATCAGGGAAATACAAATTAAAACTACAATGAGCTATCACCCCAAACCTGTCAGATGGCTATCTATACTAATAAAAGGGTAATATGCTAATTAGACCAGATCTACCTGACATCTTCCAGTTGTCAGGTCCTCCTTCTGGATAAAGCCACAGTGGCAGGGGCCGAGGCAGAGGTGGTTAGGGGTGGCCAGGCCGGCAGGGGAGGATGGTTAGGGGCAATCAGACCAGCAGGGGAAGGCAGTTAGGGGCGATCAGGCCAGCAGAGGAGTATGGTTAGGGGTGATCAGGCAGGCAGGCAGGTGAGTTGTTAGGAGCCAGTGGTCCCGGATTGTGAGAAGGATGTCCGAGGGGTCCCAGATTGGAGAGGGTGCAGGCCAGACTAAGGGACCCTCCCCCATGCACAGATTTTGTGCACCAGGCCTCTAGTCATCAATAAATCAACACAAACAAATGCTTGTCAGAATATGGAGAAAGGGAACTCTAATACACTGTTGGAGGAATTGTAAATTCATGCTGCCACTATGGCAAATAGTGTGGAAATTAAAATTAAAAACATAACTGACATACAGCCTAGCAATTCCACTTCTGGGTATTTACCCAAAGAAAATAAAAACACTGATTCAAAGAGATATACACACCCTTTCACTGCAGTGTTACTAGTAATTGCCAAGATATGGAAGCAACCATCCATCAATAGATGAATGGATAAAGAAGATGTAATATATATTGGGATATTATTCAGCAATAAAAAATAATAAAATATTCCCATCTGCAACAACATGGATGGACCTAATTTTAAATGAAATAATTCAGACAAACACAGATAACATATGACTTCACTTATATGTGGAATCTAAAAAAAGCAAAACAAATAAAGGAACATAACAGAAATAGACCCATAGGTACAGATACCAAGCTGATGGTTGCCAAGGGGAGGAGCTTGGAGGATGGTGGGGAGGAGAAACCTGACAAACTGTAGTATGCCTAGGTGTGTGTGTGTGTGGGGGGGGGGGCTAAGCTATGAACTAACTTAGAGAGGGCTTGGTAAAGAAAACAAGCTAACCAAAACAAAACTCATGGCCACAGATGGACCAGTGCCTCTTAGGTGGTTATGGTGTCTTCCAAGATTTAGGTGCCAGTATCTATTTCATTGAACAGCACTTCTGCCATCTTGCACACAAACAATCGGGAGGCTACAAGAGCAGTGCAGAGGCTAAGTGTCAGAGTTAGACATACCTAGTTCTGGATCCAGGCGGTCAATTTACTAGCTGGATGATGTAAAAAATCTTGTCACCTCCAGAAGTTTCAGATTCCTGAACCAAGCTAGGTTGCACTAGCTGTTTTTACATGTTCTAAGGTGGGAAGAGGCAGGAGACTGGCTGATGAAGAGCAGGCATTATATGTAGGTTAAGGTCCTAAATTTTGTTTTAGGTAGGGGGATGATAGGTGCTCATCAAATTATTAAAACTCAATAATTAAATAATTAAATAAATAGATCATAAATAAGCCAAGGACTATGTTTAATGCAATTCTGTACAGTAAAATCTTAATAGTAATGACTATAATAGTAAAAACAATAAGATTGGTATTTATTTTTAATGGTTGTTCTATTTAAATAACATGTGGAGTGTTTAGCACATTGTATGGCACCTAAAGAAAAATAAGAAAGTTAGCTCTGAGTAGTCCTTTTAAATTTTGAATGTTCTATTGCAATATAAGATATTATTCTTTCACAAACAAAAATGACCTCGTGTTAGATAACAAAAGTCACTCCATATATTCTGTGAGATGAAAAATACACCCTGATGCTATTTTATGCCACTAACACTTTTTAATTTATGACTTAAGATGCTTATTTTTGCTGCTGTTGTTTTTTGTAAGATCAACTTTGAACTTGACTGAGAATGTCTAGCCAGAATGAAGTGATGCTTGAAGGTCGCTGGCACAACAGGAAGAATAAAAAACAAAACAAAACACCTCTTGAAATAAACAATCCATATTTCAAATTATTGTCTCCAGAATTTTTTGCATATTATTTCCAATTTAAATGCATTTAATAATGTCTACCTGTAATGTCTCTGTTCTCACAGTATGATATATTTTATGTCTACCTGTAGTGTCTCTTTGCTCACAGTATGATATATTAGCATTGCAATTTTGGTTTTCCCTCCTATACAAAATCTCTGTTAATAATATTTTCTAATAAGAAGATTAAATAACATGCAAAAGATGTTAAGATCTGAGATTTCTTAGATGTGTAGCTTCTTATTTCTCAACTGCTCTCTTCCATAGTTTCTTTTTCTGTAAAATGAGGATAATACCTAACTCATAAGATGATTGTGTAGATTAAAGAAGTAATACCTTTATTCATAATAAATATCCAATAAATGCTCAGATAGACTTTTTTTCCCCTCTGTAAATGCTTGCACCAAAGCCATTAGTGACTGATACACTACCATGACAGGTATGCAACATGTCCTTTGTGTGTGTGTGTGTGAGTGTGTTGCATTAGTGGCTAATGAATAGATAGGTGAATAATGTCACCAGTTCCCATGACTTCAACTACTAATGATTTCCCATTTCCCTGTTTTTAAAATCGTAAGCTCAGATATCTCTTCTAAGCTCCAGACCCATATTCCTAATTGCCTACTAGACAACCCTAGACAACCCTACCTGGATGTCTCAAGTATTTCAAGCTCAGTCATTTATCATGGAATGCATAACATCCTCTTCAAATGCCTAACATCCTCTTCAAATGCCCATCAAACAATACACACACACACACACACACACACACACACACACCACTCAGAGAGAGACACTAAATCTGCTCCATTCTGCTTTTGTCCATCTCAGTTACTGGCACTACAATCCACTGAATCTACCAAACAATAAACTAGGAAGTCACCTCTGGTCCCTTCCCCTATGCACCCAACACATATTTAGTCATCTTGTCCTGCTAATTCTACTGCTTTAAGACATTTCAAGTTATCTTTCTCACTTTCAACAATAAAGAGTTTTTAAAAATTAAAAACATTATCTTCCTCTCCTCATTTACACTGACCTCCCTCACCTACCTCCATTGGCATTTAGCCATATATGACAGCCAACTCTCCCTACTTCAGGTTATTACAGACCATTCTCCAAATTCCATCAAAATCATCTTTTAAATGAAATCTTGTTATATAACTTTATATCTAAAAGTCTTTGAAAGCACCTTCCACAAAATAAAACCTAATCTATTTAACTGGTATAGAAAGACTCTCCATTAGTCGGTCCCTGATTTCCTGTCTAGTAGATTTTTCTTGCTAATTTCCCTCTTGAAGTGCTATGCTAGGGCTTATTAAATTTCCTGAGCCTCTCTCTCTCTCTCTCTCTCTCTCTCTCTCTCTCTCTCTCTCTCTCTCTCTCTCCCTCTCCCTCTCCCTCTCCCTCTCTCTCTTTTCTCCACCACCCTTTATTGAGAAACCTTTATTTTCCCCTCTTCAATTTAATGAATTCAAGGTAGGCCTAATTACCCCCCCTAAAAGACAGATAAGGCTCCAAAGAGAAGGCAATATTTAATCTGTGCTGAAAGGAACTATTATAAATTAATCAGGGATAGGTCAATTAAGAAAGGGATGTTCCTGATGGGGGATGATAAATGCAAGTGCACAGAAAGAACAGAAAGGAGATACATATAAAGTATATAGTACATCGCAAACAGGAAGAAGTAAAATACAGATCATTTGCGGTAACAGGAGTCATCATATTGAAAAGCACCACCAATAACAACAAAAGAAACCACAAGTGGGAGAAACACTTTAAATCTATCATGGGCCAGGGTCTGTGGTACATACATTAGTATTCATATGCTAAATAATTACATTTCCTTTACGATCATGTCTTGGCTGTATGGTTATTAACATACCTGTTGTTAAACTCTAGTTAAAGTAACTACACTTCATAAATCCAAGGTATATATGTTTTCCCTGGTTAACACATGGAATGGAAACATTTGCTGAAGGTCAAATTTGCATTTTCTCTGCATAGTACAGTTGTCCTATGAATTTATTTCCTTCTAGTATCTAAAATATAATGAACAATGAGCACTAAGAGCACTCCAGCTGTTATATTCTCCATCATGTTTTTAAAAGGGTGAATTTTTAGCTACAGCTCAAAAGAGTGAAGCAAGAGAAGTAAACAAACAAAAATACATTGCTATAGGGAGAAATAAAATATTTTAGGTAACTATATAATATATAACATACACGCAACACAGAAGGACTTGACAGAACTAACATTAAATGGAACATTTATTTGCTCTTAAGTTTCCTTCATTGAGCTACCTAGCTTAAGGAATCTCTTTTCTAGAACTGATACAGTGGGAACGATAATGAACTAAATTAGAAATGTATGCATTTGATCGCCAAGACTGCATAATCATCCAGATAGTACTAGAATCCTAGGAATTTTTCCAGGTCATGTATATGTATCTGTATGTGGTTCAGCTGCAATATTTTAAAACATTTTCCCAGAGCACTTCAGGGCTGCCGTGTTTCCTCCTCTGTCAGTCCATGTGTGCTCAGGGAATGCAAACTAATTACCCTAAGCAAAACATAATTAAGGAGGGAAATTTATTCCAAAAACATCACATAATACTTCCCACATGCAAACAGAAATGATTCCTAAATTATATTTTGCATGATTTATTACTACTGTGTACAACTTGTGCAGGTAACAGAGAATGAACTATATTAATTACTACTGATAGAGTTAAGATCAAATAGAACTATGGAGCCTTTCAACACATTCATTTAGACTCTATCAAGATACTGTTTTAAAATATAAAAGAACATACAATATATATTTTGTTTGTATGACACTCCAGGCATGTGGTTATCAACTTATAGTGTATGTCTGTGTACAGGAGGTATTTCTGAGGGTGTGAGAGAGGGTTAACTGGAAGGGAGAATAAAATAGGTCGTAGGTAAAAATTCATGTCCTTAAGGAACTTGACCAACCTTGATTGCACTGACTCTGAATGTTCACTCTTCACTTTCACTAACACAACTGTTTCCAAGCTTGCATATAAATGTGTCAATTCCTAAATTGCATAGTGATCATGAATTGCAGCAAAGTAGAAATTAAATCTATACAAAAGAACCGCTTTCCTATCCTTGATTCCATCATCTTTAAAGGGAACTTATTTATTTAAAGGCAAAGGACTTTAAAGTTCACTTCATTTACCACTTTAATATCTACCCAATATCTTTATTCAAAACAATGAAATAAGTTTCTACTACACGTTGGACAATACACAAAGTGGAATCCTATATAATAAAAGAGAAACATGGTAATTGGCATACAACCGCTACCCTTCCCATTGGCTAATCAGGGTGATATGCAAATTAACTGCCAGCCAAGATGGCGGCCAGCAGCCAGGCAGCTTAAACTGAACATGAGGCTTGCTTGCTTCAGCGACGGAGGACTGCAATGTTCCCCGCCTGCCTTGCCGGACTCTGAGCCTGCAGTTTGAAACATGGTTACAAATATAGAAGCTAAACAAAACCCCAGAAACCAGCTTTCAGTGAGCTGGGATCTCAGAGCTGGAGTTGATACAGAATTTCGATTATAGAACCTCAACAAACCAGATACCTGCTTTCAGGGGCTGAGGCCTCAGAGCTGGAGCCAGGCTAAAGCTGGCCCAGAATAAAAGAAAAAAGAAAAAATGGAGCAGTTGGGAGCTTCAGTCCCAACCTGAAAACAGCCCTCAGCCCCTCACCCAGACTGGCCAGGCACCCCAGTGGGGACCCCCATCCTGAAGGGTATGTGACCAGCTGCAAACAGCCATTATTCCCTCATCCAGGCTGGCCAGGCACCCTAGTGGGGACCCCCACCCTGATCCAGGACACCCTTCAGGGCAAACGAGCCAGCCCCACCCATGCACCAGGCCTCTATTCTATATAGTAAAAGGGTAATATGCCTCCCAGCACCAGGATCAGCAAAGCCGAGAGGCCTCCTAGCACTGGGATCAGCGTGACAGAGGGCAGTGCCCAAACCCCCTGATTACCCTGCAGCTCTGTGAGTGACAGGGGGCGGGGCAACAAACTCCCTATCAGCCCTGCTCCTTTCCTGACAGGGGAAGGCGCCCCAACCCCCTGATCGGCCCTGCTCTGTGCCTGATGGGGGGAGCTCCCCAACCCCCTGATTGCCCTGTGGCTCTGTGTGTGATGGGGTAGAGCCATAACCTCCCCATCGGCACTGCCCTGAGTGTGAGAGTGGTGGCACCCCAAACCCCTGATCGGCCCTGCTCTGTGTGTTACAGGGGGCGGAGCCCCAACTCCCCTATCGGCCCTACTCTGTGAGTGACAGGGGGGAGCTCCTCAACCCCCTGATGGGCCCTGCTCTGTGAGTGACACAGGGCAGCGCCCCAACCCCCTGATTGGCCTTGCTCTGTGCGTGACAGGGGGTGGTGCCGCAACCTCCCCATTGACCCTGCCTTGAGTGTGACAGGGGACGGTGTCCCAACCCCCCAATCGGCCTTACCCTGAGCATGACTGAGGGTGGCATCGCAACCTCCCAATCCGCCCTGCTCTGTGCATGACAGGGGGCGGCGCCCCAACTCCCCAATCAGCCCTGCTCTGAGCCCGACCAGGGGCTGCACCTAGGGATTAGGCCTGCCCTCTGCCACCGGGGAGCAGGCCTAAGCCAGCAGGTCGTTATCTCCCGAGGGGTCCCAGACTGTGAGAGGGCACAGGCCGGGTTGAGGGACCCCCCTCCCCCCCGAGTGCACAAATTTTTGTGCACCGGGCCTCCAGTCCTATATAATAAAAGTCTAATAAGCCTAATAAGTGTCCAGTCGAACGGTCGGCCATTCAACCAATCAAAGCATAATATGCTAATGATATGCTAAGGCCGCTCAATCTCTTGCTGTGGTGTGTACTGACCACCAGGGGGCAGATGCTCTGACAGGTAGGTTTGTTTGCTGTGGGGGTCCGACTGATCGGGACTGAGAAAGATGGGCCGGACATTCCCTGGAGCCTTCTCGTGGTCCCTCTCCAGCTGGCCAACCTCCTGAGTCTCTCCCCAGCCCCGATCATGCACTGGTGGGGTCCCTTGGCCTGACCTGCACCCTCTTGAAATCCAGGGCCCCTCAGGGGATGTTGGAGAGCCGGTTTTGGCCTGATCCCACAGGCCAGGCCAAGGGAGCTCACAGTGCATGAATTCATGCCACTGGCCTCTAGTATTTATAATAATAAAAGGGTAATATGCTAATTAGACCAGATGAAGCCAGGGATGGAGTGAAGCCACCCAGGTCCTGGGTGCTAGCTGGCAGCATGAGTGAAACCCGGGTCCTGGGTGCCAGAGGGAAGCCGGTGCCAGCAGCCAGAGGAAGGAAGGCCTACTCTTGTACGAATTTTTGTGCATCAGGCCTCTAGTTGGATATAAAATGATCGGCAAAAGTATACCAAAAATGATGATAATTTAATTATAAAAATGTATCTGTTTGCAGACAAAACTAATCAACTAGAATTTGTTTATATTCTTAAACTCACAATTAAAGAAGAGAAAGATATATAAGTTTAACTGTGAACTTGATTTAGAATTTCAGTGTAGCAGAACTTCTATCAAAGGTAAATTAAAAAAGTAAATGACATGATGATGGAAAAATTCATACACATCTATGAATTAAAATAAAATGCAAAATGTATTTATATCTGCTATTTAATTCTATGGATACTTTTTCCTTCCAGCTGGAAGTAGAAAATACTAAATTAAAAAACATTGCAAACTAATAGTAATGGTAACAAAAGTGGCACATTTGTATTATTTGAAATAAAATAATCTACTATGAATATCAAATTAGGCCAGCTTTAAATCATATGAAATGAGAGGCAAAAACGACTTATTGGGTAACCTTGTCAACTTCTCGGTCATAGACTATTTTCCCCATTGTTATCATTATAAACGTTTGGTCAAATTCAGTTTGAAAGACTCAAGCAAAAGGTCTAAGGCACATCAGCCTAACAGACTTAGCATTAGGAAATTGGGTTATATGTTAGTTACAGAGGGGGAAGTGCCCACATCTCTGTAGGTTCTCAGAACTGCTGTCATATATGTCATCATTCCTGGAATACTGGCCAGAGACCATGGCACTTCCTGGACTTACAAGAACCAACCAGCTTACCAGAATTTCTGATCCCTTCATAAGATTTGAAGCTGTGCTGCTTCTTTCAGGCAAGATATAACGGCTTCCAGGAACTGCCTGCCTTCATATTGAAAGATTTATTGAAGTTACAAAATGGGCTAAATGCCTTGGTCCTCAAACATTTAAAAATATAAGGTACACGGGATAATTATTCATGCAACAACAACTAATAAGGAAAAATGCTGAAATGTGAACCCAAGTTTCAAGTTTGGAATTTAGGTTTTTAACCACTATACCTGAAAAATATCCTAAGGGATCTCTTATTAGGCAGATATTTTCATAACATCGCTTCACCTCTAACAGATCTTTTACATTAAATTGTTTTTTTTACAAATGTATAAGATATAGTACCTAGAAATGATTCTCAAAAGGTCACCAGTATATATATTTGCATAATGATGTATACAAACATACTATTTGCATATTAACCTACATAAACAAAGAACCAGGATTTTATGTCCCTGGCAAGTGCTGACAATAGATCCGGATAAGTTGTATCTTGACTTAGATAGCATTCCAATTTTGAATATCTCTCTGAATATGATCACTGATAACAAATACCCAGGGGTTGGAGGAGGTTGTCCAGGAGACTTGATCTCCAGTTGACCTGAGAGCCGGTCCCTGGTAACATGAGGCTCCTCACTCTCTCCCCTGTGCTTGGATTGGGCCTTCCTTTTGCCTTCCCCCTTCCCAGAAGCTGCTCTGAGAATACATCCTTGAGATAGAAATGTGGCTTTGAGACTAACTACTGGGAATGTGACAGAACTCCTGTGTGACTGAATCCAGTTAGAGACTCACTGTAAAAACTTTTAAGATTGGGGGAGGGAGCTGCAATCTACTCCTCTTGCAGTCTCCCAACACAGGCCTCAGAGGAAAGTGGGTGGCCTGGCTCTTTCTTTGTTATCGCCCTGTCTTCCTATACGGGAGCCAGTTTCAGATTATACCTGGGAAGCTCCTAAGGAGTTTGAGAAGCAACACCAGGTCATTGAAACTAAACCTTCTGTATCTGTGATATGTGATTTTAATGGCATTTTCCCCGTTTATTCTTTAAGTTCTTCCAAGTAAGAAAAAGAACTGCATTCATTTCACTTTTTTTTTCTCACTGTTTTTTAGTGAATGGTAGTCTATGTAGAGTAAATGAGGCTTCTCACATCTCATAAAATGCTTAGGACTGCGGCTGGTCTGGATGGCCGATGATGAAAACTCACTATTAATAAAACTAAGCAGAATTCCTAACTCTCAGATTTAATTTTAAAAATGAGGCCTGAGAAACCTAAGAGTGCGAGAATATAGGATAAATACAAGAATACAGTAGAAATTTTGTCTTAACTATTGTGCAAATGAATGGCTCACCAGAGATAACCCACTGCTGAAAAAGGGCTTTTTGAAATTGAGCAGAGATATAATTTGGGTGTATGTCAAAATTTGAGTTTCAAGAATCCCAATTTAAGCTGGTAAAATGAAACTATGTGAGATGAAATAAGGAGAGAAAAAGTATTGGTTCACTAACCAAAATTTCAGAGTTAGATCTGATTACTTGTACAGCTGAATAGAGACACTCAAATTGTACTACTGGGAAGAACCTAGATTCACTCTCCTTTTCTCTGCATCACGCTCTCGAGTTTTCCTCTGGATTGACTTCATTCTCAGACTCTACATGGTGGCTCCTGACAGCTGAAGGGTCGGATCTTCCCTTCAACATCCAGACAGAAGACAGCTATTTTCCTCCAACTGTTCCAAGATTACATTGATTTTAAAGATATACTTGTGAGTTATATTTGCCTAGATTTAGACATAAACTCTGAGTTTGGACTGATTTTAGCTTCATAATCTCTAAAGTGCATTACCTTCATCTGTTTGTTTTTTTGTTCGTGTGTTTATTGATTTCATAGTGGAAGGGAGAGAAAGACAGAGAGAGAAACATCAATGATTAGAGAGAATAATTGATTGGCTGCCTCCTGCACATCCCACACTGGGGATCAAGCCCACAAATGGGGCATGTGCCCTTCCAGGAATTGAATCCTGACCTTATGGTTCATAGATCCACGATCAACCACTGAGCCATGCCAGCTGGGCAAAGATATCTAGTTTTGAGGTTGAACTCTATTGAAAATCTTACCAGACATTTCAAATGATATATTTCATGGTTTTCAACAGTGCTAAAAAAATCTATATGTAAACGAAATTTTTGAATCCATACCTTGCTATAATATTTCATGGTTTTCAACAGTGCTAAAAAAATCTATATGTAAACGAAATTTTTGAATCCATACCTAATTTGAGAATGTTCTCTTAATATATAGGGAGGGAAAGAGTGTTTTTCACTCACTAGGAAAGAAAGGCGTGAACAATGGAAGTATACATTTTGATAAATACACAGATATCCAAGTCTAATCTATAAAATATATTTATTGCTTTTTTATTTTTGAACATGTCTACTAATAAGATTATCTAAAAATCATTCCCTGTTTCTTTCCAGAATAATTATTTGTCTGTTACCTGAAGAGAATAATGTCTTAACAAACATTAAAAAGATCCCCGTAGCTTTTTGGAAAATACAAATACTACAAAACAACTGTGTACGAACTTTTACATAATAAACTTGGCATTTGGATCATATTTTATGAAAAGGAAAAGTATTTGTAAAAATTATAGTATGCATAGTTTTAAAATTAATGTACTTGTCAGCTTGTCGCAAAAACAAATTGACCTTTTATACCTTTAATTTTAGACAGACTTTCAGAAAATGTATTTAGTCTTTTTACTTAGTGAGCAGAAGATAACGGCAATCTGCATATAAAAAATGGGGTAATTTAAATCCCTTTCTCTTTCATAATGAAATAATTTACTGTTCAATGCATTGGTTAGATGCTGGTTTCAATGTGTGAGTAAATATGCCAACAAATAGGCTTATAAATATTATAGTGTGTAATATAATGGAAAATGATGGTGGTTTTCTAAAATTCAGTACTGATTTTTCTAAAAGGTATTGGTTAGAAAGCATCAACAATCTGGAATATTATAACAAAAATCTACTTTTTAACATAATTAAATTATCTTTCAAATTCCTATAATTGCTTTGTCCTGATTTCCACAGATGAGATATAAAAGAATTTTTGACATTTTCTCACTAGATGCTATCTCATTACAGGCTTCCGAATGTTGAGAAGCTGCCATGTTGACAGCTGTTCTGGATTTTTATACAAAATAGTAATGATTAAACTGATGCGAGCAATTCTCCTACCTTTTCTGCAAACTAGCTTCAGTTTTACGCTTGAGCTCCTTTAGTAACTGGTACAGAGTTTAGCTTTCTGGTTGGCTACCAATGTGATAGGTTCTTTCTTCTCTAAGCTTTGGCATAAAATAACTCATGATAATAACTGCACCTTACATTTTATAGTGCTAATAGTCTGAAAAGTTGTCTTTACAAATATTATCAAGATGTTGACTGCAAACTGTCCTGTTGTATAAAATTGCAGCTAAGGCCCAAAGTAGAAAACAATGGAGCTTTACATAAATTGTGTGATTTGAATATTTAACTTGAGTAGATTAAATTTTAATAACTGAAAGAGACCAGAAAAATTATGGGATCTGTCTCTCATTAAGAGACAGGGAAAGTAGACATCAAAACAGAGCATGAGTGAAAGCAGTGATTAGAAAAAAATAAATAAAATTGTTTCATAAGAATATCACACTGAATTGTTTTCAATGAACTGGTTACCCACCTATTATCTGATTTCTTCTTTAAAGCCACCCCATGAAATAGGCAAGGCAGAGATTAATAGTCATATTTTAGAGGTAAAAAGTGAAAATAATCAATCTCTCAAAATATTCCTGTTCCCTCCCTCAGCTTTTAGCTATAAAGAAATGGATGAGCAGCAGCCAGTTAGTGACTGGTAAAGCCTAACAACAGGATGAACCCAATCTCTATCAATGTGAGATCTGAAGACTCCACAAATTGGATTGAGAGACATGGTAAAGCTAGTCTCATTCATTAACTTCTAGCCATTCCTGAGTCTGTCTTCTATCTTTGTGTAGCTGAACTCTTCCTGTTATATAGAGTTGGCAAAAGTAGATTTACAGTTGTGAGTACATGAAACAGAGTTTATTCTTATATTCTTATTTATTTACTTATGTTTTCAGTGAATTTTGGGGGTGACGTTGGTTAAGGAAAGTATAGACGTTTCAGGCATACATTTCTACAGCACATCATTGCATTATTTATTTGTCTTATTATTTATATTAGTTATTTCATATTCTTATTTATAATTTATCTTTAAGTAATGATGCTGGTAACTTAATATGCTTTTTTAAAAAATATATTGTATTGATTTTTTACAGAGAGGAAGGGAGAGGGATAGAGAGTTAGAAACATCGATGGGAGAAAAACATTGATCAGCTGCCTCCTGCACACCTCCCACTGGGGATGTGCCCGCAACCAAGGTACATGCCCTTGACTGGAATCGAACCTGGGACCCTTTGGTCCGCAGGCTGACGTCCTATCCACTGAGCCAAACTGGTTAGGGCAACTTAATCTGCTTTTTCCTACCCTGTATAAAGATAGCAAGTGCTGTGCATGACCTTGGAGAAGCCTTCCTAGACCATTGAGTCACCTCTACCATAGGCATGATCTCTCTGTTTGATTTTCTTCCTCGTATATCACCCTGTGAAATTATCTTGTTCATTTATGTAACTATTTGTTGATTTTATTTTCCTAATATTCCATGAAGACAGGGGATTTACTGGACTTGTATATTACATATTCTCAGTACCTTGAGTAATGAGTGGAACATACTATTTGTGAAGCAAATAGTTTCTAAGAAAGTGCTCTCAGGTTTGATGCCATCTCATTCTCTTCTCATTGATCAGAACTGCCTTTTCCCACTGGATACACAGATTGAATAAACCACTTCAGCAGAAAATTCTACTCTCAACCTTTGGAGCTATATCGCTTCCACTTTCCTACATGGTTTGTTTACCCATGACAAAGGTGACATCAAAATTTATCTATGCGTGCCAAGTTCACTAACTTATTTTCTCAAAGGAGGCATATAAAACTCAGGGAAGTTAAGTGACTTGGTTTAGGGTTGAATCGATAGTAATTATAGAAGTCTTAACTAGAACAAGGTCTTTTGCCTTCTCTTTAGTTCATGCTGTGAAGGTTAAATATTCCTAGTTAGTGCCTGAGTAGGAAATAATCCACTACAGGAGAGACGGAGGATTTCATATTACTCCCTATTGCACAGGTTTCCATTATTCTGGAACTCCAAAGTAAAAAAAAAAAAAAAAAAAGAATCCTAGTGAAAGGACACTTTGATCTGTCTGGTATCATTTTCATGGAGAAGAAATGAAGAACCAAAGTCAACACTGCTTTAAAGTTAGTAAATAATGTTTTAGACTTATCCATAAATATTTTCATGAAAGAGCTAACCTCAGCTTTGGAGATAACTATATCAAGACTCAAATTATTTGTTATTAACTTACCCAAAGTCACACAGGTAATAAGAACTAGGATTTGAACTCAATTATTGTTGGAGTATGAAGAATATAGACTCACAATTATGGAAGGAAATTGAAACATCACCCACAAAATAAGAGAAAATTTGGATTTCATACAAATTAACATATTTTTCATCAAGAAAAAATATCCTATAGCATGTCTCACCATTCTTCTCATCACATACATTTGTTTTTTATTATTATCAGAAAGTTCCACTTCACAGCTAAGTTCAATCTCTCTGGGTACAGTTAAAAATCTACTTCTTATTTGAATGAATAACAGCTGGTCACTTCATAAGCATAAACTTCATGACCCTTCATATGCTGAAAGATCATTATTAAGTCACCATTCAGCCTTCTATGATACGACAGGCTCTATAAAAGTACCATCAGGCACAAAAATATTTTGAAGCACCAAAAGGCACCATCATTAAATTCACCATCTGTTATAATGGGAAATGTCAGCAAATAGAAAGTGCATGTTGATGGGCAGACTGCTCCTTATGTCTTGTAACAGGTCAGCAATGCTAATTATAATTACATCTTCATTGTAGGATTTTAAAGCTTAAATGGACAAATGAACATACTCTCGATTAAGTAAACTACAGAGTAAATGGAAAATGGTTCTTGGGCTAAGATTTCCAAAAGCTATTAGTGCTTTCTTTGTTGACTAATCACCAAATTCACTTGAGTGCTGAGCAAACAGACAAATTGGTTCTGACTCCAAAGAGAACTATGCTCTTTCCTAATTTACACTATACAACTGAAGTCTTCCTTTAACTGCCAAAAAGTTAGGAAATTAACTTCCCCCTTTTGCTTTTGGAATGTCACCGTGCCTATTATTTTAAGGCAGACATTAGACTTATATAAAGTAGTGATGTCAATAATGCTCTTTAGCCTCTATTAGTTTATTCCAGAAATTTTTTGCTATTAGAATTATAAACACTGCACTTGAAAGTAATACATTATATGTCAATAAAACTTGAACAAAAATAAACAAAACTATAAGCAATTAAAATATTTATTATAAATGGATACAATAAATAAACACATTCTTTGAAAACAGATCCTTCTTTTATTTAGCATACCTTCAGTCTGAGTTCCACATATGCTGAGAAGTGAAGCTGTACTGTGTATAAGGTATTTATCACCCACAAGTTTCTCTTCACAGAAATGACACACCTATATTCCCCTCAGATATTTAGATTATAGTGTATATACTATTGTTGTAATAAACTATTTTTTTATGCTCAAAGCTCTATGGATTATATATACCAGTGTTGGTTTGCTAACATACCTAGCATAATGTTTTTCTTTTTAATTTTTTTTGGTCTTTTATGCTTTTTTTTCACTTTAGTATTGGTGTTTGGATGCCATGATGCACAAAATATGTGCTCTATGAGGTTTTACTGCTATTTCACCTCACTAGTTTACTCTTACCACCTTCTACCCTTTCAGTTATTTTATACAAGGTAATAGGGATAGGCAACAGTAGGTTTACAGCTGTGAGTTTATTCTTGTATTACTATTTATTAATTATTGTATTATTTATTTGTACTACAACTGTCAGCCTACTTTTGCCCATCCCTGTATTCCCTTGATTGATTCATTCTCTGCCTCAAGGGCCTTCATAAGATTTTCTTTACATTCTCATTATTTCATATTTCTTCTTTGTATTTGTTATGCTTGGGGGAAAATCTGTTTGTCTTAAATACAATGAAAGCACATTCATTTGGAATAACTGAATAAACAAATTTTAGTGTAAACCAATGCTACAGGTTTTGATACTGTTGTAATTAGCTAGTTATTAGTAATAGAAAAGGAGCAAAGGGAAGGTCAGACATTACAGCCATATTCCTTACAAAACACTGGGGGAGGGAGCCAACGAAGGGGAGAGAGATGCATGCCCAGTAACACTGGGATGACATGGGAACGATACTCACCTGTCAATCACACCTGAGGAGAGAGATGGTTGGTACAATGGTCATGGCCACTGCAAGCACATGAAAATTTGAGATACATAAGCCCCTAAACAGAGCAGCTTGCTTCCTTATGCTCTTGGTTCCTCTTGGCACGCTTGACCCACAGCTCACGCTTGGCTTCCTGGCATTCTCCTGTGTGACCCACGGCCTTGCAGACACCCCCACACACAATGGACTAATGGACTGCAGCTGGCCTGATGCTGCACTGGACTCTGCTCAAATATGGAAGGAAACTCTGGACACTGGCTCTGAGTGCAGCCTCCCAAAACCCCAGCTTCACTGCTTACATGACTGGACTGAGGGAAAGGGGACTTTGGAAATCCAGGGGCGGAATTCCATGAAAATAATGTTTTCTACTACATGGCATCCTATCATGCAAGCCTCTGAAAATTCCTTTTCCCAGGCTCCTGCCAGGACTCCACCCCCAGCAGCAATCAGGGAGAGAAGGCATAGTTTTCTCCAATAACAGTTTTATTATTTATAAAAGTCAAATGGCATTTTTCCATTTTCCTCACAAATATTTCAAAATACAGCATTAAGTGAAATTAGTCAAAAACCTATTGCAGAGAATACTTCACAGAGGCTATTTCTTACTTCACAAATGCATAGAGAAGGTGATTAAGTACCTGGGAACGAAATCTTGTCTTGAAGAATAAATGATAACTAGCCATAACAAAAGGATACAAGCATACAGCCATATATGATTATGTACGAGTGTGTATATTTGTGATTTATCTATGTGGTCTTCCATTCTCTTGACAGTGATATGATAGTGATAGCATAGAAGACACTGCACCCATAAACAGTGTTTTAGCTATACTTCTCCCATATCCTGCCTGTTCTGTATGTCAAAGGTACTAGAGTTACTGCCGTTTGCTTGAAGTATTGAGAACAACAACACTGAAGGAAAAAGAGCTGCGCTAGTTTTTCTCCGTTTGCTGGCCTCTACTCCCACCGCTGCTTTCTGCTCTGCTCTTTCTGCCTGAGGAAGCTGATCCCTGTGGACCGCAAACCCGAGTCCCCTCCTAACCAGCTTCTGATTGAATTCAGCCAGCGAGTCACTAGTGGGAGATGAGAGGACAGAGGGCTTCTGCGCCTTATCTTCCTGGCTCCTTTTCTGCTTGGCTGCACTTTCTAGTGGAGGCTGAGTTCCTGCAGGCTTTCGGTTCCTTCCAGGCAGCTCCTCCCACGCGGCTCCGTGGCTCATTGGGCTCTCCCAGCCCCACTTCCTCTTCTTGCCAGCTAGGCTTAGGGGTGATAATGGCTTCCTGCTAGTTCTCACATCTTAAGTGTCTTAGCATCCTTTATTGGCTCCTTTATTTATTTATTTTTTCACAGCTTTGAAAGCAGTTTCTTTATTAAATGCTAGAGCCACTTGAGGTTTCAGAGAGGACCCTGACTGAGACAAGATGCCAACCAGAAGGATAGAAGTAGTCGCTTTACTGACTTTCAGTTGGAGAGTAGAAGCAATAGGAACACTTGCCCTAAATATTTTGTTTACCTTCCATTCCACAGTTTTACATACAAAGATTCATTCAGAAATAAACACGTAGTAATGTTCAGACAATGCGTTTTGTTAGAAATAAAACATCCCAGGAACTTAATGTCAGGCACGCTTGCTAATTTCAGTGTGACTTCAGAGATTTCTACCTCAGTGTTTTCCATTTAATTTAAAAAATCAATTGCCATGTCTATCCATATTTGCAAATACATTTTACTGAGATTCTGAGTTAAGGCACACTTTTTTAGACTGCTTATCGAAGAGGCATTTGCCTTGCTATGCCAGATAATGTCAAATGGTCCTACGGAGTTATTGTTATGAAATAGTTGCTTTCCCAGTAGTGTCTATTCATGCAGCATTTCAGGTCTAGTAACGGTTATGAATTGGGCCTTGTGGCTTCACAAATATACTCAAGGTCAGTAATTGCCTTTTTACTAGGGTTATAACCTAGTGTCCCAATGAAGTCTATTGAATTCAGATACATACCGATCTTTATGTCTAAAGTGCCTAAGCGTGACATTTTTAGTAACCATAAATGATTTGAGAAAATCCAAAGTATCCATGTGGGTAAATATATAGAAATGTGACAATCAATTTATGCAGATGTATCCCTGAAGAACCAGGGAATGTATTTTTAGGAGTGAAACATCTAGTTGATATAAAGCAGTCCTGCCCTCAAGAGAAACCACTTACAGAGAAGGTATCCTATTTCCTCTATTGTGGTCGTCTGATATTAAATTGAAAGGCAGACAAAGGCAATCCTTTTCCTGTACTGGGGAGAATGTATCATATTTAAAAAGTCTGGTCTGGCCCTAGCCCGTTTGACTCAGCCTCCGGACTGAAGGGTTGTGAGTGCGATTCTGGTCAAGGGCACATACTTGGTTGCAGGCTCGATCCCCAGATCCCCAGCCTCCAGTCAGTATGCAGGAGGGAGGCAACCAATTGATGTGTCTCCTCATTTTGATGCTTCTATCTCTCCGTCTCTCCCCCTCCCTTCCACTCTCTCTAAAAAGATGAAATATCCTCTAGTGAGGATTAACAACAACAAAAAAAGTCAAGTCTGGTCTGGTATTCAGGACCCTGAGATGTAATGATAATGCCAATAATGGGAAGAATGTCCCTATTAATGAAATACTTTTATCTTAGGTTCCAGTAGTAGAAGTTCTCAGTGGATCAATTATAAATGACTAGAAATGACTATAAAAGGGTACTAAACAGAGAAGTAGAGTTTCTCTCATAGAAGCAATGGTAGAAGATGGAGATCAGGCAGAATATTTAATGTTTGAAGTAAAGAAATCATGAGAGATGGAATGAATTTTTAATAGAACCATAATTTGCTTGGCATTAGCATTTTTATAGTTAGGTGTCAAAATTACAAGTATTTTGTTATTAGTATCAATCTATAATATTCATCCTACTAATTTTCCTTTTTCTGACTCATATGGCTTGGGAAACCATGATTACCTATGAAATCTAAAATTACTTTGTCAGTCAGCCAGTTAGCACTAAGATTATATTAATAGTCATAATTACCATTTTCTACCATGCTAGCCTTTGAATCTCCCTACATAAAGCAGGATTTCAGTCCAATCAATAGCTTTTTAAAAAAATATATATTTTAATCATTTCAGAGAGGAGGAGTGAGGGAGAGAGAAATAAAAACATCAATGATAAGAGAGAATCATTGATTGACTGCCTCCTGCATGCCCCACACTGGGGACTGAGCCCGAAACTCAGGCATATGCCTTGACTGGGAATCGAACCGTGACCTGGTTCATAGGTAGACACTCAACCTCTGAGCCATACCGACTGGGCATAGCTTTTTAAAATTCAGATGGAAGGTGTTGATAAAGTGCAAAAAAAAAAATCTAATAGCATGAGCAGCTTTCTCTTAGAGTTCTATTCTACATCTCCTCATAGTCACAGCCTTGAGCCATTGAGGCTACATAAGTCCTCCTTGAGAGTTATAAATCCCTGCCCAAGATACTGCTACTGACGTTCCCCAGGAAAGGTGAAAAAGCTGTACTTCTGTAAAGAAACGGTTAGCAACAGGCCTGCAACCCATTCTCTCTCTTTAGAGAAGGATATAGAGGAACCCCAAAGAAAAAAGGAGGAATATGACCATCCAATATGAAAGAGGAGTTCGAATTAAAAATCAGATAATCAAATAATCTGTGCTGTTCAGGTGCAATATTTCCCCAAACAGAATTCTTTGAATTCTTCCTGCAAATACTTTTCCAGGGACCAATTAAGGTAAATTGATGGGCCAGTGTCTTTTTTTTTTGGGGGGGGGGGCAGTGTCTTTTAGGCATCTATTTAGAGAGGTTTATTGGAATAGTTGGAAAAAAATGCTTGCAAAGAATGGCATAAGCCCTAGGAACTTGAAGTTAGAAAGCCGGAGAGTGGTGATGGTGAAGTGGGAGAATGTCATATTGTCCAGTTCCATTGATGAAGCATCAAGCAGAAGCTTAGTAATGCACTGAGCTGTTTTCCTAAGGGAATTCGTATAAAATGGGGCATGGGAAATTATATGAGTGAGATTAAAAAAAAAAAAAAAGACTGGGTTATCAAATTACACTCACACTGTCAGAGCTCTTACCAGTGTCAAGATTTAGTAATCTGAAGGATACATGCAATTGTAAGGCATAACTAAAGCTGAGAGAAGTCTGTCAAAGTCAGTCCCCATTTATCCTCATATTCTTTCTTATAATATTAGAACAGTGGCTGGCCCAGGATTACCATATGGGGTCTCTAAAAAAATGTATAGCATCACTTCTTTTAGAAGAGATCTATTTTGGTTATGAAGCATCTCCATTTTATAATATGATAGTTAGATGGCTTACAAAAATAATTTCTTGCCTGGCCAGTGTGGCTTAATGGTTGAACATTGACCTATGAACCAGGAGGTCACAATTTGATTCTTGGTCAGGGCACATGCTTGGCTTGCTGGCTCAATCCCCAGTAGGGGAGCATACAGGAGGCAGCCGATCAATGTTCCTCTCTCATCAATGTTTCTATATCTCTCTCCTTTTCCCTTCCTCTCTCTGAACTCAATAAAAACATATTGAAAAATAATAATGATTTCTTTAAAGCCATGTCTCAAAAATTAATGAATTCTAGATGTTTACTTTAACCAATCGTAGACAGACTAGGGATATCCTGCTAAAACACTGTATAGTTAAAGAGAAGTCATTTGGCTAAAAAGTTGCAGAACTCTAGAGCACCCAAGGTATCCTACAACCTTCATGATTTCAAAGTGGAACACTTTTTTTCTTCTAAGGTGATTTTCCTTTGGTGCCATAATGATATTGCTCAACAGTCCATTGCTGAATTGAACAAATAATTAAATTATCAATTATTGAATAATAATTCAATTCAGTGAAATTAGGCTCATACAGAACCACCATATTGCAGACAACATTATCTGACCTGCTCCCTTAGCTTTTATTGAGGGTTTACAAATATTTTAGCAAGAAGAAAAAAAAAATGAGCAGGTTTCAACTTTGTCTTCCAAAAAAAATGAAACACTTTTGTTTATTATTTATATTTTGCTTTTTTGTTCATTTCTATTCCTACTAATCCAAATTGTTCCCTTCACTCTGTTTGGTGATTATTAAACTTTGCCCTTCTACATGTTTAAAAACTGTCTGGATTGTTTTGTAATATAGCTTGAAATCAGGATGTATAATACCTCCAGCTTTGCTCTTCTTTCTCAAGATTGGCTAATTGGGATCTTTGTGTTACATATAAATTCTAAAAGTTTCCTGGTTTTATTCTTTTTTCTTGTGAAAAACAATATTGGAATTCTGATAAGAATTGCATTGATTCTATACATTATTTTAGGTATGGATATTTTAATATTAATTCTTCCAGTCCTTGAGCATGGAAGATCATCCAATTTAATTTCTTCCATCAATGCATTCTTGGTAAAATTCATTCCTAGGTATTGTGTTCTTTTTGATGCAACTACAAATGGGATTTTTGTTAGTTTGCTATTAGTATAAAGACATGCAACAGATTTTTTTTGGTATTTATTTTATAGCCTGAAACTTCAGTGAAATTGTTTTTTAGTTTTAACAGCTTTCTGATGGTTCCTGGGGTTTCTATATATAATATCATGTCATCTGCAAATAGTGACAATTTTACATCTTCCTTTTTGATTTAAATGTCTTTTTGTTTTTCCTTAGTTGCTGTGGTTAGGAGTTCCAACACTTAACTGAAAAAGAATGGTGAGAAGGGCACCATTGTCTTCTACCTGATGTTAGGAGAGAGGTTTCCAGCTTTCCCTGTTGGGTATGATACTAGCTGCGGACTTACCCTTTATGACCTGTAATAAGTTGAGTTGTGGTCTTCTATATCTGCTTTGTTGAGAGTCGACTTTGTGAAAGTCAAATTTTGTCCATTTTTTTATGTATCAATAGAGATGATCATATGATTTTCCCTTCATTTTGATAATGTAGTATATTACATTGACTGATTTATGGATGTAGAACCATCCTTGCATCCTTGGAATAAATACCATTTGACCATAGTGCATGATCTTTTTAATGTATTGTTGAATTTGGTTTGCTAATATTTGTTGAAGATTTCTGCATATTTGTCTATTGGGGATATTGACCTATGATATTCTCTTTTTGTGGCAGTCTTGTCTGTTTCAAGTATTAGGGTAATGTTCGGTTTGTAAAATGTTTTTTTTATTTTTTAAGTTTCTTCCTTCTATTTATTTATTTTTTATTTTTATTTTTATTTTTGGAAGAGTTTGAGAAGGATTGGTATTTTTCTTTAATATTTGGTAGAATTTACCAGTGAAGCTGACTAGCCCTGGACTTTTGTTTGTTGAGAAGTTTTTAATTACTGATTCACTCTCCCTGATAGTAATCAAGTTAGTCAAATTTTCTATTTTATCATGAATAAGTTTTAGTAAGTTGTATGTTTCTAGTAATTGTAACAGTAAGATATTGGCATAAAAACAGACACATAGATCAATGGAATAAAACAGAGTGCACATAAATAAACCAAGGCATATTTGGTCAATTTATTTATAATAAAGGAGCCAAGAATATTCAATGGGGAAATGACAGTCACTTCAATAATTGGTGTTGGAAAAATTGGGCAGCCACATGCAAAAAAAATTAAAACATTACCAATAACTTACACCATACATATAAATTAACTCAAAATGGATTTGATAAATCTAATAAAGACTTGAACATAAGACCTGAAACCATAAAACTCCTAGAAAAAAACATAGATAGCAGGTTCCTTGGCATAAGTCTTGGTGATACTTTTTGAATTTGATTTCAAGAGAAAAATCAATAAAAGTAAAAATATCCAAGTAGGACTACATCAAAATTCTACACAGCAAAGAAAACCACAAACAAAATGAAAAGGCAGCCTGGGTGGTGTGGCTCAGTGGTTGAGCCTTGATCCTTGCACCAAAAGGTCTCAGGTTCAACTTTCTGTCAGGGCACATGCCCAGGTTGTGGGCTTGTTCCCCAGTAGGAGGTGTGCAGAAGGCAGCCAATCGATGTTTCTCTTTCATTGATGTTTCTATCTCTCTCTATCAAGTTATTCATTGATTCAATAAATGTGTATGCTGGATGCTATTTTTGGTAGTTGAGATATAGTGCTATATAAGGTATGATTCATACTATCAAGGAATGTACAATATGTATACCAGACAGAATAGGCAAAGTTATGCTGCAGTAACAAACAAATCAATGCCTTAAAATAATGGTTTGTTTCCAGATGATACTATATGAAGTCTTTCAAGAATCTGCTTATTTTAAGTCATTTAGAATCTTAACAACATGGAGCTCCCTTTCAATGCAAGCTCCCATAATTGCTAAGACAGGAAAAGGGATTATGGTAAATCACATATTGGCTCTAAAATCCTTTGCCTCATTGGCCAAAGCAAAGTTATACATGCATATTTAACACCCTAAGGAAGCATAACTTCCTAATGATCATAGGAATACAGGGTTATTTTCATGAATATTATACTATTTTCACCTCTTATATCATGCCATGAATTATCAGCTGGTATTATAGTTATAATCTTGTATAGTATTCTATCTAATGACTTTCTTGTAACCTGCCTAATGAATATTTCTAAGACACAATTGTTTTCTTTCTTTACTTTTTAGAGTTACAGTAGCACCTAGGTCACACTCAATAGCCTCTTTTTTCAGCCCTCTGGCTCAATCACTCAAAAACAATACATGATACTGCTGTCATATATGTTAGTTCTTCTCTAGTCTTGGGGTAGTATTCATTCAATATTTTTAGATCCCCTTCCTGGTTATATATCTATTGCTGCTTGGTGTCTAGATTTAGCACACTGTATACAAGTAAGTAGGTTGTTGCCATTTCTAACTTCTGTCATCAGAAAATATCCATTTAGTGCCCTTGCTCAAGCAAGCATTAAAGCAAACCAAACATGAAGAAAATTCTGTCTCTGACTAATCTTATTAAGCCTTAGACCTATGGCAAGAAGTCATTTTAATGTTAGCACAAATATATAAGAAAAATACAACTGAATAAATTGTTATTATCAGGCTTTTTCAGCATATAATTCTGCTCTGAAAGATTAGAATAAATTTTTCTCTGTTCAAATATGTGACACAGCAAGATAGGATTTAATTGGGCCATAATGTATCTGTTTTGCTAACATCTTAAAATAATTTCTCTTTATTATTTTATTAAGCAATGTAGAAGAAAAAAACAAACAAACATGGGCTAGTTAATCAAATAGACATACCACTTATTAACTGTACAAACTCTTTGAGCCTCAAGTTTCCTTGTTTTTTATAGCACAAACTAGAGGCCTGATGCATGAAAATTTGTGCAAGAGTAGGCCTTCCCTCTCCTGGCTGGTGGCACTGGCTTCCCTCTGGCACCTGGGACCTGGGCTTCCCTCCTCTGGCCACCAGCAGGCACCCAGGAGCAGGGCTTCCCTCTGCTGGCCACCAGCAGGCACCTGGGACCTGGACTGCTTCCCTCCTCCGGCCGCCCACAGGCAACCGGACCCAGGCTGGCTTCCCTGGGCCCCAGCTTTGTCTGGAAGGATGTCTGATCTAATTAGCATATTACCCTCTTGTTATTATAGATAAGAGTAGCTATCTCACAGAATTGCAGTGAGGATGTTTGTAAAATATCTAGTACAATGTTTAGCACACAGTGAGTAGGTTTTCAAAATTCTTGTTTTCTTACACTCCACACTGAAGTAACTGTGGAGTTCTGAAAATGGCTAATAATTAATGTTTTTGGAAAAAGGAAAAAAATCACTCAGGAATAAATCACTCTAAATAAACCACTCCACTTCCTTCTTCAACAAATGATGAATGTTCTGAGTGAGGAATATAAGCGTCACCAGTAAATAGAAAATTGGAACAGAGTGAAAGACAAATTACCACACTCACAATGACTGTCCATGCAGTATAAACAGCCTGGCTCACAGAGAGAGATAAACAGCAGGGACTTTGCAAATGAGCCAGGCGGAGGTTTTATGAGTTTCACCCCAGGGCAAAGCTATAAGTTGCATTGTGCCAGTCAGGTTTTGCCCTGAATCGAAACTACTCCAACAGTTTCACTCTCAAATCTCTCACCGTCACAATATCTTTAATGAATGAACAAGTGGAATTATTATGCATGGACAAAGTACATGTCTGTGTGCATACACATACAGACATGCACAGACACATACACACAGTTTTCAAATGGTTATTAATAATGATTATTTTTGTGTTGTCCTTGTCATACTAGAATTTAGTATTTTCTTTCTAGAACCTAAGCTTCTGGTAGATAGGTAAGGTGTGTCTAGGATCACAGAGGACTTTTCTAATTTTTACTCCAATAGCTAAAGGCTTCTGTTCCAAAATAGACAATGATGATATAGAATCCTCCCATTCTTCAAAGACAACCTTAAATATCATCACAAAACTATGATTTAAATAGTAGCAAAGAATACATAAAACCATCTTTAAATCTGTCCATTTTTCCATTTATTTTATACTGCCAAACATTTCAGTAATTTGTTTGCATATTTTGTGTTTTCTACCAGAAAATAATGTTTTAGAAAGCAGATATCTACAGTCTTTTTTATAGCTTTCTATTCTTCAGATAGCTGAGTAACTTACTTTAATTTTTTATTAATGAGTAAAATTGGATATATTTTGAGTACCTGGAGAAATCAGAAAATAGTTTCAAGATCATATTTGGATAGGCTTAGTCCTAGGATTTAAGATTATTTGTGAATAAAGAAATCAAGCTTTCTGGTGCTTGATTTCACTATATAGAAGAAGGCAGGATAAGAGGCAAAAGGAAGTAAAAAGTATTGAAAACTTTTTCAAAAAGAAGAATATAATCAAGGAATGGAGATATTTGCCATTCCTTTAATTGATTAACTACTGTTATTTACTAACCAGTCTTCTTCTATGAGGAAACAGACAAACAAAACAGAAAATGTAGAAATAAATACAATTAGGATACAGAAACAGGAATGAAAATGAAGGGACAAGTCTGCCATATCACTTATGGTATGTAGGCACACAAACTCCCGGTGAATTGTTTTCTCTCTTGTTCAGTTGTTTAGCTCAGTTGATTAAGACTAAAGAAACTATATTAAAATAAAAATAATACTTAACATATTCTCTGCAACCCTGTTACTGACACACCATAGACTTTCTCATGCAATCCAACCAGAAGCAAACATCCCACCATTTTGAGGCAGAAGTCCTATTTTTAATTTTTATTTTATTTTTTTAAAAATATACTTTATTGATTTTTTTACAGAGAGGAAGGGAGAGGGATAGAGAGAAACATCGATGAGAGGGAAATATCAATCAGCTGCCTCCTGCACACCTCCCACTGGGGATGTGCCCACAACCAAGGTACATGCCCTTGACCGGAATCAAACCTGGGACCCCTCAGTCCACAGGCCGACGCTCTATCCACTGAGCCAAACCCGTTAGGGCAGTCCTTTTTTTAAAAAAAAAATCCTCATACGAGATATGCTTTCCATTGATTTTTTTTTTTTTTTAAGAGAGAGAAACATTGATGTGAGAGAGATACTTTGATCAGTTGCAGGAGCTCCAACAGGGATGGAACCCTCAACCTGGGTATGTGCCCTGACTGGCAATTAAACATCACCACCACCCACCACCCTCCAGTGTATGGAATAATGTTCCAACCAACTGAGCCACAATGGCAAGGGCTAACCAGAAATCGTTTATTGAATTGTTTAAATGCTTAAGTATGACTGAACACTGGAACATACATTTAAATACTAAATACTATTTTTATTAAATTATTCACATCTTGCCGGGAGCCGGTCCATGCTTGCTGTTTCAAGGGACCTGGCATATATGGCATACTGTTCTTAATATGTTTGCTCACCTTCTTGGCACTATGTGTTTTAACCAAGGTCTCTGAGAAAGGTTGTTTCCCCAGGTAGGGATTTTCCCCTGAAGTTAGGGAGGGAATAAAACCTCTTAACTAAGTGCCAGGCGGGTAATTAATCACTTTAACTATGAACAATCATGCTTAAGCTACATAATCTTTACTCCCTGGAATGGAGATAAGAAACTCCCTCACCTTTGTAATAGAGATTGATAGGATTGAATCAACTGGTATAAATACAGATGTAACAAGACAGCAAGAGAGAGAGAGAGAGACAGAAATTGGCACAGAACCTACACAGAACGTTCTCTAGAGACAGAAGAACTTCGCTGGAGAGAACATGGCAAAAGATCCTGGACAGAAACTGGCCTCAGAACCTAGAGACAGAACCTAGCGAGAGAACATGGCAAAAGATCCTGGACTGAACCTGACTACAGAAATTGGCAAGAGAACCTGAGTAGAACCTGGTGACTGAACCTGGCTGGAGAACCTAGAGAACCTGGCTGGAGAACCTAGCAAGAGACCATGGACACAGAACCTGGCTGGAGATCCTAAACAGAACTTCGCTGGAGATCCAGACCAGAACTTGGCTGGAGATCCTGGCTAGGCTGCTGATCAACTGAACGCTGTCTCTGTGTCATTCCTTCTTCGCCGACTCCGTCCACACCTTTGGGAACCCCTGGACCCGCTGGGGTCGGACCCCGGCAACATCTTATTCTACTAATCCAAGAGTTTAATTTCTTTTTTTACATTACTTTTTGTTTAGAAACATTCAATTACCACAGTGATTCTTCCTTTTAATTGTTGACACTTTCCTAAAAATAAAATAAAATTCTTGTTTTCTTACACTGATATCTTCGCTTAGATAAGAATCAATGGATCACAAAACTTCAAATTTTACATCCTCTTATGAGTTCTTTATCTTTATCTTTCCTTTTGTCCAATCAATTAGCAATAAAAGATCTCTCAGACTACTCTTTAGGCAGCATAATGGCCAATTTATTTTCACATAATTTCAAAAGCTTATTTTGTGAGCTCTCGTATTATTGGAGCTACCACTTCCATATTTACCTGTAATTCTGGAACATTATAAAGTATCTCGGAGTATTTCTGTTTTAATTTTGCACGTAGAAGTTCAACATCAAAGTTTATTAGCCCACAACTAAACTTAATGTCTTTCCCACCCAATATGCTCCTTCTCTTTATTCCCTATCTCATAGTGACATTACTATTTGAAAATCCAAGCCAGAATCATGCTTAATTTAAATTTCACTACTACTTATCTCTTACAATGCCTCAGTCTCTAAAAATCACTTTCCATAGTTTATGGCCACTGCTATTGTTTCAGTTTGGGATTACACAGCACTGTCTTTATGTTATCTCAGTTGCCTTCTAACTAGTCTCCCTACCTACTTTTGTTTTCCTTCCAAATAATCAAGGACAGTAGCAGTATAGCCTAGGGAAATATCTTTTCTAAGTACTCAGAATTAAATTATACCCAATTACAATAGATGGTATATACAATCCTCTGCCTATAGAAGTACAAATAAATCAGCAAAAGGTAGGTTATAGAGTATTCCTAGAGAATATAACAATGTGCAGAATAATAAAATTCATTGAAAATCTTTCCCATATATAGGGAATAATAAAATTGGTTTGCTTTCTAGAATAGAAATGCAATTACTTTTTGCCTCTAATTAAAGACAAACTTTGTGTGAGGGGTAAGAGGAGGAAATCCCTGATAAGCAAATATCTACTTGATGATGCCCTTCTTTGGAAAACATCGACATTAGATATATAGTAGTTACTATTAAAAATGTTTTAATTTTTACATTGCTTTTGCATTTACCTATAGTTTCTTGTTTGAGACTCAAAATAACTGTCTCAGAAATATATAATTTTAGCGGAAGGTATGAGACAAGGGGAGTATGCTTCTCTACATTTTGAAAAATATACAACCTTTAGTACTTTTGGATTTTCATATACGGAGGACTTGCAGCTTTTGAATTCCTGAGGACATATTACATTTTTCAGCTATAAGAACAGTTGTGTTACTGAGTTTAAACTTACATAGGGATTGGTGAGAGTAGGTTTATAGTTGTGAGCATGAAAAGCACAAGTTTATGCTTGTATTATTATTTATTTATTTTTGATTTTTAAATTGATTTTTAGAGAGAGAGAGGATGAAAGATTAGATAGATAGCGAAGTGAGAGCAACATTGACCAGCTGCTTCCTGCACTGGGGGTGGAGCCTGCAACCCAAGCATGTGCCCTGACTGGGAAGCGAACTGGCAACCCTTCCGTGCACAGGATGACACCCAACCAACTGAGCCATATTGGCCAGGGCTGTATTATTAATTATTAATTATTGTATTATTTTCCATAAGAACAACTGTAAACCTACTTTTGCCCACTCCTGTATATTAAAACCATACACTACATTGCTGTTAGAATTTCACTAAAGTAAATCCTGGAATTTTAATAAGTTAAAGTTACTAGTACATTGAGTAGCATTTTCCACGTAAAAATGACTCAATTTCTTTAACAATATTAGTTAAATATTCATATTATATAAAACAATATATTATTCAAAATTGAACTTGTAAAATGAACAGAAGTTGATGTTAGACTGGTTTAGAATGATGTCAGGAGAGTGGTTCTTGACTCAACTCTCTCTACTTCCTTGCATAGTTCTTACATTAACATAAAAGAACTCCAATTGAATTATCATCAGTCACTCAAACACTCAACTACTTTTTGTAGAATTCAGGAGAAATTTAAAATTACCATATGGCTGATAAAACTGGAATGAGAAGCATGATTAACGACCAACCTATATATTTTGACCAAAACTAAAATAAACCACTGACAAGAAAGAAAATGAAACAGGTTTTGTTTCTCCATCTCTATTTTGTGACCTGGCTTGGAAATCCATGGTTAGACCAACAAAAAAGTAAGCAGCTGGCTTTTCAAGGTATGGGAGCTGGACCTTGAAGAACTCGGGTGCTGATCCTTCTCTCCTCCATCACTACATCCCTCCAAAATCAATTCACAGACTACAACTCTGAGCAGGAAGTAGGAGGAAGTAAGTGCCATATTACATGCCGAAAGGAAGAATTCTCAAGGAGAAATGCAAAAGCAAGAGTTAGCATGGGAAACCTACCAGTAGATATACAATTTAGTAATTTTGAGGATTCTTTACTTTCTGTTTAAAAAATCAAAGTGTGAAAACAAGGTAGTTAAAGTAAAGGTAAATTTTAAAATAGAGTCACAGTGAATAAATGTATGCTAGAAAAATCTCAATATTAGTTATCATTTTGGGTTGGGGAAAGGCACGGAATACTTAAACGGACACCATTTTGTTCTTCCCAGTGGAATCTTATCATTCCCAACTTCATCCACCCTCCATGCATGTTTAACAAATAGAAAGATAGTCATATTTTTGCATTCCACTGGACTGAGTATTATAGTGTATAGTCAATAAAAATAAAAACAAACATGTTTTGTATTATCTATCATTTGTCTTTATGTTTATAAATGTATATAGATATAAAAATGTGCAACATATAAAAAATATTTTACAGATATAAAATATGACATCAATTTTAAAATGCTATTTAAATTTATAAAACATGAGTATAAAAGTTCATGAGAATTTGTAAATGAATGCATATAAATGCATGTGATAGAAATATATTAACAGTTTATTCTGGGTAATAAAATTATTACTTTTCTATGTATAGAGTTGTTTCATAAATTTTCTATAATATTTACATATTATACATAGGAAAAAGGATATTAAAGCTAAAAACCACTTTAGAGAAGGCAATGGTCTTGCCTTCTTCTGTAGAACTACAAAAATTAGTTGACAGAATGGAGAACTATTAAACCAATGTGAGTTTGATAATAGCTACAGAGTCAGAATCAGAACTTTGGTCTTTAATCATCTTTCTATTATTTTTGTATAATATAAAAATTAATGATATATGCAAACATGTGGAAATAGGTTTTCCCACATTTCCACAAACATATAGTAACTAGAGGCTGGTGCACGAAAATTCGGCAGGGGTTGGGGGGTCCCTCAGCCCGGCCTGTGCCCTCTTGCAGTCCAGGAGCATTCAGGGGATGTCCGACTGATGGCTTAGGCCCCCTCCCTGTGGGGAACTGGCATAAGCTGCAGTCTGGCCTCCCTCTGTGGGAGGCTACCGGTGGGTGATCTGGAGACAGTGCCAGCCGGCGAGCGGCCGGCCCCAGTCTCCCCCGTCTGCCCCCACTGGTCGCCACCACCTCCTGGTCACCATCCCCTCCCTCTGCCCACTGATATGGGCCTTGTCTGGCCTGGTGTCGCCTGCTCACCAGCCACACCCCCCACCGATAGGTCGTTCCGCTGTTTGGCTGATTAGCATATTACGCTTTTATTATATAGGATAACCTATCATGAAAGGATCTTTGTCATGAGGAGCTGACAAATCTCACTTAAGCATATTCCTCCCATTAACTACACAGAAATATTACTGGAAAGAAGGTTACTACCAAATCAAGTAGGTATCATTTGTTTAATTCTATTGGGGAAAAAAATAGTTAATAATTTATGTAAGGACTTCATTCTAGGAACATAAGAATGAGCTGAAAAAGATCATTAAACTATTTTCTCTTTAAAGCACTCATTGATGTACGTCTTATTGTCATAGGTTTAACATGGGTAAACACATTAGTTTTGAAGATTGCACATAACATATTTTTAAATATGTGCATGGGTTTCACTTACTTGAATCTGCAAATACACCAGTTCGCATAACTAGCTAATCACTTTGCTAACTACTAAAATATATTTTACTGTATTCTATTTTTCACCTACTCTGTCAATGTGTGAAATGTAGGATATGCTTATTTTCTCACTGAATAGAGAAATAACTGCAGTTTAATACAATCATTCAATGACTGAAACCTCATTAATCACATCAATACTTTTTTTTTTCTCTTTTTAACTTGTGAAATTAAACCTACGTTTTCCCTACATGTGTCTTTTTCCTGCTCATGACGCACATTGGGATATTTTTTCCTCTCTGAAATAATTCTGGAAATTTCAATACAGCTTTGTATAATACAATGTCAAGGATCTCCTGAACTCAAACCACAAAATAGAAAGCAAAATCTATAAATTACACTATAAAGCAGGTACTCAATATAGTTATAATCCTATCATTGTCTCACTTTTTAAGTACATCAAAAAGATAAAATCTGCTTTTCATAGACAAATTAGTGAAACAGAGAAAGCTTGCAACAAAAGAAGCATTACTGGTGCTAACCAGTTCTCTCATGAATCTGTGCTCACCTTACTCTTTCAATTGTGTTCTCTCCATGGTCCATCTTGAGAGAGCAAGAAATCACTTATTATAAGCTTCTTTTAAGTACATACAAAGGTAGTCCAATGTCATGGTTTAAGATATACCTCTTTCTTTTCCTTAGATGTAGTGCTCAGTTACTATAGCATACGTTACCTCTTACACCTTTGTGCACAGTCGGAACCCTTCTGACTGCCAAATATAAGAATATTCCTCTGCTTGCCAGTCTCAAAATATTGCAGGTAAAAGTGAATATAGAAAATTTTGAGTCGATGTACTTCATTTACAATAAAAAAAAACAAACCCAATGCCTAACCTGGTGAAGTATAAGCCATTTAGTAGCATCATCTGGCATCTTTACATATGGTCCACAGTGGCTTGGGTTGCTTTTTTACGTTATTTCTTATAGCCACTTTCACCCTGTGTTCCTTGTAAGATTCTCGAGGGATAAAATGATCCTAAATATTGGTATTCTTCATACTGCCTTGCAACCCAGTTAGAACTTAATCAATATTTGCAGGATGATTGGATACATAAGGACATGAATAAATGAGAAAGTGAAGGTATAAAGTCATCTCTAGTCTACAGAAAGTATCTAACTATTTAACTCCTTCTGGCTTATCTCCTATTGCCTTAAAACAATATATTCCTAAAATGTTAACATAGTCCCACTTTAGTAAACTAATGTTAGCCTTGTTCTTTCCCTGTATTGAAAACCTGTAACATACTTTTACATTTTTATTAGACAATATGAAAATAGGATTGGGAAAAAATAATTTGGTTAAACAGTATAGACCATAAATTGCTGCTAATCCAATCTGTGGGGAAAAAAGAGGAAAGGTTATATGAGAAGTAACCTCACAGGGTAATCCAATCATAAATTCCTAATGGGGCAGGTCATAGTGGGTAGTTATGCCCAGCCACTTAACTTCTTTAGAGAAAGGTTTATTTTTACCTTTAGAAAGCTCAATCCATTATTTCTATACATCTAGGTCAATACACCTTTAAAATAAGCCAGTAACCCTCTTCAACAGAGCACACGATCTTGTTAACTATTCTGTAATCGAATCCCTGCGTTGTGTTCCCCCACCTTCATGTAATCTACCTTATGACTGCTTCTTAATTTCAGATGCATAAAAGAAACTGCAAAACTAATTCCCCAGGGGAGCATTTGAGAGCTTGCTCCTAGGCATCAGTTTAGTTCAAATAAACTCCTTTTTAAATTAAATTTATTGGAGTCAAATCAACTCATAAATTTTTTCTACAGGCTTGGAAGTTTCTTACCTCAACAAATCTAAATCAGGACAGCATTTAAAGGACATAGATTTTGGAGTAGCAAAGCAAAAGTGGTGACATCAAAAGGCAACCATGTAAAAAGTGTTAGCCCAATATTTTGTGGCAACACAAATGCTCGAAAAGCATAAGTTTCTAATACAAAGACAAAATTAAATGCAGACTCTAAAATGACAAGAAGTCAATAATTTGGGCAAAAGAAGACCTAGTGTTTAGAGTCAAAAATTTGCATTTTGCTAAAACAAAGCCAATAGAATTAAATTTAAAAAGACTGTAATATAAACAAATGAAAGATGTTCAACATCATTAGCCATTAGAGCAGTTGTTCTCAACCTTCTGGCCCTTTAAACACAGTTCCTCATGTTGTGACCCAAGCATAAAATTATTTTCGTTGCTACTTCATAACTGTAATGTTGCTACTGTTATGAATCATAATATAAATATCTGATATGCAGGACTGGTGCAGCCACTATGGAAGACAGTATGAAGTTTTCTCAAAAAACTAAAAATGGAACTGCCATTTGACCCTGAGATCCCTCTTCTAGGAATATATCCCAAGAAACCAGAAACACCAATCAGACAGGATATATGCACCCATATGTTCATAGCAGCACAATTCACCATAGCTAAGATCTGGAAACAGCCTAAGTGCCCATCAGTAAATGAATGGATTAGAAAACTGTGGTACATCTACACGATGGAATAATATGCTGCTGTAAAAAAGAAGGAACTCTTACCATTTGCAAAGGCATGGATGGAACTTGAGAGCATTATGCTAAGTGAAATAAGCCAGTCAATGAAGGAAAAATACCACATGATCTCATTCATTCATGGAAAATAGAGACCATAATAAACTCTTGAACAATAATAGGTACAGAGGCAGAGCTGCCTCAAACAGATTGTCAAACTGCAGTGGGAAGGCCGGGGAGGGTTGGGGGGCAGGAGGGAGGGGGGTAAGAGATCAACCGAAGTACTGTATGCATGCATATATGCATAACCAATGGACATAAGACACTGGGGTGTAGGGGAGGCCAGTGGATTGTCAAGGGCGGGGAAAAAAAAAGGACACATATGTAATACCCTTTGTAATACTTTAAGCAATAAAGAATAAATAAATAAATAAATAAATAAATAAATAAATAAATAAATATCTGATATGCAGAATGGTCTTAGGCGACCCCTGTGAAAGGGTCGTTCGACCGCCAAAGGGGTCGTGACCCACAGGTTGAGAACCGTTGCATTAGAGAAATACAAATTAAAGCTATGATAAAATTTTACCATAGGCCTATTAGAATTGCTAAAATGAAAATTACAGACAATACCAAGTGCTAAAATGGATGTTGAGCAACTGGATCTCTTATTGCTAGTAAAATTGTACAGACTCCTCTCTTAAAAAGAGTTTGGCATGAATTTATCATGTTATTTACACAGCAATTGCAATCCTTCATACTTATCATAGGAAAAAAAACAACAAACAAACAACTATACACTATCTGGAATAGCCCCAACTGTAAATAACCTAAAGGTCCTTCTATGTGTAAATGGGTAAATAAAATGTGGTACATCCCTTCAATGGACTACTATTCAACAATAGAAAAAAAAATGCACCACTGGATATATACAACAAAATAAATGGATCTCAAAGGAATATGCTGAGAGAAAAAAGCCATTCTCAAAGATTATAATTGTATAATCTTTCATTTGGTTAACATTTTAAAGTAACCAACTATGGAGATAACACATCAGCAGTTTCAGGCATTAGTGCTTGGGGTAGAACGTGACTCTAAAAGGGAAAAAAAAATAAGACAGTTTTCCTCCGGTGATGAACATGTTCAATATCCTGATTTTGGAGATAGTTACATTAAATATCTATATCTATATCTATATCTATATCTATATCTATATCTATATCTATATCTATATCTATATCTATATCTATCTATCTATCTATCTATCTATCTATCTATCTATCTAGCTAATATGCTAAGTGTCTGACCATCCAAACGGTTGCTATGATGTTCACTGACCACCAGGGAGCAGACACTCAACGCAGGAGGGGAGATTCTCGGGTGATACATCCCAAAACCAGAGGAGGGTGCTCAATTCCTCCCAGAGCTGGGCGATTCCACCTTTGGCCATGGGTTATGTTGTTGCTGGGGCACTGTTGGCCCCAAATCTGGTTTACTGCACACTTGCGTTTGTGTTCCACACCCTGTATGACAGCAGCTTTTCAGAGTGCCCTCTTGCACTCTGGGCCCCCCCAGGGGATGTTGGAGAGCTGGTTTTGGCCCGATCCCTGCAGGCCAGGCCAAGGGACCCTACCTGCCAAAGGGACTCCGTTCACTCCTCAGACACTGGGGAGGGACCACAGGAGATTGTCTCCAGGGCATGTCTGGCCCTTCTCACCCAGTCCCACCCCACTAGCCACCTTTAAATTAATTGATTTTCAATGTGCACGAATCCAAGCACTGGGTCACTAATGTACACATAAAATTCCAAAGAACTATACACCAAAAAGTGTACATGTGAAATCTGAATAAGGTCTGTAGTTAAGTTAATAGTATTGCACCAATATAAATTTCCTGATTTTAATAATTTACTATGGTCATGTAAGATGTTGTCACTAGGAGAAAGAGGGTGAATAGTTCACAAGAACTCTCTATTAATATTGCAACCTTCAGGGTCAAATCATTTCAAAATAAAAGCTTAAATACAATAAAACAACAGATACTTTTATTTTACCATTTGCCTAAAACAGAGGGGAGTTATTGTAAAATTCAACTTGGTTTTCTCCATCACCTTTGATTTATTATCCAATCGGACTGTTACTATTTGTACGTGTACCTCATAAAGAAATAAAATACTTTCAACACTGGCCGCAATATATAAAAGTTCCATTTTCCCAGTTACTACAAATCTCAATATTATTTCTGGGAAGAAATAGGATAAAATCACCATCATTGTAAGAAAAAAAATAAATTTGTCCAATAGCATCTGATTTCTTGCACAATTAATAGTACTTTATTTGTAGGTTCTTCTCAGGCTAAATTACTTTTTTTAAATGACTAACAGGATGAAATTGATAGTAATAGAAATAAAGTCATTTAAGATGCAAAGACTAGAATTTCACCACCAAAATAGAAAATATTGGGATAAATTCTCCTTCATGTTCTTCACATTTCTGCCATTTAGGTATTGGGAATATTCTAAAAAACAACAACAACATACACATCAAAACTTTGATACTACCTTGATGATTTTGTGGGAAATCTACATTATACTTGATAAGAAACAAAATAAGGTCTAGAAGCATTAATCTATATTGTTTTCATAAACTATTAGATTCTGTTCCCGTTCTTTTTTTTAAAAAATATATTTTATTGATGTTTTTACAGAGAGGAAGGGAGAGAGATAGAGAGTTAGAAACATCAATGAGAGAGAAACATCGATCAGCTGCCTCCTGCACATCTCATACTGGGTATGTACCCGCAACCGAGGTACATGCCCTTGACCAGAATCGAACCTGGGACCCTTGAGTCCGCAGGCCGACGCTCTATCCACTGAGCCAAACCGGTTTCGGCCTGCTCTTTTTTTTTTTTTTTAATTTATCTTTATGGTTGAAAGTATTACAGATGCTCCCTTTTTTCTCTCATTTATGCCCTCCATCCCATACTGCCCCTCCTCCCAGGCCTTCACCACACTATTGTTTGTGTTCATGGGTTATAAATATATGCATATAAATTCTTTGGTTAATCTCTTCCAGTGCTTATGTGAGTTGAGTGATATTAATAGAATTCACAATATGAGTAAGAGAATCATAGAATGATCTATAAGGAAGTAGAGGTGGAGATGAAAATGAGTGAACACAATTTTACAGAGAAGGCAATGGTCCCATAATAACCTATTGAAGAACTGGAGGAATTAAGTTTTGTCTTACTTTTGTTTTGATTTTTGTTAATTAGTGTTGGCTGTGGGGATAGAACTCAATCATTATTAAACTCTTTCTATGGTAATACAAAATTGATTAATAGTGGTAAAGAAGTCCTCCAGTTTTTATCTATGTCCATCAGTGGTCATACTAGATATGCTAAAGTAATGAATAGCAAAAGCTAGCTAATCCTATCTAATAAAAGAGAAACATGGTAATTAGCCATACATCCGCTACCCTTCCCATTGGCTAATTAGGGCGATATGCAAATTAACTGTCAGCCAACATGGCGGCTGGCAGCCAGGAAGCTTGAAGCGAACATGAGGCTTGCTTGCTTCAGTGACAGAGGACTCCAACGTTCCCTGCCTGCTGCTGCCGGCCTCTGAGCTTGCAGTTTGAAACATTGTTACAAATATAGAAGCTAAACGAAACCCCAGACCCCTGCTTTCAGCTAGCTGGGATCTCAGAGCTGGAGTTGAAACAGTGTTTCGATTATAGAACCCAAACAAACCAGATACCTGCTTTCAGCAGCAGAGGCCTAAGAGCTGGAGCCAAACCTCAGAGCTAAAGCTGGCCCAGAATTAAAAAAGAAAAAAAAAAGGAAAAAAAGGAGCGATTGGGAGTTTCAGTCACACGCCAGCCTGAAAACAGCCCTCAGCCACTCACCCAGACTGGCCAGGCACCCCAGTGGGGACCCCCACCCTGAAGGGTGTGTGACCAGCTGCAAACAGCCATCATCTCCTCATCCAGGCTGGCCAGGCACCCCAGTGGGGACCCCCACCCTGATCCAGGACACCCTTCAGGGCAAACCAGCCGGCACCCACCCATGCACCAGGCCTCTATCCTATATAGTAAAAGGGTAATATGCCTCCCAGCACCAGGATCAGCGTAGCCGCGAGGCCTCCTGGCACTGGGATCAGCATGACAGGGGGCAGTGCCCAAATCCCATAATCGCCCTGCGGCTCTGTGTGTGACAGGGGGTGGGGCCACAACCTCCCTATCGGCCCTGCTCTGTTTGTGACAGGGGAAGGCGCCCCAAACCCCTGATCAGCCCTGCTCTGTGCCTGATAGGGGGGAGCTTCCCAACACCCTGATCGCCCTGTGGCTCTGTGTGTGACAGGGTGTGGCGCCCCAACCCCCAACCCCCACAGGCCCTGCTCTGTGTGTGACGGGGTAGAGCCATAACCTCCCCATTGGCCCTGCCCTGAGTGTGACAGGGTGTGGCGCCCTAACCCCCTGATCTGCCCTGCTCTGTGTGTGACAGGGGGTGGAGCCGCAACCTCGCCATCGATCCTGCCTTGATTGTGACAGGGGGCGGTGCCCCAGCCCCCCAATCAGCCCTACCCTGAGCGTGACTAAGGGTGGCATCACAACCTCCCGATCTGCCCTGCTCTGTGCATGACAGGGAGTGGCGCCCCAACTCCCCAATCAGCCCTGCTCTGAGCCCGACCTGGGGCTGCACCTAGGGATTGGGCCTGCCCTCTGCCACCCGGGAGCAGGCCTAAGCCAGCAGGTCATTATCTCCCGAGGGGTCCCAGACTGCGAGAGGGCACAGGCCGGGCTGAGGGACCCCCTCTCCCTCCGAGTGCACAAATTTTTGTGCACTGGGCCTCTAGTCCTATATAATAAAAGGGTAATATGCAAATCAACCAAATGGCACAAAAACTATGATGTACACTGACCACCAGGGTCAGACTCTCAAAGCAGGAGCTGCCACCTGGTGGTCAGTACTCTCCCACACAGGGTGCCCCGCTCAGCCACAAGCTGGGCTGACAGCTGGTGAGCACAGCCATGGTGGCAGGAGCCTCTCCCACCACCAGAGCAGTGCTAAGGATATCTGACTGTGGCTTAGGCCCACTCCACCCCTGAACGACACTGGACTGCTAAAAGGTGCAGGCCAGGCTGAGGGCCCCCCCGCCAGTGCACGAATGTCATGCACCAGGCCTCTAGTGTACACATAACATTCTTTAGATAACAAAGCAAATTTATATAAATTATCATGTAAAGCAGTTTAAATTGTTCACATTTTACAAATGATACTTTTGAATGTCAGATAAGTAATTTTTCATATAGTTTCATAAAACACACAGTCACACACACACAGACACACACAGAAAGAAAAAATAAACACTGGCAGCATACCAAACTAGAACTCAACCCAAAGTATTCTAACCCAAGTTCCAGGCTTTTTTCTCTGTTGTAATTATAGCTATGTTTACTTGGGATTCACACATTTCTCTCTCTGATAGAAGCAAACTATTTGCTGAAATCCAGGTTTGGGGAAGCAGCTTTAAATTCCCCATAGTCTCATTAGAGAGAAAGTAAATGCTAGCATTTATAGCATTCAGTCACAATAAGAAGGGATGAGACAACTGGAAATATAGTAGCAGCTGGTCTAGAATTCCTTTGTTGATCACTTTTATAACGTTTTCTTGCTCAACTAACAAAATTAGTTACTATTATTTTCTTATATCTACTTGATCCACCATCTCAATGGCTCAGCTTTTTAGTCATCTCACTCCTGCTTCTAGTTTGTCCCATTTCATCTGATCTTTCCATTCTTCCCAAGAACCCACCTCTCCAATAAATTCAACCATGATAGATAATAACATTTCTTCAATTATTTTTAATTAGATTTTTTAAAGAAGGTTATTGTGCAGCAAGAATGTGGAATGAACAAGACCACCAGATAAAAGTAGCTAGAGGGCTCTAATCTCCGGTACATTTCAGAAAAATCACAGAATTTGGGAGCTGAAAGACACCTTAGAGATCATCAGCCATGAATTAACTAAGGTTTCCAAATCCAGAACTGGAAACCGATCTTTTGACTTAAGTCAAGGCTCTTCCCAATACATCGTTTGTACCTCCACATCACCAACTCTCTTGGTTTTCTTTCTACAGTTTTTGGTTGTCTTTTTTCTGTTAACTCTTTATTAGAGAAATGTTAATAGTATTGATTAAATACTCAGATACCAAAAAGGTCACCAATCTCTATGGAATATCATAATTATCTTATCTAATACAGACAGAATATGCAAATTGACCATCACTTCATGACAAAGATGGTGGCACCCACAGCCAATAAGGAGGGACTATGCTAAGCAAACTGACGCGACAAAGATGGTGGTGGCCAGGCCAGAGCAAAGGCAGAAAGTGGCTCCGGCCCTGAGCAAAGGTGGAAGGTGGAGACCAGAGCCAAGGCCTGGATCCCGGGTGCCAGAGGGAAGCTGGTGCCAGCAGCCAGGGGAAGGAATGCTTATTCTTGCACGAATCTTCGTGCATCAGGCCTCTAGTAAATAATATGTTAATAATTTTTCATCTATTAGATATACATTTACTACTTACAAGCTCATATCTAGAATTTAAAAATAAATTATTCACTTTGTTTATTTGGAAAGTATATTATTATCCTCTACTCATATAATATGAAATTCTCATTAATAATTTTAAGTATAAGTCAACCACTAAGAAAATAGGAACAATAGTATGCTCTCAGTAAGTTATCACCATTTAAATGAGCTTATAAGGAAAAATAAGAAATTAAAAGCCCCATATAATTTGTGATTATATAAATAATCATGATTAAATTCTTACTCACTTAAAAAGAAATGAAATCATTTTTAATTAGAAGTCTTAGTTAACTCAGCGCTCTCTATAACAGCTTTTAATGCTTAAATGCTTAGCAAACAATTTCTTTAATGTTTTGAGTTGAAATCTAAGTCATAGCTATTTGTTATAAAGTTAACTGCTTCTACACAAATATGTTTACAAGGTTTTAAAAATGATATGTTTCTGCTATCTATGTATGTGCTACACTAGTCCAAGCAACAGTTACCTATTTTAAACTATTGAAATATTAGTAGGCTCATTACTAAGCTTTCCATTCCCATTGCCCCCCCACCCCCCCCCCCACCTCGCACACGCGCGCGCACACACACACACACACACATTTTATAATAACAGAGATTTCTTAATTATAAATCTGGCCAACTGACTTTTCAGTTTAAAATTTGCCAAGCTGGCTTATAAGCCTGTACATGATGCAGCTTCAGCCTCTCTTACCATAATCATTTCGAACAAATCTCCTTGCTCATTGTATTTTTTAAAATTTATTTTTATTGTCCTCAGTATTATAGATATCCCTCATTTCCCCTCTTCCATGTCCCACTCCACTCAGCCCCTCTCCCACCACAGGCCTTTAACCACACTGTCTTTTTTCCAGTTTCTCAAACACTCGCCTCTTTTTCTCTCCTCCAGGCAACAGGCTTGCCCTCTCTTGATAGTGTTCTTCCTGCTCCCTATCTACATTCCTACTTTTCTTTGCATACTTTTCCTGTCTTACCCTTTGGGTAACATTTTCAATGTCATCTCCTAAGTGAATCCCTGACCAACTAACTTAACTAACATACTCTCTGTCAGTCTTAACAATAATTCATTTCTTATGTTCATGTAGCACTTATAATTTGTATTTATGAATGTGAGAACATATTTATTGGATGCATCAGATAAAGGATCAATAGCACTTCTTTTTCTACTCATAATTTTTATTTAAACTTCTTTCAAGAGCTCTTTTTAAGACTAATTTAAACATGATGGTTTTTTGTCTTTTAAATAATGTTTATTAAATGTATTGGGGGATATTATTTAATAAAATTATATAGCTCTCAGGTGTACAATTCTATAATACATCATCTGTATATTGTACTGTGTGTTCATCACCCAAGGTGAAGTCTAATTGTGAACATTTATCCCCCTTTTACCTTCTACCTCTCCCCACCCCCTTCCCCTAAGTAATAGCACTCTTATAATAATTTATTTTTACAAGATATACCAATTAAACTCATTGGCTTTCTAACAACTTTTAAAAAACACTTTCAGAAAAAATATATAATTTTAGTATAGGTTAGTACTAGCAAATCAAAAATTAAAATGTAATATCCCTGAGACATGAAACCTCTATACTGCTGGGATTTGTCCAGATCTAATTAAAACATTACTTTAAGAAATGGCTGTTACTTTATTTTTACTTTTAATTTGTCAAAATATTAATGTAAAAGTTTTTAACTATCAGACTTATAAAATGTTGTAAAAATAACAGAAAGGATGCCCATAAACCTTTCACCCCAAATTCCTATTTATTGTATTATAAACACTTGTTTTATCATTAAATGAACAAAAACCATAAAATATAGTTTTAAAAAATATGGACTATAGGAAATGCTCCATAAATGCCATCATTGTGCAGAAGTCAGGGTAATATTTTTATTGTTACATTTTAGTGTATATACAGCTGGCATAAGCACTTAGTATTTTAAATTCTATTCAAATCTAGCTCCCATTATATTTTCCAAATATTATGTGCATACGAATAAACCAAAAGAGGTACCAAAAGTCACCCAGTTGCTATGCATAATAAATAATAATGATTATTCCTTTCTTCTCTCCAGTAGTGGTATTTAAATATTTATCAAACAATACTAGTACAAGATAGGTGTTAACTCACCAGAACAGACACTAGTTATATATGGCCAATATGTAAGTGTTAATTCAGCTTCCTCACTTGTTAAAATCTGTTTTTGTTAGGGGATTTCATCATCATTTAGTTGATGCCTTATATTAGAGAACTAAAATTAAGACATAACTATTAAATAAAAAAGTATAATGGTTTTATGATAAAACACAATTGCTAAAAGAGAAGTGATTAGAAGTAGGGTGTGTAGCAAGAAGCCTAAAGCAGAAATCTAAAATGAAAAATGACAAAGAACATTTCAGTATATTTATCTATAGAGTCAAGTGATATCGCATATTGTCATCTGGATGGGTTAGTCTACGCGTCAACAATTGCCACTAAAAATAAATGTCTGATTCAGCATCCTATTTTACCAGAAGTTATCTGACAGCTTGTGTCTATTGGAAATGACGTGCATTAAAACAAGATTGCTCGCCATCTGCTAGAAACTGAAGCAGTGGTTTCCATTATATCTATGTTTAGGGAGAAAGTGAGCCAGTTACACCGAGTAGTAAAGTGCACTGTGCAAGGCAGTGAACTATTACACTCAAGCACGGTTGCAATTTAAAACCCTGAAACACAAAAGTGTAGACAAAAGGTTGCAGTTCAAACTGTCAAAAGAGAAAAGGCCATAAGAGAAAATAATTATAATAATAGTAATACAAATGATGAAAATAATAATATTTTGTTACAAAATAGCAACTTTTTTTAAAAATATATTTTATTGATTTTTTACAGAGAGGAAGGGAGAGAGATAGAGAGTTAGAAACATCGATCAGCTGCCTCCTGCACACCCCCTACTGGGGATGTGCCCGCAACTCAGGTACATGCCCTTGACCGGAATCGAACCTGGGACCTTTCAGTCCACAGACTGACGCTCTATCCACTGAGCCAAACCGGTTTCGGCACAAAATAGCAACTTTTATGTGTATACTCTTCATTTACTAGTAAGTAAATTGCTCTGTCCAGAAGTCTATAACTAAACAGGAATTCTGCAGCAAAGTTTTCTGGGTTCTTCTGACTTCATTACTTCATTACTTGGGAACTGTGTTTTATTTCATCCCTCCTCAGTGCCTTTATCTATATTATGGGTAGAATAAATAATGCATATTACATAGGCTTTTGTGAGTACTACATGAATACTACAAGCACTTGGATTATAAAGAGCCTGGCAGAGATACTACATGCAAAATCCCCTAGTAGTAATCATAATAGACATGAGGTTCCATGGCATTTTGTTATAAATGCCCTTATAGTAAGGCAAAGTTGGTTGGAAAATATGGAGCATATGTAAGCAAAGAATGGGAAAAATTATTTTGATTATTAATTAATCTTGACATTTTGTGCCCCACTCCCCCCATTTAAAATCACTGGAGGTTTCATAAAAGTCCACCAATGGCTTGTATTGCAAAGTTTTCCAGGGCAGCTGCAAATAATTGAAGTGTGTGAGGAGAACCGCGCTATCATTAGCCCTGCACTGCATGGGGCAGTAGCCTGCAGGGATGAACATTACAAGGCCAACAGCAACAGAACTATAGTGGTCACATAGCAAGGAAGAGAATTTGTCCTTCCTAGGGACTCAGGACAAAAGTTTGAGCTTTCATCACTTAATGTATCAAAATTAAACCCAGGAGGCAGCAGTACAACATCAACTAGGTTCACATGTGGAATGGAGACAGGATCTGGGAACAGGCTGGCACAGAAAAAGATACCATAGCCTCCCCACCAGCCCCCAAAAAAGGAAAAAAAAAATAAAAATCTGAAAAAGGAAAAACTCCTGTTACTCTGGCTAACCATGTTACTATTACATTCATGGTGAATTTGGGGAAACCACTTACACAAGCTCTTAATTTTAGAGTGCTTATATCCCATTTGTGAATCTGTCTACCTACTCCTACTACTATCAAACAGTACATAGCAACACTTATTTCATGGTGTGGGCTTAACGTATGCTACCTTTTTAAAATCTCCTGTGTTGTTCTTGGTTGGTTGTTGTTTTTATTTTTATGAAGAGGTATGAGGGTCAAGTAAACTCGACAATCCTGAAGTAGTTGATAAGATAGTGAAACTCATGTAACTCACATAAGTCATTTCTAAATTGGGGGGCAGCCCTTTTGGGGGGACAGGCAAGCCACAGACCCTAGCAAAGGACACCTACAGGAGCATTTCACCTGTCTGGGTAAGTCAGCTATACTTAAGACTGTAATGAAACTCTCTCCTTGCTCTGCTTTTGCTACGAATCCCTCATCATCTGATTTCACATCCTGCTCCTATTGCCTGCTGTTATGGGTCCATTGGCGCTCTCAATCTCTAAAGCTGTTTTCTTCTCAAACTCTGGCTTGAATGATGAGAAAAACGCAGGACAATTACTTTCCTTTCCACACACACACACACGCACACATTAGTATTTACCGACCTCCTTTCGCTCAGCCAGTACAAGCTATTTTACGATTAATATTGAGAGTAAGCACTCCTCTGGAATGCCACCATATTAACAAGGGCTGACTCTGCATGGGAAAACAGAGCCCCATCATTACAAACACAGTCGAGATGCTGGGGAGATTTCTTTCTTACTAGTATATCCTGGTAAGTTATACATCTGGGGAAACCACTCAGTTGTATGCCTTCGGCTTTCTGAGTTAGTGATGCCTTTTAAAGGGGTTTCACTTCTATTTAGGGAGTAGCTGAGACAAGGAGACTTGCGCTCACCAAGAATTCATAGCTTAGTGGTGTACAGAAAGCATACAAAGGCATTTCTTAGAACCTGACTGTAACTGAGTGAGAATGTGGAAGTTTTGGGTGTCAGCACTAAAGCAAAAAAGATACAATTACTCCAAAGTAGTCATCTGTTTCCTGACTGATCCACAAGTACAGTCATATGATCACTCACAACAGTTTCTTTTCTATTCCTTTTATTTAAAAAATGAACACTTTCTTTTAGAGCATTAGGTTTATAGAAAATTGAGCAGATAGAGTTCCCATACATCCCTTTCTTCCTCATTTCCCCTATTATTAACACCTGGCATCAGTGTGTTCACATTTTACAATTAATGAAACAATATTGATGCATTATTAACTAAATCCCATAGTTTACATTAGGATTCATCCTTTATGTGGTACAGTTAGTTATTCGGGTTTTGCCAAATGCATAATGACATGTAGTCACTGTTAAAATATCAAACAATAGTTTTATGACCCTAAGATTTTCTGTATTCTATCTATTCAGCTCTCCATACTCCCCTGCCCCAACCTCTGATCTTTCCACTTTTTCTGTGATTTTTCCTTTTCCTAAATATCACCTAGGTTCTTGTTTTAAATTTTCAGCTACAAATTCTATGTGTCATTTTTATTCCTCTTCATGGAGTTGATACATATGCAAACTCACAGGTGCCCCATGTTAAGGTTAAACATTCCCACCCTGCACACTCTCCAGTGCTATTTTCCTCAGGGCTGAGTCCCCAGTGTTCTGGATGAATGCTGGCACACACAGATCCCTACATACTTCATCTTAAAGCTCCCTCACTTAACGCTGACTCATTGTGGGTGTAGGTAGTAGATAAGAGTGCAGGCTGTGGGGTGACATTGCTGAGTTTAAGCCTGACTGTAACACTGATTGGCTTTAAACCTTACCTGTGAAAGATGATACTACTACTAAGCACCTCACAGTTCTGTAAAGATGAAATTGATCAATGCAAAGGAAATGCTTAGAACAATGACTGGCTTAAAGTAAACTTCCAGTAACATTTTTGTTGAGATTAATCTCTTTTCTTTCTCTGGCTCTCAAATAAAATGGGCCCTATCAGAATTTCAAATTCACAATCTGAAGTGGCACAAAGCACAAGAGAAACAAGATAGATGATGCAAAACTAGTTAATTGATTCACTTCTCCATATGCAAGAGGAACATAGTTTAGCCTTTAGGTGACTGATGAGATTCCGGGGTACTTGAGATCATATATGAGAACATGTTCAATAAAATCACCTCCACCATAGTGAAGTTCACAGAGCACAGATGAGCTCACTATGAACTCCGTGTGACATAATGACCATCAATTCCAACAGGACAAAGAGGCAGAGCAGAACGCTCCATAAAGTATTATGTATAATTGATCTCAGCTGCCTTACATATGCTTCTACAATCTGAACCCTAAGAAGATTATTATGACAAATATATAAAGTAATGTCCTTTCTAATTCAAAACTTCAGTAAGACTACTCCCAGAAAATGCCATAGCTTAGATATAACTTTTTAAAAATACTATTAATTAAAGATGTTTAAGGCAGGGACACCAATCCTTTAAATGTATTTATAATATAACTGGCTAAAATAAATATTCTCAATTTATTTGAAAACATTGGATTTGGGTTTTAATCATTACAAAACAAAGAAGACCTATGAGTTATTGATAGTCACTCTTATTCATCTTAATGTAATTAATTTTAATAGAATATAGTTAACATTTAAACAGAAAATTTTAAATATATTTTATTGATTTTTTTACAGAGAGGAAGGGAGAGAGATAGAGAGTTAGAAACATCGATGAGAGAGAAGCATCGATCAGCTGCCTCCTGCACACCTCCTACTGGGGATGTGCCTGCAACCAAGGTACATGCCCTTGACCGGAATCGAACCTGGGACCTTTCAGTCCACAGGCCGACGCACTATTTACTGAGCCAAACCGGTTACGGCACATATTTAAAATTATGTAATAATAAATTATCTGATAAATGTAATCGGATATATAAAAGAACGATGAAATTTTTTTAAAAAAATGAAACAGGCCTACCTTAAAAAAATATTTTCTTTACTAAGCAACCTCAAACTTATAAATTATCAGTCTGCTTATCCTATTTGGATACTTGTCTTCTAATAATAGAAACATATACAGATCCAAAGAGTAAGAGGATCTAAAGAAGGTAGAGTGTCCAGCAGCTAGTCCTTCTTTTCAATTAGAAATGTCCTTATCTTCAATCATCTAAACCTATGCCTGTCTTATTAACTGGGAAGTCACTAAATATCTTTATCTGTGGAAAAATTAGGAATTGCTCTTTAAATTTAGCATGCTTCAAATAAAATTAAAAAAAAAACATGACTGATAGCCATTCAGTTCCAATAATTGCCTTGTTGAGGCAAGCGTCACCTTCCCTGGTGTTACTGATCCAGTTTTCATTGTCATGTTTGTCACCAACATCATCATTACCATCTCCATTACCGTCCTTATCTAGTATTCTCAGGGCTTTGGTAAAGATCCCCAAAATACCCATTAGGAAGAAGACGATTTTGCTCTCAAGTAGTGTGCATTCCACAGCAAATATTCTGATATTGAATCAGCACATCTCTCTTCCATTGGCATTGAAAGTATCTGTTTTGTATTTTTCAGGAGTGCTTTTTTTTTTTTTTTTTTTTTTAACAGAAACTTGATAAAGTTCAGGTAGCTATAATGCCCCATACCCCTACCACCACCAAACCCCATATGACTTAGGGACATTGAACCCACTTCCAGATCATGAGACGGACTCTAATTAATACAAATGCAAACAGCACATGGTATCCTCCTAGGGCAGTGATGGCGAACCTTTTGAGCTTGGCGTGTCCGCATTTTGAAAAACCCTAACTTAACTCTGGTGCCGTGTCACACATAGAAATTTTTTGATCTTTGCAACCATAGTAAAACAAAGATTTATATTTTTGATATTTATTTTATGTATTTAAATGCCATTTAACAAAGAAAAATCAACCAAAGAAATGAGTTCGTGTGTCACCTCTGACATGCATGTCATAGGTTCACCATCACTGTCCTAGAGACTGACATTGCTCCAGGTCTGAGAAAGCAACCTTATGTAGTCCATTCAGGCTGAAGTAACAGGTTTAGAGCCCATATTGACCTGCTGCATGAGAATAAGGAAGCAATTTTCCTCAGTTCCCCCTGTAGCACCTTACGACCAGGGAGGGAAAGGAATTAGGATGTAGCAGTAGATGGCAAAGTGGAGATATGGAAGGGATATGGCTCTCTAGTTATGTCATTGCAGCAACAACTCAGCCAAGCCTGGACCTAACCAAGCGTGCTCTTCTCTGGCCTTTCTCTTAAAGGAGAAAACAAATGAATTTATCATTTAATCCAGCTGGAATTAGGATTTTTGTTAATGTCAAAAGCATTCTAAAACATACTATTATCATACAATTTCAACTGTCTTCTCTTTTACTTCTACCTCTACTATTATCCTCACTAATAATTGATTTTGTCCTCTACGCTCAGAATTTTTGCAAACATTACATTTATTCAGAGTATGCTTCAAATCAAAACAAAACAAAAAGATAAATAATACCTAGCAAGTATCCAATAAAATCCAAGACTCCCAATCTGGAAAACATGACCTTCTGTGAATAGTAGTAAGATCATAAGATGCACAAATAGAATAATTATCATTCTGATGTCTAAAGAGTTGAAAATAAAATGTTTTCACAGTGTTTTCCCCCATTTCAGACAAGAAAGAATTTAAGTTTTAGGAATTTGGAACCAGTTATTTAAATAAATTGCCCCAATGTGGAGATGTCTGTTATTTCAATCTCTGGTCAGGGTATAACCTACTTGTTTATCTAATTGTATATTTTCCAGGCAAACTTTTAATTGATGATTTGGATATATGAAACAAAAGTAAAAAATGAACCTAATGAAAATAACTCATCCTTATCTAATAAAAGAGAAACATGGTAATTGGCGTACGACCACTACCCTTCCCACTGGCTAATCAGGGGTGATATGCAAATTAACTGTCAGCCAAGATGGCGCCCGCAGCCAGGAAGCTTAAACTGAACATGAGGCTTGCTTGCTTCAGTGACGGAGGACTGCAACGTTCCCCACCTGCCTTGCCGGCCTCTGAACTTGCAGTTTAAGAAACCTTGCAACAAATATAGAAGCTAAACAAAACCCCAGAAACCAGCTTTCAGTGAGCCGGGATCTCAGAGCTGGAGTTGATACAGAGTTTCAATTATAGAACCTAAACAAACCAGATACCTACTTTCAGCAGCTGAGGCCTCAGAGCTGGAGCCAAGCATCAGAGCTAAAGCTGGCCCAGAATAAAAAAGAAAAAAAGGAGCAGTTGGGAGCTTCAGTTCCAGCCTGAAAACAGCCCTCAGCCCCTCACCCAGACTGGCCAGGCACCCCAGTGGGGACCCTCACCCTGAAGGGTGTGTGACCAGCTGCAAACAGCCATCATCCCCTCATCCAGGCTGGCCAGGCACCCCAGTGGGGACCTCCACCCTGATCCAGGACACCCTTCAGGGCAAACCAGCTGACCCCCACCTGCGCACCAGGCCTCTATTCTATATAGTAAAAGGGTAATATGCCTCCCAGCACTGGGATCAGCGGAGCTGAGAGGCCTCCCGGCACCGGGATCAGCGTGACAGGGGGCAGTGCACAAACCCCCTGATCGCCCTGCGGCTCTGTGTGTGACAGGGGGCGGGGTCACAACCTCCCTATCGGCCCTGCTCTGTTCATGACAGGGAAAGGCGCCCCAACCCCCTGATCGCCCTGCAGCTCTGTGTGTGACAGGGTGCAGCGCCCCAACCCACCCACCCCACGGGCCCTGCTCTGTGTGTGACAGGGTAGAGCCATAACCTCCCAATCAGCCCTGCCCTGAGTGTGAGAGTGGCGGCGCCCCAAACCCTGATCGGCCCTGCTCTGTGGGTGACAGGGGGGAGCTCCTCAACCCCCTGATGGGCCCTGCTCTGTGCATGACAGGGTACAGAGCCCCAACTTTCCTGATGGGTCCTGCTCTGTGTGTGTCAGGGGCAGTGCCCCAACTCCACTATCGGCCCTACTCTGTGAGTGACAGGGGGGAGCTCCCCAACCCCCTGATGGGCCCTGCTCTGTGCATGACAGGGGGGAGCTCCCCAGTGCTCTGATGGGCCCTGCTCTGTGCGTGACAGGGGGCAGTGCCCCAACCCCCTAATTGGCCCTGCTCTGTGCATGACAGGGGGGTGGCACTGCAACCTCCCCATCGACCCTGCCTTGAGTGTGACAGGGGGCGGTGCCCCAACCCCCCAATCAGCCCTACCCTGAGTGTAACTGAGTGTGGCATCGCAACCTCCCGATCCACCCTGCTCTGTGCATGACAGGGCGCGGCACCCCAACTCCCCAATCAGCCCTGCTCTGAGCTGGACCAGGGGCTGCACCTAGGGATTAGGACTGCCCGCTGCCACTCGGGAACAGGCCTAAGCCAGCAGGTCGTTATTTCCCGAGGGGTCCCAGACTGTGAGAGGGCACAGGCCAGGCCGGGCTGAGGGACCCTCCCCCTCCCCCCCGAGTGCACAAATTTTTGTGCACCAGGCCTCTAGTTACAGATAAAATGACATTTCCATCTTTCTGTCCACTGACATTTTTGGCAGCAAGTGGTACCATAACAAATTCAAAAGTTGGTAGCATAAGTGCATAACTACCTACACGAAAACCTAAAATCTATTGGCTCAATGATAAGGTGGCAGCAGCAGGCTACTGTTCAGGACTAGATATATTCAAGGTTAAAAATATTAGATAAAAAAATGTCATTTGTGCCCTGGCCAGGTAGCTCAGTTGGTTAGAACATTGTCCCACTACACCAAGGCTGCATGTTGGAAACCCAGTCAGAACAAATACAAGAAGCAACCAATAAATGCATAAATAAGTGAAACAACAGATATCTCTCTCTCTCTCTCTCTCTTTCTCTCTCTCTCTCTCTCTCTCTCTCTCTCTCTCTCTCTCTCTCTCCTCTTTCTCTAAAATCAACAAATAAAAATTTTAAAAGAGTTATATGCAGTATCTTGGAAATATGTTGAAAGAAAAACAAGTACTTATTGAGTCCTTGGATTTAAGGGAATAAATTTAAAAATATTAAAAGTTGTGTGCTCACTTTGGCAAAAAGTTACCAAATAAAATAATGTAGGTTAGAATTGGCTGACTGATTGCAAAAAAAATAAAAAAGAAAAAAAAAGAAAGAGAATAGAAGAAGCCCACAACTGGGCCTCCCAGGTTTGGAAAAGCCAATTGCTTCTAGGTCTTGAATAATAAGAAAAAATACTGAAAATGGCTTTGAGCAATAAATGCCAATTAAGACTTCTTGATTTAACAGAAGAATTTAGCCTTTTGACAAAAGGTGTTTGCTTCCCATTAAATCATTGTTTTCAGATCTCAAAATATACTAACAGGGTAAAAGAAGAAACCAAAAGAGTGAGGTGGAAATAAATAAATTGGATTTAATAATTATTATTAAAGTATAACTTTGAATGTGGTTATTGTGACATAGAATGGGATAAAAAGAAATCCATTTTATACTAATTTTCAAGGGAATTTATAAACACAAAAGCCATGAGCTTTGTCTCTTTAAACCTTAAAACAAAATCCCTTTTATCTTTAAGCCTTAAAACAACTTGAAAGGAACAAGAAATAGTCTGTAATATAGAGAGCCCCCACAGGGAAGATATTCCCCATTTTTAACTTCAGCTATAGTGTTGAGTACAACAGACTAGAAAGGACCTCTCAAAGGAAGTGTAAGTAAAGGAGAACAGTGGGCAAGGAGAAATACTGCCGGGATAAGAAGTGTCTAGACAAGTGACTTCCCAACTACCAGGACAGAAGGTCTTTACTCCATTTGTCCCACAGGATTTCATTACCGCTCTGCACCATCACCACTGTATGCCTCCACTCTTGTTTCCAAATGGCAATTTTTATTCAATCTCTGACCCATGAATGTATATAGGGTGTGAAGGGGACAGTGGGTGAGATATCTTTTCTTTTGCTTCATAGATTGCTGTACAACAAGAGACCAAAAAGGACATGATGGAGATAATTGTTCATCTCCTGGAAATCCTCTACTTTGACCTAAGTGTAGTGCATTCTATGTATAGTAAGAAGAGTACAAATGAGTATTTGTTAGCCAGAAGAGAAGACTGTGGCAGAAATGGAAAAGTAGTCATTAAAAATGCAAGTGTTGCCGAAACCGGCTTGGCTCAGTGGATAGAGCATCGGCCTGCGGACTGAAAGGTCCCAGGTTCGATTCCGGTCAAGGGCATGTACCTGGGTTGCGGGCACATCCCCAGTGGGGAGTGTACAAGAGGCAGCTGGTCGATGTTTCTCTCTCATCGATGTTTCTAACTCTCTATCTCTCTCCTTTCCTCTCTGTAAAAACTCAATAAAATATATTTTTTAAAAAAAATGAAAAAAAAAATGCAAGTGTTCACCCTGGCTGGTGTGGCTCAATGGGTTGGAGCAGTTTCCCCTATACCAAAAAGTTGTAGGTTTGATTACAGGTCAGGGCACAAAAGAAATAAATGAAAACATGCGCGCTCTCACTTCCATGGTATGGTGTTGTCATGTACAGCAACTGCCTAGCCAGATGCTACTGTGTCTATATATCTTCAACATGATACCCTTTCTGCTAGTTGAGAAGAGAATATCCAAGGCCCCAAGAGATTCTAGAGCCACAAAATGGAAGGAACCTCCATCCCAGAATCATCATGGAGGAAGCTGTACACCAAATATGAATACCCTCAGTGTATTCATACTTGCACATAAAATATAGTTTTTGTGTTATGTTGCATTTAGAGTTTATAAAAGCAACTACCACTATTCTAATAAGTAGAGTTGTAAGGAGCATTTTATTGATACCACAAAGTTTAGTGTGTACCCTATGAAAATTAATTATATTTGTCTAATGCAGTCATTTTCACTGCATTTGAAAAAAAGTAATTATTTTTTTTCATTTTTCCCACTAATAAATAATTAAATTGTATGTATACAATCAAAATAACTATTAAATTAAATTCATAATACAACAAATAATATAAAATAACAGGATATTTTTGTTTCATCAAAAAAATGAATCCAAGATATTATCAAGTTAGAGGCTTTTTGGTCATTAAAAATGCAAGAGTTTCAAACACTTTACCTAGGTTCCACACTGAATTTACGAGATAAATTGATTAATTAGGTATACCTTCAAGTTAATTAATTTCTCAATTCTAAATTTCATTCTGTGACCTAGACTGAAGGCTTCCAGAAAGTAGAAATATTTTTATGTTATTTTAAAATTGCATTTTATGCCATATGAAACAAGATTTAAAAAGTCAATATAGAGATTTACTAAATAGTTTGGTTGTTGATGATGTTACCATAACTATACCCAATCATTATGAAGAAGAACAAAAACAAATATTGTTTGTTTTGTTTTTACCAAAAAGCATTACATTATTTTATGATGTCATTAGGCACATTTCATCTGTAGTTAAGCATAAATATTTAGATACCACATTTTTTTCAGTTTCATTGAGAAATAATTTACATACATCTCTGTAAAATAAGTTCAAGGCATACAACATGATGATTTAATTTAGATATATTGTGAAATGATTACCACAATAGGTTTTGCTATCAGCCATCTTCTCATACAAAAGAAACAACAAAATCGCTTTGTGATGAGCAACCTTGGGAAAAACTCTCTTAACAACTTTCCTAGGTATCATGCAGAAGTGTTAGCTATAGTCATCATGTTTTATAATACATGCCTAGTATTTAGAAGTTAGTACCTTTTGACTTTTTTTACTTATAATTAGAAGTTAATAACTTTTGACTATCTTCCTCCAATTCCCCTTCCTCTCACCCTCTGCCACTGGGAATCACAAGTTTGACCTCTTTTTCTAGGAGTTGTTTTTTTTTTTTTTGTTTCTTCATTTGTTTGCTTTTAAGAGTCTACAGAAAAGTGAGATCACACAATATTCGTCTTTTTCTTCTAACTTATTTCACTGAGCAAAATGTCATAATGGTCAGATTTCAATGTTGTTGCTTTTTTATAGCTGAATAATATAGATATATTAAAGGTAGATAAAATCATAGAAATACAGTTAATGATATATAATGATAGCCACTTGAATTTATTGCTATAGACAAGAAAACACTGTAAAAAAATTTTTGAGTAATTCATACAAATTTATAAGATTTTGGATGTTGTCACTGTACTGCATTAAACACCCATTGAGTAAGAAGAATTTGGCAAATAACTCCCTTGACACTCTCCTTCATATAGATGAATTCAGAAGTCTGCCAACCTAAGTACTGCTCCTATGTGTGGGACCAAGATTCTGTAAAATGTACACTAATACGCAAAATATACTTTTAGCAGTTCATATCATTTATCAGCTTTTTTTTTTAAAAAAAAGAAACTTTAACTACAAGATGTCCAAGGAAGAAATCATAGTAGGTCAGTACATAAACTCAGTAGTATTATCATTGGAGCTATTGGAATGTCTCTATTTTTCTTGGTTTTCTTCTAATGAAGAGGAATATTTAAGAAGATTCTATGGGTAACTATGTTTACATCAACTGTAAGAAATATATCTCCTTAAACATTGGGAAGACATATCTAATTGTAGAAGACTGTCACATGACTATCTTGAAGTGGTGAAGGAGGGTGGGAGATTATCCATCTGTCTATCACAGGGGTCCTCAAACTACAGCCCGCGGGCCACATGCAAATACAAATATTGTATTTGTTCCCGTTTTGTTTTTTTACTTCAAAATAAGATATGTGCAGTGTGCATAGGAATTTGTTCATAGTTTTTTGTTTTTGTTTTTAAACTATAGTCCGGCCCTCCAACAGTCTGAGGGACAGTGAACTGGCCCGCCCCCTGTTTAAAAATTTTGAGACCCCTGGTCTATCATCTAGCTAGCTATCCTATATGATAAAGAGGTGATATGCAAATTAACCCTCACACCCTCACAAGATGGCTGCCTATGACCAGGCTGGCAGAGGGGTTAGTGAGGGATGAACAAACGACTGAGTAGCAGGCTGCAGGGGGCAACCAGGCTGGCGGGGAGCATTTGGGGGCGATTAGGCTGGCAGGGGGGACAGTGAGGGGTGACTAGGCCAGTGGGGGGGGCAGTTGGAGGAGACCAGGCTGGCAGGGGAGGGGCAGTTGGGGGTGATCAGGTTGGCAGGGTGGGGGCAGTTAGGGGTGAACAGGCAGGTGAGCAATTAGGAGCCAGCGGTCCAGGATTGTGAGAGGGATGTCCAACTGCCGATTTAGGCCTAATCCCGGGGATTGGGCCTAAACCAGCAGTCGGACATCTCCCGAGGGATCCTGGATTGGAGAGGGTGCAGGCTGGGCTGAGGGGACCCCCCACCATGCACACATTGTGTGCACAGGGCCTCTAGTAGAAATATAAATGTGTACCTGTGTGTAGGGTAGTTCTGCCTTAAAAAAGTTAGGACTAACAATTTGCAACCTATGGAAATGTAAATGTGAATTTCAAAAGATTAGGGACAGTCACAAATTGCAGATGAACATGAGACTTTTCAAGACTGATACTTCTATGAGGAGGAAAAGAGTACATAGAGGCACTTCTTCACATGCTTACTCATGTCCAAAACCATACCAACTTCAGACCCATCTATTCTCAAATCAATAGGTAGTGGTTAATTGTGGGGGATGCAATCTGTAGTTTTAATTTGTCCACAGTATAGCCGAGGGGTTTAATAGTCAATGGACTGTAACAATCCTAGTTATATGTCCTATTGCAAGCGAATAGTGAGTGCAGGCTCTAACTGGGAACCAGGGCTGGCTCTAGGAGCTCCCTAACAGAGTGAGAAACCTGATGTTTACCCCAAGGGTCTCCTTGTTATAAAACTCCTTTTGTGTACATTGGCAAACCTGCTTCATTTTCTAGTTTCCTACATTCACACAGCATCTCAGATTAGAATCTCATTAGTCAGCCCTGCTCCCTGATTGCTGTTAACTTTGATTCTATCTTTAATTCCTCAGCCATGATTAGTTTCACCAACAGTGAGGATCCAGGGGAGTGATGGAAAAGGGCGTATTAACTATTAAATACTGCCAATCACTTCCACGTGAATTCAACTTCTGAGACTTGAGCTTCACTCTTCTGCTTCCTGGCAGATGGCCTCTCATGCAGAGAACAAAACAACATACTTTCCCCTCAGTACTAACATGGGGTCATAGATTCACAAATAAATTCCACAGATAACTCTCTACAAGTCAAAAGTCCATTCTCCATAGAAAGTGGTTAAACACTGAACTTGGAAAATTTTCAATTTCTGCTGTTTCACATGACATAGGAGATTTTCCCTCTCCCTCAACTTAGCCATCTCAAGACTATTGATTTTGGATCTATCCATGGTACCCTAAATCTTCAAAATATATTGTTCCAAATTTTCAATTCCAACTTCAGTACTATCGTTAAAATATCTCTTTAAGTTTATACAATTTTTCTAATAATTATCATGGTTAGGATTAATTGATCCCCCTTTTTTTCAATATTGTTGAAACAATTTTAACATTCATGGTGAAATGAATTCTTGTTTCCAATTTAGTGTGATGATTTTATTTTATTATTATTTTTTAAAATATATTTTTATTTATTTCAGAGAGGAAGGGAGAGAGATAGAAACATCAATTATGAGAGAGAATCATTGATCGGCTGCCTCCTGCATGCCCCGCACTGGTGATTGAGCCCACAACACTGGGCACGTGCCCTGACCGGGAATCGAACCGCTACCTCCTTGTTCATAGTTGCTCAACTACTGAGCCACGCCAGCTTGGCAATGTGATGATTTTAATAGGAAGTTCAGGGCCATGCCTTAGAAACAAACTTATAAACTAGCTCACTCTGCCCTTAGTTATAATTCTCATTAGGCCCAAATACGATATGGTTTACTATTGAAACAATGGTATATTTAAAAACAGGTTAAATGGCAAAGAAAACTAGGAAAGGATTTTATTCTTTTGAAAGACCTTAAAGTTAATTTAAATACACCTTGCACAAAATCAATTATTAAAGTAATGTTGCCTCTGCTACCGTCCTTATACCACAGTTACTCTGTACAACCTACGCCTTTCTACATATACTTCATATTTATTCCCAGGCTATAGCACTTTTATTTCTCATGTCTACATCTCTTTCTCAGTACTTTCTTATATAATATTTTAGTCTATATAAAATAAACTATTTTAGGAAGGTTTGTAGTATACATAATAGTATCATAAATGTTGGACACATTAGTAGTTATTTTTGAGGCAACATGTAAAAGAAACTCATATATTCTACAGCTCAGAAAGTGTTAGGATAGGATGAATATTATTCAACAATTTTTAAAATATGTTTTTATTGATTTTAGATAGAGAGCAAGTATATATATATATATATATATATATATATATATATATATATATATAAAGAGAGAGAAACATCAATTGGCTGCCTCCTGCACACCCCTACTGGAGATCAGGCCCTCAACCCAGGCATGTGCCCTGACTGGGAATGGAACCTGTGACCGAATGACACTCAACCAACTGAGCCACAGCAATCAGGGCATTATTCATCATTTTTAAGGTAAGGAAAAAGGTACAAAGAAGCATCTAATATCACACAACTAGTCGTGGTGCAGCCAGAATTTGATCAAAAGGGAAAGTGACTCCAGCATCAAGCTCTACATCATTAAACAAGCAGAGACAAATAGCCACCAGAAATGGTAGTTTTGATGTTGGTTGGACTATGATCTCCATGCCACCTTCCAATCTAATGGAAATTTCTTCAAGAAAATATATTAACCAAATTTGAAAGGTAAAAGAAAAATTTTCAGAAGCATCTCCAGAATTAGTAATCTATATTCAAACAATGAAGATCAATTTTTTAAAAATTTCATGGAGGGAATAACAATAATTCTATGAAAGACCTTTGATAAAAATGGAATAGGAAGTTGAAACAGTGAAGTTAAATGTGTAGCCAAATGAAATACATTTTTTCAATGCAGCCTTTAGGGAGGTAAGTCAAATCTATTTCTATTTCCATCATTATTAAGGGCAAGCTCTTAACAGTCAGGTCAGCTTTTAATACATTCCCATGTTTCCCAACCGAAGTCATAACCAAAAAAGCAAAGATATATCACCCCGCACAATTAGGAAAAGGTGGGAGAAAAGATAGCTTGCATATCCCTCCTCTAGTGGGCCATGCAGCGGAGTCCTGGTCTCAACTATTCAAATTACCCTCAAGCAAGCCCCAAAGTTAAAGCTATAAAGGAAAACACCTACTGCTTCTTCCCTAGACAGCATCACAGGAATCCTAGCCACATATCTGATATTAAAAGAAAAGTAGAGCCGAGGCCGGTTTGGCTCAGTGGATAGAGCGTCGGCCTGCGGACTGAGGGGTCCCAGGTTAGATTCCGGTCAAGGGCATGTACCTGGGTTGCGGGCACATCCCCAGTGGGAGATGTGCAGGAGGCAGCTGATCGATGTATCTCTCCCATCGATGTTTCTAACTCTCTGTCTCTCTCCCTTCCTCTCTGTAGGGAATCAATAAAATATGTTTGAAAAAAAAAAAGAAAGAAAGAAAAGTAGAATATATTTGAAAGTGTTCTATTACACCTAGGCTTATATTTATAAAAGAGCGGAGCTTTTCCTCCTCTGATTTCTATGACTCATTGTTGAAAAATGGTGCTAGAGATACGGAGCAAACGCAAAGAAAAAATTTCAAAGAACTTATTATGATAAATGACACATGACAAAGTTACATTTAGACAGTGACTAGGCCCAAAGGAACCCAGCCTAGGACAAATGCAAACAATGTGGGGGTTTTCTATCCCTAATTCCTTTGACAAAAATGACAAAATATGGTTCTTCCATGTAATGACAGGGGGAAATAGGAAGCTTGAGAACATAGACCACCTTGTTGCATAGAAATGGAAATGGTGCCCATATATATATCTTAGATGGGTCATTTTATTTGAAAAGCATCTCTGGATCTTTGCTTACAAGAATGGGAAGGCTAAGAGAGGTAGAATGAGGGGAGAAATACAATAGTTTCACCTTCTAACATTTTTGACAGACAAGGTTGTCTAAAGGCTAATTTGAAATTCAGTTAGCACATGCAGGGGAAAAACACGCAAGCAAATGTATTTCTAAACAGAATGCCGAAAGGATGTTGCTAGCACATTTGTAAATTTCCAATTTTTTCTTACTACACTTATCCAACAACGCAAACAAATCAGTTTAAATACAACTTCTTTTACTAATGCCTCTTGAAGCATCACTGCAGTCAGATTGAGTCAAGGAACCATCTGCTGCAAATACAAATAGAGCTACATTCAGGAATTATATTACACAGCCTTCCTAGCTAAGTTCTTACGTGCAAGCTGTTCTTGTCAAAATCAGAACCATTGTGATGATGCATCTTAATAGTCAATCAGACTTTAAGTAAAGAGTGACAAAAGTCCACATATGGATGACAGCTGTTTCTTCAGTAAATATTTTCCCATTTATTGAACGGAGGCTTATGGCAGTCTAGGATATGTTCCATCAGACATTTCAGCCTGAACTGCCTGGGGATGATTCAAGCAATAAGGATAAAATTCAGTTTTCACATCTTTGCTACAACTTACATCTGAGAAAACAACAGATCCTCCAAGAAAAGTTGTACACTATGTCATCAATTTGACAGTATCCCTGACTAATACTGATGATGAAAGACCTGAATTGATGACTCTACTTTTTTGCCCCTCCTCCTGGAATAACAGCATTTGTAAAATTTAAGTAAAATCCATGTATTGACTTTTTAATCAAATAAAAAGTTGATGGGGATTTAAACATTTATGACTAATTTTGATAAATTATTAACTATTAGAAAAGATTAATGAGCCTTTAGCTAAAAGGAGCTCAGATAAGATCTCTTTTTAACCAAGAAAATGGCTTGTAAAATTAGAAAGTCAATAAAAATGTGCAAATGTTTGTTTCTCAGCATCTGCATGGTAAATGACACTCTTTTCTTTCTTCCTTTAACACAGTTGTTAAAAATCAACATTTAAAAAAATATTGATCCTGTAGTCTTATATTCCACAACTGTCATCAGACTCTGATCTTTTTTTTAAAATAGAAATTATTTCAGATCTAACACTAAAAACAAGAATGCCTTACCCTGCTATCGGATCTATGGCTATTGCCTTCGGATTATGAAGCTCCAGATCAATCAGGGTGACACACACAGACCCGTTGTAATTGCAGACAAAGATCCGGTCACTGACATGGTCCACAAAGTAGAGATTTCTGGTGAGCCAGTCAATCGCCATGTGCTCCACATCTGAAAAACACACACACAAAATCATTGAATCACAGGTGCAAATCAAGTATCGTGAGCCATAGGTCTGCCCAAACCATCACAGAGGACATTTTGGGAGTATAGATTGTTTTATGATAAAAAAAAAAAAAAAAACTGCAAAGAAAAATTTGTTGTTATGCCAAAATAAGTGATTTAAGTATTCTTTAAAAAAGAAAAAAACAAACAAACAACAACAACAAAAAACAGTTTCTTGATAACATTCCTCTTGCTATCTAAGGACTGAGGATGACCTAGACCAGTGATGGCGAACCTATGACATGGGTGTCAGAGGTGACACTCAAACTCATTTTTTTGGTTGATTTTTCTTTGTTAAATGGCATTTAAATATATAAGATAAATATCAAAAATATAAGTCTTTGTTTTACTATAGTTGCAAATATCAAAAAATTTCTATATGTGATACTTCACCAGAGTTAAGTTAGGGTTTTTCAAAATGCTGGCACGTCGAGCTCAAAAGGTTCGCCATCACTGACCTAGACCCAAATGGATGAAGAGTTTGTGAATCCTAAAATATAGGTATTACAATAAAATTTTACTAGTTTTTGCATTTGATCAAAATAGTTCATTCAACACAATTGTCATAACTGGCTCAATGGCACAGTTAAATTCTTTAGTAGTAAGACGGGCGAACATTTTTTGTGAACTTAAAGTAAATCCTTATTTTCAGATCCTTTTCTGTTACAAAAAGGAAGGATGGAGAAGATGGAAGAGATATCTATAAGATCCTTTGTTTACAAAATGTTTCCGAAACTTGGAAGTATAGGAAAAGGAGGGGTGGAATGTTCTTTCAACGCATGTGTAGGCATTGTGAAACATGCCTGCTCAAAGATTAATTAATTCTCTAGAAGAATGATGTTCAGTAGTACTTGCTGTGATGATAGAAATACTTTATATCTGTGCTGTTCAGTAAAGGAGCCACTAGCCACGTGTGTCTAGTGAGCATTTAAAATGTGGCTAATATAACTGGGACACTTTTAATCTTTACTTTATTTCATTTTAATTAATTCAAATTTAAATATTAAAAAATGTATGTTGCTAGTGGCTGCTATAGATTGTGCAACTCTTAAAAAAATATTTGATTTGAATATTTTCTGTTTGATCAGATTGTGAAATTTCATGTTAGATTTTTTCTGGTAAAAAAAAAAGATAATCTCAAAGGTCATGGTTTTATTACCCAAACCATTAACCATTTTTAAATCTAAACTATAAATCTTATTTAAAAACTAGTGGCCCAGTGCACGAATTTGTGCACAGGTGGGGTCCAGCCAACCCGGTCCAAGTCTGGGGAGATTGGGGCCAGGCCTGTCAGGAGGAGGAGATGGTGGGAGGTTGGCTGATCAGCCCACCCTGATTAGGCCCGATCAGAACTGGGCCGGCTGGGGGGAGGAGCCGTAGGCCAATTGGGGTGGTGGGGGCTGATTGGGAGTGGTGGCCAGCTGTGGGGAGGGGCCACAGGCAATTGGCCAGGCAGCCCTGCCCCTGATTAGACTGGGGGGGGGGGAGATCAGGGGTGGAACTGGCTGGGGGAGAGGCTGCGGGCCAATTGGGGTGGTGGGGACCCATCGGGGCAGGGCCACCTGGGGGAAGGGGCCACCGGAAGTTGGCCGACTAGCCCCACCCCCGACCAGGCTGGTTCACTGGTCACAGTGGGTATTATAGCAACCAGTCATTATGGTCATTACTGTTGTTACAGCGTTCCGGTCGCTGGCTTTTTATGTATATAGATTCTTTTCCTTTAAAATACCTATAAGTACTTTATTCTACTAATGCTCTTAGAGCAGCAATATTGGGCTGGTTTCTTCAATAATGCCTTAAATAAATACATTTTTGATTTGTATTCATTTCTAAATTTTATGAGTCTTATTTTTATGTATGGAAAATATACTTTGATGCATCCTTGTTTAAACTCACTATGAATCTATGATTCATTGACTAAGAAGTATTTCCTTCTTCAATCTGAACCTAAACACTTCTCCAACTCTATGCTTCAAAAGAATTCCTTAGTAACATGCTGCTTCAGTTGTTATTTTCTCAACAGAAAGACTAATGGATATGCATGTGTAATCACCCTATCTAATAAAGAGGGAATATGCTAACGGACTGCCCTGCCTCAAAGATGGTGGTGCCCATAGCCAATAAGGAGGGAATGCACTAATTGGCTGCCCCGCCCTCAAAGATGGCGGCACCCACAGCCACAAGATGGCAGTGCCCAGTCCCCTCAGCTCTGCCGGGGCAGCAGGTGCACAGCAAGGCCAGGCCCACGCCAAGGCAGCCCGGCTGCTCTGCATGCACCTGCCTCCGGAGTCCCCCAGTCCCCTCAGCCCCCAGCCGCCCAGGGCTGCCCGAGGCACAGGTAACCAGGGCCAGCCGAGGCTTGAGCTGCCGGCAGTGACAGCAGCAGAGGTGTGATGGGGCGTCGCCTTCCCCTGATCACCGGGTCACCTCCCACCTCTGAGGGCTCCCGGACTGTGAGAGGGGGCAGACCAGGCAAAGGGATCTGCCCCTCCAGTGTATGAATTTTCATGCACCGGGCCTCTAGTTATTATTTATAATGGTATATTGTCAAAGCAAAACAGAGAGAACATTGACTTTGTGGGAATGTTTACCATGCCGTGCAAGGACAAACAGAAAGTGGATATTGTATTAATTGGAAACACATTTTCAAACAAGTGATTATAGTTTCATTCCTAAATTACACAGTCCTATGGAAGCATAAGCATTTAAATGTGTCACTCACCATATGAAACGTTTTTCTCAACCAGTTCAGCAACCAGAAAGTTTATTATTTATTTATTTATTTATTTATTTATTTATTTATTTATTTATTTATTTATTTACTAGGGGCCCAGTGCACGAAATTCGTGCATGGGTGTGGGGGGGGGGGGAGCGTGTCCCTCAGCCCAGCCTGCCCCCTCTCACATACTGGGAGCCCTCAGGCGTTGACCCCCATCACCCTCCGATCTCCTGATCGGCCCCTTGCCCAGGCCTGACGCCTCCGCCAGAGGTGTCAGGCTTGGACAGGGGACCCCCATCTTCCCCCATCACTGGCTCTGACCCCCGCCCAGGCCTGAGGCCTCTGGCCCAGGAATCATGCCTGGGCAGGGGACCCCCATCTCCCTCTGATCGCTTGCTCCACCCCCCGCCCAAGCCTGACGCCTCTGACCCAGGCTTCAGGCCTGGGCAAGGGGACCATCATATCCCCCCAATCCCTGGCTCTGCCCCCCACCCAGGCCTGATGCCTCAGCCAGAGGAGTTGACCCTCATCACCCTCCGATCACCAATCACCGGATCGGCCCCTTGACCAGGCCTGAGGCCTCCTGGGCAGGGGACCCCCAGCTCCCCGCGGTTGCAGGCTCCGCCCCTGCCCAGGCCTAACGCCTCTGGCCTAGGCATCCGGCCCAGGCAGCGGGGACCTGCAGTGGCAGCGGGGGGCGCCGCGATCGTGGGCTTTGCTTTGGGCCCAGGCAAGGGACCCCTAGCTCCTGGGACTGCCAGCTTCGACCGTGCCCAGCTCCCATCGCTGGCTCCACCCCTACTTCCTGCTATCACTGGCCAGGGCGGCAAAGGCACCTGATTCTCCGATCATGGCCCCAGGGCCGCCTTTGCCCTGCCCCCCAGCTCTTAGCTCCCCCCTGGGTTTCAGATCACTGTCAGTGGCAGGGGGCTTCTTCCTGCTTTCCCTTTCGCCTCCCTGCATTGTGCCTACATATGCAAATTAGCCGCCATCTTGTTGGCAGTTAACTGCCAATCTTAGTTGGCAGTTAATTTGCATAGAGCCCTGATTAGCCAATGAAAAAGGTATCGCCGTACGCCAATTACCACTTTTCTCTTTTATTAGTGTAGATTTTTTATTTTTCATCTTCACCCAAGGATATTTTTCCATTTATTTTTAGAGAGAGTGGAAGAGAGCAGGAATGACAGAGAGAAACATCCATGTGAGAGAAACACATTTATTGGTTTCTCCTGAACAGGCTCCGGCCAGGGCCAGGGCTGAGGCAGAGCTTGCAACCAAGGTATGTGCCATTCACCGGAATCAAATTGAGGACTCTTTGTCCAAAGGCCGGCACTCTATCCACTGTGCCAAACCAGCTAGGGAAGCTACCAGAATTTTTAAAAATATGAACTATTTCTCTGTCTCCAGAAATCTGTAACTGTAAGCTTTGTTTGGATTGTTAATCTTTTTGTATTATTATATCAGCTACAGCACAGAACCCAATGTTTCCAATGTCATTGTACATATCTTGGTTTCAGATAATGTGAGAGTATGTTCAATGACTTATCCCTCATGCTAGGCATGCAGTTAGTTTAGTGTATGCATTTGTAATTCTAGACAAAAGATCTGTTTGACAGCATTTACATCTTCTTTCAACTCAGTATCATAACAACTATCCAAGCTTGAAGGAGCAAGATCTCACTAAATAGCCTGATAATTAGCAAACACTTAGTCATTGTAGGAATTGGTTTAGTTTCTTATATTTGAAGTTTCTGTCTGATCTTAATGAAATTTTTATTAAGATTGGAAAGTTAAGGCAATTAGAGTTCAAGTAAGCTGATAAATAGATGATGATAGATAGATAGATAGATAGATAGATAGATAAATAGATGATAGATAAATTTGGCTAAAATGATTTGAATGTTTAAGGAGAGAGGTGAATTTTTCTAGAAAACAGATTTAGCATTTCATTTTCATTTTCTGATATATAACAAAGTTCATCGTAAATTGCTGAAAATAGCAATAATTGTTTTATGAAATATTACAAAATAATTTCTAAGTTTTTTGTAGTAAGACCTTTATTACTTCATTGTTACTAGAATAGCTTTAAATATATTCTCATTATTATGTTCTCTAGTTAGCTTTTATGCATTCTGCAACCAAAAGTCACTCAGATTTCATCCTTACTGTTCTCTTGAAATGGCTCTTATTATGGTCACTCAGAATTTCTTCATTGCCAAAAGCAAAGGTTACTTTTCCACTCATATCTACAAAATAATTTCAATATAAATATTGGTGAAAATTTAAATAATATTGAAAGCATTTTGAAAATGATAAAATTATTATATAAATATAAGTAACTATTAACAATTTCTAAAACAATATTTCTTAGGTCTAAAAATTTAAAGTTTTACCCAGTGGAAATTAACTTAAAAATTCATGAGAAAAGTAAGCAGAACAACAACAAAAGAAGACAAATTCTTATGATAATCTGTAATTGATATAATCTATAATTGAATTAATTGAATAACATGTTATATGACATTTTTTTGTGGGTGCATAAAGCAGGTAACTAATTACCAGAGTTGGTGAATATAGAACTTAAACATTTTTAATGTATCAAAATATATGTATACTTAGTGCTATGGATTCATTTCCTCCAAAATTTACATGTTAAAGTCCTATCCCCAGTACCTAAAAATGTAACTGCATTTGACAATAAAATCTTTGAAGCAATAATTAATTTAAAACAAGGCCATTAGGGTAGGCCCTAATCAAATCGGACTGGTGCCCTTATAAAATTAACAGAGTAGGACATACAGAGAGAGACCAGAGGCAAGGCCATCTGCACACCCGGGAGAGAAACCCCAGAGTAGCCCAGTCCTGCTGGCTCCTTGGCCCTGGGCTTCCAGCCTTCAGACTGTGAGAAAATGGATTTCTGTGCTAGAGCACTCAGTCTGTGATATTTTGCTATGACAGGCCGAGAAAAATAATATACCTACTCAAGTAATAAATAAAGCGGTCCTTGCCATAAACGATTGAAAACAAAAGTCAAAATCTTACTAAGGAAATATAGGAAGGAATGTCCTATGTCCTTTCCATGTCAGACTAGGACATTGTCTAACAGGACCCTGAAGGATTAATTCTCCTGGGGAATATATTTTTGTTTAACTTACAATTTACTAGTATTGCTTAGGTCTCAGTTCTGATGAATTTAGATATTAATTTGTATACTAATAAATTGCAAATAATTTTTGTCCAATAGAGACGAAAATAATTTCCATCAGGAAGTAAAAATAACCCCAGCTTATTTTCCAGTGCGCCATGAAATACTTTTCTACTAATTTTACAATCTTAAATCAGGATAATTTTCTTTCGTTGATAGTAAATACTTCAGTCTCTTCTGTACTCCTTTGAACCAACTTTACCATCCTGCTGGTTCTCTCATTAATGAGCTAAATGTCTTGTTAACACAATTTCACTACATATTTTTTTAATTGTTTTATTGCTTAAAGTATTACAAAGAGTATTACATATGTCTCCTTTCTTTCCCGCCCTTACCAATCCCCTGGCCTCCCCTAACCCCCAGTGTCTTATGTCCATTGGTTATTTTTATGTCATGTTTTTAACCTCCTGAAAATTACACATTAACAAATTTTAGTATTTGATTTCTTCTTTATTTGCTATGTGATCTCCAACCACCCAGAGGTAGCACATTTAAATGAATACAAGGATTAGAAAATAAAGGTAAATATGTAATACTTGTGTGGATGGATTGTGGCAAACCACCATGATGACCTGGAATCTTCTGTGTCCCTAAAAAGGCAGGCTCAAACCCAGCTGATTGTTTTGACATTGAAATGCTTCTTTGTTTCAAAGACCACAGAAATATGGATTTCTACATGTCATTTAAAGTCTTCTGTTGTTTAAATATGGTAAACTATTTTTTAAATTATAAAGCATTTTTTGTACCAAACAAAACCTGTCTGCAGCCAAACTGGTTCAAAAGCTACTAGTGTGATTACACCAAAGCAAAGCAAACACTGTATATCATTTAGTCCAGCCTAACCTTCCACTTAAAAGTGTGTTCTTGAGAAAGTTACTAATATCTATAAAAGCCATTGTTTATGTAATAACAAACATCACATTCATTTTACAAAATGGTCAGAGGATTACATCGGACAACAAAACTATGAATCCAGTACAATAACATGCAATAGGTATTCTACAGATATCAATTGCCTCCCATAATCTTAATTCTTAGTTAAAGTAACATTCAATGTTTTTGTAATTATATCTATATAGTTTTCTGTTCACAGATGAAGAACGCATTTTATTATGATTTTACTTCCCAAATTGAACAACTTCTTTAATTTTTCTTTTTTCTCTTTGTTATAGAATTCATTATTCTCTATTTCTATTTAAAAAACAAACAAACAAAAACAAAAACAAAAACCTCTAAAACTCCTCCCTAAATTGGAAACAACGAAGAGTAACATTAATTTCTTTTTGCCTTTGACCTCCTCCTATCTCCTGCCATGCTCTTGTTTTAGTCTGTACTTGCCTTGCTCATAGCCATGGTCTCTGGGCTTCCTATTATCAGTCGAGATACATATTACTTCACTGCTTCAGAAATCAAACATCACATTTCTCCTAAAGTAGAGGGTAAGTTGTTCCTGGCTGTGGGGACCAGCGTAGGAAATCTAGTAGCCTATTTTTTTTTACATCTTATTTTTTTATTAATAGGCATATCTTGGAGTATTTTTCTTATCAGTATATAAAGATAGCACTCTTACTTACAGCTCTGAGGTTTAGACCATCGCACAACATGGATATACCATAATTTAGTTAACTGTTTCCCTATTAATAGAAATATAGAGTTTTAGGTTTTTTAAAAAATTTTTGTTTTATTGCTTAAAGTATTACAAAGAGTATTATATATGTCTCCTTTATTTTCTCCCCTTGACCTTCCTCGGCCTCCCCTACCCGCCAGTGTCTGTGTCCATTGGTTATGCTTATATGCCTGCATACAAGTCCTTCAGTTGATCTCTTACCCCTCCCTTTCTCAACCCTCCCCGGCCTTCCTGCTGTAGTTTGACAATTTGTTCAATGCTGCTCTGCCTCTGTATCCATTTTTGTCATCAGTCTATAATGGTCTTTATTATCCTAGATAGTCTAAAAGCAGGTTCTAAGCTTTCTTATTCCTGGCCTATCCTTTATCTTCACCCTCAGAGGTGTTCAGAGTCTCTATTCTTTAGCCTTTCTGGGGTTCTTTATCTTAGTACTCCATTTGAACTCAGGAAAGCAAATAAATACTAAAACGAATGCATTTGTCATTTAATCATCCACTCCTTATTGTCCAAAATTATCTTCCATTTTTGTCTTCTCTCTTTCTTTTGGTCTTAATACAATTAAAAAGATGTCGTTGCTGTTTATACAGTGGACTTCAAAAAGAAAAAAGAAAAACACAGGTAAATACTTTTGATCAATCTGCAGTGTTTAGCGGAAAGCCCCTGGGGACAGCTAGACATCTGTCTGTCATTTTAAAAAGGTCATTCTGACGGCTCTGTGGAAAAAGGGATGAGTCCCAGTTAGGGAGACCCTGAAATTCCAGAAGAGATATAATGGCTTCAAAGAGTATCAAAACAATGGTAGGGTTATGTTACATGCATCCACCATATTTCCCTTATCAACATTATATACATAATCATAGTCAAAGGAATACATTTAAGTTATATTCTAGCTTAAATGAAGGAGCCAAGAATGATAGAAATTTTGAGTATATCACAGAAAATGAAAAACATTCCAAATATAGAGTGTTTCCATAGACTTCTATTCTTATATATTATGAATATTTAAACTAATATTTTTATTTCTACTCATATCTTGTCCCTGAAGCTGTGATATTGCCTTCACTGAGGAGAGTTATAGTGTTTCTAATACAAATACAGACAACAGCAGGCAAAAACAAAGTTTAAAAAATGCCAAGATTATAAAGAAACTACTTTGTTTTCCTAAATTAAGGTCTCTTTCTTTATGTGGGAAATTAACATTTAGTTTCCTCTCCCCCATTTCTTTACTAGAACATTTGAAAATGCTCACTGAATGATAAGATGATGTAATTTCACTTATTTTCATATGCCACCATCTTTATCAAGAAACATATATTCACTTTATCCTTTGATATACTAAATATTATCCTAAAATAAATTGAATTGAGCAAACAGAGGCTCTGTCTGCTTGGTATAATAATTAAAATGCTATTCTAGCCCTAGCTGATTTGGCTCAGTGGACAGAGAGTCAGCCTGTGGACTGAAGGGTCCCTGGTTCAATTCTGGCCAAGGGCACATGCCTGGGTTGTAAGCTCCATTCCCAGTAGGGGGCGTGCAGGAGGCATCCAATCGATGATTCTCTCATCATTGATCTCTCTCTCTCTCTCTCTCTCTCTCTCTCTCTCTCTCCCTCTCTCTCTCTCTCTTCTCTGAAATCAATAAAAATATATTTAAAAAATAAAAAAATGCTATTCTAGTAATTCAACTCAGGTGCACTGGGGGTAACAGAACCCGTGGACCATACAGAGCCCTCCCTTTTCCTTTAAGTGATTACCTTTTCCTGGCTGCCAATCCTGTTTCATAAACACATAAAATGTGGTCAAAATGGGTATCAAGGTCAGTTCTCTGTACAAGTAGTCATAAATCTGTGTATGCTTTCATGAAAAAATACTAGGAAGGTGCTTCTAACATGGCTAGTGTGCCAATATTAGGTATTCATATGGATATTAAATGTTTTTATATTCTTGTTAGGAGGGAGGGACATGAAATGACTGAGATTTTAAATCTTCTTCTATTTCATGTTTCCAATATTTCTTAATTCCTTCTCTAAGCCAAGCTACACGCTAATCTTATTTCCTATGGGGATGCATTTTTGCTGTTGTTGTTATTGTTAATCCTCACCTGAGGATATTTTCCCATTGATTCTTAGAGAGAATGGAAGGGAGAGGGAAGTACACAGAGAGAAACATCCATGTGAGAGAGACACATCAATTAGTTGCCTCCTACAAGCGCCCAAACCTGCAATGAAGGCACACCTTTGACCACACGCCCTTGACCTGAATCAAACCCAGGACCTTTCAGTCTGCAGACAAATGCTCTATCCACTGAGCCAAACTGACCAGGGCTATAGGGGATGCATTTAGAAAAATGCCATTGCTATTCTCTCTCTCTACAGCAAATACAGTTTACACAAAAGTATCTTTTTCCACTATGCAAAAGTTCACATTCTTATTTGACCCATGACTCAAGGAGATTCATCATTTATTCCATTCTTATTTCTCCCCACTTCACTCCATATAAAGCCTATCAGAAATTCTTAAGACTTTCACCTGAAACTATAGACTTCTTTCTGCTATTACTAGCCTTGGTCAGGTCACTCTTTTCTCTCTTCTGATGGCCGCAATAGCTTCTTAATTGGTCTCTATGCCTCCCTTCTAAACTCTCTGTTACAATCTTCACAGAGAACCAAGGGGCATCATTACGAAATAAATTATATCATGACACCAAAGAAGGAAACAGTAATCTTTATAGCCTGCGATCTATGTTACAGTTGATTACTAGTGAAAATAAGTTTTAACAAACTGATAGACCCGAGAGATTAGTACATCTCTTCCGCACATATGCTTTCAAAGTACATCATCACTATTTTTATAAAAATCTAAGTTTGCTGAAATTTAGCTCAATTTTAAGTCAAACTCTTATAGAGTATTTCTCTTTTTAACATTTTTGCCATGCACACCAACCAGAAAATGAGGTGTAGTAAGCTTCCAAATTCCGTTTGTGTTATTGTTTCTTCCACACAGTTTTAATAAACAATAGGTTTTACTCTAAAACCCTGAGTCTGTATTTTTATTTTTTAAAACACCACTCTTCTCCTTAAAATCTCCAATGCCTTCCCACCACACTTAGCATAAAATTCAGTCTTTAGCGAGGCCTAAGACCTCTACAACTGGAGATGGAGTGTTATTTTTCTTGGGTGTGCCCCATGGCACTTCAGATGAATACACTAGGAAATAAATGTACTTCTACTTTTAGAATACAGAAAGAAGAATGTCTTCAGTTCATTGAGGCTGCTACAACAAAACACTATAGACTGGGTGTCTTAAACAATAAACATTTATTTCCCACTGTTCTGGAAGCCGGGATGTTCAAGATCAAAGTGCCGGCTGGTTCCATGTCTGGTGAGGGCTCTCTTTCTGGTTCAAATAAGTAACTTTTTTTTTTCCTTCCTGGTTTTTAATGCAAACACACACACACACACACACACACACACACACACACACGTTTCTCATTCCTTCCCCTTTACCCCTTTCTGCCCAGCCCCTATCTTCCCTCCAATTATCTTTTGTTCTGTATCCAAACATGGTAGAGAGAGAGTGAGAGTTCTGGTCACCTTGGTTTTATAAATCCCATCATGGGGGTTCTGCTCTCACAACCGTCCCTAAACCTAATTACACTCAATAACCCGTCCTCCAAATACCATCACATTGGAAGATGGAGCTTCAACATATGAATGTTGGGAGGACACATTCAGTTTATAGCATTCAGAAATATAGAAATCTCAATTCATATTGAATTCCACATATGATAAATAAAATAATTGATAATAATAAATTCTGAAATATCTCATATTTATACATTACATCAGCAATTTTCAACGCGAGTGCTGTGGCACACTGATATGCCACAAGAATTTTTAAAACATGTAATACCTGACTATTTAGTCAGGGATACTGACCTCTTTTCCCTTAGCTTGTCAAATAGAATAAATGACAACAGCCAACACAACACTGCTCCATTGTAAATGAATCAAAATCATACCTATTTTTTTTTGTCAGATTGGCAGAAAATATAACATACTTTTTGTGCTGCAGAATTTTAGTAATTAGTTTATGTATGCCATGAGATGAAAAGGGTTAAAAATCACTACATTTCATAGTACCTCAATACTTATCTTAGTTCCTATTTTGGATTGAAAAATAACTATTTTTTTAAAATATATTTTATTGATTTTTTTACACAGAGGAAGGGAGAGGGATAGAGAGTTAGAAACATCGATGAGAGAGAAACATTGATCAGCTGCCTCCTGCACACCCCCTACTGGGGATGTGCCCGCAACCAAGGTACATGCCCTTGACTGGAATCAAACCTGGGACCCTTCAGTCCGCAGGCCGACGCTCTATCCACTGAGCCAAGCTGGCTAGAGCAAAAAATACCTATTTTAAAAACTCTCATTTTCATATGTAAATACCACTTGATCTTGGAGCAAGCCAAAATATCATTATTAATCTTAATGTTTCTTGTTAAAGTTCCAACAAAAGTTCTAAGAAAATTAAGTATTTGTTGTGTATCTGGCTAGAATAATCTTTCAATACTTCTTAACTTTATATAATAATGCTTAAAAATAAATCAGATGACACATTCAATATGAACTACTAAAAATGAATTGACTATCTGCATGATTCAAGGGGAGAAAGTTGGAATATGCCAATAATTGAGTTTGAGTTTATAAAAATAATTACCTTGGTTCTCCCTGTAATTTTGTGTAAATATTATCCCAGGGACATAGAATGCACAACATTAATAGAGAGTCTGAAAATAATAGTTTGATGTAAACAGAGAGATGATTATTTGCATAATTGAGACATTAGAAGTATTTTCCCTCAATTATCTGTACTTTAGGAACAACACCTTTTTTTCACAAATTATCTAAGTAACTGCTATAATTTCCAATGGCATTTTGTGTAATTGCAATCATAATGTACTCTTTTAAGTTGAAAAATTTTGAGGTGATACCCATTTATACTTCTAATTTACTTAATTATATTTTCCTTACAAATCAATTACACAAAGCTCTAAGACAGAGTAAGATATCTGAAACAGAGGAAAGATTAAAAATCTTTATTTATTTTTAAATGTCGTTTTTAAAATGTAATGGAAGGGTCATGTTCAGAAGTTCAGAGACAGTTAAATATCATTCTTGGATGTAACAAAAATCAAACAACAAAAAAATCATTTTTTGAAAACCCATGTATGTTCCTCAGTAGACTTCAATTAGGACATCTTTCTTCCTGCCAGATCTGACCCTTCCCCCATGTCTATGAAGGAAGATGCTCCTAAACTTGAAGCATTCCTAAAGTCAGGGGTGAGGAGACAAACAATAGATTGGGCCTACTGGGAACCTTGGAGAAAATATGGGAGTCTTTTCTTTAAGTAAATTGATGATTCCAAGGAAAGGTATGAAATTGCGGAAACCACACTGTGACATAAATACTCTGAATAAAAATAATGTGTGGAGGTGAAATATTCACACACACACACACACACACACACACACACACACACACACCCCACAGAGCCACTTCAGCAGGAAAAATATATTCTTTATAATTCCTAAAAAAGAAGAACAAAACATAGTAATCACTGGTTCCTATACTGATTTTATTTCCCTCATAAGTAACTAGGGTCAAACAAGAATTTCTACTAAGAAAAATATGATATTAACTATATTTATGCTGTCATTAAAATGAGAAAGTCTTACAGAATATTTTAAGCACAGATCTAATCATCAGATTTACAATTTCAGGAAATCCATTTGAGTTCTTCACCAAAAGATTACCAGGTTTTGGGGAATTACTTCATGCTTACCAGCCTCCCAGAAAAGGGATATATCAACCGGAATGTCAATTTGTTAATTTATGACTACTGATAATGAGGCTCTTGTAATGAATAGGATGGCACAATTACTAACAGACACCATCCTAACAAATTCCTTTCTAGAATTATTGTATCTGAAAAACCAAACCTGAAAGTTCTTTGAAAAGCACAGAATCAAAGGAAAGGAAATCCATAGACCTGAAGGTTAGGCCTTCTAAATGTTATGAGGTGCTTAGAAAGTTATCAGAGCTGCACTATAAATTCTACCCTTTTGACAACTAGAGTACCTCAGCATAGTCTATCTCTATCTATCTATCTATCTATCTATCTATCTATCTATCTATCATCTATCTATCTATCTATCTATCTATCTATCTATCATCTATCTATCTATCTATCTATCTATCTATCTAATCTATTATCATCTATCCATAAACATACATATATACACACATATATATACATACATACATATATATGTATATATAAATTTAGACCAATATTTCACAAACATTTTAGAATTCTTTCACCATCTCATCATTTGACATTTCTCTTTTACTATCAAGAGGTTTTGTCGCCATACTCTCATCCAACTCATGAAAAATATGTATTATAATTAAATCAGATATCCCTTGATACTGCATACATTTCTAAGTTCTAGAATACTGTTTGCTACCATCCTCAACAACTATTTTCAGTAATTAACATCATAGATTTTAAAACATGTTTCATGACTTATTAATGATGAAAATAGCATTGTGTCTTCCACATTTCAGATGGGTAGATAAAGAGAAACTGCCTAATGCTACGCTCTACCTGGAATAGACAAGTGTGATGGGGCCATCAGGATATTTCCACTTTGATGATTAAAATCCATAAAGTTCTATACAGCATCAAGACAAGTTTAGAGGGGAAAATGTTTGTGTCTAGTGAATGTGTAAAGTACATTTCACCAACTTCAAAGAAAAAAAATAAATATGAACAGTTGAAGTTCAGCACCTCTCTCTAATTTCTGTTTTGGAGAGTTCCAAGCATGTTGCCAAATGACAATAAAATAGTAATTGAGTTCTTCATAGCATGGCGACTGAACTAACAATAAAGACAAATTTATAGAGGAACCGAGTGCTGAGAGTTGTTTATTTTCTTTTTCTTTTTAACTAGGCATTCAAAATGGCCTTTTATGGTTGTGTTCCTGTTGTAAATCAGAACAGCTTACTTACTTCAAAGTAAAAATCCATCTAATGTTAATGTAAAAATTAAAGAGTAATTTAATACCAATGCCTACAACATTAAGCATTTGGAATCAAGAAGGGAATTCTGCTAGTTCTCTAAAAATGTATCCTCAGATCCACAGCTTTACTAAATTTAACTCTTTTTGTTAGGTTGTGTTTGCTTTGAGCTCTCAATGAATGGTCTGATAACTTTGCTAAAATTCCAGAGTGCAGCAGGAATGCATTACTGCATTAAATACACCCCCTCACCCACACACACACACAGCAGTCATGTCTCAAAAAGAAGTCATTTTTATGTTTCCATATAAATATGCTAAATAGAAGATGAGAAGCTTTTAAGAGATATAAAGGGTTTAATAAAACATGTATTTCCTTATAAAACAACATTTACTTAAAAATGCATCTCTGGGAATAGTTATATCCTCCTGGAGTATGCACTTTGAATTCTTCACATGTGTTCCCTAGGGAATACTAAAAAAGCAGTTACTGCAATCAAAATTTTGTGCAGTATTTGTAGCTTCACAAGATATACTGATCAAAAAGTCTGAATTCTAAACAGCTAAAACAAACAAAGAGAAACAAAAACAAAATACCATTTGCCTGGCCAAGTTCGCTCAGTAGGTTGGAGTGTCATCCCATACACCAAAAAGGTTTAAGGTTACATTTTTGGTCAGGACACATACCTAGGTTTCCAGTTCTATCCTGGGTCCGGATGCTTATGGGAGGAAGCTGATTGATGTTTCTCTCGCACATTGATGTTTCTCTCTATCTTTTCTCCCTCTAAAATTTATAAAAACATATCCTCAGGTGAGGATTAAAAAGAGCACACCTTTTTATGGGAGGGAGAAATCTAGTCTCATTGATTTACAAGAGAAGAATGATCATATTGCCTTTCCAGCTAGGAGCAAACCAATTCCTGAACTTTTTATAATGGAGGCTAAAACTAGAACTGACCAATTGTTGAACAAACTTCATCTCTGATGAAGAATAAAGAGCATCAATTCTGGGTTCAAGGTAAGTCCTCTTCAGGACTTCTCAGAGGCTGAGAGACACGAAGAATCCTGACCCTGCTCTTCACTTTTTATACCAAGAGGCATCTGGGGCCTCGATATAACTAAGTGTATGGGACTGGGATAGAAGCACAACCACCATGGTATGCGTACAAGAACCTAAATACAAGATAGCAGAACTTCCTTCCTAATAAAAAGTCTATGCACACCAATGGAAGGAGAAGGGTTAAAAAGTCCATGGTGTTGTTCTGTTTGATCTCTCTACTAAAATTAATTGACTTTTATTATAAAAGCTTTGGCTCCAATACTGTTTAATTATAACTGAGAAAACTCAAAAAGGTTTGGGTCAAGTTCTTCCTATGGTCATTGATGTTAAATTTACAAAATAAATCTACAGGCACACACCCTAGGGAAGTCAGAAACTGAGTCCAAGTCAAAGCCAGTAGTTGCGGAACAGACCCAGTAACTCAGAAATACCAAGACTAACATGCGAGGCTGTTATCTAGACACAGATCAGATCTTATCAGCCATCATTCAGACTGGTTTTCTAAATATCTCTCATAGTGATTTGGCATGGGCTCTCCAGAAATTGGCTCTACCCTTGTTCCCCCTAATTCTTAACTTCTCATCCTTTACTCACATGTTAAGCTTACAGGAGCCACCTTTTCGGGGGGGAAACTAACAGGTCAACAGAAAATTAAAATACTGTGTATAATCCATTTGCCCTATGATGTCCTGGACAATGTAGAAAGGGCTACTCAATTCAATGATAAAACTTTTGGAAAGGACATGATACCTTAAACAGTGGTTCTCAACCTTCTGGCCCTTTAAATACAGTTCCTCATGTTGTGACCCAACCATAAAATTATTTTCGTTGCTACTTCATAACTGTAATGTTGCTACTGTTGTGAATCATAATGCAAATATCTGATATGCAGGATGGTCTTAGGCGGCCCCTGTGAAAGGGCCGTTCGACGGCCAAAAGGATTGCGACCCACAGGTTGAGAACCACTGCCTTATAAAATGAGCAAGAGATGATTGGTTATAGGAAATGAGAACTTATTTTCTAGGTGAAGAAGCAGATTATACAAACATACATGGAAAACAGAAAAATAAGTGTCTTATTTTAAGTACTGCTTTTTATGTGGACCATGGGTTTTGAGTGGGAACAGGCAAGGTAGGTCAGCTGCCTGCAGAAAAGCCAGATGATAAAATTTTATTTTATCCTGAAGTAAAAGGGAAGCTGCTAAGTTATATAGCATGTAAAATTTCCTACACTAATTTGACAATAAAATCTTATAAGGTGTTGCTATAAAGTTGCATAATCATCTTCTAAAGTGCAGACTCACTATGAGTTGACTCATTTGGAATTAGTATTTATACAGTTATAGGTAGATTATTGTATCACAAGATTTTATCTGCATTTTCAATAGGGACGCAGCCTGATTATTCTTGTCCAGCCATACCTTGATAGATGATGCTTGTGAAAAAGTGAAGACTATTAAATTCCTAGGCTGAACTGAGGCAAGTAGGGAATTTATATTAATAAAAGCCTAGGTGGCCCTCACAGCTTCACATCATCACAAGATGGCCACCCCCACGTCGTCACAAGATGGCCACCACAAGATGGCCAGCAGGGGAGGGCAGTTGTGGGTGATCAGGACAGCAGGGGAGCAGTTAGGCATCAACCAAGCCAGCAGGGGAGTGGTTAGGGGGATACTAGGCTGGCAGGCAGAAGCAGTTGGGGGCAATCAGGCAGTCAGGCAGGTGAGTGGTTAGGGGCCAGCAGTCCCGGATTGTGAAAGGGATGTCTGACTGCCGGTTTAGGCAGTCGGATATCCCCTGAGGGGTCCCAGATTGGAGAGGGTGCAGGCTGTGCTGAGGGACAATGCCCCCCCCACCCCCCGCCAGTGCATGAATTTCGTGCACCAGGCCTCTAGTATTTTATAATCAAGAAAGGTCATTGATTAGTACTTATTGAGACCAAGAGGTAAAAATTTCTTCTTAACTTAAAAATTTTCATTTTTAAGTTTTTTCTCATCTACAAACTGACAATTATAAACTGTATACAGTTCATGTAATTTTTGTGATAACAATGAGGTATACATGAAGAATTATTAATGTGCTAGATAATATTCAGTAAATTAGTGTTATGTGGTTATTAGAGAGTTGCTAACATAAGGGAAATAAGTAAGACTGATAAAAGACAAAGGTACAGTATCAAAATCCAAAAGTTATCCAATCAAGAATTCATTTTAGTAGATCTAGTCAGAGATTAACGTAGTAAATTAGCTAAGGCTGAAACAGGCCCAAAGCAAGGGAATGGGCTAATTCAGAAGCAGAGTCTATAAAGAATAAACAATCCTTTATTGGTGTCCAGGCATAGTCTGTTGGACTAGAACTGAGTCCATGAAAAGATCAAGACAAGCTGGTCAACTCCATATTAGAATCTGAAAAATAATACCAAATTTAGCAAGATATTGGAGAGTAACATATAGAGAATGAAAGTGTCTACTGTTTACCTGGGGGAGAACAATGTGGTTCATGTGGTTCTGTATCATCTTTCTTATTAAGGGATTAGCCCGGGAAATATTCTTATCTGTCTCAATAATCTCTGTGCACTCTGTCCCGAGGAAGCAGCTGGATATCACTACTTTGGTGAACCCCATCATTTCTGTTGAATGTGTGCATTTGTGTCCCTACAACAGTACTCTCCAGGAAACATTTGGGAAATAATTAGTTATTGCAAATGTGCTTTCTTTGAATAGTTTATTAGAGAAACAATTTTGTTTACAAATCACTCACTTTCAGAATTTTTTTTCAAAATCTGCAACTATCAGGCTAAAATGCTAGTTAATAAATTTAGGTGTCTTTAAAAAGAATAAAATCCAATGAGAAATATAATCTCTAGCATTTTCCCCAATGTTCCTTAGTTAATTAATATAATTTATTAAGTATATGATTATCACTCTTCTTCAATTTTTCACAATATTTCTTAGGAGTATTTCTCAATGTTAGAGGTAAGCCTCCCTAGAGGGCCATATCAGAATCATTTGGTAAACCTTTTCAAGTGACATAGGCTTCCACAACTCATCTCATTCACTCCCTTTCCAAGATTATTTTTTTTAACATATATTTTATTGATTTTTTACAGAGAGGAGGGGAGGGGGATAGAGAGCTAGAAACATCAATGAGAGAGTAACATCGATCAGCTGCCTGTTGCACGCCCCCTACTGGGGATGTGCCTGCAACCAAGGCACATGCCCCTGACCGGAATCGAACCTGGGACCCTTGAGTCCGCAGGCTGACGCTCTATTCGCTGAGCCAAACCAGTTAGGGCTCTTTCCAAGATTCTTATACCTCTTTTCCATTTAGAGACTGTTTTTCTGAGCTGCTGTTGCTAATGCTAGTGCATCTAATCGATTTGGCTTGCTAAAATGAAAATCAATAGTTGAGGCCCAACAGGGCAGAGTGGTGCTTAGCAAAAGTCATGAAGTCTGACCTAGCTCAAACCCATATCCAATATTTGTTGTAGGCTGCAATGTAGTTTCCAAGAGTCCCAATTTTTCCTTCAGCCTAAAAGGAAAAACAATGTCTCCCTATTGCATATGGTCATTCATTAAGTTGTAGATGTTATTATTTGTGGAAGACTTGGGAAGTTCTTTGAAGGGCCAGTATTTGCCATTCTAATGTAGAAGAAAGAATATAGGATTTGGATGTCCTATCTCTGCCTTCTTTATAGATACTCAATATTGCCTAATACAACTGAGTTTTGTAGTTGTTTTATCTATGATAAAACAGGAAGAGCATATCTCTCCTGCTTACTCCACAGAGATGTGTTGAGTATGCATGAGATGAGCTAAGCAATAAAAAATGTAATATCACAATAAATTGTTTTTCAATTTATTATTATGCAAGTTTTAAGTGCAAGTCAGTCTGACCTATAATGAGTGAGTTTCTCCTTATAGGAATCCTTTGAAAAATAAATTTTTTATATTTTTTTTGAAAAAATGATATTTTCTGTATGTAAATTCAGAGAATAGCATCTAAAAATAATGGAGTAGGGTAAGCTAAAGAGATAAACTCTGAAACAGTGGGTAGTGACAGGTACTCAGACATATTCCCATCAATTCATAATTTTTGCTTATATGGTGTAACAGAGGTTTTCATGTAATTATACATGCAAGGAATACTCTTATTTCATTATCAACTCACAAACTGTCATGGTGAATACAGTGCCCATCACATCCAATGACAGCTCCTCTGTGACATGTTGATGAAATGCATAAGTTACAAGCATTGATAGAGGAGCCCAGCCCTGCTCACACCTCCCTCCACTCTCATTATTGAATTTCTTCCACACATGAATCAATTTTCCTTAAGTGACTGAAATTGCACAGATCGAATATGACTTCATAAAAATTATTATTTTAACTAAAACATTGCCAATGACTTTAATTTTTATAGATCAAAATAAATGTTCTTTCAACATTTCAATAAATTGCCTAAAAATATCTCTTTATTTTTTCTAGGTTTGCCAAGAATTGTTTTATAAATCAAATAAAAGCTAAGCTACAAATTCTTTTCTATAAACATTACAATGTACCATTGCTTGATCATCCCCAGATTTATTTTAAATGTGTTGTTTTAAAAATACAAATTAAAGAAGGATGACTACAATTATTAGAATACTAGAGGCCCGGTGCACAAAAATTTGTGCACTGGGGGGAGTGGGGGAACCTCAGCCCGACCTGTGCTCTCTTGCAGTCTGGGACCCCTCAGGGGATGGCCACCTGCTGGCTTAGGCCTGCTCCCCAGGGGATTGGGCCTAAGATGTCAATCAGACATCCCTCTGGCAGCCCGGCAGCCCTCGGGGGATGTCCACTTGCCAGCGTGGAGAAGGCCTAAACTGCAGTCGGACATCCTTAGCACTGCTGAGGAGGCAGGAGAGGCTCCCACCACCACCGCTGTACTGGCAGCCATCAGCCTGGCTTGTGGCTGAGCAGAGCTCCCCCTGTGGGAGCGCACTGACCACCAGAGGGCAGCTCCTTCATTGAGAGTCTGCCCCCTGGTGGTCAGTGTGTGTCATAGTGACCAGTCATTCCCAGTCTTTCTGCTGTTAGGGTCACTTTGCATATTACCCTTTTACTATATAGGATAGAGGACTGGTGCACAGGTGGGGGCCGGCTGGTTTGCCCTGAAGGGTGTCCTGAATCAGGTTGGGCATCCCCACTGGGGTGCCTGGCCAGCCTGGGTGAGGGGATGATGGCTGTTTGCAACTGGTCACACTCCCTTTAGGGTGGGGGTCCCACTGGGGTGCCTGGCCAGTCTGGGTGAGGGGCTGAGGGCCATTTCAGGATGGTCGGTGACTGAAGCTCCCAACCTCTCCTTTTTTTCTTTTTTTCTTTTTATTCTGGGATTTATTTACCTTCTATGGCTGTCACTGGAACTGAGAGCCGGCTTTAGCTCTGAGGCCCGGCTGCAGCTCTGAGACCTTGGCTGCTGAAAGCAGGTATCTGGTTTGTTTGGGTTCTATAATTGAAACACTGTTTCGGTCCTGCTCGCTCCAGCTCTGACTGCTGAAAGCAGGTTTCTGGGGATTGTTTAGCTTCTATAATTGCAACATAGTTTCTGCAAGCTCAGAGGCCAGCAGCAGCAGGCAGGGAACCTTGGCTTCCTCCTTCACTGGAGCAAGCAAGCCTCCTGTTCACTTCAGCTGCCTGGTTGCCGGCCGCCATTTTGGTTGGCAGTTAATTTGCATATCTTGCTGATTAGCCAATGGGAAGGGTAGAGAAGTTATGGTTAATTACCATGTTTCTCTATTAATAGATAGGATACCATAAAGAGAGGAAAAGTTACTGAAGTAAGTTAAGATAATAATTTTACCTGACAAGTTAGTGATTATTGTAGCTATGTGACTACCAGTATTCCATTTCCTAGGGACAAATACATTTGAATTACTTGAGGTAATCGCTAACATGGCAAGGATTCGAGGCCTTTGTTCAATTTCTACCTGCTATCTACACCAATGTCTGTAATACTCAAATCATACAGAAGTAGTCTTTGTGCTCCTTCCACTTGTTATTTACTCTTTATTATTAATTATCATTTATCCAGAGAATCCTTGAACTAGCCAGTGTTAACTGCCTTCACTAGGCACTTCGCTACACTGCCAGAATAAATGGCTTCATTGATTGTTTTATTTAAGAGGATCTTCAGAGTGTTGGATTCTGTCTGCTAAACATTTATTTCTGTCTATGTAAATATATACAATCATTTTTATAATATTTGACACTGGTTCATTTAATCTAATCATGATTATTTAACACTGCATCATACTATTTTCTTACGTTTAATAAGGATCAATAGCCAATTCCTTTAATTGTATGACAAAAACATTAATAAAATATGATTATTAAAGCCAAGTAATAAAACATTATATACCTGAAAACTAAATTTATTCTATTATAGAACTTATCTTTCTTCTTAACTTAATTGTACATTTTTCTTCCTTTCACTTCCTATTTTTATGTTAGCAATATCTGTAAGAATAAATTTTTTCTGTAAATCACAATATAAATGGATGTGCGTATGCAACAATGTGATTTCAATTTATGGTAACATTCAGGAATAAAATAACAGTTGATAGTTTGTGAATTTCTGGCATAAGAAATCAATGTGAATTATAAATCATAAATAAGTCTTTTGTAAGAAGAGTGTATAAAATTGATTTGCTGGGGAAAAGTATCAACAAACACAGGTAGTAGTTACCACTTAGCATAAAACTAATAGTTTTCAAGGTATTTTAACAAACTCTATAGTTGATAAGCTTACAATAATCAATTCTGTTTCTTGCTTTAAAAAAAATCCCACCTTCTCTATCACATTGTGAACTAAAATTCAGTGAAAAAAATCACAGTTCTCATTGAGGTGATACTGTAATAAGCATTAAAAAAGAATTAAAACTACCTATGCAATTCACTACTTATGGAAACAATGAAACTATACATGTATATGTGAGTATATGCAAAACACATAATGCATATATTTAAGTGCATTCATACTTGCATATATAGCTCCCCATAGCCATAAATTTTGCTAGAAAATCTAAGAATCCTTTCTACTGGTCTGCAAAAAAAAAAAAAAATCATTAAAGGGCATATAATATGAATTGAAACACTTACTGTGGAAGGATTGAAGAATATTGATTGTCCATTCATCTGTTAATCTTCCTGTTCTTGTTATCTGAATACACTTGAGCTGATTTGAAGATTCTCTCGATTCAATCCAACAAATCATATCTTCATTATAAATAAAATCCAGAGCATGAATTTCATTTCCATTGACTGAGGTCAGGGTTGCCATTTTACTTCCATTAAGATAGAAGACTTCAATGGTTTCAGAATTTGCAATTAACAGCATAGGTGGCCTGCCTGTAGGTTCTGGGATAAAAGAGAACGTGAAAAGTGAGTTCCGTGACAAAAAGTCCCTTTTTACAATTTTGCATTATTTATTGATTTATTCTGTATTTTAATGCATCTTTAAAATAAAAAATACTTTTAAAAACATTTATTAATAACCCTTATGTATGCTTCACTAAGTATATATTCCAGTTCACTTCCCTAAGGAAAATGGTCCACTGAGCATTTTGTATTCTTTGTTTCCTTAGTTATAATGTGTTGTCTAAGTATAAGAACTTGCTGTTTACTTCCATTGCTGGTTAATAAAGGGAATGCTGTGAGTTATTTTTATAGCAATGACGCTGGATCTGGCTTCCCTTATGAGCAAGAGCATGCTTTTCTGAGGTGGATATAGGAGGTCAGAAATACATGCTCTGGATCAGAACATACAAAGCTCACAGGCTCATACAAAGAGTGACTTCAGCCTCACTGGTTCCTTGACTGGTCCCAGGAGTCAAATAATCACACATTCCCATAGTGACTAGATTATGATTAATGAGCTACTTCCTTCCACATGTCTTCCCTATGGTCAGGAAAATAAGGTTCTAAATGGAACAGCAACAAGTTCAATACTACTTATTGAACAATGCATTTTTGCTTGTTAGTATTGATAATTGACCAGAATTTCAATACTTTTAATATTTGAAGGTAACAGTAAAATCCTATATAATAAAAGGCTAACATGCAAATTGATCAAATGGTGCAACGACTGGTCACTATGATGCACAGTGACCACAAGGCGGCAGATGCTCAATGCAGGAGCTGCCCCCTGGTGGTCAGTGTGCTCCCATGGGGGAGTGCCACTCAGCCAGAAGCCAGGATCATGGCTGGCGAGTGCAGTGGCTGTGGCGGGAGCCTCTCCTGCCTCTATGGCAGTCGGACATATTCTGAGGGCTCCTGGACTGCGAGAGGGCATAGGCCAGGCAGTGGGATACCCCCTTCCCCAAGTGCACCAATTTCATGCACTGGGCTTCTAGCCTCATATAAAATTAGTGTTGAAAGTGTTTGGCTAGCCCTGGCCAGTGTAGTTCAGCTGGTTGGAATGTCAACCTGTACATCAAGAGGTAATGGGTTCCATTCCCAGTCAGGACACATACCTAGGTTGCAGTTTAGGTCTTGGTTTGGGCAAGTACAAGAGTCATACAATTGATGTTTCTCACTCTCTCTCCTTTTTCCTCTCTCTTAAAAAATAAAATAAAAAAATCAATAAACATATCCTCAGATGAGAATTTCAAAAAAAAAAAAAGACAAAAGAAAAACCACTAAAAATTGTTTAGCAGTACAATCCTATATAATAAAGAGCTAATATGCTAATTAGATCGAATAGCCAAACGACCTTCTGGACATCCTTCCGGACGAAGCCGGGTCTGAGGGCCAGCCATGGCTATGAGGGCCGACTAGGGCTGCGAGGGCTGAGCCCCTTGCACAAATTTCATGCATCGGGCCTCTAGTTATATTATAAAGGTACAAAAAACCTTGAACATCTTCAACTCCTCTTTTTTTCCTATCCTATATCCAATGTATCATTAAAATCTCTTTGACTCAGATGTCAAACTTATCAGGAATCCCACCATTTCACAGTGACTACTACTACCATCCTGCCCCAAGCAACCATCATCTCTTACCTAGATCATTTCAATTGACTTCTAACTGGTTTTGTCACTTCCATCTATCCCCTCCTCTTCCTTAGTCTCTCTCAATATGGCAGTTGGAGTTATTATACCTTTACAGTATTAAGGCAGACCAAGTCAATCTTCTGCCCATTTCCAAGAGGCTCTCATTACAATCAGAGTAAAAGTCAAAACCTGTGTCCTGGTGTTTACAGCCTTACCTGATTTAATCTACTAATTTCCTTCATCTCCTAACTACTCTCCTCCTCCGCATCTCATTTCAGACATGGTGCACTTCTTACTTGTCCCTTTTTGATCAAGCCAGGTAAGCTGCTCAACCAGAGGCTCTTTATTCTTTCTGGAATTATCATCCCCAATATATGGCCAACTTACCTCCTTTTAGGCATTATTTGAATGTCACCTTTCTGGTGAGGGTATCTCTAGCTCATACAAATTGCAAGCCACTATATCTCCATTTCTTGCATTATTTTTCACTTATCATCAAATATAGATATCTTATTTATTTTTTCTGATTCATTGTTTTCCTACTTTTGCTGATGTGGCTCTAGAATTTTGATAAAGCTTGGAACCCAGTGGTCATTCAATACAAATTTTCTGAATAAATGGAAAAGACACATGAAACTCTTGCCCACTAAAATTATTGAGAAACATTCTGTGACATGTTACAAAATAATTTGTTTTCTTAACCTATGAATGGAACCCAGAGAAAGGTGGGATATTCAGAAAATTTCATAAATATCATTTGATCTTTCAAGAAACTCACACTGAGAAATGTAAAGATAGGAAACAAAAAAGGCCAAAAGGTGAGTATTTGAATTTTTACCCCCTAAACAATTCTCTCAATCAAGCCATAGAATTTTTCTCTGCCTTCAGAAAGATAATGAAAGGTTTTGACTTTATAAAAGCAACAAAGGAAAAAAAAATACAGCAAAAAAGCTCAATGATATTATAAAATGGTTAGCTCAACAGTCTCTTTCTCATGGAGAAAACAGACTTGTTCTGGACAGCCTAGTATAAGCCAACAAAAAAGAAGTCTCAATAATGTTAAGATCATAGCCAATAAAGAGTTCTCTCAGAAGCAATGGTAAAATTGTGAATTATCACTGCTTAGCATACCCTTGTCAAGGGACTCCATCTGAGCTTGGTTAGCCAGTTGGCTTCTCTCCTAATCTCTTAACATCATTTTGAACCACATAATAGTTGCCCTTGACAGTTCCTAAATTTGGAAGTCCAGAGTTAGTCTTTATTCAACACTCCTGGCTCTGCTGTTTGTTTGCCCCCTCCTTCCCCCTCCCCATCCCCAGTTGACAGTGGCACTTTTGAAACCTGATAGATCAATAGATTTCTCAGGTTAAGAAGGGGTCTTAGATGTCTGTGCTATCAGTTTAGCAAAGATATACTGACATTAATGTCAGAGCTTATTTTCTTCACTTGACAATTGCAATGACATTTAGTGAAGTTGCCTCTCAAAAATTGAACCACTATTTAAAGAAATCGTCTTTGCTACCAAGCTTTCTGAGAAGTCCAGATGTAGACAATCATTTCTTAATTGGCTACTAGTCAGTAAATTTAAGTATGTCGTAAACATTATTTGGAGTGAGACTGGAATACGAAGGAACACTGAAATTCCTAAGAAACTGAGATAAAAATGAATTAAGGATCAACATAGCCAATGCTTAATTGACATTAATGCTTCACTGATCAATCTATTTGATTTTTGTAGCTGCTTTTCTCTAGTGAATCAGTTGATTGTTTTAATACAAAATATATCAACCTATGATTTTAAAAGCTGCAGGTAAACAGAAAATCAATCAAAAGAAAAGCTAGATGCTTCATGTTTTGATTTAATAATGGTAACTTTAAAATTCAAATGACATACTGGAGGAAGTATACTTACAATATTAGTTGTGATGTCCTTTACTGAAATAATATTCCTGTGTCTATGCTAATTACTAACTATGGTTTTTCTTTCTCTCTCTCTCTCTCTCTCTCTCTCTCTCTCTCTCTCTATATATATATATATATATATATATATATATACATATATATATATATATGTATATATATATATAATATATATATATATATATTATGTTTTATTGATTTTAGAGAGGAAGGGAGAGGGAGAGAAAGATAGAAACATCAATGATGAGAGAGAATCATTGATCAGCTACCTCCTGCACCCCCCTACTGGGGATTGAGCTGCATCTTGGGCAGGTGCCCTTGACTGGAATTGAAGGCCAACACTCAATCACCAAGACAACTCGTATGGGGTTGGTTTTACTTTGTAGACAAATAAACTTAAGGCTTAGCATGTAATGAGGGGGACTACTGAATCATAAGGACCCATAAAAATCATCAAGGGCTAAGGATATAAATATTTACACTGATTCATGATGAAAGCTGGTATAGGCCTGGCAAAGGTCATCTGTCTCTACTTGCACCACTGCTGATTACTAGTGTGCAGCAATCATTACCTCAGGTTTTCACATGCCAACTGAAGAGCACCATTAGCTTGGGTAATGAGGATAAAAGATAGACCAGAATAATTGTGATACTCTTATCAGATGCCACCCTAGAGTCAGTAGACAGTTCTCCAAAAGGACCATTAGAAAGTACATTACCGCCCTGACCGGTTTGGCTCAGTGGACAGAGCGTCAGCCTGCGGACTGAAGGGTCCCGAGTTGGATTCCAGTCAAGGGCATGTACCTTGGTTGTGGGCACATCCCTAGTGGGGAGTGTGCAGGAGGCAGCTGATCGATGTTTCTCTCTCATCGATGTTTCTGGCTCCCTATCCCTCTCCCTTCCTCTCTGTAGAAAATCAATAAAATATATATTTTTAAAAAAGGAAGTACATTACCTAATGTACTTCAGCCAAAGGAATGCCTACATCAATTCTTATTGAGAAGTAATAAATATTAACTTTCCACATAGAAAAGATTGAAGCACAAAAAAGCACACAGTCAGTATTCTAACCTAGAGAACCAAGACTTGGCTTGAATAAGCCTCTCCTAGGCTATCAATTCATTCATACTGGACAAGGACAGTTGTCCTCACCTGCTTCAACACCCCTCCTATGTCAGCGGCATAAAAAAACAGTGTTTTTCTACCAGTTTTAGAGACATGTATTTGTGCTTTGTATGATCAGAAAGTGATTACTTCCTGTCGCATATGTCATATTAATCAGTGGCTCACTTTTTGAGTTTACAAAGTCACCATGCAGGCCTTTCCTGAGGTAGTCAGGTTAGCATGTGGCCCCTTTTTGCCCACAGTGTGAAAATTATCATGTATTTCAATATGCAAAATGAAACAAATAACACATTGTGATTTTTAATCAGGACAATGAAATAAGTTTAATTGAAAATTATTGCAGGGCTTTATTAGTGAATCTCAACATTTTGGAGAATAATTCATTCAAAATTTTAGGTTATTGAGATTTAGAATTAGCAGATAGTCTAGAGATGATCAATTCACATTATTTTTAATTTCTTAGTCACTTTCCTAATTATAGCAAGATGGAACTACTTTAGCTATATAAACACATTTTTCCTAATTTAGATATGCCCCTCCAAGTTGTAAGTTTGTAATGACTGAGTTAAATGTAATAGATATCGGCTCATTTAAAAACTGCCTTTAAATAACTCCTGTTCATAAAGTAGTCCCTGTTTAAAAGCATGAGGTCTTAAGAAGCACATTTATTTTGTCTCCTAAAAAGAAAAATATATATATACTGCCTCAGTATTTGCATATTCATTTAACAAATATTTATTGAGCATGGCTAGCTTCTGCCAGGCACTGCTGTAGATGCTAGAGATATAACAGTTAACAAAACTAATAAAACTCCCATTTTCATAGAGCTTATATTTTAGTGAGGGGAACACAAAATACACAAGTAAATAAATACTATTTAATATGATTTGGCAGTGACAAATTCTATAAAGAAAAGTAAAAGTAAAGTATTGGGAATGTAGACTGCTCCTTAGGGAGAGTAGTTCAATTCAGAATATATTTAAAAGTTTGAAATGAAGGGTTTATGAGAAAGAATGGATTCAAGGGTGACTCTAATATTTTGGCTTGAACAATTGGGTAACTGGGGGTGACATTTACCAAGAGGGGAAACTTTGAAAAAGCATTGTTACAAGGGGAGAAAACCAAGAGTTTGAAAAACATCGAGTTTGATATTTCTATTAATTCCAGTGTAGATACTGAGTTGGGTCTGAATATTCAAGTGAGTGTTGTGTTCAATAGAGACGCTAGGGCTGGCGATAATAACCTGGGAGTCCCAGTCTCAGATGTTCTATAAAACCATGAAAGAGTGTGTATTTTTAAAGGCATGATACAGGATAAGAGCACTTAGGAAATCAATCAAGTAAGAGATGTTCAAAGGACTGAACTCTGCATTGTGCCAATAAATACTGGCACTGTGAGAATAATGCAACAAAATAAACTGAGTAAACATGTCTTGTAAGGTAAGAGGAAACTCCAAGAATATCTTGCTTTGAGACAAAGATAAGGTGCTGCTCGAACTGAGAACTGAGTAATCTGGCAATTGGAGGTCATTGGTAACCTTGATAATACAGGTGTTAGGTGGGTGATAAGAATGGAAGATCCACTGAAGTGCATTCAAGAGAGATGGGGAGGAAATGGAGAAAGAGACAACACATCTGTGAGGTTTTATTTAAAGGGAAAAGAGAATTGGAGTGGTAGTGGAGAACAATATAGATTTAAAGAAAGTTGTTTCTTTACATCTTTACAACATGCTTTTATGCTGATAGGACTGATACAGGAGAAGAGAAAATATTGATGAGCAAGAAATAAAGAAGGCAATTGTATACGTCTACTTCTTGAGCAGGAGAAAGAAGATGACACTGATGCACATTTGAAGGACTGGCCTTAAGAGCAAGGTCAAATTGTTCTTTGATTCAAATAACAGGAAGGTGGAGTGATTCATTCTAGATTCAAATAAATTGGTAGATTTAATTAAGCTGATAGTGAGAAAGTTCTCTTTTGTTTCTACTTTCTCAGGGAAATATGAAACCAGATCCTTAGAATAAGAGAAAAAAGGTAGATAGATAAAAATCAATTATGTAGACATAGATAATTAAGGTCATATAATCTTCTTTGTTTTCTGAAAGGATGTAAATATACAACCTATATTATAGATTTCAGTTTTCAATTATATTATTTAAAAGGCAGATTAATTCTAAGTACTCAATGGTGATTATACATCAAATTTCTAGCTACTTTCCTAGATATACCCTTTGCAATTTGACAATTAAGTTGTTCTAAACTTCTGAAGATATTAAGATATAATTCATACAATAATTTGGCAAAAATTATCTTGTATGGGAAGATGAAGACTTTGTGAGTCCTAGTGCTAAAGGGAAATGCTTAAGCATTTTAAAATGCAATCAATACAATGGGTTTTCTTTTCTCAGGTTTAAAATGACTCTAAGCAGCTTGATTAGGGAGAATATGCAGAATATTAGTCATCAAAGTCAAGGTCAAGATAAAATCTAGAGGGAGGAGTGCCAAGGGCAATTCTCTAACTGCTGCTATTACCTTGTTGATTGAAACTGATACAGGGATGCCTTGAAGGCTCTCTGAGAGCTTTTTTGTTTTCTTATTAGAATAAACAAAATATTATTCTTTTTCTCAGGTTTTAATTTCCACCCTGCCTCCTCTCAATATTTTAATAACTATATACTTCTACTTTCCCCAAACAAAGCAATAGAAAAGTTTTATAGTTATATTTATCCTTGCCTCATCTTAAAATTAAACCCAGTATAGTGTCTATAAATTTAAGCATGCCACATTTCTGTTTATTTTTCCATTATATTTGTCCAATTTGAAGACAAAGAAAGGGATTTAATTGCAGGGCATATTACCTATTACACATTCTAATTGAGGATTTAGTTAATCATTCAATAACTATTCTACAGTTTGTTGTGCCATTTCTAAAAAAAAAAAAAAAAAAAAAAGTTTATTGATTGTCAATATAGAACCCATAAAGGTGGCCATGTAATTCTCCATATCCAAAGAAGTCCTCAGCTATATTGCAGTTAAAAATGTGATGTGGTAATGAAAATGGAAGACATGTATTTTTTCTGTATCTGATATTTTCTTTGACGATGAGCAAAATCAAAGGTGTTATGATACATAAGACACCATGGTTATGTTCACTGTTACCAATCTTGAAACTTTGTTCCTGGAAAAATGATTCAGGATATCAAGAAAGGTGCTAGACTGTGAAAGCGATTTCCTCTAACAAAAATTTAAAAAAAAAATAAACAAAGAAGTAAAAACCACACAGAATATTATATCTTAACACTGGCATACTCATTAACAGTGTTTGACTAGGAAAAAGAAGTGTGATGTTTAATTTTAGTGATGAAAATTCCATCAGAAATTCCTGCCCTATCCTGTCAAGAAATGTGATTTCTAACTGAGTGAAGGGCCAGAGATGTAGGGTAGGAATACTCCAGAAAATACAGAAATATGTTGTTCACTGGCCATGGCAGGATTTCAAAGGCAGGTTGCAAAGCTCTGGTATTTCTACAGGATATTGGCTCAGGCAATATTTCCTGATACAGGAGGGGTAGCTCTTTCTCAGCTACCCTTGCACAGCAAGCTCACTGGAATTGCATGTTTATCTGAGGAGGGCCTTGGTGACACGGGCACACATTTATGGAGCTTATGCAGAACTCCCCAAACCAATTTTTTATGCCAATACTATAATGAAGGCAGCATGAGCCCTGAATAGCAGGGTAAAACTAGGAAAACACCCCATTGTCCTTTGTACCTATTCCAGCAATTTGACTTTTCAACATCCCAGTCCACTTATTCTACTTCCTGAAGGTTTAGAAAGAAAATTGCTTTGGCACCCAACAAATATTTACCAAACATGTACTCTTTCCAGGCACTGAGCTGTATCTCCGCCACTTACCCACTTACCACAGAATAATTTCCACCACGCACAAGGGACTGAGTGAAGAACAGCACTCTGGATTACTCTGCTCCTGCCTTGCTCAGAGATTCTCAGATACAATCATGGCATCAAGTATCACTCAGTTATGCCTCAGTGAAATGACAAATTGTGCAGCCACCACACCTTCGGACTACATAAAACCAATAAAAGCTCTGAATAGTAAATCTTCATGCGTCCAGACATAACCACATATCATTCTGCAGGAAGCCCTTCTTAGCCAGATGGTATGCTAAAATAGGTCTGATCTACTAGTCTCATAAGCGATCAAGGTCACTAGGGCTTAATGTTACCCTTCCTAAGAACACTAACTTTTTAACACTGGCTGGTTCTTTTTTAGAAGGGGGGAAAAAGGCAAGGAAATTATATTTTAATAACTGAATTCTAAGTACTTTAAGTGGCTGCTGAGACTCTGATACCCTGAGCAGGAAACTATACCCTTTCTATACAGGCATCTGCCGATTCTTCCCGTAAGCAAAACCAGCCCTGGCTGAAAACCATGGCTGATTCCTAACATTCCAAAGAGAAATGTAAACTATTTATTAACAGATAATAACAGAGTTAGAGGTTAGATGTAGGAGCCATAGAAAGTTATATTTTGTATTACTTCTCTCTGTTTTCTAAGAATTGTAGTAAAGAAAACAGCAAGTGGTATAAAAAACACGGCTGGAAATACGCTCCTGTGGATTATATAGAGATTACTATTTGTATTTATTGCAACAAAGAAATCCATTGCCTAAATAGTCTGACACTCCTCCCTCCCGCCCCAATCAGTGAACAGTAAACTATAAGCTGTAATAGAATCTCAACATTATTTAATGGGCTTTCTTCTCTCACTGCTCTGTTTGTTCCATGGAAACAGGTACACACACACTCTCTCAGTACCATTTAATGCAGTGCCTGTACATTGATAGCATAAAAGTATTTAGTGCTCTTTATCCTACTACTACCATAGTACAATCAGTAGAGCTGTATTAGTTCCCTAGAAATGTATGCTAGCGTAAGTGCCTGACTTCAGTGGCTGGGACATTGAAAAGAGCAGTCCAATGAGCCTGCATTTATCAGCACTACAAATGGAAACAGTTCAAAAATTAAATACTCTTAGCTATTACTTTCACGCTTACAGATTCTGCATGAACCGACTTTCAGCCCTGGGTGTTCACATCTAAATCAGTTAAAAGGAATTTAAATAAAATAAAATAAAAATCTTTTTATTTTCATATTTGACAGGTTTCCAGTAATCTAATCTCAAAACATGTAAAAATATACAGGAAGTTTTAGTAGATGCCTATAAATGCTTTGACAGTCCATTTTAAAACAGTTTCTTCAAGTGACAAACCCTAATGTTTAATTTAAATATTGCTAGCTTTTATCGTGTTTCCCATTCAAATTAATAAACACCCATCATGGCATTCATAGTCTACTTTGCCTCCTCCCACTTTGTTTTATCAAGTACACATATTTATTTACTTGTTTGTTTCTTCCCTGTCAGTCTAGATTTTATCTTCTGAGAGAGAAGCTAATTCATCCTGAGAGATGCATTGTTATATTAATTAACTTCCTATGTCAGAGGCAGTTGAACTAATCATTCCATCCATTTTTACATTTGAAACACTATGATAATCTACCTTTACATCACAAGACTGAAGATATTACCGCAGGGAGATTCCTTTGTGTGAAGGGCAAATTCAGATACGTTGAAATTATTCTAATCTTTTATTTTATTGTTTTTAATTGAATTTATTTTTTCTTCTACTATTTATCCCCTCTATGCCCTCTTCCAACCCACCCCACCCCCACTGCAATCACCACACTGTTGTCCATGTTCATGAGTTCTTTTTTTTTTTTTTTGCTTAATCCCTCCACTCCCCCCACAGCCTCCCATTTCCACCAGAGCTGTCTGCCTGCTCTCTATCTATGAGTCTGTGTCTGTTTTGCTTGGTAGGTCAGTTTGTTTCTTAAGTTCCACATATGAATGAAATCTTGTTACTTGTCTATCTTTGACTGGTTCATTTCTCTCAGCATAACGTTCTCCAGGCCCATTCATGCTGTCACAAAGGGTAAATTTTTCTTCCCTTTTATGGCAGAGTACTATTCTATTGTGTAAATGTACCACATATTTTTTTATCCACTCATCTACTGATGGACACTTGGGCTGCTTCCAAATATTAGCTATTGTAAATAACGCTGCAATGAACATAGGAGTGCATATATTCTTTTGAATTAGTGTTTCAGGTTTCTATGGGTAATTTCCCAGAAGTGTAATTGCTGGGTAATAAGGCAGTTCCATTTTCAATTTTTTGAGGTAACCCCATACTGCTTCCACAGTGGCTGTAAAAATCTATATTCCCACCAACAGGGCACAGGGGTTCCCTTTTCTCCACACCCTGGACAACACTTGTTAAACCATTCATCGTTTAGTAACATGTTAGTTAGCATTGTTCAGTAACATGTCGTGTGTATTTCAGTTTTCTACTTGTGATTGATTTCAAGTTTCATAGTGTTATAGTTACCATTGTATTAGCCATAAGATCCCTCAAATTTGAATATTGTAAACTGTGTGAAGTGACATAAACAAACTCTGTACTTTCCCAAATGAGTGAACGCCCAAACTTGAACCCTTAGAACCTTATCACACCAGCCCAGAAGGCCTCAGCCTGGCAGCCACCGATAAGGACCAACGTGTTTACTCGACCACATATCAACCCCGGACTTTTGACACTCAGTGTCTCCTGCCCCGGGACAGGAGGACTCCAGGTCGCCCTGTGTGAGACGAGCTCCTGCCTGACTGCTCTGCTGTGCGAGCCTGAACCAACTGCGGCCGCCTGTCTGTCTCTGTCTTTGTCATCTTTCTGTGTGCATCGCCGGGTGGCCTTCGCTGGAGCCTATGACCCACTAGGAATAGGTAAATAAACCTTGTGTGATTGCATACTAATTCTGTCTTGTATGTTCATGTGTTCGGTTCAGCTCAAGAGACTCTAGACCAGTGATGGCGAACTTTTTGAGCTCGGCGTGTCAGCATTTTGAAAAACCCTAACTTAACTCTGGTGGTCACCTGCATATGTCCCACTAAATCTAGGCAGGTAATTAATTAATTGGGCATAATTGGGACACATAGCATTATGTCAGAGAGGATGCTTGATGTGATTGCAATCTTCTTAAATTTGTTGATACTTGTTTTGTGTCCTAACATGTGTTCTATCCTAGAAAATGTTCCATGGGCATTTGAAAAGAATGTATATTGTGCTGCTTTGGAGTGGAATGCTCTGAAGATATCAATTAAATCCATTTGATCTACTGTGCCATTTAAAGTTGCCATCTCTTTATTGATCTTCTGTCTGGAAAATCTGTCCATTGATGTCAATGGGTGTTAAAGATCCCCTACTATAACTATATTATTGTCAATCTTTCACTTTATGTCCATCAAGATCTGCTTTACATATTCATGTGCTCCTATGTTGAGTACATAAATGTTTCCAAGGGGCATATCCTCTTGTTGGATTGATCCATTTATCATTATGTAGTGTCCTTCTTTGTCTCTTACTATAGCCTTGGTTTTAAAGTCTGTTCTGTCAAAAAAGTATTGCTACCCCAGCTTTTATTTCCTTTCCATTTGCACAAAACATATTTTCTCATCTCTTTAGTCTGTGTGTATCTTTTGTTCTGAAGTGGGTCTCTTGAAGACAGCATATACATGGGTCTTGTTTTCTTATCCAATCAGCTACCTTATTGCATTTAAAGTGATTGCTGATAGCTACATATTTATTGCCATTTTATTTTTTCAACTATTTTTTTCTTTTTCTTATTTTTCCTCCTTTTCTTAAAGCAACAAATGGTGATAACAAATTCCTTTAGTTTTTTCTTGTCTGGGAAGCTCTTTATTTCTTCTTCAATTTTTGTTTTGTTTTGCTTTGTTTTGTTAAGTCTCACCAGAGGATTTTTTTCCCCATTGATTTTTAGAGAAAGTAGAAGGGAGAGAGGGAGGTAAGAGAAAGAGAGAGAGAAACATCATTGTGAGAGAGACACATCGTTGGTTACCTCCTGCACGCGTCCTTACAGGGGTGGGAATTGAGCCTACAACCAAGGTACGTGCGCTTGACCAGAATGGAACCCATGACCCTTCCGTCCATAGGCTGACACTCTACCATTCAGCCAAACTGGCTAGGGCACGACTGGTCCTTTTTAATGGTTTCTGTATCATTTTTTACACTGTTGAGAATCCTTATAATTATTACTCTGACCTCTGTATCTGATAAATTGCTTAACTCTACTTCATTTAGCTCTTTTTCTGGAGAATTCTTGTGTTCCTTATTTGCCTGATTCTCTGATTCCCCATTTTGGCTGCTTGTTTGAGTTTGTTTCTATGTATTAAGTATATCTTCTATACTCCCAGTCTTGGTAAGGGAAACTTATGTCGTAGGTGACCTGTGGGACCTAGTGGTAACCATCTTCGTGATTACCAGAACTCGGTGCTCTACGAATGTCCCTTGTTTGATTTGTGTGGGCCGTCCTGTTATAATTGAGTCTTGACTGCTCTCAACTCATTTGTGGATGGGCTCAACCCTCAGGCTGGCGGACAGTGAGGCTCAACTCCCAACACAGCATGCAGGCTGCTCTGCAGGTGCTAATCACACAAAGTGGACTCTGCCCCAGCAGGGTTTGGCGCCTGCCACTATCTCCTGTGGATATGCTGCTTGTGAAGATTATTGGATCCTGCTCTGTTGTTGTCTGAAGCTGGCCACTGGATATATTTGTTCTGGGTCTCTTCAGAGGGGCTCTGGTGCAGCCAATGTCACATGCTGCCTGTGACTGGCCTTGACCAACCTATATGGAGCTATCAGTGATCCACAGCTTGTGGCTCCCCCTACCAGGCCTGGGTGCATACATTAAGGTCTGCTTTTACTCAACTATGCAAATTTAAATTAAAGTTGTTTTGCAAAGTACATTGTAGACTTTCTTCCATTTGGAAAGTACTTATTTTGATATCAAATAGATAGTTGGACTAGATTACCTTTGAAGTTCCTCCAAACTCTGAAATAATTGCGTCTATATTTCAGTAGTCAGGTCAATATTACTAAAAGAACTGCATTGCATGAATTCACAGAAACCAAACGGCTTCCTGCCTAACATTAATCTCTTTCCCCATTGCTACAGAACCTATGTCACTCATTCCCCTCTATTAGAGCAAGTTCTTAAAAGTGCTCTTAAGGCTTATAAATTTTATTTGGATTCAGGTATTATATGACAAAGGAGGGATAATCAATTTACCTATTTTTTTTAAATATATTTTATTGATTCTTTTTTTTACAGAGAGGAAGGGAGAGGGATAGAGAGTTAGAAACATCGATGAGAGAGAAACATCGATCAGCTGCCTCCTGCACACCCCCCACAGGGGATGTGCCCGCAACCAAGGTACAGGCCCTTGACTGGAATCGAACCTGGGACCTTTCAGTCCACAGGCCGACGCTCTATCCACTGAGCCAAACCAGTCAGGGCAATCAATTTACTTATTAATGTACCTAATTACTATCAATTATCATACTGGAAATAACACACACACACACACACACACACACACACGAGCAGCTTTTGGGTGGATAATTGGGGAGCAACTATGATGTCATTCTGTGCCAAACTAGTTCATCACCTTTATAAAAGCAGCTTCCCAGCCAACTGACTCTGCCTCTGTCTGCCTGCTCAGACAAGGCTACTTCTCCCAGATTATGTCCCCATCATCTAGGGAGGCCTTTGCAGTTCCTGTCTCTTGGGTCTGCTTCCATCTTCCCACTGTATATTTTGGACTTGATATTTTTATATTGTTCTTTCTAAAGCCTAGAGATCGTTTTCATACATCCACTGTCTTGAGTCAGCTCATTCTAACCTTTCCTAGTTTCCCATACTCCCACTTTCTGAGAGCCCTGGAACTCTGGCTTGACTTGGAGGAAAGGCAGCCTCTAGAGTCAAGGAGGGTAGAATTACAGAGGGGGGGGGAAGAGAGGACAAAGTAAGCAGTCACGTAATGAAAAGGAGGAATGACAAAGCGTTAAGACAAAGGTGGCTTAATTTATAACTTTTTCCTAGCAACCATCAGTCTTAGCAACACTACAGTATAAAATTGTCATAAAAAATTTAAAGCTGATAAAAGAAATAGAATTTTATACATAACTAAAGCAAAAAAAAAAATCCTAAGGGTCACTTGCTATCAATATGAAAAATCTAAAGCAAAACCGATAGTTTTCCTTTTGAACTGTACAAATCCACTGGTTCAAATATCCCTGTGACCTTTAGAATCAGTCAGTATATGTTATAGATTTTTGCCCATTTACTTTATTACTTGCAACTCATTGTTATAAAACTGCCAACCACAGAAACTTTCCCATCGAAACTGTGTATTTTCAAACTCTGGAGGCCAATGTTGTCATCAAGCCAACCAACCAGAAGTGAGGACATTTATATACTCTATTATCAATTCTAGAGTCATCCATATCCTTGAAGCAGCATCCCGTTATCATATACCAACCCTCTCTGATTACACTCTGTTACTGTCAGAAACCCTCTCCGTGCAGAAAGAGAGAAAGTGCCTCCTTGTATCGGGTTTATTACATTACACTCTCCCTGTGTAACCACAACAATATTGTGTGGATCAATAGAAACAGCAAAGAACTAGCCTTCTATTTCCTTACTCCATCAATATTTAAAATCAGGACTCCCAGTGGTGGACAAAGAGGAGCATGCAACCTGACCTAATTTTTCTCAAGGATTGCTCAGAAAAATAAATAGGCTTTTATAAACTAAATCAGTAATTCAAATAAATAGTAAGTAAAATAGTTTCCATCTGGGCAATTTTGTATATGAATATGTTTTGTAAATAATTAAACACACTATCTCAGGGAAATCATTTCAATTATAACATGAGGATTTGTTGTAAAGGGCGACAGCAGCAGCAGCAGCTTGCTGAGCAAATCCAATGTATGAACAATCTGGCTTCAAAAAAGAGAATCCCATCTCACACCTAATTTTCTCATTGCTAATCAGTGGGGTAGGAGGACATTCATTAATTTATCAAAACATCATAATTTTAAAGTGCATTAAGTAAATCCAGATTTGGGGGAAGTTAGAAGAAGCCAGATGGAATATGATGTATAATAACCTTTCTATATTATTCCGAAGCTAATTCAGCCCACAAAAACTTAACATCATCCTATTGTCACTATCCTATCTGAAGGCCACTTTATTAGCAAATCAACAATACTCACTGAGTGTTTATAATGGGCTGAACTTGTGTAGAAACTATAGGCTTTATTTGCAGGTAAGAGGTAAAAGAAAGACAGTTTTGAACCATGAAATTCACATAAGAGTGGAGCACTCATTTTAGTAATTATAATTAGAAAGAAAAGTGCCTTTTTTCCCTTCCTTTACTCCCTCCCTCAGTCTTTCCCTCCCTTACTCCTTCCTTCCATCCACAAATATTGAGTACCTGCATGTCCCAAATGAGTTCTATAGTCCAATACTTACATTATTCTAGGGGAATCAGATGTAAAAGACTAGTACCTAAATTAGTTCATTTCAAATCGTAGTGTTATAAAGAAAATAAAACTAGAAAATTACATAGTTATAGGGTAGGCGTGGATAATTAACTAAAATTGGAAAACAAGGTAGTGATGGAGACGGTATACACCATTAAATAGAATGGTCAGAGAAGGTCATTCTGAATGTTGACATTTTAGTCAAAACTTGAATAATAAGAATGTGAATATCATAGAGAAAAGCATTGCAGACAGGTAACACAGCACATGGAAAAATGTCAAAACAAGAGTAATATGGTTGAAGAAGGGCCAGAAAACCAGTATGACTGTTGTGTGATGAAAGGAGAGTAGTGGGAGGTGAGATTGGAAAGGTAAATGGTACCAGTCCGTTAGGCTCTTACAGGACCTGTGAGCTATTTGAATTGTATTCTCAATGTGAGTGAAAGTTTTTGGGAGATTTTTAAGCAAGAGAGTGACATGATCTGGTTTACATTTTAGATCACTTGAACTGTTATATGGAACATGAATCTTGGAGGGGAAACTGAAACAAATTAGGAGTCTATTGCTACTCCAGGGGAGAGCTGGGTAATGCAATCAATCAATCCATTCCTTTTAAACAGACTTTTGCTAATTAGAAACCTGCTGTAATGGAGAGCATTATATAATGATCAGTACAACTACAAGCACTACTCTGGATTTCTAAGTATGGATCTACAAATTAAAATAAAGCAAAAATCTCTTTTTTCAGTGTCCATATTGCTCTACTACATTTGTAAGGAAAAGGGACTGCAAAAAGGAAATAAATTTGGAAGAACAAAAATGATGATAACTTACCATTTTTGGCTTTGCAAGATCTGTTGTCTGGCTGCATTATGTAGCCCTCCACACAACCGCAAGCATAGGATCCATACGTGTTTACGCAGGTCTGGCTGCATGCACCATAAATGGCACATTCATCTTGATCTAAAAGGAAAATTGGCATCATTTCTAAGTAGATTTATAGTTGGGCATTTTGTTTTTTCTTAAAGAAAACTTTTAAAAAATATAGTTTGGAAATAGACTATTGCTCTAAAAAGGAAGGGCCACCCTAGCCGGTTTGGCTCAGTGGATAGAGTATTGGCCTGAGGACAGAAGGGGCCCGGGTTCGATTCCAGTCAAGGGCATGTACCTCAGTTGCATGCTCTTGGCCCTGGTCTGGGGCATTGCGGGAGGCAACCAATCCATGTGTCTCTCTCACATCAGTATTTTTCTGTCTCTCCCTCTCCATTCCACTCTCTCTAAAAATTAATAAAAAAATATCCTCAGGTGAGGATAAAAAAAAGGAAGGGCCAACTTCAATAAGTCTTTTAGAAACTACACTAACTGAAATAGTAATAAATAAAATTTAAAAATCAGCTAATTCATTGTTGTTTTAATAGTTACAGAAATATAAGATCAAACTTAATGCAACATCTTTTATTATTTTTTATTAAATTAAACCTTTATTGTTGAAGGTATTACATATAACCCCCCTTTTCCCCCTATTGACGCCTTCTAGCCTGCCCCATGCCCCCCAGGCCTTCACTACCCTATTGTCTATGTCCATGGGTTATGCATATATGCATACAAGGTCTTTGGTTGATCTCTTCCTACCAATCCACATCTTTTATTTTAAAAGAGTTTTTATTTACATTTTTGATGGGCAGGCTAGATGTCCTTGGATAGTTCTACAAAGGTATGAAATGCACTCCAATGAATATTTGTTGAATAGTTCTGTTTATGACACTGACTTTTTCAGTATTTTAACAATTAGCCTAATAACATAACATGGTTTTCAATAAACATATTAAATAAGAGTTCTGAGCCAAGCTATGCAAACTACCCTCAGGAAAAAACAAAACAAAATAAAACAAAACAAAAAACATTAAGCACTTGTTAAAATGAAAAATATTATCTTAATTAAATGTTATTTTAATATGTATGATCCTCATTCTACTCCCTCTCTCCTTTTTCTCCCTGTACTTACTTCCTGCAGCAACTTGTACAAATCTCTATAAACAGCAGGTACTTAATGATTCTTAACCAAGCAGGCAAAAACACAAATTCTGTCAGTCAATAATTTAGACTAATATGTGTCTTTATTCTGTTCTGTGTACCATGAATTATAGTAATCCCCAAAAAATCCAAATTGATAAAACATGATTCCTACTCTTAAGTGAAATGAGTATAGTGAAATATAATTTTGATTTTATGGATTTCCTTACAATATAGAGAGAGTCATACTCTAGTTATGATATAGACATAGAGAAGCAAATGAAATTGCTTGGAATTAGAGAGAGAATGTTAAGTGAAGGCTGTATAGTGAGCTGAGTTAAAGAATAATTTGAATTTTCTCAAACTGAATAAAAAGGGATGAGATGGAATGGTGCATCCCAGTTTAACAAAATAGCATGTGAAAAGGCATTGGGATGACACAGTGAGGATTTTAAAGACCTGTAAAGAGTTGAGTGGAGTAAGTGTGTATAAGGGAAGTGGTAAGAGATGGCATGGCGAAAGTAGTTTTAAGGCCAGCGAATGCAGCTATTGTATGCTAAACTAAAAGGCTGTGCATTATACCTAGACTGTGGGAAGCATTAATTAGATAAGCTATATGATCAACTTTATATTTTAAAACGAAACCAAAAAAATGGATTGGTGAAAGTAGTAAAGAGGTCCTTGAAATTTAGTTATGTACTAATTTCACTCAAGAAACTTTATTTTGAAGTCATTATATTTTGAATTAAGTCAGTGGCAATAAAAATGAAAAAAAAAAGCATATTAACTTAAATGTTTAAAAAACAGAATAGGCAACATGTGAAGACTAATTGGATATGATGAAATTGAATGGTGGTCCAATTTGATATGAAGTATAGGTTTCAGTGGAGTTATCATGGAGGGAAATAGTGAATTTGGTTTGGATGTGTTATATTTGAGGAGTCTGTAGGGAATTCTGGAGTAAATGACTAACAAGTAGTTGGAAATATGAAACTGGCAAGATTAGTGAGATCTGTCTTGGAGTATTTGGGAGTCAATAGCAAATGGATAATAGAATGAAAAACAAACAAAACAAAAAACAAGTAGCAGAGGGTTAGGTCCACACACACACACAAAAAGAAAGAAGTGAGAAAAGCTTGGTAGGTGCACAATACTACAGGACACCAATATTAAAAAGGCAGGAGCCACCTCTGAAGGAGACTTCATGAGAAATGTAAGGAGTTAGGGAAGGTGACATAGTGTAATACTCAGTGAAGAAACCCAGTAATATAGATACTGAAACTGTCATTAGGTTTTGGAAGTTAGGACGTGGCGTAGTTACCTTAGCTCAGTGAAAAGGGGATGCTGCCTTAAATGGCAGGTAGGTCTTACAGTATTAACTGGAATGTGCTTTTGTTTTATTGAGTCCCTAAAGGGAATTGAATATACAAACTTTGGCCTATTAATTATGTTTCTTCATTGGAACTTGGAAATACTGAATTTGAAGAGAAGTTGGAACTCTTGGAAACAATTTTGGAGAAAGGGGATGAGGAAAAGACACAGACGAAAAAAGAAGACAAGAGAAGCAAACAAAATGGCTAATGAGGTTGTGGTTTGAATTGGATTAAACTGCTATGGTATAATAAAATATATTATTTGTTTTTTGTCTTCAGTTCTTCAAACCCTTGTATTTTCTGAGTAATAGAGTCTTCTTTGTTATTTATAACTAGTGCCCCAGTGCACGGATTTGTGCACATTGAAAGGAAATTAATTAGAAGATGGCCAGTGGGGCTGGACTAGATGGACCAGACACACCCTGGAGCCAATCTCCTGTGGTCCCCCCCCCCCCTGCCGGACACACCTGGGACAGCACCGCGGCTTGAAGGACATCTGCGGAGTGAGCAGTTGGGAGGGTCTCTTGGCCTGGCCTGTGGGGATTGGGCTGAAACCAGCTCTCCGACATCCCCCAAGGGGTCCTGGATTGCGAGAGGTGGTTCTCCGATGACACATCTCGGAATCAGACTCCCTCCTCTGTGGTTCTGGGTGAGTCACCCAAGAACAGCAGCTGCCAAATCACCACAGTTGGCAGCTCCTGTGTTGAGTGTCTGCCCCCTGGTAGTCAGTGCACATCATAGCTAGTGGTCAGACAGTTGGTCGCTTAGCCTTTTATATATATAGATGAGGCCCTCTGGAATACACCAGAGTCTATGCTAGTGAGGTCACTTAGGGTGGAACTACTAGATAATGTCAGGATGGGGGTTAGTCACCACAAAGACCAAACAGAACTCTAAGCCCCACCCTCTGACCACCCAAAGCTAAGAAAGGTATTTAGTAAAGGAAAGCAAAAAGATTATTGAGAAGCTAAGGGACCATTTTAATTAGAAAACTATGCATTTGTAAGGCATTACTTTGCACTTTTCTCAGGTTTCTTTAGCTTTGTATATTAACTAGCCTGCATTCATGGATGGCTTATTTGAAGTAAGTAGCTTTGGGATAGAAAGAATAGTCTTTGAAGCTGAATCTACAATGATAATGAAAGAAATGAAATCTTATATTTGGTAAAGTCCAGTCCACAGTGGCAAAAATGATTCTTATCTATTTTCACAGATGGTTCAACATTAATGTTATTGGCTTTTATTTTAGTTTTTCTGATACCATTATGTTGTCCAGGAGAGCAATATGATTAATGATTTCTTTTGTTCTTTCTCCTTAGCCAGAATGCACTGCTGTGACATTGATATAACTCCCCAAAAATTGACCACAAAGAAGTAGGCATGTCATTACTTTTAATTCTGCCTACTTTCTTACTTTAAGGACAGAAAATATTCTGGAAATACGGCTTCTGGAATGTGTAAATGATGTTCAAACCTGGCCATTCAGGAGTGCAGAGAAAGAAAGAAGAACTCTTCTTCCACTGGGGACCTTCCATAGTGATTGCTGCATAATTTCTTATTTATGTTCAACAGAGGAAATTGATTGAAGTTATCTTTATGCATTTAATGAGGAGATTCAGGAGAAGAGAATCATTCAAAATGAGATGAAAACCCTGATTCCTATAGGAGTCAGGTGTAGCCAAAGAATAAGAAGTTTGCAGTAGATATATTAGCCTACCCTGTGTGAATGACAACTGCTGGTTTACACTCAAAATTGTAGCCTGGCCGCCATGGCTCAGTGCTTGAGTGTTGACCTATGAACCAGGAAGTCACAGTTCAAGTCCCAGTCAGGGCATATGCCCAGTTTGTGGGTTTGATCCCCAGTGTGATGCATGCAGGAGCCAGCCAATCAATGATTCTCTCTCATCATTGATGTTTCTATCTCTCCCTTTCCCTTCCTCTCTGAAATTAATAAAAAAATATATTTTAAAAAAGAAACAAAATTATTTGTGTGTCTAGAGGTACTTATCCTCATTTCGTTGACTTTTGTGATGATATGGGGTCTAGTCTGGCAATTCTTCTGATTTGTTTTTTCCTCAAAATATGACTGTTTGTGTGCAATCTTCTAATTTGTAAGTGTTTACTTAAAAATAATGTCAGTTAAAATATGTCGGTTTGGTCCTGCTGTAGGCAGTTAGACAGACATGAGCAGAGCAAGGACAATGGGGCAGGTCACTAGTGTGGAAAGGCCCAAGTAACTAGCAATGTACAATCAATTGTGGGGCAGAGCCTCGATCCCAAGGTGGCTTTTCCTCCCCTAGCATATCGCTGGTCATGCGGTTTGGACCCCCTGACTTTTATTCCCTAGAGATAACATCTATGCCTTAGTTAGTTGTATTTCACCTCCAGGCCCAGAGAAGCAACAAAACCAACCATGACTGACATCAGTGACAGGGATTTCAGAAACAAAACAGGCAAGTTTAAGCTCTGGGAGTCTTAGAGATAAGGAGGGTCCATGCAAGAGAAATGCATAGATTGGGGCTTGAAGACACCAAAATGCTTATCTTACTTGTACAGAAGATAGAGAAATGCCACAGGAAGGGATTGGGGGGCGTTCCAGGCAGATGGAAACATTTCTGGCCTGAGCAATTAAAACATCCATAAACCAAAGACAGAGATATCTCTGGCCTGAGCAGCTGAGAGACCAAAGGCAACTCTAACCAACAAGATAAGAGGGAGGGAAAATGGGGGAACCATGTGGGATTTAGACTTTGAAACTAACACTATGTAGCAGAATGACCAATGAGGAAGTCATGAGGGTCCTGAATTAATAAAGGCTCCAATTAGAAAGGGTCAGGCTCAGACGAAGATCTGCAGCCTTTATAAACCAGGAGACAGAGACTCGGCAGATTTTTAGATATTTTTGGATTTAGATTTTTCCCATTGAGAGAGAGAGCAGGCTTTTCCCATTTGGGGGCTCCTCCCCAGGGAGTACCCTCTGGGGACATCCAGCCCAGATGGAGTGTGCATATGCTTCTAATAAACTTCTACATTTTTATTAAAGAAATCTGTTAGTCCACAAATTTATTATTCAACTTCATTGTATAAGAACCCACGAGAAGAATCTGCACCCCTGAACCTCACATTTCATCGGGACCAGCTGCATTGAATAATGAATGACTCCCTGCCCTGGTGCTGGCCAATCATTGGAGACCACAACCCTGAAAGGACACACGTGGAAAACTGCTGAATATTCTATTGAGATCTCCCCCTGGGGCCTCCCCTAAAATTTCCATTCTTAGTATGGAGGGCCCAGTGCACTCTCCCTCCCAGGAGTGCACAGTACCTTTCCCTTTCCCTACTCCTTCCTTCCCAGGCACTTTACCATTAGCTTCCTCATTTTCAAGCTCCAAGGCTCCTTCCCCTACTTCCATAACATATTTCCTAAGCCCATGTCTTCTAGGAATTACTTTGTCTATCTCTGTAATTTACCAAGTAAATATTCTCTTACAGTTTTGGGTCTCGGCTGTGAATTATTTCCTATCCAGAACCCAATTACCCAGGTTTGGTCTGACCCCACTAGTCAGACACCTGGTGCAGTTCCTGCTGCCTCCAACTGTCCCCTTTTGGCCAGATGATGCATCCACTGGGCCTGATAGACATTTAATAATAAATGTTTCTATAACATTTGTATAATGCAGAAAGTAAACAACAAACTACAAATTCAAGGCCCAAATGTTCATTAAAAAGCAATGTGCCTCTTTTTTTTGGGGGGGGGGTTGTTTTGTTCTAGAGCAGTGGTCAGCAAACTCATTAGTCAACAGAGCCAAATATCAACAGTACAATTGAAATTTCTTTGAGAGCCAAATTTTTTTAAACTTAAACTATATAGGTAGGTACATTGTTATTAACTTAATTAGGGTACTCCTAAGGCTTAGGAAGAGCCACACTCAAGGGGCCAAAGAGCTGCATGTGGCTTGAGAGCCGCAGTTTGCCGACCATGGTTCTAGAGTATTCACAAAACAAGAATTAGGACATTTAAAATATAAATATTGTCATGTTCACCATTATTAACATAGTGGAGAAATGCCAATTGTCAGAATTTCCAATGCAAAAATTGTAAAGGATATTACATGATTATTATTAACCTAACACAGTTATACCACCCTGCAGCTGTATAATAGGCATAATACAATTAGAAATTTAAGATAATTAAATCCAATGTTTTAATGGTTAACCAAAACACTTCCCATGTTTGACATTATTGTAACATGAATCAAAAATGATTGATGTAAGTGCCGTCCTATAATATTTATGTTTGTGATTTTGCGGGGGGGTGGGGAAGGGGGTGAGTGTCAACTTTTAAATCTCAGGGAAAAATAAATGTAAACTTTGTGTGGATCACATGGTAGGTAATAAAAAATACTTCGTAAAATTTCTTTTCACTAAGCCTCTGGAAAAAAAAAATTAAGAGTCACCTGTCATACTTACCTTTACAGCTTCTTCCATCTTCTTTTACTTCAAATCCATCTTCACAGTAACATCTTGTACTATTTCTGACCACTGCACATTTATACTGACAATTCAACTGCTGGCAATTGGGCAACAGTTCTGTAGAGAAAAACAGAAAGATCACCTCTATATGCATGTGCACATATATTTTTTAAATTTAAATATTGTTAATATTTGCTCAGTGCATCCTTCAAAGTTTCTGTGATTGGTTGAGAGAACAAAGAGCATCTATTCCTTCTAAAATATGTTGCTTCGCATTTGTTTGAAGTATCATTAATATTTCAGGTCTATCTGTTCAGTCTTTCACTTTTTAGCTTATTATATATGTTCAAAGTCACAAAATCCTATCAAATTCTTGTAAATTAAATTATTTCAAATGGAAAAATGTCAACTAAGTGGTTGATTTCACCATTGGTTCCATGCCTTTCCTATCTGACGTATCAATTGATTTTCTATCTTTTGAGCACTTGTTTTGATTTACTAATCCATGTGTAACCTTCAAAGCAATCAATGAATATATTCAATTTAAATAATTTTTCTTTCACGAGTTGCAAAATATTAGACAACTACTGGACATAATATATTTTGTTATATCTGAATTATTTCAGAATGAATATTTCATTAAAACAAAAATTAACAAGCCATCAGAGCAAACTAAGATTCAATATGATAAATGCATGAAACAGCAGAAGTGACAGGAGAATATTCACTGCGTAAATAATTTCTAACAGGAATAAGAATTGTTAAACTAGAAAAATATATGCATAGAACATGTAACTGATTTTTCTATTTGAAAATAGGGGTATTGCTAGACTGGCATGGCTCAGTGGCTGAGTATGGACCTATGAACCAGGAGGTTACAGTTCAATTCCCAGTCAGGGCACATTCCTGGGTTTCAGGCTCGATCCCCAATAGGGGATGTACAAGAGGTAGGCAATCAAGATTCTCTCTTATCAATGATGTTTCTATTTCTCTCACCCTCTTGCTTCCACTGTCAAACCAATAGAAATATATATTTAAAAAAGAAAATAGGGTTATTAATGGATTGCGACAGCCCTCCTGTCCCACCCCAGGAAGAAAAATAAGGGTATTGAAGGGTATTGAAGATTAAACTTAAATGATTTAAAATATGTTGATATTTGCTGCAAGTTTATCTGCCGCTTCAGAAATATATATATATATATATATATATATATATATATATATATATATATGTAAATGTATAAAAAGTCAAATGTGGAAAAGAACAGCAAGAATATTTCAAGCTGAAAATTTGACACTTTACTAGAAATTTAATTATCTATAGTATTTTTTTAGCCAATTACTTTTCAACTCTCTAATTATTTTATCCATGTTCTCTCTGTAAAACTTCAAATTTCCTTCCTATGGTCACACATATTGTGAAGGCAGCCTGAGCCCTGCCACCCCCCCCCCCCCCGACACACACACACACACACCTGCATTCTGATGCATAAGCTTGCTAGCCCCAACCCCCTTTCCGCTTGTGTCCTCGATAGCCTTCCAGAACCTGTTTATCTGCAGCGCGGGACATAAAAAGCCCCCACAGAAGGTTAACTGCTGGCATCAGCTAGCCTGGGTGGTTCGTCGTAATCTCACTTCCCCCATCCCAACCCATTGGGGGCTGCAAAGCCTGTGAAAAGTCCGGAAGCCTGGTCCATATTTGGGAGACAAAGAAACTAAGGGGATAAAAGGAAAGACAACCCCCAGCCCAACCCCTCATTCGGTACTCAGGCTTTGGAGACTGACTCCCCTGAGTCACCACACTAGTGCATCTGCAAATAAAGGGTTTTCCTGAATCTCCCGAGGGCCCATTATGTGTTTTCTGGTCGTTTGATAATTTCTGCCACGGTATGATAATTTTGCTTCCTACTTTTCTAAGAAAATTGAAGCATTCAAAAGAGATTTTCCACAGATCTGTTTTTCATATTTATCCACCTCTGCATATTCTTGTCTTTCTTGCTTTTCAAACTCATAATCAAAGCCCAAACCCCAATTCCTTTACACAAATTCCATGCCCTCTCACCGAGTCAAGGATATAACTTCAGCTATTCTCTACTTCCTCTCATAATTGCTTTTTATTTTTCAAATAACTATGTACTAGAACAAACTAAAGCCCTCAATCTTTGTCAATTAACTTTTACCAGAACACAATGAAGCCCCTTTGTTTGAATATTACCTCAGGCTGCTTTAACTCTACAAAGGCATAGCTGGCTAGTTGCCTCAAAGGCCTATGACCCACAAATCCTAAAATATTTACTATAGCTCTTTATAGAAAGTTTTCTGACCCCTGCACTAGTTCAATCTCAGCATCAAACATGCTCTGATTTTTCCCCAACTTAAAAACAAAGAACTTTGACCTCCCTTCTCCTATTGGTCACCATTGTTCAATTCCTTTTTGCAGCAGAATTTTAAAAATTACCCATACCCACGGTCTCTCTCTACCCTTCTGTTTCTATCTTAAACCCACTCCATCAAGCCTTTGCTCCAAAGAAATGCTCTTGTGACTATCTCCAATGACCTTGATGCTAACTAAATACAATGACCTTTTCTCAGTCCTCATCTTCCTTGACCTCTCAGTAGCAGCAGACACAGGTAACTACTGTTTTCTGATACAGATTCATGACTTTACTTCCACGGGCTCCACACCCTTGGTTTTCCTCCTATTTCACAGTCTCCTTGGTGAGATTCCTCCTCTTATTGTCAACCTGCCACTGTTGGGGTGCCCTAGGTCTGAGGCTGTGGTCTTTTTCTATCAATATGCTATTGGTGAGCTCAACAAATATCATAGCTTCCTCTCTGACTGGGACATAACTGTAATATCATAACTTGACAGCTAGCTGTGCCGTCTTCAATTTCTAATGTTCACTGCTGTGATTATATTAAAGTTCTTTCTCCTTGAAAACTTGGAACAATTGTTGTTTCCAAAATATAAATTCAACCAATATACAAATTAACTATATTTTATTTAATAGGTTTGGATTTGGGATCAGTGCTAATTTTATGCTAACATAAATGTCAATATTTATGTAACGTACAAAGAGTAGTAACCTGGTTTATAAAAATGTATTAGCAATAAAATATGTAACAAATGTTTCTTTATACCAGTATATATAGCTACAAATTATAAATCTATATCAAGTTCTTTAATTTTGCAATCTTTTTGAAACACACAACAGTTAAACATGTAGTTATTATTGTAACTTACATTTTACAGATGACAAATCTGATGGTTGATAACCCAAGATTATACAGCAAACATACAGTAGAGTTAGCATTCAAATTAAGGTCATTCTAAATATAAAGTCTATGTTCTGATACCTATATATTCTAATACCTATGTAATGATACCTGTAATTCCCACTGAACATTCTGGTGATGGCTGGAACCATGGTGTATCTTTGTTTGTCAACCTAGGCTTAGTAATGTGCGACAGAAAACAGGAAGTATTTCACGATTTTTATAGGATATGCATAAAAAAATAAATAAAATAGCTGAACTCTAGGATGAAGATTAACAGTCTCATGTTTCATTTCTACTTCATTAAACTAGGTTCTAAATATCGTTCATTTACATCTTCAAGTCAGGTAATTGAATTGTCAAATCTTGTTTGATTATTGTGAAATCATTTCAAAATTGCTGTGCATATATGCGCTACTTTAGTCCAACATGGATTGAGTACCTAGTCAAAGTTAAGCACTCTGCTGGGGTTCCACAGATACAAAATTGCTTTACCCAAACTAAGTGATTATACCATGAGTGGGGAAGTTGGTGGTGTTAGGTGGGAAGAACAATGTTAGACAGCTATAACTCATAGCAGAATAATATATATGTTAAATAAAAATGTAAATTCATAAGCTAGATAGAGAAAAATTCATTCACAGACTGAAAATGGGGGTAGGTATCTGGAACATACTGTTGACTGTGGTAGAAAATATGACTGGAATTGTTTCAGACCAGGACCAAGTGGATTAATTATTAGATTAAGTAGCATTCTCTCCTGATAATGGGAGTCATTGCTAGTTAATGAGGACAGGGTAATATATTCTGACTTGTATTGTTTGAAAGTACCTAATAGCAGGGAGAAAGATAAGTGAAAAATAGTGAAAAAAGAAAAGCCATCTAAAAAGCTACAATAGCAAAGGCATAAATTAGGGCTATGAATATTTAGATCAATGGATGGTCAAAAACTTGGTGAAAGTATAATGTCAGGGAGTTAATAGTACCAATAAAATGTATTAAGAATGACAGGAGAACTGGAAGTTTTGGGAAAATAATAAATTTGTCTTTGTTTAGTTTAAAATGTTGGTAGGGTAATGGGCAGGAGAAAGTTGAGAATTTGAGTCTATTTAAGAAAAGAAGGTTGGACTGGAGTTGTAAATCTGGAAGTTACAAATGTAAAGTTGGTGCTTGTAGCCCAAGGAGGAAAGAATCATCCCTCATCAAGAAGTTTTATGATACAATTATAATCCAGAGAACTTTTACATGTGAAAGGCAAGGAGAAAAAGCGTTAATGAAGAAACTGCTAAATAATCAAACATATAGATGAAGAACCTAGAAAGCTTCACAAAACCTAAGAAAGAAGAACAGTTCACCAAAGTGAGCAGAGCCATTAATGGCAAAGCCTTAGAGATATATACTTGGATGAACTCTAAAAAATGCACGGGGTTTCCAAATAGGATCAATGAAGACCTTTAAAAAGGGTTTCAGTAGAGCAGAGAGGACAAAGATAAATGTAATAAGGGGCTGGGACAGAAAGAGGAAATGGAAAGGACTGTCATAGAAAAGACTTACACATTTTAGGGGATAAAGAGAAGAAAGGTATGGGTATGACCGACGTAATTTAGTCTGTACCTTACGGCAGGCGTAATAACTCAGTGTTTTACATGTATTGTTTTTTCCACTTAATCCCAGTAGCAGAACTCTCTTTTCCCCTGTCTCAATCTGAAGTAGAAAATCCACAGGCTATTGGTTCCATCTTTCGGCTCTCCCAGGGGTCCTCAAACTTTTTAAACAGGGGGCCAGTTCACTGTCCCTCAGACCGTTGGAAGGCCAGACTATAGTTTAAAAAAAAAACTATGAACAAATTCCTATGCACACTGCACATATCTTATTTTGAAATAAAAAAACAAAACGGGAACAAATACAATATTTGTATTTGCATGTGGCCCGCGGGCCATAGATTGAGGACCCCTACATCCAATGCGTACTGACTGATTCAAGTTAACAACATGGGGGTTGTGATGGGGAGAACTGAAGAGAAATAAAAGAAAATGGGGCAGGGGAATGAGTATGAAAACCCAGAACCTCACGCACAGTTTTGAGTGTTAGGTGGGGGTCTGGTGGTTGAAAATAGCAGAAGAAACCTGGGCAACTTAGCTTGTGGTTTATTGATTGTATCCTGTGTGAGAATTTGTGTTTGTGCAGAGAGGTGATCGGGAGATGATTAAATGGCATATGTTATCAGGTAAAATGGTAAATGCTGATTCTTCTAACCGGCTATGAAGAACTATGAAGAATTGACAACATGAAAAACTAAAATTTAAAATTTGGCTTGACTCTGTGAAAACAATACTAAGTATTATAATGTTATCTATTAGAACTACTTACCAGTTATGCCTAATTATGTGCAACACTATAATGATTATGTATGTAATTAAAAATTCATCAAATTAATTTTGCTAGAAAGCTTATTAGAGTAGAACAGAAATTTCATACTCGGATCAGTCTTCATAGAGTGCTTTATATGAAGCACGGTCATTGGTTCATGCAACATTATCATTGGTTTGGATCTTAAACTGAAGTAGGAAGACCACTAGTATTTAGGGAGATGCAATATGCAAGCCAAGAAACAGATATGTAAACAGGGAATCTGATCTGTATTCCTCAGCATTATCATAAAAGGAGAGTGTCATTTTTAATTAAAGGAGAGTAGCTATGATGTCAGGAATCAAATGTAATCCAATTGATGAAGACAAAGCCAACACAGTCCCACTCCATTCTGTTATTTTAAGGAATATTTTTATATCCTTATCAAAGTTGTATAGGAGACTACTATAAAAGTGTGGGTATATATTTTCTATCAAATGCAAGTTAACAGTTTACAATAAGCATGTCAAAGGCTAAAACGAGCCAAATAAACAAGGTGTAAGTTGATGTGGGCCGCAAAAAGACAAAAGCTTCAATTTTTATAGAAACATAGGTTAATTTCAATAGAGACATGCTGAATACAAAGGGCTGAAATTAAATGAGTAATAATTAACATAAAATAATAGAACATTTTAATAAAAATTAATATTTTTTCTTGAACATTAACTTACCAGACACTGAATGACTGCACAAATTAATAAGCGTAACACAAACCTATTTTTCTTGTTCTCCAAAAGAAAAATAGTTCCTGTTGTACACACCAAACAAGTCATTCCAAGGCTAATGACCTGGCAGTTGGCTGCTAAAATATTCGCTGTTAGTATTAGTGGAGAGAGATGGTGTGCCTGCACGTAAGGCGCATAAGGGAAATGAACGCAACATGATTATATTAATCAGTCATTAGAGAACGTTGTAGTTTGTTATTAATAATTATGTATAACAGGATATTGTAAAAATTAAGTTATAAAATTTTTATTAAAACTTTTCTTACATACTTTATATTGGCTGGGCCGTAAAAAGAATATTCGTTGTGGGCCACATGTGGCCCATGGGCCGTGAGTTTGACATGTCTGGTTTACAAATAGCATGTAGCTTTGAGGTATCTAAGATTCTAAGATGTTCTTTAACTTAGAAATAGATCTAAGAAATAGATTTTTGAATTTTTATTATTAATAATAAATAGTAAGAATTCTACATGGATACGAAATTAATTCATATTATATCTCTTTTCCTTTTCCTTTGCTCTAAGAGCTGGTGGAATATAATGGCTAAAGACTGTGAAGCCAGAGTACCTAAGCTCTAATTCTGGTTTTACTAATTCCAGGTTATGTGAGTATCACAAAAATTAGCTAATGTTCACCAATCCTGTTTCCTCTTCATGGGCAAATAAAACAAGAAGTTTTCCCACTTGACGTGCTATTAGGTTAAAGCCATATATCTGGCTTCTGGACAATGTTATATAAGCAAAATTAGTGTGCGCCTCTTCCTGAACTGCCCTTGAAGAATTCAGATAATCTTCCACTTTCTTCCCTTCACTTGTCAGCACTCTAGATGCAAGGAATTCAGCAGAAAACTCATTGGATCTTGGAATCGTAGAGGTCTCAAATTGAGGGAGCCTGAAACACAACATAGGAGGCAGCCCTGACCTAACTGTACTGTGATCTGGATTACAAATTATTATTATTTGTTGTTGTTGTTTCATTGAACTCCCTAGATACTAGGGTTGTTTGTTATACAATATGTGGTGATAGGTAAATGACCTAAGATCTCGATTCTTGTTTTTAGTTATCCCTAAAATGGGAATAATAATAGAAACTATCTCATAGAGTTGTCATGAGTTTTAAATGGGTAAGTCATGCCAAGTTCTTAAAATATTGCCTGCCAAATAGTAACTTTTTATTATCAGTATTTTTATTATCATTGTACCATTTAAGGTTAATCACTCATCCAGTACAACAGAATATCTATTGTCAATATTCGTATAATTTACACATTTTTTCCGGCAATTTGGAACTATGTTTCTTTTTACAACAGGAGGGCTTTCTCTTTTGCTCTTTAACTTTTGGGTGTTACATGACATAATTCTAGTTTTGCCCCCAAAGCACATGTGCATTTTTAAATATCTTCTGGAGAAGATACCTTTTAGGCAAATTCTCCTGAAATGTTTACCTGATTGCAGAGGGGAAAACACTAACCACAGGAAATAAAGATTTTTCTATCCTGGCTACTAGCAATTGGTTCCTATAAAATATGAATATTATTCTCTGAAGCAAATCAATGTACATCCACATTTAATTTTCTACATAAGCATGGACCAATTAACACCTCAGATAAGCAATTTTCTCCAAATAGCTATGGCCATTTTCTCAGTCTTTAGGGATTATTGTTTTTTGTGTGTGTGTTTTTTTTTTTTTTTTTAACAGCATTGGGTTTTAGAACACATTTCCCCAAATGTACACTGGTTTATGATTTATAAAACACATATAAATAACTTGCTAACCTGCTTCAGAGTAAAAACACAACAGCAGAGAATGGTGATTAAAAGATGATAACTTGATTCCAACAATTATAAGATTCTAACAATTACAATAATTACAAGTTATTACTGTTAGGAGGATCCTTTTTATATTAGTTTTGTTTATATAAATACTTCTAAGCCAGAGAACCACTGTTTGCAATGTTGTATGTACAGCCATTAATTCATCTATAGTATAATCAATAGCAATATGCAGGCAGCCTTTACGACCTAAAATCAAACAATTCACATTGATTGTGTATTGGACTTAATACGATAGTGAGAACACAGCTATTGTATTCATGTGCTTCTAGGTTATATATTTCTCCCAGAGAGAAAATTAGAACTTTTATAAACTCTTTGGAAATACAAAAAGATACAGGTACCTTCCAAAATATATGTTATATGGGACATTATTTTACAAGGTAAAATAAGGTTTTATTCTCAAATTTAGTAATCAAATTGCTCCTTGAATTTGCCTTATACAAAAATGCCCTTTAACCAACAACTATAATTTTAGTAATGAGAAAAAAATTTATTCTTTTTAATGTAGCACTTTGAAAAAATAAGTATTTCCTTCACTTTTTATACTTGGAAATTGAAAAGCTGATACAGCATATTACCATGCCAGACAGTCCCTTTTGTCAGCAGGACACATGCTTGTCATATTTAGGATGGTGAGAATTTGTACCACGTCATTCTTTCTCTCACCCCTGTTTCCCTGGCCTACTAAAAAGGACTGTGAGCTGGCTTCCAGAGATTAGGCTCCTGCTTGTGGCTGCTAATGTGAATTTCTTCAGAATAATTTGCTTATTGCTAAACCACAGTCCTGGCCTCACTTTTTCAATGCGCTCTTAACATTAAGGAAAGAAATTCTATTTTAAATATGTTTATTCCATTTTTGTTGTAGTATAACTTACATACAGTAAAATTCACTCCTTTTAGTGCACAGTTCTGTGAGTATGAACAAATGCATACAGTTGTGTAACGAATACCATCATCAAGATATAGAACAGGGCCATTATCCCAAAAGATTTTTCTGGCCCTTCTGCAGTCATCTCCTTGCCCCACTGCCAATTTTTGGTAATTACTGATCTGCTTTCTATCTCTATAGTTTTGCCTATTCTAGTGTGGTTCTATAGATGAAATCATCCAGCCGGTGGCATCTTTAGTTAGTAAAATGTATTTGAGATTCATCCATGTTGTTTTATCAGTAGTATTGCTGAATAGTGTCCACTGCATGAATGTACTCAGTTTGTTTATTCATTTCACAAGTGATTGAGATTTCAGTTATTTCTAGTTTGGGTTCATTGTTTATAAAGTTGCTATATACATTTACATACATGTTTTGTATAAATATAGGTTATCATTTTGTTTGGGTAAATATAGGAATGTTTGCTTATCCTATCTAATAAAGAGGGAATATGCTAATTGACCCTCATACCATCACAAAGATGGCAGCGCCATCAGCCAATAAGGGGGGAATATGCTAATTGACTGCCCACCCTCAAAGATGGTGGCACCCACAGCCAATAAGGAGGGAATATTCTAATTGACTGCCATTCCCTCAGAGATGGCAGTGCCCAAAGCCACAAGATGGCTGCAGGGGAGGGCAGTTGTGGGCAATCGGGCTGGCAGGGGAGTACTTAGGCATCGATCAGGCTGTAAGAGGAGTGGTTAGGGGGTGATCAGGTTGGCAGACAGAAGCAGCTAGGGGCAATCAGAGAGGCAGGCAGGCAAGCGGTTGGGAGCTAACAGTCCCGCATTGTAAGAGGGATGTCCGACTGCCAGTTTAGGCCCGATCCCTGTGGGACTGCTGGCTCCCTGTTGGATCGGGCCTAAACTGGCAGTCAGACATCCCCCGAGGGGTCCCATATTGGAGAGGGTGCAGGCTGGGTTGAGGGACACCCCACCCAGTGCACAAATTTCATGCACCAGGCCTCTAGTATGGTAAAAGATGTTTCACTTTATAAGAATCTATCAAATTTTCATGTAGTATGTAAGATATGAATCAAGGTTCATTTTCTTTTTACATTAAATGTTGAATTTTTCCAACATTTGTTAATCTAACCTTTCTCCATTAAATTACATTTGAATCTTTGTTAAAAATCAGTGGATTACATATTTGTGGGGGTATTTTTGATTAATCTACATATTTACCCTTTTTCCAATATCACACTGTTTTTGGTATAGTAAATCTTGAAATCTGGTAGCATGAGTTCTCATTCTATGTCCTTGTTTTCCAAGATTTGTTTAGATACTTCGTTCCTTAATATTTCCATAAAAATTTTATAATCAGCTTGTCAGTTTCTATGAAACCCTGCTAGGATTTTAATTGGAATTTTATTAAGTCTACAGATTTGGGAACACTGACATCTTAACAACATTATGGAGTCTTCTAATTTACAAATATGGTGTATATATACATTTATTTTGAGCTTTGGGTGCTTTTTTCATGAGTTTTCAGCATATATTCCAGAAATATGTTCAATTCATCCCTAATTATTTCATAGTCTAAGTGTTTCTATGAGTGGTATTGCTTATTTCAACTTCCAAGTGCACGCTGCTTGGATTTAGAAATACAATTGATTTTTACAAATTAACCTTGAATCATATGACCTTACTAAATTCACAAAAAGACACAAATTAAAAACAGCAGCTAGAAAAGAAAGGCTGTCACTGCAGACTCTAGAACTTTAAAAAGATAATAAGAAAAACTACCAACCTCTCTAAGCCCTTAAATTGGACGACATAGGTGAAATAAATTAATTCTGTGAAAGACACAAACTGCTACGTCTCACTCAAGAAGAAGTAATCTGAACATTTCTATATTTATAAAACAAGTTGAATTAGAACTAAAACCTCCCACAAAGAACATACTAGATCCCGATAGTTTCACTGCAGATTCCACTAAACATTTGCAGAAGAAATTGTACCATTTCCATGCAAACATTTCTAAAAATCAGATGAAAAGAAAACATTTCTAACTCATTTTTACGAGCTTAGAATTATTCTAATACCCAAATCATACAAATACGTTCAAAATAAGAAAACTATAAACCAATACTCCCTTTGAACATAGATAGACACTTCCTAACAAACCAAATATAGCAATATATAAAATAATAATAGATCATGACTATATGAGGTTTACCATATAATACAAGACTGACTTAGAATTTGAAGATCAATTAATGCAGGTTACCATATCAATAGACTAACAGAGAACAAAAATACGATCATTTCAATAGTGGCCTAAAAAGCACTTAACAAAAACACCATATTTGACCTGACAAATATCTGCTATGATATCAGGGACAAGTCATAACAGGAGCAAGGTAACTGCTCTTACCAGTTATAGGCAATAATGGACTGGAGGCCCTAGCCAGTGCATTAAGGTTAGAGGGAAATAAAAGATTTTAAGATATAAAAATTAAAAAGAATGAAATAAATAAAACAACCTCTATTTTCAAACAACACAATTGCCTACATAGATTTTTTTTAAATCTAGCAACATGGTTCAGAACTCAAAAGCAATTCTTTTAAAATACTGTTTAATAAATGAACAATGAGTAAGCTATCACTTCATACTTTTCACTTTGCATAATAATATTCTTATGAATTTACTATTCTTTCAATAAGGAAAAGCAAAAATTTTTATAATTTACATATATTATCAGGTAGAAGTTGTAGATAATTATGTAGTTTAAGAAAATATTCTGTGGACTGAGTGTGAAGTTTATAACAGATTGTACACATTCTGTGTTAAAATAACATGGTTGTGTGTATATGCTCAACGTATATATACCTTCCCATCTTTTTTGATAGTTGTATGTATATTATTCCATTTTATGGATGATTCATCATTTAGTAAGTAAATTACCGGCTGAAACACATTTTTTTTTTTTTTATAAAGGACACAGCTACCTGTTTAAATATCATTTTACTTTTCCTTCTGAAACAAGTAAAGAGTTGTTTGTAAGCAGTGGTGACCCCAGTCAGATACTCTAGGTCCTGCCTCTTTTTCCATCTGGTTTGGGCCTCATAACTGGTTATTACCTAAGGAAGGTGTGCAGGAATGATATCTATCTTTTCCTCATCAGAAAGATGAAGAGTGTTCATGTCTTTTCCACTCCCTTATTTACTGCCTGGAAAAGTCCTTGCACTGCCATGCTTTCATGCTGTTTTCTCAGATATTTGTCTATCTATACTGGGAATACAACTCTAAGGTATGCTACCCCATGAAATTTGAAATGTATAAACTAATCCAAAGCTAAACCAAAGTAACAACAACAAAAAAATTGAGCATGTACCACACCAATGGTGAGAGATTTTCCCATTTTATATTATATCTGCAAGTTGCAGGTTTACTGAGAGAAGGAGTTCTAACCTCAACTCACTGGCTAACACTAGATGGAAATGGCTTACTTTAGACTCTGAATAAAATCATTTTTAGTAACTTACCAACTTTGCATTCTGGTTTCATAAGGAACATTTTATTTTAATGGCATTCAGAGCTCTAAAATTTAAATATACAAAAATTTTAAAGTTTTTATTATACAGAAAATTAATATCTAGTTACCAAGGCACAATCAAATGAGAAGAGGTTAATTTATTTTATGTTACAAAAAGACAAATTTGGTTTCAATATTCATTGACAAAATGTGCTAAATAATATACCTGTAATCTGTAGGTATAAGTTATTAGTGAAAATATTGTGCAAGAAAAACATTTACTTCAGTTTTACCTATGAGAGGATATCCTATATAATAAAAGGCTAATATGCAAATTGTCCCCTCAACAGAGAGTTCGACCCGAAGTTTGACCAGGAGGCTGGGCCAGCCCACCAACTGCCCACAGCCCCTCCCCCTGGTTAGCCCCCACCCCTGATTGGCTCCCCCCACCTCATTCGAGGTGGGCCAGCCAGATCCCATCTGTGCACAAATTTGTGCACTGAGCCTCTAGTGAGAAGATAAAACAAAACAACACATGCTTGTGTGGGGTTTTCTTCTCAGGTTAAATTATATGAGGACAATGCCATTACTAATGTCATAGGGATGGTGTGAGATTTAAATACAGTAATTCAATAGAAGCACTTATCTTAGTGTCTGAATATTTTAAAAGGCCTATTATAGGTTGGCAGTTATAATAGTATAATTACAATAATTAACAACATTTCCACCAAAGGGACCCAGAAATTTTCTCTTCCATTTTTGTTTCTATAAAATAACAGTCACACAAGCTTTCTTGAAATGTGCTCTAGTTCTTAAGGTAGAACACATGGACCTGTTTGTGATATCTCTTACCAGACATTTAATTGCACGCTAGTTCTTAAATGTTCTGAGCCTTAGATTTCAACTGAGCAAATGTTTTGATGAGTTTTCGTGCATATTAAAATTATAATGAGAGCAAGCATGCTCTATAAGCTGAAAGTATCATGTAACTGCCTAGATATGAACTGGTATAGAGAGAGATAAGGGAGAGAGAGCTGAGGATGCTATGTGCATTGGACTGATAAAACTAAGGTAGTATGTGGTCTTATACATCTTGTTTTAGTAGTGTTTTGTATTTGATATTGTAGTAAGGATTACAGGCTATATGTGTATTAATAATAAGAAAACCATTGTTATATCTTTTCTGGTTCAATATACATAGATGCATCCCCAGTGAAACTATGCTTGAGGGGGGAAATAACCAAATTTGCCACAAGGACCTGAGAAAAATATAATTACCTAGTAGAAATTGCATACATCTAGTAAAAGAATTTTTATGCCTACAGGTGGAAGGGTAAAAAATGAATATATAGTTGAAGATAGATTATATGCATATAAATTACATAAGTATATTACATAACTTATTTGAGCTAAACCTAATAGGGTGGAGGCAGTAGTAGCATTTGGGTTGAAGAACATGAGGTAGCATGAATAAAGTAACCTCCTTTGAAAAGGGAGTTCATAACTTCTAGCAATCTCTGCATATTTAGGAGGTTAGAGGTACTTGTGATTAAATCTACAGTATTTGCAAAGTGAAGGTAAAAGTCATTTTTCTTTCCTTTCAAAGGTCAAACATTGTTGTTTTAAATCCTCATACTAGTCCCAGTCCATAGAGGCAACAATAACCTTGGGAAGGTGTCTGTTAAGTTCAATACATGAGAATGAACAAAGGTAAATGCAACACATTTCTTGGCAGCAGTACCCTGAAGGTTTATTCTCTGAAGAGATGGAAGCAGAGTAATTTTTTTACCGGGAGAACAATAGGCACAGACACAGGCATGGGTCTCACATTAAAAACAGGTGGAAGCTCTACTGCAGGAACAGACCAAGAATACTAGTCTCCAACTGCCCTCCTCACTCATGGGGCAGAGGTTCCATGCCAAGAAGACCAAAGGCAACCACAGCCACCTAGAATGCCACTTGTAAAGCAGAGGGGTCACTCTGAGGGAAGTGGGGCAGTGTACCCCCATCTCTAGCTCCGGAGCAGAGATAAAGAGATTGCCCAGGGGAAAAAGCAGGCTTGCAGAACAGATATCTGGGTCATTCTCCCGATGGGAACTGACTTCATTTAGATCAGAGCACCAGGAAGTTCAAACCTAAAAGCCTGTCAAAAGCAATAGAGATTTTGGTGGTAATTAAGGAAGACAATGATGGTAGCTCCATGGGAGCAACAAACTAAAACAAAGGTCAGCGAGACTCAAGAGAAAAGATGGCTAAGAAGAAGAATCCTCCTAGAGTTAGAACAAAGTTCAAAGTCTGCTTCTGAGAAGCGGCTAAAATTGTATTTGAATAAGACAGTGGAGCAATTTATGACAAAGTCCTTTTTAAATAAAAATTTGATTTTTTTTTGGGGGGGGGTGTCATTGGTTAATAAAATTGCATAGGTTTCAGGTGTACAATTGTATTATATATCATCTGTATATTGTATTATCAGCTGAGACTTAGTGCATGCTAACTGGCAAGTGTGATAACAATAGAGGCATACATCTTTAAAAAAAATCAGGTAAACAGAAAATCTAACAGAGTCCTTTTAAAGCACTGTCATCCCAGGGGGACTGTGGATATGCCCAAGTCTATACCCTAAAAGGGGTGACAGAGACTTCACCAAAATAGTCCAGTCCATGTAATAAAAAAGTTAAACATGCCTAAAGATAAAATAAAATAAACCACCGAGTCCCACAATAAGGGGCAGGGAAGAGCAGTATCTAGAGTTGTTAAAATATATTATCAAAAATTCTAAGTTTTCAATCAAAAATTATGAGACATGCAAACAAACAGTAACCTGTGACTCACACATAAGAAAAAGAAAACCAGGTTGTAACAAGAAATGCTTTTCAGAGACCCCTTGTGAGGATTAGCAAACAAAGACACAAAATAGCTATTATATATTTACTAGATGCCCAGTATATGAAATTCGTGCACTGGTAGGGTTCCTAGTGGCTGCCAGCTGCCACCCAGGTACTCCCTCCCTTTCCCCGGCCAGCCCTGCCCCCTGGTCGAACTTCCAGACAAACTTCCTGTCAAGGGGACAATTTGCATACTATGCTTTTATTATATAGGATTCAATAAAACTACAAGGAAAATGCTGAAAGAAGTAAATAGAGAATATGGTAAAAATAGCACAGGTGACAGAATAAATTGTACTTTATCAAAAGTGAAAACCATAATGAGATACTATTTCACACCATTAAGGTGGCCATTATTAGAAAGAGAAAATTAAAAAAGTAAACAGAAAATAACAAGTACTGGCAAGGATGTGGAGAAATTTTAACCCTGTGCATTGCTGCTAAGAATATAAAATGGTGCAGTCACAATGGAAAACAGTATGGTGGTTCCTTAAAAAGTTAATATAGAATTACCATATTATACAACAATTCTACTTCTGGGTATGTAACCAAAATAGGAAAAGCAATCATTTGGACATATATTTGTACACACTTGTTTCATAGTAATATTGTTCAAAATAACTGAAAGGTGGAAATGATCAAAATGTACATAACCAGGTAAATAGATAAACAAAATGTGATATATGCATACAAAGGAATGTTATTCTGACACATGCCTCAACATAAATAAACCTTAAAAATATGCTAAGTGAAACAAGCCAGTCAAATAAAAAAAATTGCATGACTCCACTTATGTGTACCTAGAGTGGCCGAATTTATAGAGCTAAAATATAATGATGGTTTGGTTTTCAGGAGCTGGGGAAGGTATGGGAATTCATGTTTAATTTGTATGGCATTTCAGCTTGGAAAGCTGAAAATTTCTAGAGATGGATAGGGTATCAGTTGTACAACAATGTGACTGTACTTAATGCCACTGAGATGTACACTTAAAAGTTATAAAAATGATAAATTTGATATTATTTATGTGTTATCACAATAAAAAATCTGAAAGTGAAATTGAAAACAATTCCACTTAAAATAGCACCAAAAAAAAAATACTTAGGAATAAATGTAATAAAAGAAGTGTAAGAGTTATACACTAAAATTTCATGTTCATGAATTATAAGACAACTAGAGGCCCGGTGCACAAAAATTTGTGCACTCGGGGGTGAGGGGGGTCCCTCAACCCGGCCTGTGCCCTCTCACCATCTGGGACCCCTCGGGAGATAATGACCTGCTGGCTTAGGCCTGCTCCTGGGTGGCAGAGGGCAGGCCTAATCCCTAGGTGCAGCCCCTGGTCGGGCTCAGAGCAGGGCCGATTGGGGAGTTGGGGCGCCGCCCCCTGTAATGCACAGAGCACGGTGATCGGGAGGTTGTTATGCCACCTACAGTCACGCTCAGGATAGGGCCTATTGGGGGGTTGGGGCACCATCCCCTGTCACACTCAAGGCAGGGTCGATGGGGAGGTTGCGGCGCCACCCCCTGTCACGCACAGAGCAGGGCCAATCAGGGGGTTGGGGCTCTGTACCCTGTCACTCACAGAGCAGGGCCAATAAGAGGGGTTGGGGCTCTGTACCCTGTCACGTAGAGAGCAGGGCCAATCAGGGGGTTGGGGCACCGCTCTCTATCACCCACAGAGCAGGGCCGATCAGGGGGTTGGGGCGCCGCCATCCCATCAGCCCTGCCACTCTCACACTCAGGGCAGGGCTGATGGGGAGGTTATGGCTCTACCCCGTCACACACAGAGCAGGGCCCGTGGGGGGGGGGGGGTTGGGGCGCCGCACCCTATCACACACAGAGCAGGGCCGATCAGGGAGTTGGGGCGCTGCACCCTGTCACACACAGAGCCACAAGGTGATCAGGGTGTTGGGGAGCTCCCCCCTATCAGGCACAGAGCAGGGCTGATCAGGGGGTTGGGGCGCCTTCCCCTGTCACAAACAGAGCAGGGTGGATAGGGAGGTTGTGGCCCCGCCCCCTGTCACACACAGAGCCACAGGGCGATCAGGAGGTTTGGGCGCTGCCCCCTGTCACGCTGATCCCGGTGCTGGGAGGCATATTACCCTTTTACTATATAGGATAGAGGCCTGGTGCATGAGTGGGTGCCAGCTGGTTTGCCCTGAAGGGTGTCCTGGATCAGGGTGGGGGTCCCCACTGGGGTGCCTGGCCAGCCTGGGTGAGGGGATGATGGCTGTTTGCAACTGGTCACACATCCTTCAGGGTGGGGGTCCCCACTGGGGGGCCTGGCCAGCCAGGGTGAGGGGATGATGGCTGTTTGCAGCTGGTCACACACCCTTCAGGTGTGCCTGGCCAGTCTGGGTGAGGGGCTGAGGGCTGTTTTCAGGCTGGGGGTGACTGAAGCTCCCAACCACTCCTTTTTTTCTTTTTTTCTTTTTTATTCTGGGCCAGCTTTAGCTTTGAGGCTTGGCTCCAACTCTTAGGCCTCCGCTGCTGAAAGTAGGTTTCTGGCCTTTGCTTACAATGTTGCGATCCTGCTGGCTGAAGCCCGGCGGACTAATGCAGGTTTCTGGGGTTTTGTTTACCTTCTATATTTGTTACATAGTTGCTTAGAGTTGCAGCTCAGAGGCCTGAAGCGGCAGGCGGGGAACGTTGGAGTCCTCCATCACTGAAGCAAGCAAGCCTCATGTTAGTTTCAAGCTGCCTGGCTGCCGGCTGCCATCTTGGCTGGCAGTTAATTTGCATATTGCCCTGATTAGCCAATGGGAAGGGTAGCAGTCGTACACCAATTACCATGTTTCTCTTTTATTAGATAGGATACTTTCCACATGATCTACAGATTCAACAGTTTAAATTAAGAAAAGTCACAGACAGCTTTGGAAGGTATGTCAACAAGAAATTCTACATGGGTTAGTTCTGAAGACTAAAATAATGATGATGAAAACAGTGAATATTGATTTAAACAATAACTGTATATATTTATTTTGGAAGAATCTATGTAGTAGGTGAGTTAAGAAGGGCATTTTCTAAGCAAGCAAAATAATCGCCAGTAGAAAGCAGCCTTTCTGCATAAATTGACAAGATATCTAAAGTTCCTATGGAAATGCAAGGAACAGAATAGCTGGGAAAAGTCTTAAAATGAAGAACAAAGTGAGAAGACACACTTCCCTATTTCACAATTTACTACAAAACTACAGTAATCAAGACTATGCCATACTGGCATAAGGACAGACAAATAGCTTAATGGAACAGAATTGAGACTCTAGATATAAACTCTCACATCTATTCCTACTTTATACAAAGTTTGCATTCTAAGTTGCTTTCTTATTTTTGGTGAAGGATGAAAATCTTCCTGGATTGATGCTTCTATATAATTTCCTGGGTGATAAAATTTTGGTGGGCTTAAATGTCTGAAAAATAATCTTAGTCTGTCAATTGACAGGTTTTACATAGCAGAGTCTATGAATCGTTTTTTGTTAGAATTTAGGCACTGCTTCACTGTTTTCTAATTTCAATAATACTACTGAATGTTCCAATACAATTGTGATACCCGATCATTTGTATGTGAGTTTTAATAACATGTTTATTAAACTATAGTTCATACATCATATAATTCACATAATTAAACCATAAAATCCAGTGTTTTTTGTTTATTGACAGAGTTTTGCAACCATCATGATAATTAATTTAGCATATTTTTATTATGACAAAAATTAACCTTGCACTCACTACCACCATTCTACTGAAGGACATAGTCTACTAGACAATTCATGTAATGGGATTATATAACATATAGTCTTCTGGGACTGACTTTTTTCACTAGCATAATGTTTTAAAGAGTCATTGATGCAGCTTATACCAGTACTTCATTTTCATTGCCAAAAAATGTTCCACTGTATGGATATACCTCATTTTGTTTTCTCATTCATCCATTGAGCAAAGAAAAGAAAGACTCATGGGCACAGATCACAGTATGGTGATGGCAAGAGGGAAGGGGGCTAGGGAGAGGTAGTAGAAGGTAAAGGGGGGATAAATGGTGATGACTTGGGGTGATAAACACCAAATACAATATACAGATAATGTGTTGTATAGTTATATACCTGAGCCATGTAACATTTTATTAACCAATGGCACCCCAGTAAATGCAAATAAAAATAATTTTATCATAAACTAAACTGTATAGTATTCTACATATGTGACTATTTGGGGAATCAAGGCATTGTCAGAGAAACATGTATTAGAAATCTATAATGCAGGTCACAAAAGCACTCTAATGCTATTTCAAGGTATTTCCTCTTTCTCCATGCCACCTTTGAAAAGTGCCAAATGATAGACATTATGAAAGCAATTATGCAGTCAATTGCCTTCTAGGATAATTCAATTCTTTCCTGTGTGTAATAAAAAGTAGTTTGTTAGGTATATTACAAATTAGAAAACAATTGAGTGAAAGCATCGCAAGGACAGGTATCAGATCTGTCTGATACCGTCAATGTGTTAGCAGAATGTCTGACACATGGAAGATGTTATTAAGTATATCCCAAATGACAAGTGCAATTCCAAAATATTTCATTTCTTATTTTGGGAAATGGAAAAGTCAGTCCTTAAAACAGGGCTGGGGTTCACTCCCTTGCCTGTTAATATACACAGGCTCTATGTTATCATTTGTCTTTTCATGTGAAAATCCTGACATCTTTATCAGATTTAAGCTCCAATCATAAAGATGCTATTATTTTATTAAAAACTACTTTTTATTACATTAGTAACTCAATAACAACATCTATAATAATAACAATGGTAATAATTACACCAGAAAGCTATTTTTTTAAAGTTGAAATCAATGATGCATAGTAATAATACAGACATTTTTGCTAATTGTCAAACAGGCTTCATTCATTCATTCATTCATTCATTCACTACTTACTGATTATATGATATATAACACACTGTGCCAGTTATGCCATGATGATCACAAGTTTCATCCTGGGTTGACAGTATTGGAGAGACAATCACATCCATCATAGACTGATAAACAGAAAAGTGGATGAAAGGAACTTTGTGCTATGACAGGATTGCTAAGGACATTGGACCCATCAGGGATAATACTAAAGAGTTCCTCAAGGAGGCAATACAAGTTGAGTTCTGACTTATTAGATGTAACTTAATATAAATTACCTAGAGAACTTGTTAAAATGTAGATCCTGATTCAGAAAATCTGGGATGGTGCATGAGATTCTGCATTTCTAACGAGCCCACAGACGGGGCCATGCTGATTATTCAAGTACCATACTTTGAGTAGCAGTGATTTTTGGAGGAGAGGGATAATTGAAAACTATAGTTTCCATTAGCAGTTCATCCTCTGTAGCTGCAAACTTTGTAGACCTTGGGTCCCCATCTCTTCTGCTACTGGTAGATGTGTGCTCCTACAGAGTTTAACAGCAAAACTTCAAGTAAGCACATCTAAATCTTTTTGTAAGAAGGAAAATCATGACTGGTTAATTTTATAATTTTTTTAAAAAAGAGACATTGGTAATCTGTAACCTTTTAACACTTCATGTCACTTCCAAACTGTGAATGGGTTCCAAGAATCATACATGCATAGGTCCTGAACTGCGTTGCTTTCCCCATAGCCCCAGGTGCCAGCTGTGGTGAAATGAGAACAAACCTCACAGCTTTAATATGGCCAGTTATTTGATTTTCGATAAATGTAGAAGACACAGACTATATAGTATGAGCATTGGTATTTTCTCATACTTTGAGGTATTGGATAGGCCTCTTTTATATCCCTAATATTTCTCTCTGAAATCTTAATTTAACAATATTAATAGGCTATGTTAAAAACTAAAGAAATAAACAAAAAGCTTCCAGAAACAATCAGCATATAAACAAATAAATAAATTTTCATGATAATTTTATTTAGGATGGAAATGCATAATATTGGCTTGTTTAAAGTCCCTGAAATAAAAATATTAGCAATGATTCACTTAGAATAACATGTGGTACTTTGTAACAGATTAAAAAAAAGTAATTCTATTGCAATTACAATGTGATGTAGGTAGTTTTTAAAATCCATAGTAAACAGACTGAAAAGAAACAGTGATTTTTTATGATAGGCATTATAGAGTAGTACACTGATTATAGAGTTTACCAAACAAAGATCCAGCCCATGTTTGTATTTAGTCCTTAAAATAAGCACCACAACATTTTTGCTCTCTCACTGATTTATATCTTCATGAATTTACCTGATCTTATCATAAGGTTATTCATTTCAATTTTATTACTCAATATTCACACTCAAGATACCAATGTCTAGACAGGTCTTATCAAATAGTGTATGCTTTTCATAGTTCATATTCCCCAATTTAGAAGCATATTTATTTTAAAGATTAAGCTTTTTACTTTAATTTACCCTATGCCTATTTTCATCCACATAAAGCCTTCCAGTTTTCTTTTCTGGCAGCAAAGGGTACCTTGATTGATAGAATTCAAATGCTGGGTTGAAATAATGCAGCTGGTTTTTATCTTACATGAGTATGCCATTTTATTAGTTTTACCTATTACATGAGAAAGAATGTGACAAAAAATGTAATGATCTTAGATATCCCACCTGGGCTCATAATGCTGTCTAGATTATAGAATATTGACTTTGCAGGAGAGAATGAGAATTCTAAGAGTTACAACAGAGATATGAGTAAAAGTATAAAATGAGTTCAGTGTAAACATGCTACTCACTGATTCTAAACAAGATCAGTGTGACTGGAAATCATGCACTTGACCACATATGCTAATAAAAGATTAAAATGTGTTAACATTATCCTAATATATAAAAACCCAGGGTCTGTAACACCCAAAACAACCAAAGGCTCGACCTACCGGAAATCAGTGCAGGGTGGCCATGGCGACCCAGCACTGACTGCAATCATTGAGGGCCCCCCAACCCAGCACTGACTGCTGAGGGGGCTGTGGATCAGGTCCAAAGAGACGCCTGAAGAGAAAAGCAGGGTCTGATCCGCAGCCTCCACGGCAACACTTGCCTTCTCTTTCATTCTGGGCCTGGCCGGCAGCCGTGCCTCTCTTTCTCTTGGGCCTCCACTGGGGCTGCTGATCAGCCCTGCGTCTCTGATCAGGCCCATTGATAGACTAGGAGATGCTGACTGGCATAGAAGCTGACCAATCAGAATCAAATCTGGGTGAACTGCGAAGGCAGAACCTAAGGTGGAGGCTGAGGAGGGGTTTTAAGGGCAACAGGTATTTGGTGTAAAGTATAAGAAAGCGGTTTAATTTTTAATGACCAATTTGGCAGTATGGTGCATATGGCTGGCTATCAGTCCAGATATAGGGATTACGTATTTTTGTCTGCCAAGAGCATTGCCTCCTGCTGAAAAAATCTTTTCCCTCCCATTTAAGCAATCATATTCTATATAATCTATCTATACTATTAAGAGGGTAATATGCTAATTAGACTGGGCTGACTGCATCCAAATTCCTTCTGGACAAAGCCATGGTGGTGGGGGCCGAGACAGAGGCTGTTAGCGGTGATCAGGATGTCAGGGGAGGGAAGTTGGGGGAGAGATCAGGCTGGCAGGGGAGGGCAGTTAGGGGCAAGATCAGGCTGGCAGGGGAGGCCAGTTAGGAGCGATCAGGCAGGCAGGCAGTGGGGTTAGGGGCAATCAGGCAGGCAGGCAGAGGGGTTAGGGGCAATCAGGTAGGCAGGCAGGCAGAGGGGTTAGGGACAATCAAGCAGGTAAGCAGAGGCAGTTAGGGGTGATCAGGCAGGCAGCCAGGTGAGTGGTTAGGAGCCAGCAGTCTCAGATTGTGAGAGGCATGTCTGACTGCAGTTTTTACAGAGTAGAAAGAGAAAGTCACAAAGTAACTGTTAAACCAGGTACCTAGATCCCAGTCTGTAAATTTACATAACAGAAATCTGACCACATTCATATTCTGCAATATAATGATAATAAATATATACTAATTAAGCTGAGAAGCAGAAAAAATGGTGGTTGACAAGCTACTGTGCAGTATAGGAGTTAAAAATATAATATTTTATGACAAACTGTTTGGTTCACATCCACAGTCTGCTACTTACTAGCTATGTGAGCTACCTTGAAGAGTTTGCTTGAGCTTTCTAAGTCTCAGTTTAAAGTGATTATAGAAATATTAAACTTACAAAACTTTTAGGAAAAATTAGATAGTGTTATTAAAGTACCAAGTATGTTCTGATTCTTGATAAATAATAACTGCTTTCCTGAAAATATAGTTGTTACCTGGATAGGATTTTTTAAGGTATATTATAGCACCTGGAATTTTCTTGAGTCTATGGAATTACCTAGTGATAATTGCTCATTTTTATGATGTACAAGATCTGGAGACCTATGTGCATCATCCATGACTAGAATATAATGATGGTTAAGATGTTAGAATCAGAATGGAGACTTACCTATGACTTGTACTTATGAGCTGGATGATCTTAAAAAAGTAACTAAACTTATTTAAAAGCTATTTATTTTCTTTCAGAGCCAGAATGAAGTTACCAGTTTTTCCTACTTCATGGGATTATTGGAAGGATTGAATGGGAGAATATTATAAAGCATCTGCACAATTCTTGGTACATGTAAAGCTAGTCAATAATATAAGTAAAACTCTAGTCTTCAATGTTTAGGATTTAGTGGTTAGGATAAAAAGTGATCTATATTTTTCCAAGCAAGCTTAGAGAACAGATAATGAATCAAAAAAATTCAACAAGATGAAAATAGGCAGAACTGCCTGCCTTGCTCATAATTTTTTTTAAAATGTCAATTATAATGAAACTTCTGTGAGCAAGATATTTTTCTATTTCTTGATGGATCTTTCAAGGGTTATATATATGTACTAGAGGCCTGGTGCACGAATTCATGCACAGGTGGGGTCCCTAGGCCTGGTTGGAGATTGGGGCCAATTGGGCCATCTCACCCAGTTCTGATTGGGTCAGATCGGGGCCGGCCAGGCAGGGACAAGGACCATGGCAGGCTGGTCAGCTGGGGGGAGTGACCATGGGATGTTGGCCAGGCACAGGAAGTTGGCTGTGGGAGCGTACTGACCACCAGGGGGCAGCTCCTTCATTGAGCGTCTGCCCCCTGGTGGTCAGTGCACATATAGCAACCAGTTGACCCATCATTCGGTTGCTTAGGCTTTTATGTATATAGAATATACACAGCTATATAACTGGGTGGTAGTACTAGAAGTATTATTGAAGTACAGAGGAAAGAGAAAAACCAGAGTAGCTTGAGAACATTTCATTAATGTTACTTATGGTTGTTGAAGTATCCATAAATTCTAAAAGAAATTCAAAGGCAAAAGCACAACTTGGGGAAAAAAAGAATATGTTCAAATAATGTTAGTAAAATATCTGATTGGTATAGGGATTTTTTTTTTAAATGTAAGTGGTTGAAAATAAACTGAGCTGGATATTATAGTTTATGACTTAATACATAAATATTATCATTGTGAGTTTAAATTTCCTGTCTTCACTGATGGCAAGTCCTTGAGAGGAGAGATTCTGCCACTCATCTCATCATGCAAATGCCTAGCACAGTGCCTACTTTCCTTAACCATTTATTTGCTGTTTCTTTATTCCAATTTATCCTTAATATTCCTGTGCTAATGACATTGCAGGCTCAAAGGATGAAGACAAATAAATAATTATAATACCAAATGGTATATGCTATGACAGGGGAAATACAGGGTTCAGTTGAAAATAATATTAGTGGGGCTTCTTTTGGAAAATTTCCTTAAATAAAGTGCATTTAAGGTGAGACATACATGTTAACTAGAAAATTACCAGGCAGAGCGGCGGGAAAGAATGGTCCATATAGAGAAACAATATGTAAAAAAGATCCAAAATTGAGAAAGGGCACAGCATAATCAAGGACTTAACTAAGGGAAGTTTGGCTTGACTAAAACATGGATTATGAGGAAGAAAAGAACAAGCTAGACAAGCTCATAAACTATGTTAAGAAATTTAGAAAGTATCTTGAAGGTTTTAAGAAATCATGGTCACATTTATGCCCCATTTCAGCATTTTTTTTTTTAAACACAAGTCCTCCTTTGATTACAGTGAGTATCTGAAATTTACCTTGGGTTTTAGGCAAGAAAAAATTCTTTCAATGGTGCAAACTAATTTTATTGAAATCAGTGGCAGTCAATATGGCAATCGCTTGCTGACTCCTTGACATCTCTTTAGCAGTAGATTCCTCTGATCACTAACACTACCTTTATCTGGTGAAGTGAGGCATTAGATTCTCTAAGACAGTAGTAAATTAGCTTTTACTTTATCTTTATGGGAAAGCAATTTCTAGATGTCTTTTTTCCTGAGCCAACTCCTGTTAAGAAGGAAATTCCAAGCAACTACCCCCAGCTTTCCTATGAGGGAAGGAAAAAATAAAAACAACTAAACAAACAAACAAAAAATTTGTGGGACATCTGGCCTCTAAATCCTTCCAAACTTAATTTTCTATGGCTGACTTCATAAGACGTCTTTAAAGCACAGCTTCCTAGTAGTGAGCTGTGCTGCTCCATGAGATTAGCCGAATCTGTTCTTGTACTAAGTTCTCTGCAAAGTTAAGCACAAAGGAGCATGCCCTGTGATTTAGGAGCTCACCTAAGGCCCTAAAAAGTCAGAATAGTTCAAAGGTGTAAAACTGAACGCAGACTAAAAAGACTTTACTGATTAGCCATCCTAACCCCTCATTTTAAAATGAAGACACAGAGGCCAAGAACTGTGAAGTGTACCATAGTCCTTCTACAAGTTAGGCTATACCAAACTGCAGTCAATATTTAAATAATATTGAATTACCCAATAACTTTTCTAACAAGCCATGCTTCCTCTCTAAAAATAACACCCAACATTTATTGAGAATTTTCTATGTGCAAGTCAAACTGCATTTTAAGTAGTGAAATTTTAGTCTTAACAACAGTTGTAAGATATAAGAATTTTCATTATCACATTTTATATGTGAAGAACTTAGGCACAGAGCAATTGATTTACTGAGGTAACAGAGATACTTTATTGTTTAAAAAGGCAGCTAATCCAGGATCTAACATTATAATGATATTATTCTGTTACTACCTGCAGAGTTTAAGCTCAGTAATTTAAATCACTAGAATGTTAGCTACTTGAAGATAGAGGTTTTTTACTATTTTGTTCAGTACTGGTTGTCTACTTAAGGCCTAGAAGAGTGATTATGATAACTGCTCAATACATGATTGTTTATTGAATTGACATGGCTGTATATAAAATAGCATTAAGTATGAACTGACGTGCTTTGTAATTCTTGGATTCAGAAGAGTTCTGGGGACAATTATTTTTTATAAAACATATAAAAGTCAACTATCTATTAAGTACAACATGAAAACAGTCTATAGTTAACATTATTGGATAGGATTTTAATTTAGCTAATGTAGGCTATTAAAATCAGTTCACATGTACTGTTCTCAAAAAAGCTTTCTGTGAGTCCTGTTTCTGTATTAGGTCCTGAACTTTAGTCTTAAAATACCATCATTCCCTAATCTATTTCATCAATGGTTTTAATTAGATGGTAATGTATCTGCACTAATAAAAGAAAAACATGCAAATTAACCATCACTCCGGATGGCAGCATCCACAGAGCTGGAGCAAGCAGGAGGCTTGGGTTGCCCCCGGCAATGGAGGAAGCCAAGCTTCACGCCTGCCCTGGCCGACCCTGGGCTCCACTCAAGGCTACAAGGTTTTAATTATAGAAGATAAATAAATCCCAGATACCCTGCTTCCAGCCCACCCTTGCCTCCACTCAAGGGGCGCTGAAAAAAAAGAAAAGAAAAAAAGGAGAGGCTGAAGCTTGCTTCCCCGGGGGGTGGGCAGGGTGGCCAGCCTAAAAATGGCCAACAGCCCCTCACCCAGGTTGGCCAGGCACCCCGGTAAGGACCCCCACCCTGAAGGGGGTGTGGCCAGCCTAAAAACAGCCCTCAGCTCCTCACCCAGGCTGGCCAGGCACCCCAGTGGGGACCCCAACCCTGAAGGGGGTGTGGCCAGCCCAAAAACAGCCATCAGCTCCTCACCCAGGCTGGCCAGGCACCTAAGAGGGACCCCCACCCTGATCCGGGACACCATTCAGGGCAAAACAGCCGACCCCCACCTGTGCATCAGGCCTCTATCCTATATAATAATTCTATACAATAAAAGGGTAATATGCAAATTGACCCTAACAGCAGAATATCTGGGAATGACTGGTCACTATGACACACACTGACTACCAGGGGGCAGACGCTCAATGCAGGAGCTGCCCCCTGGTGGTCAGTGTACTCCAACAGGGGGAGCTCTGCTCAGCCACAAGCCAGGTTGATGGCTGCCAGCACAGCGGTGGTGGTGGGAGCCTCTCTACCTCCTCAGCAGCGCTAAGGATGTCCAACTGCAGCTTAGGCCGGCTCCTCACTGGCAAGTGGACATCCCCCAAGGGCTGCCGGGCTTCCAGAGGGATGTCTGATTGCCAGCTTAGGCCCGGTCCCCTGGGGAGCAGGCCTCAGCCAGCTGGTGGACATCCTCCAAGGGGTCCCAGACTGCAAGAGGGCACAGGCCAGGCTAAGTGCACACATTTTTGTGCACCAGGCCTCTAGCATAGTTATATTTTAACATTTACTCCCTCACAAATTTTTAAGACAGGGAACATGACTCTTTTCTTCACTAGTTTTCAGTCATAAAGCCGTTACTAAATTAGTAGGTCTTAACTAAATTAATGACCAGAAATAAATGACTGTGTGAAACATTTGGTGGTTTATAGTAAAGAACTCGGCCTTGTCCAAAAAAAGGTTTCAAGTTTGCCCTTGTCTTCCAGGAGGAAATCTATACTATACCTGACAGGAGGGTCTATTTAGGGCAGGAGTGGTTACTTCAGAAAGACTTATTATGTGATTTAGGGTGGGATTTGGATTTTATGGTATCTGTTGACCTGGAGTTTGATTTCAACCACTTTGGCAGTCAATCAATCAAAACTCTGTAATAATGATCCAATGAAAATTCTGGACACTGAAGATCAAGTAAGCTTTCAATGCTTCACTGTCACACATTGATACCGGGAGGGTCAACTTTACAGGGGAGGACAGCATTTGGAATCTTCCCAAATCTACTCTGAGTCTCTTCCTTTGCCTGATTTTCTTCTAAAGCCGTTCCTTCTAATATATTGTAACTGTGACTATAATAGCTTTTAGAGAGTTATGTGAGTCCTTATTGTGAATTATTGAAATGGAGAGTGGTTTTGAAAAGCTCCCAAACTTGCAGTTAGTGTCAGAGTGAGAGTGGTCTTATGGAGGAGTGCCCTCAACCTTCACAGCTTGGATAACTCTAGAATCAAAATTATTCTTGCAAGGCAATGGTCAGGGCAGATAGGCATCCTTATGGTAAGCTTGGCCTTTTAAAATATGTGTGTTTTAACTCTGGGGCAGTTGTTTAAGCTCTTGGGTTTCAATTTCAGTATCTGTAATTTTAAAATTGCACTAGAGTACCACATAAGGTTATTTTAAAGTATATATATATTAAGAAATGATTGATTGTCCTAATTATAGAATATCTAGGTACCATATGATAAGAAATACAATAATACTATTTATTTCAAATGTGTGACCCTTTCTAAGAACTGGTACTTACAATTTAATGATCATAATAACTTTTATATAGCTTTGCAATTTAGATGGACTTTCTTTAGTGAGAGTAAAATTTCCAGTTAGCTATGAATTTAAACCATTTAATCCATTTACAGAATCATAGGTCATTGAACTGTCATCCATCTTCCTCCCTTCTGGCAATGGTTATATGTAAAATATATTCAAAAGAGAATGAATACCATTTTTATATATTTCCAAATAAATAAAATTTTAAAACTTAGCTGATAAAATTCATTCTCTAAGTAAACATCATTTAATATCCCTGTGCCTATTACCTAATTAGTTAAAAAGTAAGAGTAATAATCATACCTATATCATATGGTTTCATCAGAATGTTTAGTGGTGGCCCAACACTTCAATTTTTTTTAAAGCTTCATAGGTAATTCAGTAGGCACCATGGCTTTGGAGAATGCTCTACATACCAACAGATGTCTAAAGACTCAGAAAATCCCCAGGTCATTTGAGCAAATTCATACAAATTTCAACATTTATTTATCTTGCCTTCTAGTCAATTGAGGTTACATTTTGGTCTGGGGCCAGATCTGAATATAGGAAAGCAGTTCTCTGGAACTCACTGTATGAAATGGGATTCTAACTGAGTAAGCGGAAGCCAATCAATAGCATTATATGATGTTTAAAAAAAAAGATTATATTACTGGAAGGAACTCTTAATAAAAATGAGTCAGAGAATAAGAATTTTTCAATGTTTATTATTCTCCAAGTGAAAAAGGGGTCTTGGAATCATTGGTATAAATGGGAGATAGATGTGTTTGTAGGGAGAGGGGTTTTATATAGCTTAGAAGAACCATTACTCAATTTTTTAAAAAAAATCTATTTAGTTATATTATAATCTATTAGGGTTTCTTTGTTATCACTTATTTAACTTAACAGAGATTTTAACATTAGTCAAGGTATGCCAGAGTTACAAGACTATTCTGAACACTAAAAATATATGTTTATATAAATAATGCACTAGCATCTGGTTTTATATGTTGAACTCTTAAAAGGTAATGCTTATAATAGCAGAATCAATTATATGGGATAAACCTAAGGACTATACCCAGAGCCATATTGATACCAAGATGCTATGTCACTTGTGAAGCCCAGTGTGGTAAACCAGCCCTACCTTCCAAATTATCTCTATATAACTCTCAATAAAGGCAAACTGGTTGAAATCTAATTCTATAGTATATAGTGTTTCAATGTGTTTCCAAGTGTATATAATATCTCAATGAGGCATACTTTATTCTTATTTTTCAAATAAAAAAAGCTGATACTTACAGAAATTAAAGGACTTGCCACCACGACAAAACAAGTGGCCAATTTGGGTCTATAATAGATTACTTCTTGAACAGTGTTGTTGCCCCAGGGGTATGTCAAGGTTATTCATTACAGACATACATTGACATGGACGCTTGCTTGTTTCAATATACTTCACACTTGCAGATATGTGAGTAGCCTACAAATGTTGTCAGGATCCCATACTTCTCAGTGGCTTAATCATCAAGCCTCTGTGAAACAATAAATTAGTAGCCTAAGAAAATAGACCATTTCTGGAAAAGTAATTAAAATTCTTACCTATTTGAAGTCCAATATAGTTGGGGGTATTAGTCCCTAAGTTTGTGCTGATTTGCTTGGCTGAATATAAAGAGGAAAAAACAAAAACAAACAAAAAAACCCCCACAAAAACAGCTACGCCCATTATAAAACCAAACCAAAAAATCATATACATAAACAAAACAAAAATAAATGTACATTACTGGGGAGGAATAAATCAAAAGAATTTGAAAATAAAGCTGTCAGGAACTCCTAGGAAAATTTTAGTCCAGCAATCTCTCATAAGTAGGAGAAAAATATTGTGTCCATTAAGCTTTTCATCCTTTTAAATATTTGCTGTTTGAAATATAATCAATACTTAGAAATAATAGCAATGCAAAGGTTAGACATGTTAACTAAAAAAAAAACAACCACACCCCAATTTATTCATAAACAGGAATACAATTAGAACTTTTGTTGAGGTATACAAAGTCAGTCGGGTACCCAGAATATTTTATTTCCTCAATGTACCCCCAAAATTATTCTTGTTCTGCAGATTATATAATTAATTGTTCCATACTTGTAACTCTCCTTTTCGTAACTGTTCACTTTGGTCATATAATGTATTAATTATATTGAAAATATAGGAGAGTCCTACTGTTATCAGAAAAGCCTTTTCCTTTTTAATATCACATGCTGACATCCGGCATTTGTTTCATTTTCTACCTACTCTTCTTCAAAGACTTTACAACCAAACCAAATGTGTAAAACTAAATAACTGTAACAGCCACCAATGTCCAATCTATTTGGATTGCCTGTATTACATGAATTAAGCACTTCAGATTCAATGGCTTAGGTTTACCTAACAACTGCCAGTTTATAAATTAAGAAAATAATTCAAAACAATAACTCAATTTTTACCACACACTTTAATTAAAGAAGCAGAAGAGACGGACATATAATGAATGCCAAGAATTTAGTGAATGGCTTTATCTCTCCAGTAATCAAAATGTCACCAAGAGATGTTTGCTAAAGAAAAAAACGTTCAACATGTTCCGTATTCATCTTAATATCTATATGATAATTATAGGCCCACTAGTGACCTGGCGTGCGAAATTGCACAGCCCCGCCCATCTGTGCATGCCCCGCCCACCTGCCCACTGCCCCGCCTTGACACCCTAACCTCTCCACCCAGAGCTCCAGTGCACCTGGCCCTGCCTCGACCCCTCTGGGATTCTCTGGCCACTTCAAGCCCCACCCTTAGTTCCATGAGTTGCCTGGGGCTGGTCCCACTTCCTCCAGGTGCTTCCTGGCTGCTTCTGCCTGGTCTCCAAGCAACATAGCGGCTCCACCCCGTCAACGCGCAGGAGGAGAGCTTGGAAGCCTCTTGCCTGCTGCAGAGTTTTGAGTGCCGCTTCCTGATGGTGTGCAGGCTGCGCTCCTTCCCCTAGCAGGTGGTCAGCGGGTGCACTGAGTGTGAGCAGTGGGTGGTGAAGGACTGGTGAGGGGGGCACTAAGGGCTCTCACCCCCACCCTCCCTGCCAAGGGATGGTCCCGCCTCCTCCAGGTGCCTCCCCACTTCCACCCCGTCTCCAGAGCAACGCGGCGGCTCCACCCTGCTACGCCCCGCAGCCTCCTGCTGAAGAGTCGTTATGGCGTGAGGGCATCACAACCATTAGCATATTAGCTCTTTATTATATAGGATATTTTTAGAAGTGAAGGCTCAAAAGTGGAATTGAATGTTTTTTACAATAGATATTGACACTTTTTTGGAACACAAGAGATAGTAGACTTGGCATTTTTGGCTGCCAAGGATATGTATATTCCTCATTACTTTGATAACTTTTTTAACTGGTGAGGTCCCTTTCTTCAGGAACATGTGCCTCCTCAGTTAGCCCAGCGTAAAACATGTGATCTGGGCCTAAACTAATTAACACATGGCATTCCTCTAGTCATAGTGACTGTCAGGAATGCAAACATGAACCACTGCAAACAGGACTCCGACCTGAGAAGCCTTGATCTTTGTGCAGCTGGGGTCCAAGAACAGAGCCAACACAGTAGAAAAATTCAGAGATAAACTGGCCCTTGGTGACAACTTTTGAATCCAAACACACCTCTGGATTTCTGACAGCTTGTCAAAAAATTATCTTTCAAGCTTAAAACAGTTTGAGCTGACTTTTCTTACAAGCCAGCTATTTCTTATAGCAAAAGTTATCAGTAAAGCCACATGTACATCTTGATTCTTCAGCTCCACAAACCATTCCATGCCTTTATTTGTGTCAATATCTATTATAATTTTAAAATTTTCAATGACACATCATAAGGATTCAGTGATTTTGTATTTGTTAATTTATTCAGATAATATAAGACTGCTTATTACCAACATTAAAATATATTTTACTGAGCCTGAAAACCACTTAATTGGGTTAACATGTACTGTTGATATTACACAAATTGATTAAAAAATTGATTTGGGAAAAAAGGTAGACAAATTTTAGAATTATAGAGTATCCTCCCACAATTCCAGTTTATAGCATATTCAACATAGAGTATGCCAAATAGTTTGTTGCTTTTTAAAAAATTTCAATAACACAGTATATCTTTCCCTCACATAGATCTGTATAGCAATTTTTTTACCAAATAATCTTGTTTTGTCCCATAAAATTAAGATAATGATTTTTATTGATTATATATGTTCTGGAAACTTTCACATGTATATACTTAACCTTCCCTAAAACCTTCCCTAAAGACAATTTGAGATACTATAAATCCTATTATCATTCCAAGATATCTAATTATGAGAATCAAAACTAAAAACTTGGAGAGACAGGTCCCCTCAAGAACAGCTAACTTCATGTTGATATCCAACAGCCATCAAGATACCTGGGGTTGCAAGTTGGATGCATCACACTGGAGTCAAACTTTGTGTGCTAGAAGATCCAATACCCGTTCAACATACAGATAACTCCTGGGAGCTAAATGAAGACTTCAAACTTCTCTTCAAACTGACTGCCCAAATTAAGTTGTAAGCTCTCTTTATACTCCAGGAATACCATCCCCTGCCAATACTGACCCCTGCTGACTCTAGACACCATGCAACTTCCTTGTGTGCCAGGCCTCATACTCCCACTGAGAAAAAACTCCACCCCTCTCCAGCAGGAAGTAGCAACGGAAGAGACTCTACGCCCCTTTTTCCTTAAAGAATTCAGAACAAGAATCCTTGATGGGGAGAAATGTAGTGAAGAATAGGCCAGGTGCAGAGGATTGCTAGGGTCCGAGCATGACCACTGCCTTAAGTATTAACCCGTGGAAGACAATGACTAAGCTTCAGTTGTGGTTTAGGTCCTGGCCCAGAGAAGCAGCAAAATCAGAGGGAGTGATGCCACGGTTGATATTAGGACCAGCTGCATTGATCAATGCTACTCTGGCACCACCCAATCAGTGGAGACCAGAGGGGGCATACCTCCTAGGTAAATGCTCTATTGGAGAGCATTATGCTTAGTGAAACAAGCCAGTTAGAGAAAGACAAGTACTGTATAATTTCAATCGCATGTGAATGTAATGAACAAAGTAAACTAACAAAATAGAAACAGACTCATACTTAGAGAACAGACTGACACTGTGGGAAGGGAGGGGTTTGTGGGCTGAGTAAAAAAGGTGAAGGGAGTAAACAAACAAACAAATAAAACTCATAGAAACAGACCACAGCATGGTGATACCAGAGTGGAAGGAGTGTGGGGGAGGTAGAAGAGGGTATAGAAGGGGTCATTATGATGGAAGGAGACTGGACTTGGCATGGTGAACACACAATACCATATATAGTTGATGTATTATGGAATTACAATACAACTGAAACCTATATAATTTTTATTGACCAATGTCACTCCAATAAATGTTTTTTAAAAAGAACACAAAACTAAGCAGATAATAATAAACAACAAAACACTTCAAAGCCAGTTGATCAAACTCTGAATTGAGAATTTTTTTTTCCACCACATGGCATTATTCTGCCATATATTTAAGTCTTAGCTATAACCATATGTAAGATACTGTCAAGATTTTTCAGCTGTTTTCATTGCCTCTGACTTAGCTGGTTTGTTGGTTTATTTCTCACCTATAGATTAGATCCTCTAAATATCAGAAAATATGAATATCAATCATTTCTCTTTGTTCTATTTTTGAAATTTCCACAAAAGGATTCTAATTGGCTTATTCCTGATTAGTTGCTGTCTTCTCTTACCACTGGTAGAGGTAGAATTGGATGTGGTTGATAGAGGAAGCACCTTTCTAAAAGAAAGGGGGTCATGGAAACTTTAGGAAAAATATTAGGGTACTAGATAGACAAATACCACAGTCATTATAATCTCAATTTATTATACCATAAAAGGTTGTGTGGAAGCACTGAGACTCAAGAAGTAAAGTCCAAGCATTTGGCATCATTTTCATTTTTTACTTTAGCAAATACAGTAGTTAAGAAACTGAGTTCTGTAATTAAAAGCAGTCCTTCTTCTTAGTACTCATTTGAGCACAGTTTTATTAAAACTGTGATGTTACACAAAGTACTTAACTTATATGTAACTCATGTTGTACTTGTAAAATAAAGATATTTTTAGTTTATACCTCATAGGCTTATTGTAAAGATTAATTTAAATAATCTGTTTAAAGCATTTAACATAGTGCCTAACACAGGGGTGGGCAAACTTTTTGACTCGAGGGCCACAATGGGTTCTTAAACTGGACCAGAGGGCCGGAACAAAAGCATGGATGGAGTGTTTGTGTGAACTAATATAAATTCAAAGTAAACATCATTACATAAAAGGGTACGGTCTTTTTTTTTTTTTAGTTTTATTAATTTCAAACTCGGGCCGTAGTTTGCCCACGGCTGGCCTAACACATAGTGAGCTATACCCTTCATTCACTAAGTAAGTTCCCAGAGATCAAGTGTTTCATTCACAAAGATCAAGTTATGGCAAGTGGCACCTGGAGATAATAATAAATAATTAAAAATGAACCAAAGAAACTACTAGACAAATCTCTTTATGTCTCTGTCCTTGCCTTTCACACATACTAGTAGATACATGCACACACCACTCACATACACACACACACACACAAACACAAAGAGGGAAAAAAGAATAAAGAACAGGTTTTAAACTTCATGACATGTTTCTTAACTGCCTTGAGTAAAATGAAGTGGTGTAAATTATAAAGAGAAAAATAAAATATTTATGGAAAACCTTGATGCCCTAGATTCTATGAAAAGCATTATGATGTTTGAAGCTTAAAAGCAAGGAGACAATATTAAAATAAATCTTATTTCCACTTTTGGCCTTTGTCCCATTATTTAATTTCACCTTCTTTGGGATGAAAACAGGATCTCACTCTTCATTTGGTCTCTTAACAGAGAGCATGGCATTCATTTGAAAGCCTGGGTGAGTCCTGCTCATCCTCTTTCTGATCCACAGGCCTCGTCTGAAAGTTATTCTAGTCTTTAATCTCCCTCTTTTACCAGTATTTCTCTTCCAAGAAGCATTTGGCTGTACATGGAAATTCTGGGCTTTGATCACATTATTTACCTTACTATGTAGGTCTTTGTGTTTACACACAGCGTGTCCCAAAACATGTATACACACTTGTACAGCTGATAGCTCAATCGACGTTTTTTCTTTCCAGCCAGACTAAGTTTTGAACAAAGGAAACTCCTAAAATGCTATTGGAAGATTGAAAAGACAGCTGAAGTACAAACACTGACTTTATAATCAAGCAAAGTATGTACATACACCCTATATAAAAAATAAAAGGTTTTCACTTATTTGCTATTCTCATTATAGGCGTCTCTGCAACAGAGAAAGGTACACACATGATGCTTTTCTTCCTCATCGTCTTTTTTTCTCAGTTCTCACTTAACCTTGAATAATGCCAAACTAAATTCCAGATCTTCAAACAAACATCTTCAGATCACTATCCTTACCCTTATATATAATTTCACCATTCTTGGAGATTCTTTATGAAGATTGGTGGATTGGGTATGTTGCAGGTTTTATCAAAATTTTATAAAGTGAGTTGGGTACTTATTAAAGCTAAAATATAGGCTAACTAGTTATATTCGTGAGTATTTCTTTTCTGAGTTGTAATCTATTTACTTATTTTTTCAGGCTTGTGAAAAGAATTGATAATTCTGCTATAAAAATCAAGTTAAAATAGCTTTATGTACAAGTTTATATTGTAGATGATAAATATATGCATGCACATATACACCAGAGTTTAAGTGCTAAATTAGATTAAAATAGATTATACTGTTTAAAAATGTCAATATCCTTGATAAAAGTAGAAGCAAATATCATTAACAAAATGTTAGCAAACCAACTGTACATTAAAAGGTTCCTACAGCTTAGTGGTTGAGTATTGACCTATGAACCAGGAGGTTCGATTCCTGGTCAGGGCACATGCCAGGATTGTGGGATCAGTCCCCAGTGGGGAGCATGCAGGAGGCAGTTGATCATGATTCTCTCTCATCATTAATGTTTCTATCTCCCTCTCTCTCTCCCTTCCTTTCTGAAATCAATAAAAATATGTAGCATAAAAATCTTATAATAATCCATAGGCAGCAAAATATCAGGCATATGTCATAGCAATATCTTTATTTATATAGCCCCTAGGATAATGGAAACTAAGGAGAAAATAAACAAATGGGACTATATCAAAATAAGAAGCTTCTGCACAGAAAAAGAAACCATCAACAAAACAATAAGAAAGCCCACTGCATGGGAGAAAATATTTTCCAATGTTATCTCTGATAAGGGTTTAATCTCCAACATTTATAGGGAACTCATACATCTTAACAAAGGAAGATAAACAATCCAATAAATAAAATAAAATAAAAAATAAACAGCAAAAGGACCTAAATAGACCCTTTTTGAAAGTGGACATACAAAAGGCCAAGAGATATATAAAAACATGCTCAAAGTCACTAATCATCTGAGAGATGCAAATCAAAACAACAATGAGGTACAATTTCATACCTGTCAGAATGGCTATCATCAACAAATGGCAAGTGCTGGCAAGGAGAAAAAGGAACCCTCGTGCACTGCTGGTGGGAATGCAGGCTGTTACAGCCACTTTGGAGAACAATATGGAGTTTCCTCAAAAAATTAAAAATGGAACTGCCATTTGACCCAATAATCCTACTTCTAAGAATATATCCCAAGAAATCAAAAACCAATCAGAAAGGACATATGCACTCCTATGTCCTAGCAGCACAATTTACAATAGCTAGCATTTGGAAACAGCCTAAGTTTCCATCAGCAGATGAGTGGATTAAAAAACTGTGGTACTCTTACCATTTGCAACAGCATGGATGGACCTGGTGAGCATTATGCTAAGCGAAATAAGCCAGTTGGAGAAAGATAAGTATCACATGATCTCACTCATTTGTGGAATATAATGAATAAAAAATAGATCCAGAGACACAGCAGCATCAGACAGACTGTCAAACCTCAGAGGGAAGGCAGGGGAGGGGTATAAGAGATCAACCAAAGGACTGGTATGCATGCATAACAGCAAAGCCAATGGACACAGACAGTAGGGGAATGAGGGCATGTGCTGGGGGGTGGGAGCAGCTGGGGAGAGGTCAATAGGGGAAAAGGAGACATATGTCATATTTTAAACAATAAAGAGTTTAAATTAAAAATATATAGATATACATATTTTAAAAAAGGATCATACACCATGACCAAGTAGGAGTTTTTCAGGGGATGCAAGGATGATTCAACATATACCAATCATTCCATAGGCTACATCATGTACCAAAATGAAGTATAAAAATCACAAGATTATATCAATAGATTCAGGAAAGCATTTGACAAAATTCAGCATCCATTCATGATAAAAACCCCTCAACAAGTGTGTATAGAGGGAACTACGTCAACATAATAAAGGCTATATATGACTAGCCCAGAACTAACATCATACTCAATTGTAAAACTTCAAGCTTTTTGTATAAGATCAGGAACAAGACAAGGATGCCTATTCTGGTCACTCTAATGCAGCATAGTATTAGAAGACCTAGCAGAATATAGGCAAGAAAACAAACAAAAACAAACAACAACAAAAACCTACAGATTAAATGCAATTCTTATCAAAATTCCAATGTCATTTTTCACTGAAAGAACAAACATTCTAAATTTGTATGGAAAACAAAAGACCCCAAATTGCCAAAAACAATACTGAGAAAGAACAAAGATAGAAGCATCATGCTTCCTGGTTTGAGCCGTATTACAAAGCTATAGTAATCCAAACAGAATGGCACTGACATAAAAAGAGACAAAGATGAATGGAATAGAATGGAGAGCCCATAAATAAACCCAAATACGATCACTTAATTTAAGACAAAGTAGCTAAGAAAATAAAACGGGGAAAAGGACAGTTTTTTCAATAAATGATGTTGAGAAAACTGGACAGTTACATTTAAAAGAATGAAACTAGATGACTACTTTACACCATTCACAAAAATTAACTCAAAATGGATTAAAAACTTGAATGTAAGACCTGAAACCATAAAACTCCTGGAAGAAAACAGGTGGTAAACTCTTTGACATTGGTCTTGGCAATGACTTTTTGATCTGATTGCAAAAGCACAACAAAAGCAAAATAAAAGTGGAAGTGCATCAAACTAAGAAGTTTCTCCATGGCAAAGGAAATCATTAGTAAAATGAAAAAGCAACATACTGAATGGAAAACATCTGCAACTCATAAATCTGATAAGGGGTTAATAATCAAAATATGTAAGGAACTCATACTACTCAATAGTAAAATAACAAACAAGATGACTAAAAGTGGGCATAGGATTTGAATAGACAGTTATCCAAAGAAGACATACAAATGATCTACAGCTGTTCATTATGACAATCATCAGAAAAATGAAAATCAAAACCACAATGAGCTATCACCTCATACCTGTTAGAATGCCTATCAAACAAGACAAGAAATAAGTGTTGGTGAGTATGGAGAGAAAAGGCAACCTTAATGCATTGTCGGTGTGAATGTATACTGGTGTAGCCATCATGGAAATACAGTATGGAGGTTCCTCAAAAAATTAACAATAATACTACCACATGACCCAGCAAGTCCACTTCTGGATATGTATTTCGAGGAAATGGAAACACTCTAAAAGATATCTGTACCTCTCCATGTTTGTTGCAACATTACTTAAAATAGCCAAGACATGGAAACAACATTAAATGTCACCAGAGAACAAACAGATGAAAAACAAAAAAAAATATCACACACACACATTGGAATATTATTCAGTCATAAAACAACAACAACAAACAGAAACCCTGCCATTTGTAACAACTTGGATGGATGTGGAGGAAATTTTGCTAAGTGAAAATAAGTCAGACAGAGAAAGACACATATTATATAATCTCACTTATATGTAGAATCTAAAAAATAAATCTAAAAAACTAAAAAAATAAACTTACAGACTGGTGGTTGCCAGAGGCACAGTTTGGGGGTTAGGAAAAATGGCGAATGTGGTAAAAAAAAAAAAATACAGACTTCCAGTTATAAAATAAATAATCTTAGGGACATAATGTACAATATGGTGACTATAGTTAATACATAATATGGTATTGTTTATTTGAAAGATGCTAAGAGAGTAGATCTTAAATGTTCTCATAAAATATTCTATTTTTGTGTGGCAATGGAAAATAATTAGGATTATTGTAGTAATCATTTTGAAATGTAAACATATGTAGAATCCTTACATTGTACACCTGAAATGAATATAATATGTCAATTATACCTCAAAAGATCAGAGATTTGACTTGGCCAGTAAGTTCAATGATTAGAGGATAGACCTGTGCACCAGAGGATCAAAGGTTCGATTCCCTGCGTTGCAGCTCTGATCCCTGCCCCTAGTCGGGTGCCTGTGGGAAACAACCAGTTGATGTATCTCTCTCACATTGATGTTTCTCTCTCTCCCTCTCTCCCCCTCCCCACTCTCTTCCACTGTCTCTGAAAAAAAAAATGGAAAAAATATCCTCACTCCTCAAATGAGTATTAAAAAAAAAATCAGAGCTCTATTTTGCTTGATTGTTTATAATGAGTCAAGACAGAGGCATTTCCATTTCCCTAGAGCAGTAATAGATGAATCCCTTACTGGGTGACTTTTTCTCTCCCTTGATTAGGTTGTTGCTTTGAATATAAAATGTTAGACATAATAGAGTTTCAACACATGCATGGCCCCTTGACATTTTTAGTTTCTTATTGTTTTATAAAAAGAACAGACACTTGAAAAAAAAAAACCGAATTCAAAATGTATCAATAGCATTGAAAGATTCCAGAGGTGGGGGAATGAAAAATAAAGTGGATATGTTTTCAGAATCAGCAAAAAATAGTTTGCTGTTTTATTTCTTTTCAAATAGGCAGTGTATATTTGGCTGAGTGAATTTAGGTCAAAACCCAGGGGCCAAGGAACACTTGTTTCTTGTCCCTCTTTTACTCTTTCTGGATTCTGAATATTCTTGGAATGAGAAAATACCAGAACTCAATTAAACTGGCAGCTTATGCTTCCAAAGGTGGCACCTCAAGGAAAAATCACTCTCCGTGACAGCCCTTAATGGACACTGGTAGAGGGTGGTAATGTTGGAAGCAGACACTTGTATAAAAATAACTCTGAGAACTGAGCTCTTGGTGACAATGTTTGTGCAATTTCTTCCCCGCATTCCCTCTGTCTTATTTCACTAAGTAACCTCAGTGTCTTTCTTATTTTTCAGGTTTCACTCTTGTTTTTCTTCAAATATCTGTATTCTTTTTTTTAATATTTTATTGATTTTTTTACAGAGAGGAAGGGAAAGGGATAGATAGTTAGAAACATCGATGAGAGAGAAACATCGATCAGCCGCCTCCTGCACACCCCCAATTGGGGATGTGCCTACAACCAAGGTACATGCCCTTGATAGGAATCGAACCCGGGACCTTTCAGTCCGCAGGCCAACGCTCTATCCACTGAGCCAAACCGGTTAGGGCCTGTATTCTTTTTTTATGCCACTTTTTTTTCCCCTCGATCTCTCAGCAAGTCTTCAACTATCAGTTCCAAATTAATTCTGTTTTTAACTCTATTAGGGCACTTCTCTATTCATTGGATTTCTCATTAAAATGTTATTTGTTGCCTCGTGGGTCAACATTAAGAAAACAAAACTGTGACCTTTTCTCAGCATGCGGCTCTTTGGCCCCTTGAGTGTGGCTCTTCCTAAGCCTTAGGAGTACCCTAATTAAGTTAATAACAATGTACCTACCTATATAGTTTAAATTTAAAAAATTTGGCTCTCAAAAGAAATTTCAATCGTTGTACTGTTGCTATTTGGCTCTGTTGACTAATGGATTTGCTGATCAGTGGACTAAACCATTCCTGCATCTATATCATGGATCCTAAGTAGAAAGGGACTATTTAGGACACTGGGTTTTCAAGGTCTTTCAGGGCCTATTTGGTATATCTCTGTGTTGAAATGAGACTTTTTTCTAAGACTCTTGTCTTTTGAGTATGATATATTGTTTTTGAAGGTTTGTATTTTTCATATATGTAACTACATATCATTTTCACCAACACTTTAATATAATTGCAAATCAAATGAATTTTGCTTTGAATTTGTAATTTAAAAATATTTATGAGTCCCCTAGTAGGTGTATAATTGAGAGAAAATCAGGAGATTTTTTTTTTTTTTTTTTGAAAAGGAACTACATTTTGATATAACAATGCTTTAATCAAGATGTCACAGAACATCTTCAGGAAATTTTGACCTGAAATAAAACAACATACACTCAATTAACCAATAAATAAATAGAAGAGTAGTAAGGAGAAGAGAGTAAAATGAGGAGAGGAAAAAAAAAAGTAGAAGGGAATAAAAGGGTGAAAAATGGTGGTTAGTTATCCCCTCATTATATCTAAATTAATGTTGAGAAACTATTAGGATATTCTCACAAGGAGCTCAAGACTTTGAATCAAAGGAATACAGATTTAGTCTTATCTCTAAGATTTATTAATAGGCCAGTGACCCGGTGCATGGATTCGTGCACATTGAAAGGAAATTAATTAGAAGGTGGCCGGCAGGGTGGGACTGAGTGAGATGGGCTGGACACACCCTGGAGCCAACCTCCCATGGTCCCTCCCGGGTGTCTGCAGAGTGAGCAGGTCCCTATGGCAGGTGGGGTCCCTCAGCCTGGCCTGTGGGGATCGGCCGAAACTGGCTCTCCAACATCCCTTGGGGGGGGTCCCAGAGAGCAAGAGGGCACTCTGCAAAGTTGCTGTTGTACAGGGTGTGGAACGCAAATGCAAGTGTGCAGTAAACCAGATTTGGGGCTGACAGTGCCCCAGCAACAATGTAACTCATGGCCAAAGGTGGAATCATGCAGCCCCGTGAGGAATCGGGCTCCCTCCTCTCTGGTTTGGGGGTGTGTCACCGAGAGCCACTGCTACCAAGTCACTGCAGCTTGGCATTTCCTGCCTTAAGCGTCTGCCCCCTGGTGGTCAGTTGTGTCATAGCAACCAGTCGGATGGTAGGACACTTCGCATAATATTACAAAAATGTGAAAAAATCATAATAGTGATTACCATTCAGAATTGATATAAAATAACTACTGTATATCATAAATGTATTTTACACACACATTCCTATAAATCCTGCCTTAGAACCTTTTTTCTAATGATTTCCTCCAAAAGGAAATGGTCTAATGCACTGAGAGGAGGCTTTATGACCTGAATGGTCATTCATATTTGATCAGAGACGAAGTTCATTGTCTTGGTATTTATCCTGCAGGTAGCCTTTCAGAATTTGTATTTTATTTTAACTGTTCCAGGGATTACCAGGCATTGCAAAACTCAGAAGATACCTCTGCAAAATGCAGAAAATCCTCTGTGTTCCTGTTACGTGTCTACATTAGTATCCACAAGACTTCCTGGCTGTTGCATTTTTTTCCATGTGTGACCAAGATCTCCTATAACAAATGATCTTCTACCACCGAGCTCAGAGTTGACTGTTAACTTAATTGTGTCACTGATGTTCCTCCCCAGGGAGTTTGGACAGGAGATCGGACTCTGACAGAGAATGATCTACCAGGAAGTCAACAAAGGCTTTATTCTATTTGAACGTAAAGGGAACTAATGGTTCTGACAAGCGTAATCTCCTGTCTTGGATAGCCTTGTAAGACTCTTTTCCTTTTAAAGTCAAGCTCTTTTGATTATGGATGTCATGTCTCCCACAATACTAGTGATAAGCTTGTCTTTTCAAATGACATTTTGAGTGCTTGATTGCCTTGTCATCTAACAGCATGATGACCATGATAAACCTTATCCCTCCCCCCAGTTGGGCTGCGATAGAAAGCAGTAACTGTTTTGCTTCAGAATTCTCAGAATAATTTTCATCATTTCACTTTGAAAGAGACCAGCAACATCGAAGAAATATTGTGTAAATAAAATCATTTAAACATGCGGCTCCTCGAAAAATAGCAAGCCAGGGGCACACAGGAAGAAGAGCACCCCCCCTTAGAAACAATGACTGAGCCGTCCTTTGTGTTGTACAAATATCTCTCCAGTCCCCCAGAGTAGAGGGAGAAAGTGTCACACATACTTCAAAAGATGTTCTGGGACTAGAAGAGGTAAATGGAAGGAAAGAGGGAAATGAGCAACTGGGAAACATAATGCATCCTCAGTAAAGAGAGTCTGCCACACTGTGCATTTGCAATCCATCACAGTCCTAGGAAAAGGATTCGCAGTAAGTCCTGTGCTGTTAACTTTAGGAATTGGCAGTGCTTGTATTTAGCAAAGTGCAAGAACGCCAAGCTTTATTACGCTACAATCTGGAAGGATGGTTCCACAAAATGGAATTGTAGAGACTGTGAAGAGAAGCCACGTCTGGAGCCTCAGAACCTTGCTAGGTGGTGAGCTAGCAGGACCATAGTAAGTGTTCAATAAATACTTCTGGATACAGAAGTTAACAGCACTTCCAGAATTTCCGAATCAGGATTTTAAAAAGATTCCCAGGTGATTCTAATGTGCAGCCAAGGTTGAGAACCACTGCTCTGGAGGCTGGAAGGTCAAGATTAAAGCGCCAGATGGGATTGGTTCTCTGATGGCCTCTCTATGGGTTTGCACCTGGCTCCTTTCTCACTATGTTCTCGTAGGCCCTTTTCTCTGCGCATGCACATCCTGGGTTTCTTTTCCTTTTCTTACAAGGACATCACTCACACTGAAGTAGAGCCTTGCCTTTAGGTCCTCATTTGATCTTAGGTTCCTCTTTAAAGGCCCCATTTCCAAATAGAGTCATTTTGGGGCTTAAGGCTTCATCAAACGAATTGGGATTGTCCACAATTCAGTTTGTCAAATCATCTCCTTTGAAGATGATCTTCAAAAACAGGATAGTATATTAGAAAGAAGAGGTATTTGGGTGTCAGATGGAGCGGGGTGTGGATTCTAGCTGGCCATTTATTAGTCTTGCTTAACTCTGGACAAGATGACTAAATCCTTCTCTGTAAGAATGGGGATATTAGCCCTAACTGGTTTGGCTCAGTGGATAGAGCGTCGGCCTGTTGACTCAAGCGTCCCAAGTTTGATACCGGTCAAGGGCATGTACCTTGGTTGCGGGCACATTCCCAGTAGGAGGTGTGCAGGAGGCAGCTGATCGATGTTTCTCTCTCATGGATGTTTCTGTCTATCCCTCTCCCTTACTCTCTGTAAAAAATCAATAAAATATATTAAAATTAAAATAAAAATCATCATCCTCCCCTTTAAATAAAAAACAAATAAGAATGGTGATATTGATCAACACAGAGCAAGTTTGTTGAGAAGACTTAGGAAGGAGATCAAGTAGGGAAATCACCTAACACAGAACTTAGTAGCTGAGAGCTGTAAACATTTCTCTCTGATGTTTGCAGTTTAGGTGGTAGGGTCTCAACATTCCTCTGAAGGCCCAGAATGCCATCCTTTATGTCATGCATCTTAAACTGCTGAAAATTAAAATTTTAACCAATTTGAGCAAATTTTCTCACTCTAGGTACTCAAGCTACCAAAACACTCCCCACAAAAACAAAAAAAACAACAACACTAGTATCTATTTTCTGTTATTTCCCAGGGTCACCTAGAGTTTTCTAAATAGTATTTATGTTCATCAACTGGATTCATTCATTCTATTATTAAAACATTAATTTGATAGGCATTAATTAGATCAGCTACATGTGAAGTACTTTACTAGGTATTATATGACTACAACGATTAATACGTTATATTGCTTGTTCTCAATGAAGTTAAAAATGTTCTATGAATGAAAATTTGTACAAAACAGTAAGAAATATAAGGGTTAGAGAGAAGAACTAGGTTAGTAGAATGGAGTGAAAAAGGATTACTTTTATATACATGATTGGCAGATGGTTTTCATAAAGAGGTCAAATTTAAAATAACTGCCCTTCTCAGACCTTTGTTCATGCTGTTTTTATTACTCCTCTTTAACCATTGCCTGTTTAACCTTTAGTATGTTTCATATCCTCCCATTTAGAAGCCTTAAAGCTACAAATGGACCTCCGCGTGGAACCCCAAATGGAGGCCTCCACATCCATCTTTCGTGGACCCTTACACCGCCCACTTCCGATGGGACCCCAACTGACACCCCCAAACTACAACCCATTTGCCAGCAGGAAGTTGCCAGCAAGACCTGGTGCCCCCTGTCCCCAATGACAGTTGGGGTTTCATAATTGGAGCAGGGATTGAAATAGGAATTTTTAGGGGGAAATAGGCAGGTTTAGAAAAAACTTAGAAATGAAGGGAATCCATGGAAAAAGCACAGGCTACAGAGTTACAAAAGGTTACATTTCCATAAGACAGGGAGCAGGGAGCCAGCAGAAGTTACATTTCCATAAGATAAGGGAGAGGCAGCAGTTACATTTCCATAAGATAAGGGAACTGGGAGTAGCCAAAGGTCTATGTTTACAAAATAAGGGAGGGCCACATGTGTCCCATGTGAGGTTTGACCTTTGAGCTCAGGAGTTGCTATAGTGACCAAATCAAAGGGAAATAGTGGCCAATCAGAGGGGATATCAAGGCACAAAAACTGCAGCCTTTATAAACAGAAAAAAAAAGGAACTCAGTGGGACTCTTTCCCCCTCCCCACAAAACAAGTCTATACTTGTTCTACAACAAATTTCCACCTTTGCTATTAAATAAATAAATAAATAAATAAATAACAACTCTTCAAGTATGCCCAATTTTTTTTTTTAGAAAAATAGGACATGTTGTAAAGATGACAATAAAGTGAGGAAGAATTCTTTGGAAATTTTCAATACTTTGAAGATATCTCAGAAGTTGTTATTCTCTCTCTCATGTGGCTCTTTCCAAAGGTGCAGACCTGGGTTCTCTCACCCAACTTTCAGGGATTGGACGTCATAATAAAGGCTTGGAGGAGGAACAACATGGAATGTCTGAGGGGAAGTCTGCACATAGAAATAAAAATGCTACTTCAAAGGTTAGTTCAAATAACCAAGAGCTCCTTTGAGAAATGAACCCTGTACTTTCCAAAGAACCCAAATCAACTGTTAAATCCCCGTTTTTATTTGTTGAGATTAGTAGCTTATTTTACAAATGCTCCATTTAAAAATCTGCTCATAGAAGCCCCCACTTTCAGAGTTTTTAAACTGTAACTGGAAAAGGTGCCCATGTTTAATTTATTTTAAACCTGCGTCACTCTGATAAGCTTGTATTCATTAAGTCCCAATATCACTACTATAGCTTTGTTATAATGCAAAACAGTTCTAGAAAATTAAACTGTTATAGTTTTCCTTCTGCCTAACATGACAAGGGTTCCCATCAAAAGAGATCAAAAGTTGCTTTAGGCCTTTCCCCTGATCAAGTAATGTTGACAAGTACTATTTCCAAGGAGCATTCTTAATTTTCACATCTGAGGATAATATTGTGTACCTGAATAAAGCAAATGGACAATTTTATAACATAATACAAATATGGTTATTTTTGAGGCTAAAAGCCTGTTTTTCATTGTTTTTCATAAATGTGTCCTAAAATAATTGTATTCTTCAACCACTGATGTTGTCAAAGCAGGTATATTATGTAGTCTCTAAAAGGTATTTTTTTTCCTACTCTGTTTAGCACCCTGGGGGCATTTTCTGTAATTCTAAATTATCTCAGGTCATATGAGGCAAATCTGAATAAACCAAAATGTTGAGGGAATTTTTTTTTAGTGTCTTCATACAATGGATCAGATACACTGAAGTTAAGGGCAGGTTTATGCATTTGGTGAGAAAATGCAGGCACAGCTATAATGTTAAAATGGGATTCCTCATGGAAGCTGCTCAGTAAGCAAAATAAAATTCTTACAAATTAATTTGACCTTGAAAAGGAAGCGGATTTTTATCAATCAACTGTAACCAACCTTGACTCCGGAGTTTAGCCAAATTGTTCCCTGCATACTCAGGTATATAGAACAGTTGTCAAATGCAGTCTTCTTGATCCATACAATCTGTCAGTGCAGATTAAATTGGAACCTGCAGTGCTTTCCTTGTTTCAATTTTACATACCAACATGTAATACATGAGTCAAGTCTGTCTCGCAGGGTACAAGGAAAGAAGACAGAATGCAAAGGCTGTTAAAATACAGGGTGGGCAAAAGTAGGTTTACAGTTGTGAGTTTATGCAAAACACAGTCTATTTTTGTACTATTATTTATTACTTATTGTATTACTAATTTGCATTACAATTGTAAACCTACTTTTTCTCATCCTGGTATACATTAGAAAACATCCTAATATGAATGAATACCTCTTAGGCCTATGATATTCTGATCTAAAGCAGTGCTTCTCAAATTTTCATGAGCAAACAGATTACTGGGGACCTCATGGAAAGACTAATGCTGATCCAGTAGGTCTGGGATGGGGCCTGACATTCCTCTCTATCAGTAAGCTCCCACATGATGCCAGTGCGACTAGGCTATGGACCCGACTTTGAATGACCAGCTTCTTCAGCACAATTTTACACAATCCATCGTGAGACTTCATAACCATCTACTTAGCAAAGGAAGTATGACAACCCCAAAGAGCCATTTCAGGACCTGCCAATTCATCCTAATTAAATTTGGTAATTATGCAAACTTTTTCGGTTCATTGTGATTAGTCTGACAATTAAATTTTCTCTTAGAATCACTTTTCTTTGTAACTATATCGAAAATAAATAAAACAAAATCGAAGCCTATGGTTGCAAATTCTTGCAGATGACACAAAATAATTGAGAAATGTTTAGGATTAAAGCTTTTAATTCCTCATCCTCAATCTTGTGAGGTACAGGACGAAAATGCACGTGATGTACAACAGGGATTCTGGCACCCCCTCTTGGTAGCAGGCCTGTCCCTTTCCTGTCTCCATCTTCTTCCCACAAGGTGCCTTACTTTTTTTTGCCTTTCCCTCTCCTAAGCTCCAAGGGCCCTTCTTTTGCTTCTGTGACTTGTTTCCTGAGCCTATGCAGCCCAGCTGGCTCACTTCTACTACCTTTGAAACTTTCTAAATAATCTTTCTCTTATAATTTGAAAAAATAAAAATAAAAGCAGTGATACTACCTACTGTGGGTGGACACTCCTACCTCCTTGGGCTCTGCTGTTCCCTGGAGCCAGTGCCTGCAACAACCAGGCGTGCACCTGCCCGGCAGAAGCCTGCAGCAAGGACCTGCTCTGGCAGGGGGGTGTTGGCAGTGTTTTCTGTTTGCTTGTTTTTGAGAGAGAGAGAGAGAGAGAGAGAGAGAGAGAGAGAGAGAGAGAGACATTGATCAATTCCCTCCCATATGCTCCCAAACCTTGGATGGAACCTGCAGCCCCGGTATCTGCCCTGACCAGAAATTGACCCTTTTGGTCTATGGGCAATGCTCCAACCGACTGAGCCACCTGGCCAGGGCTGGTGGCAGTTTTAACACCTTTCTGAGGAGAGGTGCCAGCAAGTAACCAGCAGCCTAGTACTTTCCTCCTGACTGAGGAAGCTGTGTTGCACTTCCTCAGCCTCTTGACAGTCTACTTCCAGGAACTGCCGCTTCAAGCAGAATTAAAGAAAAACATACACATCTCCAATGATACCTACCCTTTCATTGTTTATTAGTAAATGATCTAATCGAATGGCATGGGAGTTTTTTGTCTCACACAGAGAAAGAGTAACAATGGCCTTGTGCACTGCGTGGTTCAGAGGACATAGAAAATTGAGTTTAAGAATATTCTATCTAAAGAAGTTTATTTTCTGGGTGTGTGTGAGACATAAGAAAATGCTTTTTGTCATAGAGTCCCTTCCTTGTTTCCTTAAAACTTTGCTCTTTGTTACAAACTTTGTCAATTCATTAAACACAATTTCATTAACTATAAACTATAAAAATATCCAGGGACAGGTAGTGTTTTTAAGGACATATAAGGCAGTTACCAATGTCACATACTTCACTCATGGCTAAGCCTTTGTGGAGTCAGTCCTCATCTAGTTACGAACCATTTCAGCGACCCTTCGCTATAGCAATCAGTATTGAATAAATAAAAAAGAAATTCATTTGCTTATGGAATTAAATGTCAAGCAGTCAGGCACAGCTTTATTCAAAGGGTGAAACCATGTCATCTTACTGGGTTTTTTTCTATTCCAAAGCTCTGGCTTTTGCTGTACTGCTTTAATGGCTACACTCCCTAAAAGATTTCACAACAGCTAAAAGTTTAGATGGTCTCAAAAGATAATACAAGCTCCACTTCCAGCAATACCACAATCCAGCAATGATTGTTTCTCACTGGTTCAGCTCTTATGCTCATCTCTGAACCAATAGCTCTGGCCGTTGCAAACACAGTGTTCTAACTGGCCAGACCTCATCCACATGTCCACCCTGGAACCAGAGGTGAAGTAAAATCCACCAGAGCAGGTGAACTGGGAGTAGCGACAACCATTACTGCACCAGTCAGACCTCTCAGTGAGGGACACATCGCTGACTGACAATCCCAGTCAGTCAGCTACCCTTTGGGTCTACCACTGCATCTGAGCTGTGGCCACGTTCTGTGTGCTGACCCCAGAGAGTTACTGAACACAATGAGGAGGAGGAAATGAGTGCAGCCCACTCCTAGGAGACAGATGACTCCTGTGATGGATGTCATTGGCTCAAGGACCCCCCACTGGCTTAGCTGGACCTTCCTTGGGAAAATGCTACAGTCTGAAACTCCTCTGCCCTACTCCTCACTCCTCTCTTACCACGAGAATCAGAACTGATGTCAGTCTAAAAGCTCTCCTTGCTTTTTCTCGCACCCTCCCCCAATAAATCTCTTGCATGTTTAATATTGCTGTGGTGTCCATTTCTTAAAGGACCCAAAATAATGTAATAATGCATAAAGAAGTGATTTTCCAAAGAAAAAAGGGGGTCCCATCAGCAAGAGAATGATGAACACTCAGTCCAAAATAATTGATATGAACTAGAGTGTATCTATCAAATGACTTCCTATGGTTTAAATTAACAATTTATTTTCCATAACATATGTTCTTATAAATTTTCTCTATATATCAAGCAATGTTTGCTTGCATTGTGTCTCTGAGATTAAATTTTCCTTTAGAGAAAGAATTGTATGTCTTTGTTTTCCTGTAAACCTTTTTGCTACAATAGCAAAGATAAGGTACACAAAAATGCTCCTGGAAAATACTTTCATATATCTGGAAGATATTGTGGGTAAATAAATCATGAAATAACCCTTATTTTATAAAGAAAAACTATGATGAAGCATCCTTTCCAGGTTGTAAGGTTATCTCAGCAAATATTTTATTTAGATCTTTCTTACTACACACAACAGGTTTTCTCTGTTGAATTTGAATTACCATAAAATGTGTCAAAAACAACTCCTGGAAACAAAAGTTTAAAAATTCCTGATTCTTCCATTTTTGTATCGTTCTGAAGATGTAGATGAATGAAGGGTAACTTCTTTTCCATTGTTCTTTTAGGTCTTAGAGAATATGAAAGTGAATGCTAAAATCTTGTATTTTAAAATTTTTGGTTGACAAAGCAATCTCACCTCCATTATTTATACATACGGTAGGAAAAGAAGCTATTTTAGCATATATTATTAGAAACAATATAAGTAGAAGTTAGGTGACTTGCTCAAAGCCACCCAACTAGTCCTAGCAGTATGTTCTTCTGATTACTAGTCTTATAAACTATTACCTCACTCCTCTCAATATGGTACCATTTCATGGGCCTACCAGAGGCAAAACCCTCTTCTGCAGTAGTCGCATTGATCATTAATGCTTGGAAATTTTTGAAATGGATATGAATGTTGGAAATATTAAACCAGTGAATGTTTAGCCTTATATCCTAGAAGCTTTCTCCTTTTGTTTCTTTACTCTTTTTTTTATCCTCATCTGAGGATAGTTTTTTCATTGATATATATATCAATGATATATATCAATGAGAGAGAGAGAGAGAGAGAGAGAGAGAGAGAGAGAGAGAGAGAGAGAAAGAGAGAGGGAAAGGCAGAGAGAAATACTGATGTGAGAAAAACACATCGATTGGTTGCCTCCCACATGAGCCCTGACCAGGGCCTGGCTGGGGAGGAGCCTGCAACCGAGGTACATGCCCTTGACCAGAATTGAACTCAGGACCCTTCGGTTGGCAGGCTAACACTCTATCCACCGAGCCAAACTGGCTAGGGCAGCTTTCTACTTTTTAGCTTTCGTCCTGAATTTTATCAATCAGACAAATTTCTCTTTAAGTAGAACAATAGGGTTCTGAATGGGCAAGAGAAAATGTTTTTCTAATACAGCATTTTTCTAGCACAGTGTAATACAGTAAATACTAAGCCAAAGGTGTGCTTCCATATCATGTAAATGTTTAATAAAGAGGAACAAAAGAACAGCTTTACTTATCCAGTACATGGATATTTTGGGGAAAAGAAAAGGGAGAGGCATCTGAGCCTGAGATCCAGATTTCATCAATCCCTGGCCAGGTATACAAATCAAGGGGAAAACCTGAGGGCAAAGGGGAAAACCTGAGGGCAAATAGGAAATTACTTCATTCTCCTTCTGAAATCCAGGAAGGGGCAGCTGGAAAAGGTGATTCTTGAATGAGTACGATCATCCCTTACACAATTAAGAATACACGTCTATAGTATGAGACTGTGTTGAAAGAAGGCATATTTCCCCAACACCCTAAATATAATCTTGTAGAGGAGAATTGGAGGAGGGGTGGAAACGAAGTATTTTCACCAAAGATGTGAATAAACGTGCAATCTCTCCTCCAGATCACAATTATACATCTATCCCTTCTTATGCCATTATTCCTAGAGCCACAATTATAGGTTTGAAGGAATCTTGAAATTAGTACCTGAAATTCTAAAGCTAGGGTACCTCTCCTTCCAAGTTAGTGATTTTGCAAAATAGTGTATCTGATAAAACAAGAATTTTGTGGTCTCAGCATTCTACATTAAAATTCCAGCTCTGTTAAGTTATTTTGACTCGAGAATTTGTTATACCTATTTACTACTTTTAACAACAGCACAAAAACCAGTAATATCTTCCTCAGTAAGTTATAAAGATTAAATAATGCATCTAAAATGCTTAGTGCTGTATGAGCTATGCTGCTGCCGCTGCTGCTCCTACTGCTATCATCACACCACCTTTGGCTCAGCTGTTCCTTCCTAAGAGCGAAACTAGTAACACAAAACATGAACCCTTGATACAGATGCCAGCTCTGTCGTGTTCTCTTGCCTGTGGTTGTTTTTTCTACCTTAAAACTCAACACTCCATATAGTTCCAAAATGCCTTCAATCCCACCCCTCCAAGAAAAAACAAACAAACAAACAAACAAAAATACTAGTCATAGGAGCCCCAGTATAAATCTCCTAGCATTATTTCTCATAGTCCAAAAGCCACGTATAAAATAAATCTTTGGTTTAAAAAACCCAATGAAATACTTTCAGGCATAATACACATGCTATTTTGAAGAAAAATACAAAACTTGCAAGCATCCTTAAATTAAACTCAACCCCTTGCGATGTAAGAGGTTTAATTTATTTTTTTCATCTTCCTTCATTTTTATGTTCCCTTAACTCCTGCATTTTAACCCAAGGCATAATAGCTCTTCTCAAAGTGTCCCATTCTCTCTGGATACAAGGCATCCTGAACACCTTGTCAAAATGCATTGCATCACAAAATGCACAGGTCATTTCCACGGACTCAGGAGGCTCTGCCAGTTTCAATAAACATCTAGACTTCTGGATGTTAACCCCAACCTGGCTGAACCTGCAGACCTCTTGGAGGTTCACTCGTCGCTAATTTTCTGGTCCAGTGGAGCATTACATAACTTTTCCCCAACCTTTCTCCAAACCCAGAGCCCAGCTGAAAAGGGAAAAATAAATATTATGGCAGTGTGAAAGAACAAACAAAAACAAAAGCAAAATCTCCCCCAAACAGTAACACAAGCAAAACAGCAACTGAGTTATCCTAATCGTAAAATAAACATGTTAAATAAATGTTCCTGTCTTTGTATATACTGAATTACAAAGAGAGAGAGAGAAAACAAAACAAAACAAAGCAAAACCACAGGGAGAATCTTCCCAATTGAGTACCAATGTGCCCCTGCAAATACTTACGGGATTTCTTCATGGTTTTATTGTGCTTAAGAGAAATACTTTTTGCTTCTGTTTCTGTCATGTTATTTCAGATTCTTGACTCCCCAAAATACTACCATCTGTCTCCTCTCTATTCCCCCTTGATATATCAACTATTAAAATAAATTTTATCAGGTATCTTCAAATGAAAACACATTTACTTCAGATTAAGAGGATGTGGGGAAAAATGGGTTTCATATATCTGGACACAAATATCTGGGTATTATTTGTGCTTCTAATTTAATCTTCACAAAGGCTCTGTGCATTTGATATTGTCCTATATTTCTAATAAATGCTACTAAATTATTGATTCAAGACAAAAGCATGAAGGCTGATTTTGAGGACACTTTTCATTTCCTACATTTTAAAGTCTAAATTAACAAAGAAAGATTATGTCGACAATCAAGAGCACAGGAGCTCAGGTACCGGTTTCCATACATAGAAAGAAATTATTAAGTACTTATTGATAATCCAAAAGCCATGGCAAACACAAAATAGCACAGTAAGTTTCCTTTCATTTAAATATTTCACATGTACGGTTCCAAAGCAAAATCTTTTATTCAGGATGGTGTTGCTTTTTCCCTTCCCAGTGTGCAATCTATTGTAAAGCAGAAACTTTCATTCAGCAGAGGGAATATAAAACTGAGTTATAAAGAGACTTTCTTATACATAGAATATTTGTAACCACACAGAGTCATAGAAAGTTTATTTTTTAAAGAAATACCAATCATACCTTCAAGTTCACAGGTAAAATATTAATGATCTCTTTCTTTTGCAAATCAGGTTACAGAGGCAATGCCATTGTTGCAGTTTCAGGGCTAATACCATAATCTGATGAGTAGGTTTTCAAATTCTATTCAACCAGAGGACCTAATAGACACATGCTTTGTGCAGATACCATATGGGAAAAAAAATCTAAATTAATAAAGGCTGTAGAAAAGAAAGAACACTTCTGTTTATTCAATGTCTTTTCAAGGGTAAATCTGAAATTTTTAAAGATTTTATTTATTTATTTATTTCAGAGAAGAAAGAAGAGGGAGAGAGATATAGAAACATCAATGGGAGAGAATCATCAATTGGCTGCCTCCTGCACACCCCATTCTGTGGATTGAGCCAGCAACCTGGGCATTTGCCGTGACTGGGAATTGAACCGTGACTTCCTAGTTCATAGGTCAATGCTCAACCACTGACCCACACCACTGGGCAAGGGTTAATCTGAATTTTAACTATTTTTCTGGAAATCATTTTTACATGATTACCCAAATTGTACAATTATGCAGTTCATCTCTTGAGAAATAAAGTCACTGCAAACAGTCACAGATTTTACTGGATAGCATAATTCTGTTTACTGTGTTTTTTTTCTTACTTGTATTTTCAGGTTGATTGTCTCTAATAAGTCTTTGTCGTCCTTACAGTATTTCCACTCTGATTTAGATAAATGAGGGAAATGAATTAAATTTGTTGTGTTTAAAGGCCCAATAGGCACAGTTTTCTGATAAGGAAAAAAGTGGCATGAGCTAGAAGTTAGGAGAAGCCTCCATAGAAGAATTGGGATTGAGTTGGACTCTATGGCTTAGGAAAGTTTATGTCAAGTGGAGAGGTCAGAGGGCTACGAAGGAGAGAACGTGAAAGACTGAAATTGGAAAGCAGCAAGTTTGAGCCGATGACTATGAAAAGGCCAGTCACACTGGAGTGATAGCACGTGTGGCTAAAAAATAAGCTACAAGTCTATAACAGCTTATCCAAAAATGTCAAAATCTGAAAAACTCAAAGAAAACATTTTTTAACTTAGTATAAATAATCCTATTAGAAGGTTTAGGAAATATATAAAAAGGCAATTAACATCAACCCAAAGACCACGATGGTGCTTTTCAGAGTGATTTCCTTGATTCTTATGAGGTGAATATCTATCTATCTATATACATAAAGAAGTAATATGCAAATTAGGTCAGGACGCCATAACGGTCACAACCAGCTCAGCAGGAGGGGCGGTGCGGGGCCGAGCCTGACAGAACAGCATGCGGGCAGGGCCCAGAGCTGGAGAGAACAACCCCGCAGGGGGATCCGGACCTCAGCCCCAGCCCTGCTGCCCCGGCGCTGGGCTGCTGGAGCCGGAGCCAGCGGAGACACAAACCCGCAGAAGATGGCCCTGATTGGGCCGGTCCCTATGATGCCCACTGTAGCCAGGAAAGCGGCTGATCAGGGGTTGGGGCCTGCGGTCAACCTCACAGCCCCTCCCTCCTGCCAGCCTGCCCCTGATTGGATTCTCCCATCCCAATCAAGAGCAGGCCGCACAGAGCCTGGACCCTTCCTGGCAGCCCCGAGTCCATGAGGTTGAAAATTCTGATGGCCCTGCCCAGAGAGTAGAGGTGCCTGAGGGGCGGGACAGGGACCACAGGCCTCCAGGGAGCACCGCAGAGTTGTCAAGGAGAGGAGAGGGCCTGCGAACGGGGAGGAGGTGAAGCCAGCCAACATCAGTGCAGAATCCAGCCCTTCCCCTCCAGAGGCAGGAAGACCTAAAACCAGAACCCAAGCTCGAATTGGAAGAGCCCTAGGGAGGCTTCAGGAAGCTCTATGCAAAGCAGCGCGTTGAGAACTAGAAACTTCGTGAGGCCCTGACCCAGACCACGCTGCAGCTGACACAGCTCAAGGTGGACCTGGAGCGCACCATGCAGAGGCAGGAGCGCTTTGCAGAGAGGCCGGCCCTCCTGGAGCTAGAGATATTTGAGCGCAGGGCCCTGGAGGGCAAGGCCGCTGAGCTGGAAGAGGAGCTGAAGGGCCTGTCCAACCTCCGGGCTGACAACCAGCACCTCAAGGAGAAGAATGTGGTCCTGATCCACGTCATCAGCAAACTGTCCAAGTGACCGTGGAGGACTTGCCCCTGCACCCGCATTTATACAGCTGCTTCTGCCACATGCACCCCTTCCCCTATGTGAACACGAGTGACAGGGATGCTGGGGAATCTGTGAGAAGCCATAACCTCCCCTTGGGACCTCCAGGCTGGGAAGGGAGGACAGAGCCCCCAGGAGCCAAGGGGGTCATCTGAGGCCAAGATGGGGATGGGATGCTGAGCCAGGTAGGGGGTCCAGGGCTGCAGGCAGGAGCAGGAAGGAACCGAGGACCAGGAAGTGCCAAGAACAGTAGCCAGGGCCAGAGTGGCCACCCAGAGGTCCCCTTTCACGTGTGCTGCCACTAGTCATCCCTCCAGCTCCTGAGCAGGGATCTGAGAATGTGCCAAGCATCCCACCAGCCTGGGCCAGGTGGGCATGAATATAGGGTTCATGTGCAATAGGAAGGGATGTCTTCTATTTTTTGCTGCTCCCTCCCCAATGCTGTCCCAGTCAGGGGGAGAAGGTATTTTCTTTTTAAAGGGGAGAATGATGATTTTTATTTTTTAAAAATATATTTTATTGATTTTTTACAGAGAGGAAGGGAGAGGGATAGAGAGTTAGAAACATCGATGAGAGAGAAACATCGATCAGCTGCCTCCTGCACACTCCCTACTGGGGATGTGCCCGCAACCAAGGTACATGCCCTTGACCGGAATCGAACCTGGGACCCTGAGTCCGCAGGCTGACGCTCTATCCACTGAGCCAAACTGGTTAGGGCGAGAGAAGGTATTTTTGAGACATAGCACAGGCACCACAAATAAAAGTCATGAAGTTGCCAAAAAAAAAAAAAAGAGCGAGTTGGTTGGCCAAATGCCCCCTTCCTTCTCCCCCCACCCGCCAGCCCCGCCCTCGATCAGCCTGCCCAACCACAATAGGCTTACAGCCCTTCCACAAGGCTGACTGCCCCTGATTGCACCCCCCCCCCACACCCCAATAGGTGGTGGGGCTGGGCAGTCAACCTCCTGCAGCCTCTCCCCAGGATGGCCCCACCCTTGATCCCCCCACCCCAATAGGGGGTAGGGCCGCCAGACAATCTTCTGCAGCCCCTCCCCCTGCCTGGCCCCACCTTAGATCGGTCCCCCCATGCTGATCAGGGGCAGGGCTGGCCGGCTAACCACCCATGGCTCCTCCCTCAAGCCACTGGCACCCCCACCCCATTCGGGGACCAGTTTACCGACCACAGCCCCTCCTCATGGTCAGCCCTACCCCCAATCTCCCCCCCACCCCAATCAGGCCATCAGGAGGGGCATTTGGGGGTGATCAGGCTCACAGGCAGAGTGGTTAGGGGTGATCAGGCAGGCAGGCAGGTGAGCAGTTAGGAGCCAGTGGTCCTGAATTGTGAGAGGGATGTCCGACTGCTGGTGTGGGATCAGGCCTTAACCGGCAGTTTGACATCCCCCAAGGGGTCCCAGATTGGAGAGGGTGCAGGCCAGGCTGAGTGACTCCCCCACCCCTGCATGAATTTTATGCACCAGGCCTCTAGTATATATATATAAAAGCCTATGCAACCATTCGACCATTGGTAGCTATGATGCTACCAGGGTACAGGAGCTCAAGGGACCCCACCCATGCACGAATCGTGCACTGGGACTCTAGTTCTTTTATAAAGATGAACATCTATCAAGGCTGCCACCTCTGGCAAGGCATTAAGAATGCAAACCAAATAAGACATGATCCTTATTGTCAAGAAGTTATAGTATAATAGAGATGAATGAAGTTTTATTAAAAAATATAATGCAACTTAAGTACTTTGATGAAGGTATTTTCAAAATTTATCTAGATCAACAAGAGGACAGATTTACACAGATAAACCATTACCTGAGCTGAGTTTTTAACTTGATAAATAGGAGTCAACTAGATGAAGGAAAGGACAGTAGGAGCTAAAATATCATTTTGAGCAGAGTCATGGGAAAGCTTGGGGGCATAGAGAAGCAGGACGATTAGGAAAGTGGAACTAGTTGGGATAACTGGAATGAAGGGCTCATATTGGGGAAAGGTATAAAACATGGTATTGTGGCAGAGAAGTGGAAGGAGGCAGCCAGATCCAATACACCAGAGGTTCTCACCAGTGAAGATTTTGTCCCCGGGAAACATGTGGCAATGCCAATACATTTTAATGTTATTCACAATGGCCAGCGGGTACAATTGGCATCTAATGAATGAAGGCCAGAGATACTGCTACACTTCCTGCAATGCACAAGACAGGCCTCCCTCCCCAGGTCACAAGAAAGAATTATCTGGCTCAAAAAATGTCAGTGGTGTCAAAGTTGAGAAACCTTGATGGAGCTTTCTCTGGAAAGCTCTGATAAATCATTGCAGGGTTTTAGGCCCTACAATAACATGATTTTTCATTTATAAGCATCATTTTGTCAGCAGAGTTACAGCTGGATCAGAGAAGTGAGGCTTACTATCAGGGTAGGAGGATCTGTATTTAACCTACTGCATCAATAGAGTAGAAAAATGATGGTGACAGCGAAGGAGGAAAAAGAAGAAAACTAACAATGAAAGATGCCTATGTGTATCTAAGAAAGAAGAGGATGTAGAATGACTCTCAGATTTCTGGATTGCGTCATTAGAATAAAAGTAATGTTATTCAAACAGATAACAAAGGAAAGAACAGTGTTGGAGAGGAAAGATGATTATTATCCTTTTAGTCTTCACAAACTGAGATACCTGGAGAACATTTGGGGTTTACTGGCAAGTAATTGAATACATAAACTTGAGGAAAGTAAAAAGTAGGGAGCTGCAAAATGCAGTAAAAAAAATCACTAGAACAATTTCAGTGTAGTAGTTAGTGGTGATGGTTATAGTAGTGGACGGGAAGTTGGAAAACCTGTACAGCACTGAGGAGTACATAAGGGTAAACTAGGACTTCTTTAAAAGAGCACTTTGTATAGATAAGCAAAATGGAGCTCACTAAGCCTTCATACATTTTCTTAGCTCATAAGACAAGATTCAAACTCACATCTACTAGTACATTCCTCAAAAATATATTTCTTTCTACTATACAAAGGTACCCCTCTTCCATCAAGTTATTATATACCACTTTGGGTGCTTCTCTCTAAGAGAGAATATGAGATGCTTAATCAGAGTTCCATACATTGATTGGACCATGTTTACTAGTGGCCAGGGTCAATGAATACTTAAAATATGATCTGTCTTTTCCTCTTCTCCTCAATATAGGCAGATGGATAATTTCTTATGCTGTACCTTGGGAGCATGCTAATTATCCAATATATTTCTAATTATGGTCTAATTCTCTCTCTCTCTCTCTCTCTCTCTCTCTCTCTCTATATATATATATATATATATATATATATATATATATATATATGTGTGTGTGTGTGTGTGTGTGTGTGTGTGTGTGTGTGTATTGTATCTATATACACACACCTGTACAAATATATACACACACACATTCAGGCACATAGATAGGCAATTTAATGTAGTCGTTAAGAACAGTGGATTTGTGAATTTAGCTTTCTCAGCTGTGTAAATTTTGACAGAATACTTAACCTCTACCTCACATTTATCATCTGTAAGCTATAAAACACAGTCCTTACCTTAATGAGTGCTGTAACTATTAAATGAGACTGTATCTATAAGACACTTAGTCCTATGATTATCATCTAGTAAACTATACAAGTACTGTTAACTACCTTGTGCTCTCTTTTCTTCCACCAGTTCATCCCTCTCCTCCTGCAGTACTCCATCCATCAGGCTCACATAAATGCTAGGACTTACAAGGCAATATAATTCTTAATGGCCATTTTGTAACCTTCTCACCACAGGAGAACAAAGACAAGACTTGTCAGACAGGAAATGCAGGATACTAGGAATCAAACCATATAAGGAACTAGGACTGCCAAGAAGCACTGGATTGAACATCTGCATTGTTAACCTTACCCCACTGTCCAACCCCACCATCCAAGTGCCTAAAACCCACTGAAGACAAAAGCTTCCTGCCAGTGGCTGCATATAAGGATGATACTCCAGTTCTTGGGGCTACCATCATCGAACCAATACTCTTTGGCTCTGTGCTTTGTAGCCCTTCCCTTTGGATATCCCCATTCCTCCATCTCCTTCTCTTTAAATACATTCAATTTTTCTTTATTCGCCATCTTAAATTACTATTTAGCCTGCCCACACACCAACATTAACCTTTCAATAATTATATTTTTGTTTTCAGGTCTTTCTAACATGCAGCACACCCAATAATTTATTTCAGGATCAGTGGTAGGTTCCACTTATGACTAAGGATTTAGGTGCCTTAATCTTATTTTGAGAGAGCCCTACATCAGGGTATCCTTCATTGGTAAAAGTAATAAAGTTGTCTTTTTATCTCATTTGCTTACTGTTCTGTGAGTTACTCTACTCATGGACCTTCTGTACAGAGTGAATAGAAGGGTAAGATGTTGTTGTTATTCCTTTGACTATGGTTATTGTATCATGAACACTGGGCTCAGTCAAATCTAATGCAAGGAGAGATCTTAGCAGGAGCAACCTGATGTGAGAAGGTAGGAGGTGATCATGTGCTCTCCTGCACACAGTTATGGCGAGTTGATATTTGGGAGGCCTATTTTGTTTTTGTTTTTTAACTATCTTTCTTACCAATGAACTGGTGACCTTATTTGAATGACTACCTTTTTGAGTTCTAGCTTTCTTATCAGCAATAGAAAAGGGTCATGCTAATAATCTCTGAAATCTCCTTCAACTCTTAATAATTATACCATAAGAGTATAAACTTTACCATTGGTGGTTTTGGGATAGTTATAACATTTTTTTGGTTTATATTCAGTTTTAGACTTAAATCTATATTTAGAATAATCAAATATCTAGATATATGGTAATTCTGAGAGTTCTTGCTCATTTAGGGTACAAAATATTTTATTACAAAAGAAGAGATCCTGCTGAATCAGCTTATATAGTGACAAAATACACTGTATGGAAAAATACAGGAGGTTCCTTCTAAATCTGTGTATATTAGTATCTTCTATAAGCCAATGAATTTATTCCCTGATATAGTGTCACACCTGCAGTACATTGGATATTTTCCCCCAGGTTGACTATTGCAAATAAGAAATTGAAGGTAAATGTGAAGTCCTAAATTTTGGATAATGAGAAAGATGAGTAATCATGAACTTCTAAATGCATGGTTTTTGTAATATACTATTATCAACACATCCATGGAATAAAGATTAAGTAATGATTGTAGCAAAATTGCAAAAATAACATTATCCATAACCGGTATATCTTCAAAGTGACATTATAAAATAAAACATGTTGACAAAGTTAGGTGTACCAATTACATGTTTTAAGGTATAAATTGGATACAGAGTTTATACAACTTCCAGTTTGGCGCAGACATCAGTCACCTTAGAACAAAATAAAACAAAACGTAATAAAAGCCTGACAATCATAACCTCACATTACAACTCTGATTCACCAAAATGAGATTGCCAATGTATTTTATGTGTTTCATATAAAAATTTATATTTTCTTGAATACAATTTAAAACAATCAAGGTATTCAACATCAAATTTCAGAATAGGCACATTATGTGGTAAAATTCTCATACTGTGGAATTGATTTATTCGTACAGTATAAACCAGAGCATTAGCTTGTTCTTTTCCAAACTCCAGGGAGCACATTTTTAAAAGCTCTCAAAAATCTGTGCTCCACTTGTTTGTACAGCAATGTTATCATAAAAGTCAAGTTGATTTTTAAAGATATGAGAATATGAGCTCTTTACCAGGCAAATCCAAGTAGTTATATATGTTACTTAAACATAAAAATAGTATGAAATTCTACATTTTCGCTAATAACTTTTTAAAGTAAATGAGGCCCTTTATCTAAATTCAGCATTCTATCTAACTACAGTCATTTGTGGATGGCAGCAGACTTTGGTTTGGCTTTTGTTTAAGAGATGTGTTCAAGTTTGGTTTAACATCATCTTTTCATCCAGCCTTTCTTACCAGTCTCATGCCTGACCCTTACCCACCGCACAAAGGTCAAGTAGCTTCCCAGCAGCAGCATGGCGGTAACTGCTAATTGGGCTCACCACACTTCCACAGAGGAGGCTGCTAAACATGGTTGGACCTGGAGATTATTATGCTAAGCATATTAAGTCAGTCAGAGAAAGACAAATATCACATGATCTCACTTATATGTGGAATCTAGAGAACAAAATAAACTGATGAACAAAATAGGTCCAGAGATGGATACATGGAACAGACTTGTCAGATGGTAGAGGGAGGGGTTGGGAGAATGGGTAGAGATTAACCAAAGAACATATATGCATATATGCATAACCCATGGACACAGACAATAATGTGGTGAAAGCCTGGGATGGGGCAGGGGCTAGTTGGAGGGGGGCAAAGGGAGGGGAAATGGGGCCATCTACACTACTGTCAGCCATGAGAAAGAAACAAACCAAACAGCCCTAGCCTGTTTGGCTCAGTGGATAGAATGTTGGCCTCTAGACGGAAGGGTCCTGGGTTCAATTCTGATCAAGGGCACGTACCTCTGTTGCAAATTCAGTTGGGGAGCCTATGGGAGGCAATCAATCAATATGTCTCTCTCACATCACTCTCTCCCCACCCTTCCACTCTCTCTAAAGATCAGTGGAAACACATCCTCGGGTGATGATTAAAATGAAAAAAGAATATATATATATATATATATATATATATATATATATATATATATATATATATAAAGTTTAGGCATTTATCCTTGAAGAGACATGAACATACATACATACACAAACACTTTTAAGCCCAGATTCTTGTACAAATGCCAATCAGCTGGAGAGAGGTGATGGTTATTCAGCAGGGCACTAAGGTAGAAATATATCATTCTTTTTAAGTTTGTGGTTTAGGATATTTCTAACCCATTGGTAGAATTATTTACTTCATATAGACAAATGGAGATTATGATCCCACAATTTACCACATGTCTTCTATTTTCTTCCTGAGTTGAACGAAAATAGATACTGCTATTGGTAGCCAGTAGATACTACTGTCCTTCTCATAGTCTTCAAATGTTTACAAAACAAAGCTATAGATAAATTATTGAAACAGCATTGTCTAAGAATCAATAACAATAAAAATAGTATCTCATATTAGAATAATTTGCTACAATTTACAAATTACATTTGTTCTCTCATTTAGAATTTACAGGAACAATGTAGGTGGGCACTGCTGCCTTCATTTGAAATATTTCAAAATTGAACTTAAAAAGTTAAGTTAATTGTAAGGTCCTGAAGAAGGTTTAATTAGGGAAAGGACATTTGTTACTAGAATAAAATTGGGAAAGCCCCAATTAAATAACTTAATACATTTCTGGCTGTCCAGGGTTCCTTTTTAGCATCCCACCTAAGAGATTAATATACATGATTACTGAACTTACTAGAAATAGTGATATTCCTACACACCCATTTTTTACAGTAGGAAGAAATCAAGTCAATTGAGTAAGATTATTTGTTAAAGAGGCTGAATGAGGGATGAAAATCTTCATCTCCATGAAAGATTTCAAATCTTCTGTCATATCTTTTTTTTTTTTTTTAACTTCCATCACCTTATTGCTGACAAAGACATGGAATAAGATGCTTTGCTAGGCATTAAAAGAAAATCATTAATTGATTTTTATTCAAAACTATTTATTCTGTATCTATTTTTGCATGACAGTAAAATAGTCATACAGACTCAGAGAAAATCATTTTCTACTATCAACTAATTCATAATCTGATGGAGAAGACCGACATAAAACAAAACCATAATACATGAGGCTGTACCAAGATGAGGTAAAAGCCAGAAGAAGGGATGATACTTTTATCTGGGAAAATTAAATCTGTATATTTCGAACAGAAGTTCACCAGGAAAGAAAGAAGTAATTGTTTTAGACTTAGGCAACAACAAAGAAAAAAATAAGAGGCATGGAAAATCACAGTATTTTTAAGAAAAGGCAAAAAAATTCCACTACCCTAACATGGTCTGTGCAGATCATGATGGGTGAGGAGAGCTGAAATAGGGTGGGTAAGAGTCGGTGGTATTTTGGAATAAGACTACTAAAGACTTTTTCATGCAAAGGTATTTGGAATATATCATTCAATCAGTAGACAGTGCCTGAGAATTTTAAGCAAGGTTAGATATACGCATAGTCTGTTATAAGACAAAAACATAATTTCTATTTTTAGGACCTTAAAATACACTTAGTGAGACATTTTATAAATACATAAACATAAAGATATTAAACATTAGATTATGGATACTTTTAGATAGCTCACATAGAGCAGAGGTTTTGCACAACTTCAGAGGAAAAGGTAGCCACATGGCCAATAGAACAGTGTGGAATTTCTATTATATGTTCCAGGAAGAAAGGCACACAAAGAGAAGGAAAGAAGGAGAAAGGCATACATATCAAATAAAACATAAACATGAAGTTTTTGATTCAACTGGTATTGATTAGCTTTATTAAAATAATGCAAAGCATATAACACAAAGCATATTTTTACACATTTATGTGGCTTTCTTTGTCTGGGACTGTGGTTCAGGCTCAATAACATCCTCGGATACTTTAAATTCATCATGTAAATGATGGAAGACTCAAAAGCTCTTACAGTTAGAGAGTGCCATTATCAGATTTCCCAGAGCTGCCAAAGACATGTCAGAATGATCCCAAAGTCATTTCCTTGGCTACTTGCTTCTTTCTGCTTCTTAAATGGTGACATTCCCCAGAACTCTATGCTTACTACTTCTCCTGGGCTAAAACTTATCCTACTCTTCTTTTGTATTTTTTAATATTTTCCCAAGATGTCCTATGGGCACCTCAAGCTCCACACATTCAAAACTGAGCTTGTTTTCCCCAAAACACCTGTTCTTTTCAAATGTTGAGTTATTACTTTCTGCTCAATCTCCTAAGTTAGAAACATGGAAATCATTCTAAATCTCTTCTTTTTCTTTATCTTCTTACTTTATAAATCCTATTACCACATCTTGTCAATTTTTGCCTAAGGGATATTCTGACAGTATCCAACTTTCAGGGGTTGCTATGTCAAAGAGTCACTGAAAATAATAACTTGTGGTATATTTTTTCTTTTTTTGTGCATGGAAATTCTTTATTCCTAGAATATTTTTCTTAGATATAAGCTCTAGAGGATGAGTGCATAAGTGTTCTAAAAATAGTTACCACCTACTTCAAAAGATGCTCATGGGAGAAAAAAAATGGAAATGTTTTATAATTAAAAGCCTTTGGCTTGCTGGAAAGGGAACACATGAGATCTAAAAGAAAAGTGGAAACTTAGGTATCAATCCAGCTGTTAAGACAAAAACCTTTTGTGGAATGGATACCACATAAATGAGGCAAAGTTATACATTTTTTATTTTTAAATTAAATCACACAGGCAATAAAACTTTTAAATAAAAAAAATTATCATTTGTTGTAAACATTAAGAATTAAAGTGTTGAAAGGCTGAAATATGTAGTATATATATATATATATATATATATATATATATATATATATATATTAGGTATACATGTTAGGACCAAATATTAACTGTGCCTCTGAATACTAGTTTCCTCAGTGAAGTAGATGAGGTCCAGGAATTGAGTGCTGACATTCACTGCTAATAAGTGGCAAAGTCAGAATCTGAATAGGTCAGTCTGATTTCCAAACCCATGAAAGTCCCTATTATGCCATACTACTTACATAAAGTTTTTAATACCTTTACCTATTATTTCCTGTTGCTTTGTTTGTTTTGTTTGTTTGTTTTTTCCCTTTCCTGGTGCTATACTAAAAATGGGCCTAGAATGGAGGAGCTAGGATGAGAATATTATAAATAGAATGGACTTGGTAAAAACATTATGCTACATGAGTAAAAAAAAAAAAATGAGATAGGTATCTGCCATGAGTATTTTAGGCAATCAGAAACAGAGGACCAGGAAGTTTATTTAGCAGGAATCTTAAACCTATACTAGGAAACTTGAAACATTAAGAGTCAAGAGACCAAGAAAACTTAGATGAAATGGAATCTCTTTGGGTTTGCAATTCATATGTTATAAATGCATAATTTTAGGCCACAGCTAGATCAATAGAATCAGAATATGCATTTTAACAAGGTCCCCAGATGTTTTGCAGGCATTAAAATTTGAGAGTCAGTAGACTATGGCTCCAGGCAACAAATTTCAAATAGATATAAAAGTCTAAGTAATAAGCAGTAGGTCTCTGCAGAAATAATAAACAGAGAGCAATAGGAATGGGCAGTGATTCAAGGTAGCATTTCTTGTATATGCTCTAACTACTGATAGAGCCAGTCTTAGATTGAAACTGACACACTTTCAACTCAAAAATCAAACAAATTACATGATTTACTCTCAAATAAGTTTCCTCCCGAGGACAGTCACAGTTTATTAGCAGGAAGTAACTACAATATAAAGCTTCCCAAACCTCCAGGCACCCTCCTCTTTGATCATTCTATCCCATTTACAGTTTTGTGAGTAACTAACTTATGTGACTTCTATGTAGATTTGGGTGAAGAAAATCCCTTTCAACTTTTTTTTAAAATATATTTTTATTGATTTCAGAGAGGAAAGGAGAGGGAGAGATAGAAACATCCATGATGAAAATAATTGATGGGCTGCCTCCTACACACCCCCTACTGGGGATCAAGCCCACAACCTGGCATGTGCCCTTGACTGGAATTGAACCCGGGACCCTTCAGTCCACAGGCCAACGCACTATCCACTAAGCCAAACCAGCAGGGCAATCCTTTCAACTTTTGAATAGTTTTGTATAATGTTTGTTAAAGTGGAAAGATTAATAAACTTTGTTTTTTTGTGATTACCAACTTTATTACAAACCCAACACGAGAAGCACAAGGCAGCCCTGTTTGCTGACTATGTTATCCTTTCTCTAATTGTTCAACACATTCCAAATCTTAGCATCCAAATACCTTGGGGTTTTTTTTGTTTGTTTTGTTTTCTACTTACATGAAGGTGAAAAAACACACATTTTTAGAAAATGAGGCACTTGAAAACTGCCAGAATAATGCTATTGTCAGTACACTAAAAGCTGCTTTTACACTTCTATAAAATTCTTATAAAAGCAAAAAATGCCTTTAATAAATGCAATGATCCTAACATTAAAAGGCATAATCTATATACATAAAAGCCTAAGCGACTGTTTGACGGTTAGCTATGACATGCACTGACCACCAGGGGGGCAGACGCTCAACACACAGGCATGGAAACATGGAACAGACTGATGAATGTCAGAGGAAAGCGGGGACTGGGGAGGGTGGGAAGAGATTAACCAAAGATGTTACATGTATACTAGAGGCCTGGTGCACAGATCGGGGTCCCTTGGCCTGGCCTGCAGGGATTGGGCTAAAACCAGCAGTCTGACATCCCCCAAGGGTGTTCTAAAAGATTTTATGTATTTCACTAATTCAACAGATTGCTGTACTAAGGGACTCCAACTATTTCATTAGCATAATTTTATTGCTGAGCCACTAAAGAAAAGAAAATGTAATTTTAGGATTATCTTAGCTCTCTAGTAATTGTCAAGGAAAGGAATCCCAAACAGTGCCACTTAGAGGGCTGATCTTTCAGTAATACTCATTTCAGGCTTGGATAGGTTCACCTTTGATCCAGATGCCATTTTGAAAAAGGGAGGGTGGAGTGAAATTCGAATGAAGTGTTTACCTGTATATATGAAAGTAAGTAAGCTTCATAATTGAGTGTTGATGCCCAGTTAAAACCAAATCCAGGGGATCAAAATGATCCAGTGATTAGAATAATCTAGATTTTAAATTCTAAGTTGTCAACCTATGACCAATATGTGAACGATGTAGTATATATATGTGAGTTACATATATTTACACATACCCTCACCGTGAGTTTGGTACTATTGGGACCTGTTTTGCACAGTAGAGAAAACTGAAGTACAGACAGAATTGGTAGCTACAGTAATGTTTAGCACATACCTAAAGATAAATGAACAATTTTAAACAAAGCCTGGTTTGGACTATTCTGGGCATCAGAACAATGAATTTAATAATCAGTAGGAAATTCTCATTCTAGTTACCCTTTTTAATCCCTACAGGATTGAAAAACAACAACAACAACAACAAAAAACCTGAACTGTATAAAAACACCATTTAGAGTCCTGGCCAGTGTTTCTCAGTGGTTAGAGCACTGGCCCTCAGACCCAAGGGTTGCAGGTTTGATTCCTGGTCAAGGGCATGTACCTGGGTCACAGGTGCAATCCCTGTGCATGCCAGCGGCAAATCAATGTGTGTCTTACAGTGATGTTTCTCTCTCTCTCTTTCCCTTCCTCCTTTTCCACTCTCTCCAAAAATCAATGGAAAAAATATCCTCAGGTGAGGACTAACAAAAAAGGAAACACCATTTACAACACCTTAGCCCACATTCCATAATGACAATTTCACAGGTGTGTGCACGCGCGCACACACACACACACACATTTAGTTCTCAGCTCAGTTTCCAATTTGTCCTCCTAAAAATAGTAGCGATTGACCTGCATGTGGGTTTGACTCTGACACTGGTATCTCTTTCCCTCTTTCTACACCCTCTCTCCACACTACTCAACTTACTACTTTCTCTCTCAGATACCACCTGTTTTATTCTCCATTTAATACACTTACCTTCATGTTTCAGTGGAATGGCAGAGATTGGCTAGATGTTATGGATACTGCTTTCTTTTCCTGGATACATAGAAAAACTACATTTTCTAGCTTTCCTTGTACTTAGAGACCACAGGACTCAGCCCTAATGAATGTGGATGGAAATAATGTAGATGAAGTCAGGCCTTGCCAGAAAGCCATCTACAGATTATCTACAGTTATGTTTTGAAGGTTTTGAATCATAAGATGGGATGAACCAGGGCCATGAGGCACCATTTAAAGAGGAACTGCCTCTAATATATAGATATTAACTTTGATTGTGTAAAAAAAATTCTGCATACAAAAAACAAACACACACAATCTCAGAGGTTAGTTAGGTTCCAGGGTAGTAAATCTGAAAACATGAAGCAGAATATCAAAAACCTTTGCAGGGATGAAATAAGTTGGTAGGCTATTACTAGCAGTGCAAAAGGAGTGACATCTCAAATTACAATTTTGTAAGGGCCCAATTCTAATTAAAATGAAAAGACTTTGATTTTCCCTTTATTGCCTATATTGTGAAATTTCATTGATCCCCAAACCATTCAACACTTCCTGGTCTTTGCTCATGCAGACATAGTTTCATTCTGTCTCTGGGCTGGCATTCTCAAGTTCTAAGTGAATTAAACATATTCCCTTTAGTAAATATGTTACAGCTAAAAACAAAAACAGAAAACAACAATGGTAAGCCTGTGAGTTCTAGAATTATTTATTTATCTTGGTTGCTAAGAGGAGCATTTTAAGACCAGGGTTAAGAAGAGGGGAATGTTGGCTAGCTCCCTTCTCTCACTGCTATCTTGTCATCATTTATTCACACACTCATTCATCTGTCCCCCATTCTCTTGTCTCTTCAGGGAATACTGAGTTACATGTGTTGTCCCTTTACTCAGTGATGCTTTGTCTATATTTTTATTGATTTCAAAGAGGAAGGAAGAGGGAGAGAGACTGACAGAAACATCAATGATGAGAGGCAATCATCATTGATCAGCTGCCTCCCGCATGCCCCCTACTGGGAATGGAGCCTGCAACTGTGCATGAGCCACTGAACAGAATCAAACCCAGGACCCTTCAGTCTGCAGCCGACCCTCTATCCACTGAGCCAAACTAGCTAGGGCTATATTTTTTAATCCTTTTTTCCTATGTGTTTTATTTTGGATTTCTACTACTGTGTCCTCAAGTGTACTAATCTTTTATTCTGGAATGTCTAATCTTTCATAATTCCCATGCAGTGTATTTTTAACTCAGCATTGTAATTTTCTGCACTAGAAGTTCCATTAAGGTCTTTTTATAACTTTTTTATATGTACTTACATAGAATCTTTCCTCCAGCTTCTTGAACGTATGGAATACAGTTATAATAACTAGTCTAATGGCCTTATCTACTAATTATTTCATCATTGTCATTATCTGGATTAGTTTTAACTGATTTTTAACCTCAGTATAAGTCTTTTCCTGCTTTTTTGAATAGCTTTCAACATTTAATTGGATGTCAGGCATTGTGATTTTACACTGTTATAAACTTGGATATTGTATATGCTTATAAACATTCTTGAGTTTTGTTTTGTAGAGCAGTTATTGGGAAATAGTTGGAGCTTTCCTAACCCTTATTATAAGTTTTGTGTGGGTTTATTTTTTTTGGGGGGGGGAGGAGGGGCAGAATAGCATCTAGTCTAGGACAAAGTTTTCTGGACTACCAAGGCAAAATACTTCTGAAAAGACTATGACAACCCATGAATTATAAAGTTTCCACACTGGCTGGTAGAAGCAGGCTCTATCCCCAGTCTTTTATGAACTCTGTAGTTTTTCCCTCTAATTTTTATAGGGAGTTCTTTACCTGGTCTTGTGTAGTTTCCTCATAGCATGTGCTCATTAGTGTTCTCATCTGGACAATAGAAGGATCCACTCTGTGGATCTCTAAATTTCTCTGTGGAGCTCCCTTCTCCCTGACACTCTTTCCTGTGAACTCTAGCTGCTTCCTCCCTACCCTCCTCTCTCCCCCCCAGAATTCCCACCTCTCTATTCATCTCAGGGAGACAGCTTGACCTGCTTTGGAGGGAAGCTCCCTATATGACAGCTGGACAATCAAAGGGCTCACCTCGTTTGCTTCATGGCTATCAAGGGAGCATCCTTCTTTGTTACTTGATGTCTAACATCTTGAAAGTTATTATTTCATATATTTTGTTGATTCTGTTGTTATTTTAGGGAACAGAGTAGATGGCATCCTTGTCACACTTGTCTGGAAGTGGAATTTTTTTTATTAAAATTAAAATGAGATGTTGTCACTGATTTGCTTAAAAATCTTCACTTCCCATTTCACTCAAAAAAGTCCTAATGCAGGTCTACAAGGTCCTATATTAACTGGGCCCTGTTATCACTCTGAAGTCATTTAATACCATGCTCCCATTCACCAGCTACAATGAGCCCTTTGCCTTCTGTTAAATGAGTTAGGCAAGTTCTTTTCTTTGCCCTTGATGTTTTCTCTGTTAGGAGTGCTCTTTCCCCAGATAATCAAACGGCTGGTTCTTCAAATATTACATTCTCATCAAGGAATGCTGTGGTCATCCTATCAAAATTTATAACCTAAATCTTTATACTTCTTATTACCCTTCACCTGTTATTTTTTTCTTAACACTTATATCTCTCTATATTACATATTTAACTTTTCTAAATGTATTATATCAGATCAAATTCTGGCTTGCCTTTTACTCATGCTACATTCTAAGTAGTTATAAAATTTTTCCATTTTTATTTGTATTCTGATAATGTAGCAAGAATTTAAATGGTAACTGTAGTGACTAAAAAAGTTAATAGATATCAAACTTTAACACAATGCAATCTCAATTCTTTTAAAAAATAGAACAGGCATTTCATCTGATAGGTTAAATAGTTTTGATTATTTTATCCATTGGGACTTGTAGATAGGTGCAAAATTAACTATATGGTAACTTCTTAGCATACCCAATAAAATAAGAACAGGGAATTACATGAAAAATAATTTAAAACTTAATACAGAGCTATTGAGCTTACAAAAACCTATTCTTTTGTTCATATAAAGGCATACTTTCAGATGTCCATGTAAATCACATTTAATTTAATGTGTTTTTAAGTTTTAATAAAACCAACTCCGTTTAGGAAACTACTTTGACATTCAATTTATTTTTCAGATAGAGCAGAAAAAGTAGCAGTGCCCAAGAGTACTATATAATGGCTTATTTCTGATGAAGAGGAAGGATTCAGCTACTAATATTTTCTTCTAATTTATTTGCACTTTTGGTAGTGATTACATTTTAACAATATTTTGGCAGTGTGACAAACTACGAAAATAGTATTAAAAGCTCATGCTTTGAAATGAAAGATTTCAAATTTTTACCCTGAAACCTTAAGCTGCCAAAAGTTGGGTGAAAAGAAGTACTTTAAGTAACGTGTCTGAACATTTATTAAGATAATGACATAGCACTTCAGAAAACAGAATGGATCTATGAAATGAGATCAGGTACTGAATACCAATCTAGCTAAATTTAGTTTACCATACCCACAGCAGACTGGGTTACAGAAACCCAGAGTGGTCAAATCCATCTGAGAACTCTTCATACTCAATAGTGGTTTTAAAGACAGAGTTTCAGTCTAAAATGTCCAACTAACTGCCATGTGTACGCATCTGCTTTTCCCATTGTTTAGGTAAAAGTGACAAATATGTGTCAAAACAGGGGGAAATGCAATAAATTTCAAAAGGGGAGTGGTGGAAAAAGAAAATTAAAAGACTGTGCAAATAAATTTTAAAATGTGTCTTGGAAACAGATATTAAATACTCTTATTTTGTCCATGAAATTATTTAGGCTACATATGCCTCTCAATACAACTTTGACCACATACCATAAACTACTCTTTTTGTTTTTATTATTTTTTGAATTTTCCATAATCATAGATCTATTTTCTGTAAAATACATATTTTTGAAGGTTTTGAAATTGAATTGGACTTTAAAAACATTCTATTTCTTAATTTAATTAATAATTAAATTAGAAACCGTGGCTTATACAAGTCTGTATTTTGAAATGTAAATATGCTTCCTTTGTGAGTAATTATTTGACCTTCTTTGAAGTTGTTTTATGGCCCTGGCCAGGTAGCTCAGGTAGTTGGAGTGTCATCCAGGACTCCAAAAGATTGAGGGTTTGATTCCCGGTCAGGGCACACACCTACACACCAAGGTTGTGGGTTCCATTTCAGGTTGGGATGCATATGGGAGGCAACCAATTGATGTTTCTCTCTCCCTTCCTCTATCTCCAAAGTCAATAAAAACATATCGTCTGGTGAGGATTAAAAAAAAAAACAAAAAAACAACACACTGTTTTATGGATACAGAAAAACATAGTGTGCTATATATATTTTTAGACTGCAGTGTTTGATATATGCCTGTTTATGAAAATATTTTAATTATAATTTCATTATTTTGGTCTCTTTTCCCTATAAAAGAATGAAAGAGATTTTGAAATTTCACAGGAAATTGTGTTTTTACTTGAAAAGTCCTTAAAGATGTATTTGCTGAGTGCTATGTGTCAGTCACTATCCTAATTTTAAAGAGAAGTAGTGAGTACAACTATTTCTCTAAGACTTATAACCTAGTGCAAAAGTAGACAAAGAAATGAACTTGACAACTACTTCCTAATTAGATATAGCCAATGGGGAGGTAGGAAAAGGCAAAGGATGATTAGAGGTCAAGAGGAAGAGAGAAGCCAGGGTATTTCTCCTCCTCCCTTTTATCAGGTGGCCACTCAAGCAGTGGCTGCCTATTCTCTGGTTCCAGCCTGATCTGAAATGCCATCAAGGTTCTAACTTTTGCCCGAAGGCCTCAGCTCCTAGATTAACATCGCTTTCTAATAACTTGGAAATTAATTCTTTATATAAATAAACACTCAAGATTCTAACTCTGAATATTTGGAATCTGAGATAAATGTATTATCAGCTCTTTAACTTTATCTTCACTTCAAGTGACATAAGTTTGCTTTCTAAAAATGAGTTGATCACCCATTTGTAAGTATAAAATAATAATTATAAAAGGAAAAATCACTGATCCACTCTCAGGATAACTGTAGTTTCAAAAAAAGTTTCTGGAAGAGGATTGTTTTTCTTCAACAGACAAACATTTTGTTATTAGCAAAGAATGACTTGGGACTTACATTGAGTTTTATATTTGGGCCCAGAATTATTCTATGTGTGCTATTAAAGAAAGCTCTTCATTTGCTTCTTTAGTTGGAAAAATATTTTCTACTCAATAGTTTAATTTGTAGTACTAAATGTTTACATGTTTACATGTTTGTGGGCTCTTCATGTGCTAATTATATTTAAACTAGAGCCTGGTGCACTAAATTCTTGCACTGGGGGGGGGGAGGTCCCTCAGCCCAGCCTGCACCCTCTCCAATCTGGGACCCCTTGGGGGATGTTCCTCAGGGATCGGGTCTAAAAGGGCAGTCAGACATCCCTCTCACAATCCAGGACTGCTGGCTCCCAACCGCTCGCTTGCCTGCCAGCCTGAGCACTCCCTAACCACTCCCCTGACAGCCTGATCAACACCTAACTACTCCCCTGCCAGCCCAATTGCCCCCAAATGCCCTCCCCTGACAGCCTGGTCACCCCCAACTGCTCTCCCTCCTCTGCAGGCCCAGTTGCCCCCAACTGTCCTCCCCTGCAGACCTGGTCAACCGCAACTGCCCTCCCCTGCTGCCCTGATTGCCCACAACTGCCTTTCCTTGCCAGCCATCTTGTGGTTGCCATCTTTTGATCACATAGGGATGGCTATCTTGTGTGAGGGTGTGACGGTCAATTTACATATTACCTCTTTATTATATAGGATGACATAAATATTCTATATATCCCTATTTCGTTAGCTTCCATTACTTAGTGAATTAATTCATTTTCTGATTGTACTACATAACATTCTTTTCAGCTGTAAGGTAGAGAATACATAATTAAAACTGGTAAACAATATGGTATTTGTCATTTCTCAATAATATGACTCTGAGTGCAGTGTAGTTTCAGGATTTTATTCATGGCTTAGCTCTGAACTTCCTTAATATAATGGCTTGTTCCTTAGGTGGTGGTTATTGTTAGATGGTGCTTATAGTTTCAGGAGTCACATTTTAAACAAACTAACAAACAAACAAATAGCCAAATATAAGTCTCTGTTTACTAAAAAAAAAAAAAAAAACTTTACCAAAAGGTAAACACTTTTTTCATCAAGTCTAATTCTTCTGGATTGGATCAAATGATCATTTCTTATCATGTTAGGATTGAAAAGGAAGCTAGTGAAGCAAGTATTTGGTGTTTTTACTGTTGTATTGGAGATGGGTCATGATAATAAGAAAGATGCTTGGTTAGAGTGTAGAACAAGGACACAGCTGTTTGGTTAACAATTGAGTATCTGCCCCTGTTCATCCCTTTGGCCCTACACGGATTTTTTTCCTGTACGTGAATAACAAACAGTTTATATTTACATAAGACATCCTCATCTTCTCAGAGTGAGATAAACCAGATGTCTCACTATTCACTACATTCAGCTTTAAAATCAGTCAAAAATTTTATCTGAAAGCCCACTAAAACCATTTTGGATAATTTTAGCAGAAGAAATGACTCATTAAAAATATGCATTATATCTTCAAGTATCTCTAAGAGTAACATAGACTTGGAGATCAAGCCCAGAACAGTCCTCAGATCATACCACAGACTGGTCCCGGGAAGACGTATCACAGTTGCCACTGGGATAGACACACAGCTTCAGTCACCAACACCAGATACTGCTTTTTGACTTTCCGACTGCTACCACTGTTATCTTTGGAAGCCAAATGCATCTTCCTCTAATCACAGCATCCTCACCAGAACAGAGTCCATGCTTTTCATTCTTCTTCACAAAATTAAACTCTGATTCAGCGTGTGAGGTGGTTGTACATAAATGGCAATGCCAGGAAATGAGCTTATGCTAATCAGTATATCACAGTCCTCAGGCAGGGGTGAAAACAAAAACATCAGAGTGGTGTTCAAACAAGGACAACTCCCTGGCAGGAAGTTCTCAGCATTTATAGTGTCTATATATTGTATAGCAAGCATGTTTAAATATCCCTCTTATTCGGTATCTAGAAATAAAAGGCTAGGGTGATTTAATGAAAGAAGAAACTTCAGACAGATCCAAATACACAAGCATGCAAACATATAGTGTATTCTTTAAGTGTGTTTGCTTGTCAAATGAAACAATGTTAAAGTATTTACCTGAAATACCTAGTCTGCTATACTTTGCCTTTTTTAGAAGTTATATTATTATAATGAGTACCTTAAAAAATGAATGCCTGAGTGAATAAAGCACGCACTTTAATTGATATTATGATGACTATTTGGAAAGTTGTTACATTAAATAATGCGTGCTAAATAGTGGGCTTTCATAACTTAATCTCTGTTTTTAAATTTTTATATGACAGATTTTTTAAAATATATTTCACTGACTTTTTACAGAGAAGAAGGGAGAGGAATAGAGAGTTAGAAACATCAATGAGAGAGAAACATAGATCAGCTGCCTCCTGCACACCTCCTACTGGGAATGTGCCCACAACCAAGGTACATGCCCTTGACCGGAATCGAACCTGGGACCCTTCAGTCCGCAGATCAACACTCTATCCACTGAGCCAAACTGGTTAGGGAGACAGATAATTTTTATTATAGAAAAATGAACACAGTAGGAATTTACCATTTTCATCATTCTTAGGCATACGGTTTGGTAGAATTAAGTACATTCACATTGTTGTGCAACCATTACCACTACTAAACTTGATAATTTTTTTTATTTTCTTCAACTAAAACTCTATACCCATTTCCTTGCTCCTCTCAGCCACCATCATTCTAGTTTTTGGCCCTATGAATTTGACTACTCTACGTACCTCATTTAAATGGAATCATACAAAGCTGTGTTTTGTTTTGTTTTGTTTTGTTCCATGTCTGGCTTGTTTCACTCAGCACAATGTTTTCAAAGTTCATCTATATTGTATCAAGTGTCAAGATTTCATTTAAGCTGTATAATATTATATTGTATGTATATACATTTTGTTTATCCATTCATCTGACAGTGGATATTTGGGTGTTTCCATTTTTTTGCTGTTGTGAATAATGTTGCTATGAATGTTGATCTACAATACAAATATCTGTTTGAGTCTCTGCTTTCAATTCTTTGAGGTATATACCCAGAGGCGGAAATTATAGATTATATGGAATTTTGAGATGAAATTTCTGAGAAACCACTATAATGTTTTGTATAGCATTTGCACCATTTTACATTCTACTCAGCAAGCATAAGAGTTCTAACTGATCCACAACCTCAACAACACTTTTTTAAAGCAGTCAGATTGTACTACGTAACAATGAATTAGATATAGCCAGTGGGGAGGTAGGAAAAATAAGAACAGAGAATAAAACAAAATAGCAAAATATATGAAAGTTTTATTGCTAGTATTTATTAGAAATGTGATTCCCAAACAAATGACAGCTACAATATTTTTATAATGAGCAAAAAATTTTAAAGAGCTGACTCATTATAAAAAAATTTTTATAATGCTAAATTCTGGAGATTTGTTCTACATAAGGAAGCACATATTGATACCATCCACACATATGCAAAACATATTTTTGTTCATGTTTTGAAACAATGTTTAAATACATGTTTTCTTAAGCCTTTTTAAGAAATAACTACTTCAACCTTTCTGTCAAAATAGGTTTTTTCTTTCTACATAATTCTGTTCACATAAATTATCACTCTCAGGAGTGATTTTCTTAGAGAAAAAATTGTTGTTAAATGAATTGCTTTAAAATGTTTTAAGAATTCTAAAAATTATAAATACTTAAAAGTAAAACATACCTTAATGTGTCACAGTATTGAAAATCAATCTTTTTCTTTAGTGTTATTTATTATTGCTTTTAACTATTTCAGGGCTTGAGGTACTTGCTAGTTGTAGGTAGGTTTTTTTTTTTCCTTCTTTCAAACCTCCAAGATACCTTTTAATACCTACATAATAATGTGGAGCTATCTGAAGAAGAATTCCTAAGTCTTTTAGAACTATATCTGAGCAAATTCTTTACACACCTTTGTAGGGGATAGTTACTTTTAAAAAAATCTATCATTCATTACAGTCCACTGCATCATTCCACTGTAACTTTTACTTCAGTAAGAGCAAATCCAGAACCCCAAAACCTTATCCTTTCACTTATTCTCCCACATTTATATCTCATACAAGTATCTGATACAGGGAGGGGAAGTTTATAGATACGTTTAACCATCCTACTAAACAGAGATGTATTAAGGGATGCAGATTTATTAGGTTCAATAAGCCAAATCAATCCCTACAACTTGTGCAGAGTAGCTGGAGTACCTGTTTAGAATATAAGAACATAGAAAGGTGACCTTTTCAAGTTAATATATACCTTCTTTGCTTTTTTTATGAGCTCTCTGTTGAGCTTTTTAGTTACATTTTGATTAACCCCGTCTTTACTAGAACTGTTTGTATGTCCTACTTGATCAATATTTAAACTTGTTTTGACCCTATTCATAAGATAAAATATATGTATTTAATTTGCATTTTGGTTGGTAATGATGAGGTGCATTACATTTGGGGAAGAACAGTCTTAACAGGTGCATGGGGCAAGAGGAGGGCATCTGCAAGTGGCCAACAGATGGACATGGCAGTGGGAGAGGACCACCAGGTCCTCAGCACATGTACACAGGGAAAGGCAGGCAGTTCCACTGAGCACTGAGTGAGAAGACCAGCAGTAAAACTTTGCCATTTTGGCATACAGTAGGATGCTCATTGCATTAGCTGGAATTTGTACTCTGACATTTTTGGCCAAATCAGGAAGAGCTATTTCTAAAATCTCCATATGACATTTGGTTCAAAATTTAGCAACATTTTCACAGACCATTTTGCTAATTTTTCCATAATAAGTTCTGCTACTCTTCTTTTGGGTTTGCAAAAGTCTTGGGCACTTCATACTAACATATTAATTTTGAAACTGGGGTCAAGATCCATCCAATTTACCAATAGACAGAAAACCAAAGTGAACCTTTTAATGCATTCACCAACATTTACAGGAAAAAAAAAAATAAAGCCTTAAGGTAATAATGTGTTTCATTTTGGCATGTATCTAATTGAAGAGCTGACTCATTATAAAAACATCAGTACTTCATTAGATATACCACCAGTAGTTAAATCATCCTATAAATACAAGTCTGATAATTTCAGCCCTTAGCTTAAATATCTTTTTGTTTTATTTGTCCAAATCAAAAAAGTTCAAATTGTGATCCAAAGTATAAGGTTCTCCACAATCGTAGGTTAAAGCTTCTTAGAGTCATCTATCCTGTCACTACTTTGTACAAGCTCTATACTTATTGTTTTCCCCAAATATGATATATATGTTGTCTCTTTAGCCAACCAGGACTCAGCACCCATTTCCATCCAATCTTAATTAGTCTTCAAAACCCAGTTTACAGATTTTCAATAAACATGGTTTCATTCTCCAAATTCTCATAGCAGTATCTTTAATTTCTTAATGAAACATACTCTGTTATTGCATTTTTAAAAAATGTACCTTATTTGTTATTAAATTGAATTCCTACAAGAATTTGTAATACAGGCCTTGTACAGTGTGTTGAGTATAGTAGGTTTTTAAATGGATATTTGAAAAATAAATTTCAAAGTATATCCTGAGTATATATACAAAGTAACTGAGATGGTCTTGAAAAGGAAATACCATTTAATAAATTATAGTAATAAATTGATAAAATTAACCTAACAGCATACTAGTAGAAATATTTTAGCTACTTCATAGACTTTAACATATATTTTTTTGCAGGTAGGACTTATAAAATATTGGAAAGTACTTAAAATTTGTTTTCTTAAATGTTAAAAATATTCCCCCAATGTAATTTATTAAAAAGTATAATCTATAAATATATGGTTTCTAAACAAAGGTAAATTTGATGTAAATTGTTTTCAAATTATGATTATCTCCAAGTAATTGAAATCAAACTACTAGGGCTTGGGGGCTCAATTTGATTTGCCTCTCCATTCCACACTTCTACCTCATCAAGCATTCACTTGTTATTCTGACACAAGCTCAAAATAAAACTTGGTATTTTTAGGAGTGTGGTATCATTTTTTTAAACTTTATTTTTGTCATTGACACTATAACAGATGTCCCCGTTCCTTCCTCTTTGTACAATTCCTCTGAGCCCCTGCCCCACCTTGGGTTGTGCATATATGTTCTTTGGCAAATCCCTTCCCCTTCTTTCATTCAATCCCTCCCTCACCTCTCCCTTCTGACAGCTGCCAGTGCGTTCCATGCATTTCTGCCTCTGTTTCTATTGGTTCTTGATCTTTTTTTTTCTTCCCTAAAAGTAAGTCATGGTAGAGGTTCCTTCAGGAAACCATGACAAATTTGATCCTTCTTAAGGAAATATCTCCTCACTTAAGAAATATCCTCAAGATGAACAAAAACCTCATGGTGTTTTCTAATTCCTTACTTTTTCAGTTTAGGATAAAGTGAATCTTTACTATGATTGAAGGGGAGGATACAGTTCACTGGGTGAAAATAGGTCATTACTCTCAATCTCTGTAAAAATTTAAACTCAATCTGTGGTATCCCATTACAACACACATTCAGTCGATTCACCTTTTGACACAATGGAAAATACTGCATCATGAAGATGGCAGGAGAGCACAAGAACTGCTGAGTTGTAAAGTGACAGAGAGTTGGTTGGCATCTCATCTATATATATAAAACCCTAATATGCAAATATGCTGAACGGCAGAACAATCGAGCAACCAAACAACTGAACAACCAGTTGCTATGATGTGCACTGACCACGAGGGGGCACACGTGGAACATGGTGGGCATCGACAGCAGGTGGCAGAGCATGGAACATGCCGGGTGTTAGCCATGGCGGGATGGTGGAGCAGGTGAGCGGGGGCACCAGACCAAGGCAGGGCGCCAGTTGCTGTCATCGAGGCAAGCCTCTGATGGTTACTGAAAATTCTCTGTTCCTGCATGCCATGGTCTCACAAAGCGCTCGCACATGATGCTGGCGCCTACCTCCCTCACACCCGCTAGCAGCACCAAAGCTGCTGCTTGCACCCATTGCCGATACCTGGCGCTGGTCCCAATTGCTCAGTGCCATTAGGGGGTGCACGCAGCAGCTGCCAGCCCCAATTGCCCCTTGAGGGCTTCTCCACCTCCCCTGCTCCTGAGGGGTGATTGGGGCAGCAGCTGCCACTCGCATCCACTGACGGTGTTGGCCCCAATCAATCACTCTGCACTGTCAGTGGTGTGAGTGGAGCCAGTGTAGTCAGCATGTGGGAAAGGTGGTGGCAGGAGTGGGGCTGCTGGCAGACAGGGGACCAAGGGCTACAGCAGGAGGGGCTGGGTGGGGGTGTGGAAGATGGGTCGAGACCTGTCCTTGTGCCCACCACAGCCTCGTAGCCCAGTTCCTTTCAAGGTGCACAAATTCGTGCACTGGTCCCCTAGTTGATGTATAATTATGGACTTACCTGAAACTCCATAAAATACCCAACCACTGAAAGCAGTGGATAATAGAACTACAATTGCTGCTGTCATTGATAAAACATTGATAATATTTTATCTCTTGGTCATTGATAAAACATAATGGAATACTAAAATTAGAGAAAAATCTTTACTTCATTAGTCCAACTTATTTCTTTAAAGATAGCATTAAATAAGTTTCAAAAATCACAGTTTGCTAATAGCAAAAATGAAAATGAAAAAATAATTTATATATGCAATAAAAATTTGGATTTAAACTCGATATAGAAGCTTCTCATAATAAAATGTTATACTGAAATGGTTAAATTTCCCAGTTTTGATGACTAACAAAAAATATTCTAATTTTTAAAGTATTGTGGTATTGTTTAGACATTTGAAATGAAGTTTCCTAATTATCAACATAATTCATAAACATCATTTAATGTAAGTATGAAATGGTTGAAACTCAAGATCATATTTAGCAAAGAAAAATATCCTCAAATCAAAACACATCATACAATAAGATAATTTTAAAAACAACTAGAAATGTTTGATGCCAACACCGGTATAAAAGCTAAGTACAATGCAGCTCATCTAAATGTTTATACTTCATCATGCCATTAATATGGATTTTTGTCTCTTTATAGATTCTTTAGTTTGCTACCACATCATTAGCACTTCAAATTCTGTTAAAAATCAGGTTATTGCAGCTGGTTAAATATAAGATTAAAATGATTACTTTAGGATATTTAATGTAATCTAAAATTAAGTGGAAAAGTCAGTTAATCAAAGCACAAATTACAGAAAGTCTCAAGCTACTCATTAAGGTCTCTTGTTTATAGTGTGCATATCTGTGATTAATTTGTGAATGCCTGAGATGTGGGAATTTACACATGGTTGTGGAGACAAGGCCTGCCTGGAAATATGCTATGCTACTTGAAGGGGGAAAAAAAGGAAAGAAAAATGCAAACTACTGAAAAATAAATTGCAGAAGATGAGGATGCATCAAGAGGGTAAGCATTTATCAAGCACATTATACTACAGAGGGGAAAAGTTCCTTGTTGGTGGAGATGTTCCTTGGCTTTTTTGTCCTATGCATATATCATGTCAGATTAGAAAATATCACAAATAAATATTGCATTATATAATATAGTTCTCTGAATACAAATAAGGGAGAGGCTTTAAATGTCAATGCATAATGGATATCTCACATGTGGCTTTTATTCTAATTTGTTTTTCTGATTTTACTCTTGAGAATGATACCCAGGCTGTTAGTTACTGAAGTGATGATACCTTACCACAGTTGTGAATTCTTATAAAATATTTAATTCAGACCTTTAAGTTCTAAACTAGAAAGCCATGCACACCAATTTAGAAAGTTATTATGTAAATACAGGTGTATCTTTTTGACAATGACTACAATTGAATAACAATTATTTAAAGTACAATTGCCATGATATTTAAAATAATGCTATGTAGAGGGTGCAGAGAAAAGGGAATCCTCATGGACTCTTGTAGGGTTGTAAATTCATGTGGCCATTATGGACAACAGTATGGAGATTCCCCAAAAAGTTAAAAATAGAACTACCATCTGACCCAGAAATCCCACTTCTGCATACATATCTGAAGAAATCCAAAGCACTAAATGGCAACATGACCTAAATCAAAATCCAAAGCAGTAAATCAAAAACAATGAACATAAGCACCCCTCTGTTCAGTGCAGCATTATTTACAACTAGGGGCCCAGTGCACAAATTCGTGCACCTTGAAAGGAACTGTGGGCCACACCTGACCCCTCCCACCATAGTCCCCTGTCTGCCAGCAGCCCACTCCCACTGCCACTGCTCCCATGTGCTAACAGTGCGGAGCAATTGGGGCCAGTGCCATCAGTGGGTGCGAGTGGCAGCTGCTGCCCCAATTGCCCCTCAGGAGCAGGGGGAGGTGGAGAAGCCCTCAGGAGTGATTGGGGCCAGCAGCCGCTGCTCGCATCCACTGATGGTGCCAAGCAATCGGGACCGGTGCTGGGTGCCGGCAGTGGGTGCTAGTGATGGCTTCAGCGCCAGTTGTGGGTGAGAGCAGGGCTGGCACTGGCAGTGGGTGCAAGAGGCGGCTGCCGGCCCTGATTGTTCCTCAGGAGCGGGGGGGCGGAGGGGGAGGTGGAAAAGCCCTAAAGGGCCATCAGGGCCAGCAGCCACCACTCACACCTGCTGATGGTGCTGAGTGATCAGGGATGACACTGGGCGCCAGTAGCGGGTGCAAGTGGGGTTGTCGCCGGCAGCAAGTGCGAACGCCAGGTGGGACCATGGTGCACGGGAGCAAAGAATTTTCAGTAACCACCAGAGGCTCGCCCTGATGACAGCAACCAATGCCCGCCTTGTTCTGGAGCCCCCACTGACCTGCTCCACCATCCCGCAGAGGCCGGTGCCTGCCATGTTCTGTACGTGCCCTGTGGTGGACAGCACCAGTCATAGCAACCGGCTGTTCGGTTGTTCTGCCATTTGATCTATTTACATATTAAGGTTATATATACATACATATAGATAGATAGATAGATAGATAGATAGATAGATAGATGATAGATAGATAGATAGCCATGATATATAAGCAACCTAAGTGTCCATCAATAGATAAATGGGTAAAAAAGAAGTGGCACGTATATACAGTGGAATATTAATCAACCATAAAAAGAAACAAAATCTTGCCATTTGTGACAACATGGATGGACCTAGAAGGAATTATTCTAAATGAAATAAGTCAAAGAGAAAGAAAAATACTATATAATTTCAATTATATGTAGAATCTAAATAAATAAATAAACCAAATAGAAACAAATCACAGATAAAGTGAATAAATTAATGCTTAACAGATGAAAAGGATTTGGGGGGATGGGTAAATAGGTGAAGGGATTAAAAAGTGCAAATTGTCAGTTATAAAAAGAGTCATGGGGATGTAAAATGTAGCATAGGACATATCGTCTTTAATACTGTAATAACTATGTATGATGTCAGATGGTACTAGATTTGTCAGGGTGATCACTTCATATGTTCTATAAATGTCTAATTGCTAGGCTGTATATCTAAAACTAATATAATATTATATGTCAACTGTAATTAAAAATTAAATATTGCTATGTAGAGCTTTTTTCTATGGCTTAGAAAAATTACATATTTCAGCTGCAATTAATTAATCTTCTTTGTTGGAAATAATATTTTCACATTATATAGAGAAATATACTTATACTAAAGAAGATTGTATACAATTAGTGGGGGAGAATTCCAGTCAAGATGGCATATAGGTAAACACTGTGCTGGCCTCCTTCCCTGACTACATCAAAATTACCACTAAATCATAGAACAATACCCCTGAGAACCACCTGATGTCTAGCTGAGCAGAATTTGGATAATTAAGGATATAAAGAAGAAGCCCCATCGAAACTGGTATGAGAAGCAGAGAAGCAAAACAGGCTGGTCCAAAACCCTCCGGTGGCTGCTAAGAATCCATGCCTCTGCCCCTGTCCAATATGGCCCACCACTCCCCAGGGCCAATGGAGAGACATGGGCTGCTGGGCACGCCTGACCCTCTCCTGGCAGGATTTGGCTTCCTGAACCAGCTTTTCTCTTACACCCAATTAGGAAAGAATGGTGGCTCTTGCAGGCCAGGTGCTAATATTTTTGTCAGATCCTTTTAGCATATCACAGAGCCTGCTGAGCTGACCACAGGGTCTAGATACCTAAAAGCACCTGAAAGTTATCTATCTAGGACAAAGATCTCAAGGTCTGGGCAGTCCTGAATATTATTACTAGGTGTTTTGCAAACCAGCTATAAACAGGATGAACTTGATAGGAACTCAACTGAATAAATGTAGCCAACTCCAAAGAAGAAATCAACGTTTAATTGACCAAAATATGTGTATAAGCAATGGCTAAGCCTCCCTTCTGGGAGACAGCTGTGGATATGAATCACCTGTGTCCTTTCTTTGCTGAAAGCAAATAAAACTACCTGGCAACTAGCACATCTCCTTCTTGAATAGAGCACCCCAAGCAGTGAATCCCTTGAGTTCAGTAACATTAGCATGACCTTTGAGTAACAGGTTAAGCTACTGTCTCAGGGAAAATCTGCAGTATGGGTTACTAATAACACTCCAGCTTGTTGAATATGTTTTAAATAGTCTGTATTATATAAAGTTTTTGACATTATTTTCAGACATATATGATTCATTTAGCATAGGTATTCCACATATAATTTTAGATGAAGAAATAACTTGTATCTTAAGGACTGGGGCTGTGTTTATCTACTTATTTTATTTTTTATATATTTTTATTGATTTCAGAGAGGAAGGGAGAAGGATAGAGAGATAGAAACATCAATAATGAGAGAGAATCATTGATTGCCTGCCTCCTGCATGCCCCCAACTGGGGACTGAGCCCACAACCCAGGCTTGTGCCCTTGACCGGAATCAAACCTGGGACCCTTCAGTCCACAGGCCAATGCTCTATCCACTGAGCCAAACCAGCTAGGGCGGGGGCCGGGGCTGTTTTTAATAAGCAGGAGTTCTGAAGAGTAAGGTGGTGTTTTGCTTGTTTGTTTGTGTGTTTGTTTGTTTTTAATAGGCTATTGGAATCCAAGGAATGAGGGAGAAATTCAGGTGGTATAATGCAGTCATCCCACTTGACTTGACAGACTAGTCCTGCCAGTCTAGTTTGTTCCAATGTCAACACTGTCCTCTCTTATAATGAAGGGCATCACTCACGAAAACAGTATGCTGAGGGTTGCCAAGGGGGATACCAGATGACCCAGTAAGTCGGGCCAGATATAGTAACAGTACAAAGAACACAAGACCGTTGGAAACCGGGTGAAGCAGCACACAAACATGAGAAGGCACACGATGGGGATTTATTTTGAGACTGTCTTCAATCTCAGCATTGGTTTTGGGGTCATGATGTCAACACGAGAAGGCTGACACCCTCTGCCTCTGAGAAGAACTCAGTGAGATCAGTCTATATACTCTGGGAAGCTCAGGATCTTCCAACCTGTCAAGTCATGTGATCTAAGGGACTGGTCAGCACACAGGAGTAGAGCTATGGCGCACAGTGCCGGTTCCAGGGAGACCCAAAAATTCTCCACAGACAAGTGAGCGTCAGCGAATTGCTCAGTTTCACAAGATTTCATGTAGTTCCTCTGAGCAGATTTAGATTCAAGTTTTTGGGGGCACCATGAGCTTAGGCTTCTGGGTATGACTCAAAATCTCCTAGTATAGCACCTGGCAAGGTTTCTGTATAGCATCAATTTTGAAGGAAAAGTCAATGCGATGCAAGCTTACATTGGGCACAAGCTGTGAAGTCAATAAAATCCTTAAAACTAGCACTGTAGTCTAAGTTTCTATATTAAATTCCAAAACCATCAAAACTCTCTCTCTCTCTCTCTCTCTCTCTCTCTCTCTCTCTCTCTCTCTCTCTCTCTCTCCATCTCATCTTTCTGGAAGGAGATGATTGGAAACTCAGTTAAGGAAAAGCTTATAAAACTCTAACAACACTGAAATCTGAGTTGATCATATCACCACAAGGCACAAGAGAGTAGTATGTCAGACCTACCTTGTTCACCCTTATCAGATAAATATAGCACTTTCCTTTAGCTGCTGCTGCCTACACTTATTTATTCTGTCATTTCCCAGACTGAATTAGCATTTCTGCCTAGTGAAAATTTCCCATGCACTTTGTTTCCTGACTGCGAATTACACAAAATGAGCACTGTATCTCTACTTCTCATCTTTAAAAAAATAATTTTTCCCTCACCAAGCACTCATCTTCATGCCTTTCCTGGTATGAGTATATTTATTCATTTGATCAAAATAAAACAGCAACCATAACAAAAATTCATTGAGCTCAGGCTTGGATTGGGTGAGCTGAGAAATAAAAATAAATAAATAAATAACAGCATAAATTATGCTTTAATCTGTAAGACAAGATGTGAAGATTGAAGCTGCAGAAGAACAAATGTTATGTGATAGCAATTAAAATGCCCACTGATTACAAAATTAAGACAAAATAAAGAAAACTAGTTTCTCATATATATTTTCTCTCTACTGGCAAATATTCCAATCATATTTCTCAAAAATACAAAAACACTGGAGTTATATTGTGTTCATTTTTACGTATATAAACTAGTAGTTTTAGCACCTTTAATGCACCTAATCCATATCTATGATCCTTATTTTTTTGCCTTAAGTATTAGATATGGAAAAATTATTTCATATACATTTTTAGTCTGGGTGTACTATATCCCTGACTTTATTTCTAAATTAAGATTACCACCTTTAAGTATTGAGCAATGATTAAAATATAATTCTCAACTTATCAGGTAGGGTTCTTTACTTTTTCACTATACAATGACAGGAAAGCACCTCATGTAAAATCAAATTTTACTTTTTAACTACATCTACTGATGCTTCTGAAAAATATACGTTCTAATAATTGTTTCAACTTTCAGGACTTTTTAGTAAAGTCAGGTACTTTTAATCTTAAGAGATCATGACAATGGATTAACCTGTCTTTTAAATAAATTTTATTTGCCACTGACCCACAGTTTTAATTTAAAACTACTCTCATAACAAACCCTATAAACAGGTTCAAAATAGGAATTCTGACAGTCTTTATCATAGTAATTGGTGAAAATGTGTAAAAAAAAATTACGAATGTCTCCTGACTGTCTGTATGTATACCAGGACATCTGTTTCCACACAGTAAGGCCCTGAGGGATGGGATCCCTCCGCCCCCCTCCCCGCCCCACCCCCACCCCCGCTCTTAGAGGTTCTAAACTGCAATAGTTATGGTCATTACAATATCTATGATTCGAATACTAAATCATGTATCAGTAGTGGCACATGTTATAGGGAACTTGGGGCTGGATAATTGGTCCTAAAGGTACAAATTTTCAGCTGTAAAGTTTGAGCTTTAAAAACTTGGACAACTGACAAAGAATAGAGATTCTTCCAGGTGTCAATCTTTAAAATTAGTGAGCTAACTCTGAAACTCTGTTTATGAGAAAGCTAATTAATTCAAGACATTACACAATCTCCTCAGTCAAGGAACTTACACTACAGGCTGCCGAGGGACACGGACATTAAACTATTAGTTGCAATGCATTTAAGTATTTACTCATATAAAATTTTCTAAGATACTATGAGGCCACAAAAAGAGAGCATTAATTGGATAGTCTGGGTTAAGGACAAACGATTCCATGGAGGAAAAGACTTTTGAGGAGATTGCTAAAAGACAGCTCCAAAATTTCTAGGCTTATAAAGTAAGAGGTGCAAAGAAAACCTGGAGTTTTAAGACAGTATGAGAAACAAAGGTAGACAAAAATAACAGATGCTGGACTAAGGAAGGACGATTATTTCTTGAATGATAACACATAAGGATGAAAGAATGGAGGGGGCATGTGTAAGAGAAATAAACCAGGTCATTTCTGAGGCATTTAAAACAATTTTAAGTTCAATTATTTATGCTGATAAAATATTTTCACTTGCTTATTAGATAGTGTTTTTTATTCTTTTATTTTTCCCACAGTGATAGTGTGTTGCAGAGGAAAGAACTCAAGGATGCAGTTGCTAGGTAAAGGTGTGTGTGTCCTTAGGCAAGCCATACAACTGTTGTAGACTTCAGTTTCCTCTTTTTAATTGGGAAAATAAACCAGACAACCTCTATGGTATTCATTAGTGGTACAATTATACAAAAACCTGAAGGCTATTATTTTTTATCATTATTTTGGTCAACTTTATAGATTCAAAAATGAATATCTGCATCAGAATGCATTTTATATCTCCATGTAGTGAAATAATAATAAAATATAATTCAGTATAAAAAGTTAGGATCAACAAAAGCAGGACAAATACAGAATGGCTAACATAATTTCTACAGTTGCTTCAAGTTGGTGTTGATCTTCCTTTTAGCCATGTGAAAAAGGACACATTGTTTATTATTTAATTCTCATTATCAAACATAGAAAGAACATAGAAAGCTTTACTTAAAGCTTTCTTTAGAATTGAATCTTAAAGTAAATTTGTCACACTCTTAAATGGATTACCAATATTTAAGTAATTGTTATAACTAATAAACCATTACTTTTAGTGACTATAGATAAAGCTAATGATAAGACTTTTAATCATAATAGTATGATAGCATTTCATTGAAGGACTAAGCTAAAATGGATTACCTTTGTTACTCTGATGCCCTGATATTATTCAAGAATAAAACTGTAGATTTGTTTGCTCTTTCACAAATATTATTTGCTCAGCTGGCATTTTGATAAATGCTGGCTAGGGAAAAAACTAGGTATATTGTATTCACATTAAAATGCACACAAACGAAGCGAATACAAGTAAATCCAGTGAATATTATTTATTCATTTAAAAGTTTAAGTGTCCTGTTGTCAACTATAATATAACTGTCAATTGTTTTTAAAAACTGGCTCACAGTGTTGCTCACCATGAATAAGACAAAACTAAATTTAAAGTATGGTCCAAAAGGGCCAAGAGCACTAGTGCTGCTATAACCCCAAACCCTACACAAACACACGTATTGTAAGCAAGTAAGCCCATGTACCAGAAAGAACTGTCTGAAACAATGTTAGTAATAGTTGCGCATAGTGCTTTAATCCTCAGCTCAATTATGTGAAATAGGCATTAATATTGCCCTCCTTTACAGACAGAGAAATTGATGCTTAGGAGTTAAGTGGCTTATATACACGTACACCACTAATAGGTTGCAGAGCAAGGAAATGATCCATGTCTGTCTGACTTCAGAACCCACAATGCTGTAGTTAATGCAGATGATATACCAAGAAGAACAAGAATAACTGCTACACAGTTCCATTAATAATCTATAGTATATATAAAAGCCTAAGTGACCAAACAACTGGTAGACCAGTTGCTATGATGCCCACTGTTCACCAGGGGGCAGATGCTCAATGCAGGAGATGCCCCCAGGTGGTCAGTGCACTCCCACAGCCAACCTCCAGCAGCTGGCCAACCTCCCATGGTTCCTCCCCCACCCCAGCTGGCCAATCTCCCACGGTTCCCCCTTCCCTGGGCCAGCTGGCCAACCTCTTGTGGTCCCTCCCTCCAGCCGGCTGGCCTTCCTGATCAGCCCCGATTAGCGGAGGGCTGGCCATCCAACCTCCTGTGATCCTTAACCCTGGCCAGCCAGTCCCCCTCCACCCCCCACCCCCGATCAGCCCCAATCACCAGCCAAGCCAAGGAACCTCACCTGTGCACAAATCCATGCACCGGGCCTCTAGTGCAGTAATAAAAAAGCTACTGTTTACCAATTGCCTGCTATAGGTGACAGACTACTAAGACATTTTACCTGTATTATCTTTTGTTAATACTCACATCTACTTAGGGTTTAAGCATTACTTTCATGAATTGAATAGCAAGAAAGTCGAACCTCAGAATTAAACTGTAAAACTTGCTTAAGATTTTAAAATTAGTGAATGATGGAACTTAGTTAGATTCAAGTGCAGACATTTTTGAAATAAAAATTCTGTTCTCAGATGGCTGAGCTACCAAAGGAAATTAAGTAATAGCAATAGAATTAGGAGAAGTTTGTCAATAATGAGTGATTTTTTTAAATAAAGATGACATTACTCTAGATACACATAACACCTGAGCCTAATATTGGCCCTAAATACTGCAGAGGATCTTTTTAGCAGTCCCAGCATCCCAGATACTTTGCTTTCTCCAGTAAAAGCTAAGCATCCATAATTCATGCTTAATTATCAAGTATTAAATGCAACTATTCTAATATAAATGCTTTACTCCAGGCAGACCTGCATCCTTTTCAATACTTTTTTTTGTCTGTTTGTTAATTCTCACCCAAGGATATTTTTCCATTGATTTTTAGGGAGAGTGGAAGAAAGAGGGAAAGACAGAGAGAAACATCAATGTGAAACACATTGATTGGTTGCCTCTTGCAGGAGCCCTGTCCAGGGCCCAGACTGGGGAGGAGTTTGCAACCAAGGTACCTGCCATTGACCTGAATCGAACCTGGGAACCTTTGGTGAACAGGCCAATGTTCTATCTGCTGAGCCAAAACAGCTAGGGCCTTTCCAACACTCTTAACTTCCTTTTATCACTGTATTTTTGCTTACCCTATTTCAATTTGGAGAAAATACTTTACTCCAATCACATTTTAAAAATTAGCAATTAGATTTACAAATGCACAATGTTTTGCAGCTTCTTGTGACCTCTCTGGCAAGTCCACAAAAGTTGACAAAAATAGCCCCTTACTAACATTAAGCACTGATTTATAATCACATTTTAATTTCTACTGAGATGGTTTTAGATCATACTTCTGAGAGTAGTTTCTGCTATGTGCTTACAACTATTATATAACTAGCTACTCTATTACACACTTGGAAAAAAACCTATTTCGAATGCTGATATCACTATCAACAATGCCAGCCTTTGATATTATTATTACTCTTCTACAAATATGGTTATAGAATAAAACAAATCGCCTATTCAGAATATTAGGGTAGACGCTACTAAACATCTAGGCTTTTTGTTATTATTTTTATTGATACAGATATGGCTTGTATTACTGAGTTTGTCAGAATACTGCAAACGTCACGTCTATCCATCACGAGATGTGATGATCTGGAGGTCTGTGTTGAGCAGATGCTCAATGTGTGTTGCCAACATGCCTGCCAGTGTTACACTGCATTTGCTTCTGCTAGTAACCCATGCATCACCCGCTCATACTTCACATCTCAGAGGCTGGGAATTGTTCTCACATGGCCATTATTATTTTCTTCTATTTTGTGATGAGAAAGACAACCATGGATTTCTAAAATATGTATGTGCTCAGTTAATTATCAACTTGGCAACTTTATTGGATTTGGAAATAATTTTTGCAACTCATAGTGATTTATTTGTCATATGTTCAGACAGTGGAGAAAAATACCTGGTACTAACATATGTTACAAGGACTCTAGACTTATTTTTTCAAGTCCTCTGCTATGTTGGAAGACTTTCAGTTTGTTTTTTTTTATTTATCTAAACTCTGGGTATAAAATGGGGAGGAAAGCTGCTTCTTAGAAAGAAGATATTGAATGAAAGAAGTGGCTTCATTTCCAAAGATTTCAAGCAACAATAGGATGAATAAATTCATTTCTTGGCCCTATAGAATTAAATACAAAGGAAAATGTCTTAAAACTCAAAAAAGTAAACTTCTGTTTGATCCATTAAACTAAAATGATCCTGATGGTGTTTATTTCTTACATGTTTTAGTAGACTTAGTTGCTTAAAATATTTTAGGATGAACTATATCAATTCGTATTTTGTATTTTTAATAGGAACATCTAAAAATTGAAACACTAAATAAAAAACAATGCAATTTATTTTCCTCCCTATTTAATTCAACCATTTGAGTTTTATAAAAACTCTTTTAGAAAGCACATATAGTCTTTATTTTATGAATGTGAAATTCTGGCCATTTCATTTATGTGAAACTAAATTTTACATGGGGGCTAAAATCAGCTTCTTCCTTTCTCAGAAATTTTATTAATACATAAATTTAATTTGGGGACTTTACCTAGGGTTCAAAACAATAGTTTAGTGATTCATGAAACACTGGAATGGACTAATATTTATTTCAATGAGAAAATGGCTGTCATGTTTTAACCTTAAATTTTTTTCAGGAGCTGCTAATGTATTATGATATTAATTTCAGATTCTTTAAAAAAAAAACCCAATTCCTCTATTTGCTATAAAAATCTATTTTAAATGTGGAATGCTTAGGTAAAGGGCTTTTATGGTGTTGCTAATTCAGGACTCTGAAAGATTACTTTTGAGTGTGGCTTTGTTTATGTCACTCTGCTGCATACATAGACTATAAATATCTCTGCCAATGGTACCCCTGGGGTAGTCACAGTTACACCTCCTACTTCTGATTCCATTCTAAGGATCACTCCCACAATGTGGGAATATACTGTAGTTAGTGTAACAATTGTTCCAAGGAATGAGAAGACACTCTTGCTCTTTTCCACAATACAAATATCATATAAGTATCTCTATCATTCAAGTAATTCAGAGTACTAAATTAAATGAAATAAAATACACAATAGGCCAGGCACATAATGACCCAACTCCAACAAAATTGGTTAGCTGGTTAATTAGGTGGCTTCGTGTATAGCGGAAAGGATGGAGGCATTTCATAAAAGAATACTTGGGTTTGAATCTTGGCAGTATTCTTATCAGTGCTGACCATAGGTAATTTACATAACATTTCCCAGCCATCCATTGGTTCTTTAGAAAAATGGGGAAAATAAAACTAATATCAGAGTATTATTATGAGATCAACATGGGACAACCTCTGTAAAAATCTAGCACATAAAACATGTTCAATAAGGGTCAGTTCATTTCCTCCCTCCTCCTATAGAGTATAAACCTTGGCCCATAGCACACTCCTGCAAATTATTAATTCATCCAAGTAATATTATAGTACAACTATGTGCAAGATATGAAGATGTATATCCAATATCTGTGAATGTGGTAGTGCAAAAGAGAGTCACTAGTCTATTCTTATGAAATATATTCTACAAGTCAAGACAACAATGTAAACAAATAAATGAATAAAATAATTTCAGGTAGTAATACAGGCCATAAAGAAAATGAGGGTGATATGGTAACAAATAATCATGTGACAGGGAAATGTAGTTACTAATTTGAAGATCCAGACAGAGTTAAATGTATATTTTTAGAAAGGAAAAATATATAAGCAATATTTCTAAATCATTTAAAAACAATCTACTTTAATAAAAATACTTCATTTTAGATTAAAGTATTTGTATTAAAGTAGATTGCTTTTAAATATCTGGATCTTAATTTCTTTCTCCAGCCTTGCTACCTTTTCCTTTAAAAATATATTTTTTTACTTATTTCAGAGAGGAAGGGAAAGTGAGAGAGAGATAGATACATCTATGATGAGAGAACCATTAATCAGCTGCCTCCTGCACACTCTCTACCAGGTATCAAGTCCTAAACTTGGGCATGTGCCCTTACTATGAATCAAACCAAGACCTCCTGGTTCATAGGTCAATGGCTCAAACACTGAACTACACTAGCCAGTCCTTTTTGCTTTTTTAATATAACAAAAATCCCCCTACAGCAAACTCAGTACAGCTATATAATCTCTAATTATAATATCAAATATGTCCACTTTGCTTCTTCCTAGCAAAAAAACTCTTTCCAATTTATTGTGTGTCTGAAACCTCCTGTAATTCTGCTAAAATATCACCTCTTCAGAGATACCATCCCTGACTACCCAAAATTAGAGGGCGGATCAGGGGGTTGGGGCGCCACCACTGTGACACTCAGGGCAGGGCTGATGGGGAGGTTATGGCTCTACTCCATCACACACAGAGCAGGGCCTGTGGCGGGGGAGGGGGTTGGGGCGCCGCCCTCTATCACCCACAGAGCAGGGCCGATCAGGGGGTTGGGGCGCCGCCACTCTCACACTCAGGGCAGGGCTGATGGGGAGGTTATGGCTCTACCCCGTCACACACAGAGCAGGGCCTGTGGGGAAGGGAGGGGGTTGGGGCGCCATACCCTGTCACACACAGAGCCACAGGGCAATCAGGGGGTTGGGGCGCTGCCCCCTGTCATGCTGATCCCGGTTCCGCGAGGCCTCTCGGGTCCCAGTGCTGGGAGGCATATTACCCTTTTACTATATAGAATAGAGGCCTGGTGCATGGGTGGGGCCAGCTGGTTTGCCCTGAAGGGTGTCCTGGATCAGGGTGGGGGTCCCCACTGGGGTGCCTGGCCAGCCTGGATGAGGGGATGATGGCTGTTTGCAGCTGGTCACACATCCTTCAGGGTGGAGGTCCCCATTGGGGTGCCTGGCCAGCCTGGGTGAGGGGTTGAGGGCTGTTTTCAGGCTGGCGGGTGACAGAAGCTCCTAACTGCTCCCTTTTTTCTTTTTTTTTAATTCTGGGCCAGCTTTAGTTCTGAGGCTCCAGCTCTTAGGCCTCCACTGCTGAAAGCAGGTATCTGGTTTGTTTCGGTTCTATAATCGAAACAATGTATAACTCCATCTCTGAGATCCCGGGCTTGCTGAAAGCAGGTTTCTGGGGTTTTGTTTAGCTTCTATATTTGTTACCATGTTTCTTAAACTGCAAGCTCAGAGGCCGGCAAGGCAGGCAGGGAACGTTGGAGTCCTCCGTCACTGAAGCAAGCAAGCCTCATGTTAGTTTCAAGCTGCCTGGCTGCCGGCCGCCATCTTGGCTGGCAGTTAATTTGCATATCTCGCTGATTAGCCAATGGGAAGGGTAGCGGTCGTACACTAGTTACCATGTTTCTCTTCTATTAGATAGGATGGCGTCTCAGATAGAGAAACAGAAGACAAAATATTCTACAGACACCAAAAGAATAATATGGAATCCTAGTAGTTCAAATGAAGCGCTAGCCATTTGAACTAAGGACTGGGTCTTAATATCTCTGGCCTATGATATCGAGAAATAATGAAACCACAGAAAATGTAAAGGTAAACTAATTATTCAAAGAAGTAAATATAAATCTGTTCCAACTTTGGGAACAGATCAATGCCAGGTATAAATACCCAGAATGGTTGTTCTTTATATGTTTCAAGAATTTGGAAAGTGTGGGGAGACACCTTTCAGGGAGAAAATATCACACACACACACACACACACACACACACACACACACACACACCAGAAAATGCTAAGCTTCTCAACAAAACTGAAAATAACTGTTTACCAATTCATCCCCTTGAAACAGATATGACACTGAGTCATAACATTTGAGAATTACTGTGAAAATAGGATTTAAAATGATACATTTGCAGGCATCAGACTTGCTTGAATAGATAGAAAATGAAACTCCAGCTACTTTGAACACTTACAGCTGTTCGGATAGTGCACGTGCATGAGGGTATGCGTATGTGTCAGCTTGTATGTGTCTTCTGCGCTGCTAATGCAGTTGATCCAACAAATTCCTTTGGCTTTCATCTGGTGTCCTCAGACTCCCAGTGTCAAACATTGATTATTATCAGAGACAAGAAAAATCATGGACTATAAACCATGGCTCAAAACATTACTCTAAATATGTCAAGAGAAAAAATGTGCCTTGAGCAAAAGAGTGCGAGAATGTATTGATTCTTTAAAAGCATAAGAAGGAATGCTATGATAAGAATTTTTAAGTACTGTTTTTTCATGCAGAGAATTTGACATTGAACCAGAATCTAAATAGAACAACATGGCCACTGTGTTTTTTATAAATTACTGAACCTCATACCAGACTGTCTGGAAATAGTGAAAGAAGTATTACATTATAGGTACATTTACCTGGGTTGTGAAAAATGATCAGTCCCAAATTGCCTACTGCTAATCAGCAAACACCAGGCAGTTCTGCCACAACAGGCAACGATTTGGAAACTGTAAAACCATCGGTTTGGGCTAATGCAGTTAAACACTTAGAGTTCTTATCCAGTCTGATATTATGACGTTTAATTCCAGGGCACACTGACCTCTTCATCTGAAACAACCTTTGTAGCTTACAGCCCTGCTAAAGTAATTTTCTTAAGTTAATCAGATTTCCTCACTGGGGTTCCACAGCAGGAGAGAAAATTCATACAAATGAGCTCTCTTCCCACATGCAGTTTCTCTTTGGTTCTGAACAACATTATGAAATAATATATTTTATATGAAGAATTATCCCTGATAAATACAAAGGTAACTTTCCTAAGCAGAAGTACACAGTCATGAGTGTCTTTTGCTCCAAGCAACCAATAGGGGGCCGTTGAATATATTCTCAGCAATGTCACTATCTTGGGCCAGCATTATGTTGTATCAAAATGTTATATATGTATTGTACCCAATACAACTAGAAGTTTCCTATATGGTTGTGTAATTCTTAAGATCTATGTTTAACGTATACCACATATTTACTGAAGAATTTTTTATTCTGTCCTTCAAGTTTTCCTAAAATTTAGAGTAAAATTAAAAAGAAGAAGAAGAATAATAAAGAGAATAATCAGAGGGAAAAATCTGTGCAGGTAGAGTTTATAAATCCTGAATCCCCCAAAGTTATACCTTTCCAATTATAAAATAAGACCTGCAGTGGGTGGGAAAGTTATACCTTTCTTTTCTTTTTTAAAAAATGTATCTTTATAGTTGAAAGTATTACAGAAGTCCCCTTTTTATTCCCCATTGACACCTCCCACCCCACACTCCCCACCCCAGGCCTTCACCATACTATGCATTTTCAATTATAAGAGAGGTTCTGCTGTCTGTGGGATAATGGCTCCCTAAAGGAGAAGTGCACTAATCCCATTTACCTGTGAATACATTACCTTCTAAGTCAGCGGTTCTCAACCTGTGGGCCGCGACCCCTTTGGGGGTCGAACGACCTTTTCACAGGGGTCGCCTAAGACCATCGGAAAACACATATAATTTACATATTGTTTTGTGATTAATCACTATGCTTTAATTATGTTCAATTTGTAACAATGAAATTGGGGGTCACCACAACATGAGGAACTGTATTAAAGGGTGGCAGCATTAGGACAGTTGAGAACCACTGTTAAGGCAAAGGGGTCCTTGAAGATGTGATTAAGGACCTTGGGAAAGGAACATTTTGCTGGGTTATCCAGGTAGGTCCAGTGTAATCATGAATCCTTTAAAATGGAGAACCACACCTGGCTGTGGTCAGAGGTCATGTGACTGTGGAATAATGGTCAGAGAGATGCTTTCTCAAAGGCTTTACAGATGGAAAAACCAGGCTATGAGCCAACCAATGTGGGGAGTCTCTAGATGCTGAGAAAGACAAGAAAATGGACTGTGTCCCAGAGCCTCCGGAAAGGAATGCAGTTCTATCAACATCTTCAACGTGAGACTGTGTTGGATTCCTGACCCACAAAACTGTAAGATATGAAACTTATAATGGCCTAAACCACTGAGACTTAGTAATTTGTTACAGAGTAATATAAAGCTAATCCAAGATCAAAACTAAAACCTCTCCCCCTTTACTGTTTTTTTCCTTATTGAGATCTTAACGAAAGATGAGGTAGATAGTGGTGTGTTTACATGCTATTATTCGAAGACTTCACTTCATTGAGAAAGACAATGTGAAATGGACATTTATGTTTTGGTCTCCCCAGGATCCCTTCTCAACTCTCAATAAAACGCAACTTGGTGCACCTTCTTAGGGGAAGTGTACATCCTAGCTCGAACAGATCTTGCTGTGGTGATGCAAGTATGTTTCCAAGTCAAATAAACCAAATTCTCTCTCCAGGGGCTTTACTTCCTGAGCAGGAATTTAGGAAGGAAATGAGACAGGGACGTATAGTCTGCATTCCAGATTCCCAGAACTACTCTAGTTTCAGCATTGTTTCTGTTACAACTCTTAATATCCATCTTACCTGAACATTCATTTGATATTTCTCCAAATAACAGTCTTGATGTTTACAACCAGAACTGGTTTTTGTGATTTGCAAAAGAAGAGCCCTAAACGATCTACACAGCATTTGAATGAATGAGTATGCACATAATGGGCTTTTAAGGAATTTATTTTGACAAGTCTAGCATAATTGAAGTATATTTTCTTATAATGTTCTGTCTTACACCCCCTCCTCTGTTGTGCAGCCCCCCACATCTGGACTTATTCTTAACATAAGCCATCAATTTGATTTTCCCCACATTGTACTTTATATCTCACCAAAGTGAACTGTTCTGTCATTAATATTCCATCAAGAAAACTCTTAATTCAAGAAATTACATTAGGAGGTGCCAATAGTCATCCTAAGTACATGTAATGTTATGCCCAGACAGCCCCAATGAAATACATTTCACAGATCTATAATGCTGGCATTAATAACAAACAATTATCTGCTAGATCACGATGAATTATTTTTATTTTTAATTTACTTCTAAATAACATTTAGTATTATTTCTTCTCATACTGCTTGCTCTATATGCTCAGGGAAGTTCAATCCTTGACTTTCTTGTCTTACAAAAGTGGTAGTTCATAAGTAGGCTTCGCAGGAGGCTACCTTAGAAGGTAATTAGGTCATGGGGGTACAGTCCTTAGGACGGAATTAGTGACCTTGTAAGAAGCGACACAAGGGAGCTTGAGCACTCTCCTCTCCTCTCCTCTTCTCCCCTCCCCTCCCTCCCCTCCCCCCTCCCCTCCTCTCCCTTTTCCTCTCCTCTCTTCTCTTCTCCTCTCCACTGTGTAAGGACACAGCAAGAAGACAGCCATTTTCAAACCAGGAAAACAGAACACAACCATGCTGGCAACCTGATCTCTGACTCCCAGCCTCCAGAACTGTAAAAATAAATGTTTGTGGTTGAAGCCACCAGTCTATGATAATTTGTTATAGCAGTCAGAGCTAAGATAATAGCATGTGTGCTCATAAAGAAAGAGGGGCTGCATTAAAGAAAGTTTTTACGGTTATAAAGCTATTAAGATTTTTACAATCAGAAGACTAAATCAAGATATTGTGGATTTTAACAAATACAATAGCAGCAGACTCCTCAGCATGAAAAGCCCTTAAAAGACATAGAAATTTCAGTTTAAATTAATCTCCAGGCTACTGTCTGTCTTGAATATGACCTCCCTAATAGTAAAGTGATGCTTTTAAGTGAAATGTCTATGGACTCAAGGAAAGAAGTGAAAAATGATAACGTTCCAAACCATCTGATCAATACATGCAATGAAAACATCATTCAGGATAGAAAATTCAGCTGTAGAGCTGTACTTCCAGGTGAGGTTTTTCTGCCCATCAATAGAGCAGCACTCAACACTGTGGACTCTAGACTCCATGAGATTGCCTGAGGTCAAACTTTGCTTCTGCCACTCAGGAGGTAAATGACCTCTGGTTATTTACTGAATGATCCTTTTTTTTTTTTCCCTCTTGTAACATGACAAAAATAATAGTCTCTCCCTCATAAGATTACTGTGAGATTTAAGCAAAACATACAAAAACTTGGCCCATGCCAAATTTTCAATATTTAACAACTATTATTTTTATCACTGTGTAGACATGTCCATTGTGGGATCTTTGGGGCAATTAACAAAGGAAAGAGCTTTTACATCTAGACTTGACCCTCTATTCATACTTCAAGGAGAGGAACACTATTAAATGTGATTTCTAAAATGGGATTCTCTGCAGAGGGTGAATATGAAGAGTCCACTGGGGAACAAGTCAGAAATCCAAGACATAAAAATTATCAGAGTTCTTCCTAATGCTCAAATTGCCTTTATAAAGATAATGTAGGCATTTATTACTATAAACTCCTCTCCTCATACTGCTTTTGATGCATCCCATACGTATTAGTGTTTTATTTTTGTGTTTGCTTTTCTCACGATACTTTCCTATTTTCCTTTGTATTTCTTTTTTGACCCATTTGTTGTTCAAAGTGTGTTGTTGCCAGGTGGGTCAGCGGTTGAGCGTCGACCTATGAACCAGGAGGTCACAGTGGGATTCCCCATGAGGACACATGCCAGGGTTGTGGCTTCTCCCCAGGAGGGGGAGTGTAGGAGCCAGCCAATCAATGATTCTCTTTCATCATTGATGCTTCTCTCTCTCCCTCTCCCTTCCTTTCTCTGAAATCATTAAAAATATATATTTTTTAAAAAAGAAAAAGAAAATGTGAGTGTGTAGTTTAATTTCAACATATATTGGCGAGCAAAAGTAGGTCTAAGAGTTGTTTGTATGGAAAATAATACAATAATTAATAAATAAAAATACAAGAATAAACTTTTGTGAATTACAACTGTAAACCTACTTTTGCCCACCCTGTATATGGGAATTTTCCAGTTTTCCTTCTGTCATTAATTAATAGTTTAATTTTATTGTGGTCAGAATATATACCAGGTGTTATTTCAATCTCCTGAAATTTACTAAGATTTGTTTTATATTATAATGTGATCTATCCTTGAAATGTTCTGTGTACACTTGAGAAGGGTGTGTTTTCTGCTGCTGCTGCTGCTGCTGGGGAAATCTTATCAGATCTATTAGGTCCATTTTACTAGTATATAGAGTGAGTTTTTTTTTTTAAGTCCTCTGTTTCCTTATTGATCTTCTCACTAGATGATCTATCCATTATTGAAAATGAAGTATTAAAATATATTATCATCATGTTGCCATTTTCCCTTCATTTCTGTCAATATTTGCTATATACATTTGTATGTTCTGGCGTTGGGTCATATATAATCTTTATAAAATGTGAATTGACAATTTTATCATTACATAATGTCCTTCTTTGTCTTTTTTGTCAATTTTTGAATCAAAGTCTAATTTGATATAAGTATACTGCCCCTGATCTTTTTTATTATCATTTGCATGGAATCATTTACCATCCTTTCGTTTTCAGTTTATATGTGTACTTAAATCTCAAGTCTCTTACAGGCAGCATACGATTGGATCATGTTTCTTTTACACGTTTAGCCTTTCTGTCTTTTGACACTCTGTCTTTTAGGAAATTTAATTCATTTACATTTAAAGTGATTATTGATTGGGAAGAATTTACTAGATTTATTACTGCTGGTTTGTTCATTGTTTTCTGCCTTGTTTTAAATTGTTTTGTCCCTCTTTTCCTCTCTTCTGTCTTATTTTGTATTCTGTTGATTTTCTTGAAGTGACTTGCTATGATTCATTTCTCTCTTTTTTTGGCATCTCTTATAGGTATATTCTTTATGGTTTTCATGGGTCTTACATAAGACATCTTATAGTGGTAACAATCTATTTAAAGCTGATAACAACTTAACTTCAATTTCATACAAATAATAATTGATATTTTTATTCTCCCACCACATTTTATGTTATTGGTGTCATTACATTCTTTTATGTTGTGTATGCAATAACATCATTTTATAATTATATTTTACACTTGTCTTTTAACTTCAATGCCATGATTAAAATATTTATTCATCACCATCATAGTATTACAGTATTGCATATTACAGTGTTCTATATTTGTCCATATATTGATCTTTACTGGGAAGCCTTATACTGCCATGTGCTTTCATGTTGTTTTAGAGTCCTTTTGTTTCAACTTTAAGGACTTCTTTCAGCATTTCTTATAAGACAGGTCTATGAACTCAGTTTTTGTTCATCTGGAAAAGTTTGTTTCTCCATTTTTAAATAATAGTTTTGCTAGATGTAGTATTCTTGATTGGCTTTTTTCTTTTCTTTTCCTTGAAGCACTTTAATATATCATCTTACTTCCTTCTAGTGTGCAAGGGTCCGGCTGAAACAGGCACTGATAGTCTTGGGGGAGGGGAGGTCCCTTTTAAATGAAAGTTGCATCTCTCTGCTGACATTCTCATTTTGTTCATGCATCAAATTATTGAGTTCCTAGAACATCATTATGATGGCTATTTTGAATTCTTTTTCAGGTAATTTATACACTTATGTTTCTTTTGGGTGGGTTTTTAAAGATTTACTTTGTTTCTTTGATTGGAACATGTTTCCTTACAATTTTGTGTTTGGATTTGCACATTTGCAAAAGTAGCCACCATTACTAGTCTTTACAGATTGGCTTCATACAGGGTATGAACCTCATCAATCAGCTCCGCTAAATATTTTGGAGACCACCACAACATTTACTGGGAAGGCTTACTGTTTTCTCTTTTTTTAAAAAAAATAACTATTTTTATTGATTTTAGAGAGGAAGGTAGTGAGAGATAGAAACATCAATGATGAGAGAGAATCACTGATTGTCTGCCTACTGCACGCCCCACATTGGGGATGGAGCCGCAACCTGGGCATGTGCCCTGACCGGGAATCGAACAATGACCTCCTGGTTCATAGGTCGATGCTCAACCACTGAGACACACCAACTGGGCTGTTTTCTTTTTTAGGAGCTTATATTATTGCTCTCTGTGTGTGGAACTGCAGATTTCTGTTCTACAGCAGCAATCTTGTTGTCAGTAGCAAGTAGGTATTCAAATATGCCAGCTCCCTGTCAGCATCCCAAGTCAGGGAAGAGAGATATGAATTACTTGGGCAGCCCTCTGAGAATCCAGAACACTGGATGCGCTCCATTCCCCTCCCCCCCCTCCTGAGGGAGAAGACTCAAGTTTTACTCTTTGCCCTAAACATGCCTAGTTGTGCCAGTTACTGCAAGCCAAGCCCATTTTTCTTTTTTCTTTGTTTTCAGCAGCCCCAGTCATCCAAACTATGCCAGTTTTATCAGCACTCCCAATGAAACAAGAGAGAAACTAGTTCCTTGGGAGGCCCTATAAAAGCTGTAACACTGGATGCATACTTTTTTCTTGAGGGAGAAGTCCTGAGCCGGGTGTTTGCTCCAAGCACTGAGCTGTGCTGGCATGGAAAGAGGCTGATGCTGTAAAGTGAAATTGCACTGACTTGTTTCAATGCAGCGCTCCTTGGCTTTGGCTTGCCGGGGGCATTAACCTCGTAACCGACTTCTGGATTTCTTATAAAGATATTTTGGTCCATGTATCATGTTAAATCAGTATTTCTGTAAGGCCTTCCTATTCTGCCATTTTGCTAATGTCACTCTTGGGGATTTATTTTTATATGTTTGAGGGAATCATTTAAAATTTATCTTCTAATATTTCTTTATTAAAATGTTTTTGTTGGTTTTATTTTTAGTTCACCTAGTTACATATTTTGAAAACAATCAACGGATATTATGGGCTAATTACAATATGTCACAAATATGTCTTATAATTAGAACCTTTCAAACTTGATCTCATATTGCTTCCTGTCATTGATTCTGTGTTTAGCATTGACTGATCTTTGCCTAAAATAGTCCCTATGACCTTTCATACCTTCTATGCTGCTGCAATGAAAAGAATTTCTATTTAAGGTCTTCATCAAATATCACTTCCCTCAGTGAAGACTTTCCTACGTTTTTCCCGCTTGAAAGTAACTTCTTTCACCTTTAAGTTTCTGTCTTGTGTCTTAAGGATAGCATAACAGCAAAACATAAAACTTCCAAAGAGAGAGGCTTTGCTTTGTTTATTACAGAATTCAACACTGCATAAAGTAGGTCCATCTTATATTCTTTTTATAATTTTCATTACATAAAAACATGTCTGCACCTACTATAGTAGGTGGTCAGTAAATATTTTCTGAATGAGTGAATAAATTCTGACAAATGATAGTCTTACTGTGACTTGATCATTTACATTTTTCTCATTTGCAAAGTGGACATAATGATAGTACCTATCACATATAATTATAACAAGAAGGAAATAAGTTAATGGATATGAATTACTCATTAAATGTCAGTTCTTATTATTATAATTACTTTCCCATGTATAGATGTTCACTACAGCACTTAACCTTAGGATGGGTTTGGAACATAGTTGAATTTCAGGAAAATTAGACTGTTCAAAGAAGGTAAAATTTGGAGGAAAAAATAAGACAACTGTAAACCAAAATTATAAGTCAGTGGACATACACTGTAATCCTACACTCTTGTTTCTGAAAATGTTTCTTTGCAAGTTTTCCTGTCTTCATATCTATTATTAATTTCAGCTTAAATCACTAAATTATCTTTAAAAACTTGGAGATGATAAACTTCTCAGGTGGAGAATGTTTTTTATTTAATGAAAAATTATAAGAAGAATATAAAATGGAGTTTCACAAAATATTTCATGTATATCTTATATATATACATATCTATTCACCATTTTGGATTACATTTTATTTATAACTTTTAAATGCATACTTATCTTTGCCCTACCCTTTCTCATCAGATCAACCATAATATTTATGCTTATATACTTGATGAGGTTACTGTCTTGCTTCTTACCACATTTGTAAAATTCCCTATCTCTCATTACATTAACACTCCCTGGCACAGAATATCAATGTAGATATTAAGTTTGAAGCATTCCACCAATTTCTCAACTGCAAGGCTTGATGTTTAAGATATTAAGAAAGAAAAGAAGTAACTAAGCAGCTTGATAATTGAATTAAATCTGTTATAGTAAAAAGAAAAGTTGGTAAATGAAAATACTATCCATCACATTCTAGACTATTTTTTTAATGAAAGAAAAAGAAAACATATAAAAATTGGGAAATGGGAAGGAACAAACTGGGGATAGTAAAAGGTTGAGAGGAAAATAGTAAATATTTAATTTTACTGTCTTATTCAATATTTTTTTTCTCTTTTTATTGACTTCTCCCTAACCCCTACCTCTTGGAAGACAATTATCTCAGTGGTTCTGCACTATGCAATGCATTGGCACTGGCTGATGTGCATGTCGATGCTGTACCTACATGGAAAGCTGTTTAAAATTGCCCTCTCACCAGGAAACTGCCAGAGATTTTGTTTGGGGTAAATATATTTTACAGTTGATGCACAGATGGAGAGAGCAATTAACTGGCAACAATAATAATTATCTTCCACAGCATGCTCAAGGAATCAACCACAGCCACTGGAAGAAGTGGGGATATATAAACTGATGCATCAAGAATTTCACAGATATTGACTTAATAAGATGCATAATAGTCACCACCAACATCACCCCCCCAAATTTTCTAGCCCACCCTTCCCAATGAAAGAGGTTACTCATCTTGTTTTGGTTCTGTAGTCAACATTTTCTTGGATGTTTAAACAGCTATTTAAATTAAACCACAGGCTTATAACTTGGTAAAAGTATATGTAACAACAAAAAACTCACAAATGGTACCTTTTTAAATAGGTTCCTGTAATACATTATCCTTTTAGATTTATAATACAAATATTTATAGATTTAAAATAATTTTAAAATTTTTTCTGATTTTTACTCTGTACCATATGGAACAATATATGCTTTGAAACCAATACCGGTTTTCTATCTCTAAATTATATTTATTTAAACATGCATTTTTAGGTTTAAATATAAAAGTGCTTTTGGATCTTTAAGAAAATAAAACACTAAATAAAAGATATTTATATTGACTTTCATGTGCCTCAGTATCAGTGGGTTAGACATATCACCTCTATTTTAAAATTTTAAAAAGTATTCAGTCAAAAGACATAATATCTAAAAGAAAACCAAAAGCACAATTGCTGTCAGATTAGGTTGATGATACCTTGAAGTTTAATAAGTAGGCTCTACGTGTGTGTGTGTGTGTGTGTGTGTGTGTGTGAATGTAAAGAAGCTTTTTATTTTAAAATCTTTATTGTTTAAAGTATAACATACCAGACTCTATGTTTTGATGGAGCTATGTCATCTTCTTAAATAACTACTTCAATGACGCCTAATTTTTTAAGTAGTTTTAAGTACTAGGATTTGTAACTCTAAAGACTGGACTTTCTGAATCTTCATTACTACACCCATTCAAATTTGAAAGGCAAAATAATTGCCCTGGCCAGTATGGCTTGGTTGAGTGTCGTTCCCATGCACCAAAAGGTCACTGGTTTGATTCCAGGCCAGAGCACATGACCAGGTTTATGGTTTAATCCCTGGTTGGGGTGCGTGCAGGAGGCAGCCAACAGGTATTCTCACATTGATGTTTCTCTCCCTCTTCCTTCCTCTCTAAAATCAATAAAAATATTAAAAATAATTGCAATACGTGGTTTATATATTATATTACTGTGTGGGTTTCAGTGATGTAAAGTATTTAAAAGTTTCCATCATTTTCATCATTTTCATTCCTTTAAGTTTGAGTGCTACGTTAAACTCATTAGCACTGTTTCCCTATAAGTTTTTTTTTTTTTCTGTATTGATTACGGTATTACATATGTGTCCTTATCGCCCCATCGCCCCCCCCCCCCATAAGTTCTGTTGTAACAATGCTCTACACACCAAGGTTCAATATAAAGCCAGAACTGTCATTAGCATATTGAACACTGTCTGAATCTCTCAAAAATTTACTCAGTAAACAGTCCTATGGCATTAGCCCTTGGGATAACCTTGTAGAAGGATTCAATGAACCCAATTTACTTTGAAAACCACAAGAAAAAGAAATCATAGTGCTGGTGTTTCAAATAAAATAAGCATAAAATTACTTATATTTGAAATACAAATTTTAGAAAAATGACATTCAATTTGAGTATTCTGAAGTATATGAAATAATCAAGTCCTTATGTGGGCCTATCTTCTCATTCTAGTCTTCTAAAAATATACCAGCAAAGCTTCTTTGGAATGACAAAGAAAGGAGAGATCTACTTGAATGCTTGATTAAAAATTCTCAGTTTAGAAACAATAACTTGAGGCTGTAAGAGCAAAGTTGGAAAGGGATTTGTCACCTGCTCCTTTTTCTTCCAATCATTATCTGCACATTTTATAGAGGCAGGTACTTTCATATCAATGCTTTTGTTGTTGTTTTCTTTTCTCCCCCATTTATATATTTATTTTGGTAGTTAGTGAATTATTTTTTGTTTTATGTTGGATTTCCCAAGGGGAGCAAGACAGTGAGGTTTAGTTAAAATAAAGATAAATCACCTTGTTTATATAGAACTTTTCAATATTTTATATTCTTACTAGATTTCTACAGAGCCTTTGTTAATGCATACATTTTTATTCTATAATTGTTTACACTGACCCAAGTCAGCAACTTAGATATTAAAAATCTTACTTGATTTTTAACTTGGGGAATGCAAATATTACATGTTATATTTATGTTAATATGTTATATTAAACATTAATGAAATATATATCTATATTAGAATAATTTAAGAATGATGATATTATAGAATAATGGTAAAAAATAGTCATAAAAGCTCATTTCAACCAATCCTATATAATAAAAGGCCAATATGCAAATCAACCGAAGAGTGGAACGACTGGTCGTTATGACACACACTGACCACCAAGGGGCAGATGCTCAATGCAGGAGCTGCCCCCTGGTGGTCAGTGTGCTCCCACAGGGGGAGCGCCACTCAGCCAGAAGCCCTGAGCCAGGCTCACGCCTGGCGAGTGCAGTGTCAGTGGCAGGAGCCTCTCCCACTTCTGCAGCAGCACTAGGGATGCCCAGCTGACAGCTTAGGCCCACTCCACTCGGCCTAAGCTGTCAGTCAGACATCCCCCAAGGGCTGCAGGACTGAGAGTGGGTGCAGGCCAGGCTGAGGGACCCCCCCCCGCCCCTGCCCCGAGTGCACAAATTTTGTGCTCTGGGCCTCTAGTGAATCGATAAAAGATCACACTAGGAAAATAAGACCAATATAAGCTTGATAAGAATGAAAGGAAATGATGCTTACAATTATGGATTTGATTGTGTTGTCAACAGACTTCAAAATGTAGGACAAATTGTTGCCTAGATTAATCACCAATACAAAAAACACACCCACTGTGGCTATAACACAAATGTGGTAATATTCTCCAGTACCTGCTAACAATATAAATTTACTTAATATATGAATCACTGCCAATTGTTATTCTACTTTGTTCAAATGGTTGGCTGATTACTTATTTCTGAAATTAACCATGGACAAAAACCAATATAATTTATAAAATTTTCTTTACTTTAAATAAATTGCTGAAATGAAAGCAACACTTATTGCTATCAGGAGTACATTCTCCCTCAACATAAAAGCTATAAAATGCTCTATTATTGCATTGATGGTACACAAAAGTCAAGAAGGATGTCATCACATGAATAAAAATAAAATACTCCGTATTTTTTTTACTTTAAACTTTTATAATTTAAGAGTATAATTTTTACTATTAGTAATGGTATATTTCACAAATGTTATAGAAGAGTAAGTCTGCCTCAAAAACCAACCAAGCAAACAACAACATAAAAAAACACACACCAAAAAACAAAACTCTCAGGATGCTGTTACTATAATAACAACACTATTAGCATCTTTAGATATATTTTTATTTTTTATCGAATTTATTGGGGTGACATTGGTTAATAAAATTATACAGGTTTCAGGTATACAATTCTACAATAATACATCATCTGCATATTGTATTATGTGTTTATCACCCCAAGTCAAGTCTCCTTCCATCACCATTTATTCCCCTTTACCTTCTTTTACCTTGTTCCACACGCCCACTGGCAATCACCATACTGTTGTCTATGTCCATGAGCCTTTCTTTTGTTTCTTTACTTAATCCCTTCACTTTTCTCACCCAGTCCCCAACCCTCTCCCTTCTGACAGCTGTCAGTCTGTTCTCTGTATTTGTGAGTCTGCCTCACCTTTGATTTTATTTATATGTGGCATCTTCATACTTTTTAAAACATTGCCTTTTTCAGGTGTTAGAATCATATGTGGCTACCATTTGTATCTGGTGTTGTTTTTCATTGATAATCATCGAAGTGATTCCTTGCTTCAGCGTGTTAAGTAAATTAAACATCTTACTAGTAGTTGAATCCCTTTCCTTTATAGCTTTCTGATTGAATTGTAACGAGCGATCTCTTCAGTTTGATGCGGTGCAATGCATTGGCAGTTTCACAAAGTCAATATTATTATTTATCTCCTAGACTGACCATTCCCTTGGACAAACTGACACATTAACAGTGTTAGAATGTCTTTTAAGACCCAATGCAGAGCCCATTCTACCATAGGTCTTATAGCTTAGTTCCTGAGATGCACAAGGCTCTCCCAGAATCAACTCCCCTCACTGTTCTGTATATACAGACATAAATATTGATGGGACGTACTCTGCCAGCAGGTATGGACATGAACGTCTCATGACTGGTTTTTGCCAGTAACTATTAACTTTTATTTCATTTCTCATTGCTTCTGATTATTAGTATGCTTAGGACTGCCTCTACACAAAATGTTAAAAAAATGTACACTACTCTCTTCCAAAAGAATTCATATATGACACACCGCCTAGGTTGGATTACAGTTTGCTTTATGCTACTTGAACTACTGCTTTTGTATTTAGATTATGGGTACACTTTCTAATTTATGACCTCTGTGTTGATCAGGGATCTCTCAGCAGAGCCAATAGATGACCCGTTCTATTTATGACATACTTGATTAGCATTCACTCCTATATCTAGGGGATTGGTTATTTCAGCAAACAGAAGAAAATTCACTATGGAGACATGTGAGAACAATTCTTAGACAATCCAGGTGATTTGGGTAGAATGATAAAGGGACAGATTGTTGGATGGGCAGCCTCCCTGGCTACTTCTGCTCGATGGTGTCTGCTTCCTTAAGCAATTGAAAACAATCAGGCCCTTAAAAATTAAATTCCCACTGAAAAACGCAAGCCCATTAGTTTTCACTTATGATTCAGAAACATTTACCCTTTTTAATCTACACATACTATTTTCTACTGGCACTCTAAAGTAATCAAGTCAATAAAAGACAAAACAATTGTAGCATTAAATATCAAGTGATTTTTGAATGCTATTTTATGTATTTTACCAGAAGTTAACAAAATCTAGTTTGATCATTTTGGGGTAAGGACTTATCTTAGTTAAGTTTTCATAAGGGGAAAGTGACAGAAGCCTGTACCTACGGAGTTAAGTAAAATTGTGGAATTTCTTAAAAGAATGTAGGATTATCAAAATAAATGGCAGAACTTGGGCAGCTACCTTATCAGTCTGTTTAAGACCCTTTAGTCTTTGACTTCTGCTTCACTTTTCATATTTACTTTATTCTTTCTTTCTTTGAAGATTATGTTTTACTGTGTATAAGCCTACTTCCCACCACCCCACCTAAAATGCTCATATCTAAAATCAAGAAAATAAACATGCAAAGTATATAAAAAGGGAGACAAAGAAAATAAAATACTACCCATGGAGTGTCTATCACAGGTTCCTAAAGTAAATGTCATCTGCCTGGCCAGTGTTGCTCAGTGGTTCAGCATCGAACTATGAACCAGGAGGTCATAGCTCGATTCCTGGTCAGGGCACATGCCTGGGTGGCAGACTTGATCTTCAGTGTGGGGAATGCAGGAGGTAGCCAATCAATAATTCTCTTTCATCATTGATGTTTCTATCTCTCTCTCCCTCTCCCTTTCTCTATGACATCAATAAAGATATATATATTTTAAATGTCATTTGAACTATGACATTTTGTTAAATATTACCCTAGAGCTTGTTAAACATTTACATTTTAATGTAAACTTCAGTCTTGTCTTACTAGTTCTGTATTAGATGCTAAATTTCTAACTAATGTTTAAGATTTCTTGTGAAATTAAGACACTATTTACCATCAAGAATTGAAATATAGAAATAATCCAAAACAAAATGAGACATCTAATTTAAAAACAATAATGGTCTGTAACAAATCAAAGGCAATTATCAAGTGACAGCCAGGACAATTAGGGATATTACCTATATTTGGCTAGACCTTATAAAATGACCAACTTATATTCTCTATAAATTGGACAGTCTGAAAATATGTACAAATTTCAATACCTCCAATATTTAATACTTAATAATACCTAACAATATTAATTTTCCAGCCTATAACCTGGAATATTCCATTTACTTTAGTCTTTTTAAATTTCTTTCAACAATATGCAGTAGTTTATAATGTAGAAATTTTTCAAGTCTTTCATTAAATTTATTCAGCCTTTTATTAAATTTATTCAATAAAATATTGTTAGAGCTACTGATTATTGAGTTATTTTAATTTCATTTTAAGAATGTTAATTGCCAGTAGATAAAAATACAACGTTTAGCCCTAACTGGTTTGGCTCAGTGGATAGAGCATTGGCCTGCGGACTCAAGGGTCCCGGGTTCGATTCCGGTCAAGGGCATGTACCTTGGTTGTGGGCACATCCACAGTGGGGAGTGTGCAGGAGGCAGCTGATCGATGTTTCTCTCTCATCAATGTTTCTAACTCTCTATCCCGCTCCCTTCCTCTCTGTAAAAAATCAATTAAAAAAAATACAACTTTTATTTTTAATATGAATAGATCTTGGGTCCTACAAAGTTACTGAAATCCCCTACAATTCTAATAGGATTTTTGTGGATTCATTAGGATATTTTATACAGGCATATCTTATTTTATGGCTTCATTTTATCACACTTCACAGATACTGCATTTTTCACAAATTGGCACCATTTTTCCAACAGGCTCAGATGAAAGAGTTTTGAGCAATAAATTATTTTTAATTAAGATATGTACATTGTTTTTTAGATATAATGCTCTTGCACACTTTATAGATTACAATATAGTGTAAACATAACATTTATTTGCACTGGGAAACCAAAAAAAAAGGTGTGATTCCCTTTATTGTGGTAATCTAGAACCACACTCACAATATCCCTGAGATATGTCTGTATATAACATCATGTCGTATGCAAATAGAGATAGTTTTACTTCTTCCTTTCCAATCTGGATGACTTTTATTTCTTTTTCTTGCCTAATTGATCAGGTGGAGGGGTGAGTTATTAATGTTATTCTTTTCTTCATTTGTTTGTTTAGTGATGTGGCTGAATTAATTCTACAAAGTATATTCCTAAATTGTGCAACCTCTGATGTCTGTGCTCAGACTTTTCCTCTTATTTATTTTATTTTTTTAGTATGGCTACCAAGGAGTTACCCCTGGGTCAGCACAAGCCACTTATTGATTAAAGGTCATGCTTTTGGCCCCTCTGGCAGATAGATTTCTACACAGCATTAGTGGATATATATCAGCTCACAGCTGCTATCACACATCATTGAGTTTCTCCACACATTCAGCCAGTGCCTAGTAGCTTGGGGTTTCCTCTTGGATCACTCCTGAGAGGGTGTAGCCTTAAGCATGCATGCCGTTTTAGAGACTGCCAGACATTATTTTACCTTGAAGCCTGACTTCCTTGGAGTCGTCTCTGGGTCAGAGTAGCTTATTGTTTAGTCAATGTGTGTCCACAAGTTGTGTGTAAGGCCCCTGTGGCAATGCAGGATCCATCCTGTGTTGATGGGTCTGTGTGTGGCTAAGGTAATGCTTTCAATTCCAGATCTGATTGTTCCTGAGTGCAACCCAATGCATATTCACCACCTTCCCAACTCCAAGAGTCTGCTGCTACCACAGGGAACTCTTCATGCAATACCTATTTACCGGCTTCTCTCTATTAATAAAATTATGGCTGCTCTGCTAGTTCACTTGATCTTGAAGCTATCAAGTTCCTTTTAATTGTTCTCTATCTAGGCCTCCATTGCTCCTTTTCCATTGTTATGTTGAGAACTTTTGTGATTTACTCTTAGTAAGTCAAATATGCAATACAGCATTATTAAGTATATCACCATGCTGTACATTCCATCCCCATGAGTTATCCCCATGACTGGAAGTTTGTACCTTTTGACCCTTTTTACCCATTTTGCTCACCCTCTCACCTTTGCCAACCACCAATGTGTTCTCTGCTTATTTTTTTATTCCCCATATGTAAGTGAGATCATACAGTGTTTGTCTTTCTCTACCTGACTTATTTCACTTCATATAATGCCCTTGAGGTCCATCCATGTTGGTGCAAATAGCAAGATTTTATTCCCTTTTATGCCGAACAGTATTCTATTGTGGTATACCACAGCTTCTTTATCCATTGGGCATATAGGTTATTTCTATATTTTGGCTATTATAATCTACTGGTGACCCAGTGCATGAAATTTGTGCACATTTAAAAGGGAATTAATTAGAGGAAATATTTTAATATTGCTATTTGCCCTTTCTCTATAATAGAAGTGTCAGAGATAAAAGAAAATTAGTAAATTGCATATGAAAATCTTTCTTCTGTCAGAGTCTGGGGCTCGCCACAGGAACCAGAGTCAAGTCCCCACCCACCCACGTGCACGAGACCCAGACCAGGCTAGCCCCACCCCTGTCAAACCCCGCCAGGCGGGGGGCGTGACCTGAGGTCCCCCGGCCCAGGCCAGGACAGAGGGCATGCCTTGAGGTTCCTGTCAAGCCCCACCTGACCAAAGGGCATGGCCTGAGGTCCCCCAGCCCAGTGCCAGGGCAGGGGGCACAACCTGAGGCCCCTGTCAAGCTCCTCCAGGCCAGGGGCACAGCCTCAGGTCCCTGATTGCTTGTTAAGGCTCATTATAGGAACTCGGACTCCACTGAGGGTGCAGCCATCCTGACCATTAAGGTGTGAGTCAATTTGCATATTCCCTCTTTATTTGATAAGACTAGAGGCCCGATGCACTAAATTCATGCAAGAGTAGGCCTTCCTTCCCCCAGCTGCCAACTCTGGCTTCCCTCTGGCACCTGGGACCCGGGCTTCCCTCACAGTGCCGGCTTTGTCTGGAAGGTCGTCTGCAAGGACATCTGGTCAAATTAGCATATTATGCTTTTATTATTATTGATGATTGTTCTTGAAAAATTCTTGAGGCATGGATTTCTCTTCACTCTGTTCCAACTAAAGCCAGGCCCCAAAATTAGAGCTGCAGACCTCCTCATTTTATGCCCTGCCTTTCCCTTGGGGTGGACTCCTCCCAGCTCTGCACCGAGGCTGGGAGCAGGGCCTTCATTTTCACTGAGGGCCACTCTCAGTCTATGAGCGGGTACAGGCCACTGAATGGCTGGCATACCCTGGTCTTCTTAGTTTAGCCATAATAGTTTTGAACTCCCACCCTATAAAGAAGCTTGGCAGGGAGATCAGGCCTCTGATATTCTTGGCCTTCTGTGGCTAAGGTAGAGCTTTCATGCTATGAGTGGGAGCTAGGTGGAAGAAAGAACTACATCTCTTGGCCAAATCTGCCAGGAATGGAGCTTCTGAAACATGTGCTGACTGGGTGGAGTGGGAAATACTAACAGCCTGCCCCTTCTGAGTAAAACTGTACCCCTAGACTGGAAGATGGAAGAAGAAGGGCCCCATCTCCTGGACTGCACAAACCCATCATACAGCTTCCATAACATGAGCTGAAGGAGTGGGGAGGCAGCATGGGCTTACATGCTAGCCTCTTGCTGTTGTGTCAGGAACTGAGTAGATTTTCTTTAATGAATATTTTTCATTTGCTTAATGCCCATAGGGCAATTTCCAGATACTTAAAATTACTGCATATTAAGACTATATATATAATATATATATATAATATTATATATATAATATTATATATATATCCCCCCCCCATCAGTTAAATTGTTGCTTTCCTGTGAAAAGGGTCTGCCAAATTCCAGAAGTCCTTCCTTCCCTTGGTGTAGGTTTTTTTTGTTTGTTTGTGTTTTTTATTTGTTCATCTTTTTATCCACTGTATTTTCCTTGGATTCTAAACCCACCTTACAAATTCATAGTAGATATTTTTACTGTATGGGATATGTTCAGAAATAGAGTCTTGCAGATAAATGCTTTAGCTTTTTAAAGCAACAGTTCCTGCTCAGAAAGAAAAAAAAAACAAAAGTACACCACTTTTATTGGCAACATTTCATATTGAGTAATTTGCATTAGTAACTAAAGATAATACACATAGTTTTTATCAGAACATGGCATCTGCCTCTTCAGACAAAAAGCACCTTTGGATGAGGATAATATATTGTGCTGCATCACTGGGTTTCTCATTTTGGCACTTTTGTAAATCTAATTATGAGATATATGCAGCAGTTGCTAACTCCCATTAATGAAATAGATGCAGCCATGACCTCCATTTTACTGACACTAAATAAACTAATACTCGATCTCAAAAGCACACCCAAGCTATTTAAACCCTTCTCCCCTGGCTAAGCATAAGAACTGTATATTGTCATAAATCAAAGCTCACTGATGTACACATGGCAACAGAAGAAAATTGCGAGTGTATGAATATGCTCACTGCCCCCAACCTCTTTCTGCAAAAGAAAGCTTGTAAAAGGGTTTCTCTCAGAGAGGTTTGTATCTTGGAATCAGGAGAAATTTTGGGTCTGGTAGACAAAGGACCTGCATCTAGAGAAGTGGAAGAAGTTTTGAGGGTAATTTTGAAGAGAATACTAAGGGACCAGCTGCCTGAATGGGAGAAACGGAACAAAGAGAGGAGCTTAAAATGTTCTATGGCTCAAATATCTCCCTCATGGTATATATGAATCACATGTGAAGAGTTTGAATCATCTTGTTATTGCATTTTGGTCATCATTGTTTATTTGACCATGATTTTATGTTTACTTTTAGATCCTTTTAGCCACTGTTCTCAATAGATTTCCAAATGTAAAAATTTAGTGCAACTTGTTATCAATAACATGAGCCTAATGTTAAAAATTATATTCTAGGGAAACACCTTAGGTCTACAATATTGAGCAGAACACACTGATGCTGAGAATGTCATGAGAAACAAAATCAGCATTGTCATCTTAACATCTTAATACAATGTATGCTACTTTCATAGTCACAAAGAATTTAAGCAGAAGAGGGAGGGGAATATGCCAATGCCAGGCACAGTCAAAATCCTGAACAATTCCTTTACAAATTTTGATAAGCAAGCTACTGGAGCTAGCATATGGCCAGCTGAATACTTGTTTACATTAACTATACTTAAAAATGTTGTATTTAAAACGCCAGTAATTATTTGCTTATTATAGAGTATGCTCTGACTTTTATATATCATACATACAAATTCTCATCATATGGATTCTGAATGGCAGGGGTGCATTGATTTTATAACATTTGGGAGGGACGCATCTAAATTAAACTATTTCCCACAGATAAATACATTTTTAAATCAACATTTAAATGAAGTTATTTAATTGAGCTAGTGACTTCTTTCTCTGTATGTGGTAAATTTTGTGGATGGTTTAAATAGATCAAGATGGTTGATGCTTTAGGTCAACTTCAGAGTCCCTTCATCTATGCTACCATAGTTTCTTTTGTCTGTGGATTGTACTACAGTGTACTGTGTGTGTGTGTGTGTGTGTGTGTGTGTGTCTGTATTGTGTGCTTATGTGTTTGAACATAACAGCATCCAGTATGTATTAAAGTGAATAAATGAATAAATAGATGGATAAATACCTGAATAAATCTAACTTGGGTTGTGCTGCATTTACCTCCAGATCCATAGTTATTACATACACATTTATTCATTCCTAATTACACAAATGCCTACCCCTTGTTAACATGACCTCCGTGCCTCCTGTTCTTCAACATTTCCATGGAAGTGTTCCTAGAAGAGAGCTTTGGATTAGGGGAGAATAGCAGAAAGGGGACTGGATGACACATCTCATGTGGTGGTGGGTTCGAAATTTAGTACAGAATAAGAACTCAGGGTTCAACCGGGAACATTGAAACCTCAGAAATAAGAGAAAGGATCTATTCCAGGCTGAGAACCAGACAAAGCAGTGAGATCACCATGAGAAATCAGCCCTGCACACAAATGGAAGCCAAGGAGTTATACCGAGTTAAGAGTAAAAGAAACTAGAGTTGGTCTTAGGGAGCAATTAAAAATGAGAGCTAAGATTTTAGTTGCATAGACAAGCAAAAGACCTAGTCAAGAACTTTTGAACGTGTTACATATCTTAGAAAGACCATATCTTAGGATGAAGGATAGGATTTAACAAGACCTTCCTGAAATTGTGCTAAAATCATTTCAATCATTTACGTTCAATTGTAGAAATAAAATAGTGATTTTAGAATATTTAGAAGCATGGTATTTAGAATTTCAACCATTTAAATAAAATCTTTATAAAATTCTACAAACTTGAAAAATCAAACCAAACAGCAAAACAGTCTAATTTTAAAATGTTGTGAGTTCTTTGGTTGATCTCTCCCCCTTCTCCCCAACCTCGCCTGCTTTCCCTGTGCGGTTTGATGGTCTGATCGATGCTTCTCTGTCTCTGGATCTGTTTTTGTTCATCATATTCCACAAATGAGTGAGATCATGTGGTATTTATCTTTCTCTGACTGGCTTATTTCACTTAGCATAGTGCTCTCCAGTTCCATCCATGCTGTTGCAAATGGTAGGAGTTCTTTCATAGTATTCCATTGTGTAGATGTACCACAGTTTTTCAATCCACTCATCTGCTGATGGGCATTTAGGCTGTTTCCAAATCTTAGCTATGGTAAATTGTGCTGCTATGAACATAGGGGTGCATATGTCCTTTCTGATTGGTGTTTCTAGTTTCTTGGGATATATTCCTAGAAGTGGGATCACTGGGTCAAATGGGAGTTCCATTTTTAGTTTTTTGAGGAAACTCCATACTGTTCTCCACAGTGGCTGCACCAGTCTGCATTCCCATCAGCAGTGCACGAGGGTTCCTTTCTCTTCACATCCTCGCCAGCACTTGTCATTTGTTGATATGTTGATGATAGCCATTCTGAAGTGTAAGATGGTACCTCATTGTTTTTTTTGTTTTTTTTTGATTTGCATCTCTCGGATGAGCATGTTTTCATATGTCTCTTGGCCTTCTGTATGTCCTCTTTCAAAAAGTATCTATCTAGGTCCATTGCCCATTTTTTGATTGGGTTGTTTATCTCCCTTTTGTTAAGTTGTATGCGTTCCCCGTAAATGTTGGAGATTAAACACTTATTGGATATAACATTGGCAAATACGTTCTCCCATGCAGTGGTCTTTCTTGTTGTTTTATTGATGGTTTCTTTTGCTGTGCAGAAGCTTTTTATTTTGATGTAGTCCCATTTGTTTATTTTCTCTTTAGTTTCCATTGCCCTAGGAGCTGAATCAGTGAAGATATTGCTTCGGCAGATGTCTGAGATTTTGCTGCTGCCTGTGGATTCTTCTAAGATTTTTACGGTTTCCCGTCTTATACGTATAACCAATGGACACAGACACTAGGGGGGTGAGGGCATGAGTGGGGAGGTGGAGGGAGCAATGGGGGGATAAAGACGCATCTGTAATACCTTAATCAATTAAGAAAAATAATAATAAAATAACATTTTAAAAAATTTAAAAAAATGGTATGAGTTCTAAGTAGTTTGCATTTTTTTTTCCAGCTTTCTTGCAATGTTTACCAAAGGTAACAAGAAGGAAGTTTTGCCCTAGCTGGTTTGGCTCAATGGATAGAGCGTCACTGAAGGGTCCTGGGCTGGATTCTGGTCAAGGGCACATGCCTGGGTTTTAAGCTTATTCTCCAGCAGGGGGCATGGCAGCACCCGATTAGTGATTCTCTCCTATCATTGATGCTTCTATCTCTCTCTCCCTCTCCCTTCCTCTCTGAAATAAAAACAAACAAACAAACAAACAAACAAACAAAAACAAGAAGGAAGTTTTAAGCCCACTTGTTTTTGAAGTGAAGGTAATTTTTCTCTAAAACTCTGGCAGATATCTTTTATGATTCCACTTTAGAACTAGAAGTAATAACTGTAATATAATTAAAGCAAATTAGTAACTTCTAAAAAATAACCAATTTACAATACTTTTATACTATAATTACATTTAATGACACATAAAGCCACAACTATTGCTCTGTGTAATTATAAATTTTTCTCTAATTATACAGCTAACTACATGGCTCACTTTAAATCAATGTCAGTGCACAATAGGTCAATAGAAATGTGTACAATTTGTTGCTCAAACTCAGCCTGTAATGTAGGTAGAGTTAATCAGTGTAAGGAGTTACCAGTTAATTATTTTTCTGTGTTCAGTCCTTTGCAAATAAATCAAGGGATGTATGATTCAAAGTGAATAAACAAACAAACAAACAAAAACCCCTCAAAAATATATTGAGCCCTTGGCTGGTGTGGCTCAGTTGGTAGAGCATTATCCCAAGCACTGAGAGGTCACCCATTTGATTTTTAGCCAGGGCACATGCCTAGGTTTCAAGTTCAGTCCCCATCAGGTTACATATAGGAGGCAACCAATGGATGCCTTTCTCTCTCTCTCTCCCTCTCCCTTTCTCTCTCCCTTAAAAAAAAAAATCAATTAAAAAAACCTCACACACAAAAAAAACAATGTCCTTGGGAGTGTATTAAAAAATAATAATAATAAACAAAATAAAATAAAATTACAAAACAAATGAGGTTTTAAAAAGCTCACTTCAGCAATTTTGGTTTAAGAAGTAGTCCAATGCCTAAACATTCCTAGCCTTTATACATTATACATCTGCAATCTTCTATAATGGGAACTGATGTATAGAATAAGTAACCTGGGATGATTCAAGAAAATCAATTCACAAGGAGAGAGTCACTTTTAACAATGTGGTCTAATTATGAAAACAAGAATATTGAACATTACAGTCTAGAAAGTTTTTGATAATGCAAGTTGAAACAAACGAGACTTTTTTCAGGTAACAGTGTGTTAACCAGAAAAATCAATTTGTCAGAGCATCCAATTCCAGTTAATCAAGGTTTTCAATTACTTCCTATGAATTTTAATCCATAAATGTTACCTTAACATAAGTAAAAATGATAGTTTCAAAAGAGCTCATAAAACATCATGCAGGGGTAATTACACCACCTTTGCAGATACATGGGAGTCTATCAAAATTTGAAAAATCTTTGGAAAAAGACATGATAAAATCCTTTACTATTGTTAGTTTTTAAAATAACTTTTGTTAAAAGACTAGAAATGCTTTTCTTTTCCTATTTTCAAATTGTACACTTTACAAAAATGAGATTTGAAAGCTGATTGCAACATTCTCTAATATAATCTATCTATCTATATCTATATATCTATATATCTATATATCTATATATCTATATATCTATATATCTATATATCTATATATCTATATATATATATATATATATATATATATACCCATCTACCGTTACAGAGGAATTATCAGGACAACCAGAACAACAGGTGGCTATGACACGCACTGTGGCAGCCAACCAGCCAGATCGGGGCCGGATCCCCCCTCCCCCAACACCCTAATCAAGGTGGGGCCAGCCAACCAACCGCCCTGGCTGGCAGAAATTTGGGGTCCAAGGACCTTGGAGGTGCTCAGTCTCAGGCAGCCGTGCAGGCAAAGCTCTCCTTTGGCAGAAGTGGACCCAGGATCAGGGCCAGAGTCAGGGATGGGTTGGGAAGGTTTTCCTGGAGGCCACAGCAGTCCCTGTGGCCTGCTCACAGCACTGGGCATCTGGCCCTGGCTGGAGCAGTGGCAGGAATAGGGGCCACAAGGCTCAGGAGGCAGCGGCACACAGCAGCCAGGAGGCGCGAGGCCCAACCTGGGCTCTTACCCCACCCACTGGGCCCCAGCAGCACCAGCAGGGGGGCCATCGTGTGCAGCGAGGTGCTGGCCCCCCTACCAGAGGGGAAGCGAGCCAGGAGCCAGGAGGGCAAGGCCCAGAGCCCCAAGCGGCGTGGGCGGGGCTGGAGCTGGAAACCCTGGTGGAGTGGGCGGGGCTGCAGGCCAGCGCCTTTTCAGCCTTGGCCTTGGAATTCTGCAGGTGTACTGGCTACCTGCGCGTCAGAGGTCAGCCCCACTTCAAGAGAGAGGATGTGGGAGAAAGTAGGCAGGGCCACAGGAAGGGATGGGAAATGTGGCCATCTTCAGGAAACACAGCTGTCAAAGTCTTCAGTAACTATGAGCAGATCATCTTTGGCCTCCGTTCTACAGAAGAGGAAGCTGAGACTCAAAGAAGGGAGCCTTCCACAACACCTCACCCACTTCTCAGACCTGACCCTGTGCAGCACTGTTTTCATTGAAAGTAGAAGATCCAAAATGTTTTCAGATCTTTGCTATTTTAGGCAGGAAAGAATTTGGCACAGGGAGCTGGTGCTTAGGAAATCATCGGAGAGCTGGAGGAGTGGGTATTAGGCTTGTCCCCCAGGAAAGACTCCCTGGACAGAGAGAGGAGCTGCCTCCTCAGCCACAACTGAATTCTAGGACACTCTGGCACAGCTGTCACCCAGAGATCGGGAAACTGCTGTCCCTGCAAGTGCCCTCCAGCTCTCACAAAACAGGTCACTGGGCACTGCCTCTGCCACAACTGCCTGTGCACAGCCTGAATTCCGCTGCAGAAACCTCCATGTCTCTGCAAACATGATCACCAGCAGCAAACAGCCCAACCTGCGGGAAGATGCCTCTGCCCCACTTCTGCCTTCAAAATACTGTGCAAGCGCATCCAATCGGCAGAAACAAATTCATATCCAGAAACCTAGCTGCAAAGGAGCCTGGGCAATTTCAGACTTTCATCTAGGAGTGAGATCTTGCCAATGTACCTCATGTGCCTGGTATTGATAAAAATGGGGTCCAGCTGGTGGGGCTCAGTTGTTGAGCATCGATCTATGAACCAGGAAGTCAAGATATGATTCCCGGTCAGGTTTCAGGCTTGATCCTCAGTAGGGGTGTGCAGGAAGCAGCTGATCAATGAGTCTCATCATTTATGTGTCTATCTATCTCTCCTTCTCCCTTCCTCTGAAATCAATAAATATTTTTAAAATGGGGTCATGTTGTATATATGTGTTATAACGAGTTTTTCACTTCATAGATCACTAATGTCTTTCCTGTTAAAACCATACTTAGAGAACATTATTTATTTATCATTCATACAATTGACCTCAGAGAGAGGAAGGGAGAGAGGGAGAGAGGGAGGGAGGGAGGGAGGGAGGGAGAGAGAGAGAGAGAGAGAGAGAGAGAGAGAGAGAGAGGAGAGAGAAACATGGTTCCATTGTTTCCTGCACTCACTAGACTGGGTATTGAATCTGCAACCTGGGCATGTGCCCTGACTGGCAATCGATCTACCACTTTCTGGTGTATGGAACGAAGCTATGCTAGGACCCTGACCCCAAATTCCAGCCTCCAGAACTGTGAGAAAAACACATTTCTGTTGTTTAAGCCATACCAATTTATGATATTTTGTTATGGCTGTCTGAGCTGACTAATCTTATATAATAAAAGCCCAGCAACAGAATCGCAGAACAACTGGAATGACTAGAACAACAGCAGCCCCTTGCCCCGGCCAGCCCTGCCCCCTATCGGCTCCCATTGGGGTGGGCTGACTAGACCCCACCAGTGTACGAATTCATGCACCAGGCCTCTAATGCATTATATAAAAGTATATGTGACATAGTCCGTATTTCATAAATATACCATATAGTCAGCAAAATACAGTTATGTGAAAATAAAATTAAGGTTTTTCATATATTTTACTTTAAAAATAATTTATTTTTACAGCACAATATATAAAAATAATGAAAATTCATATGAAGAACAATAATAGAAAATATACTGAAACTGCTGTATGTTTAATGTTCATATATTTTAAAGAAGTTTTAATCTTCATATTTTGAAAAAAAATCTTTTGGGGTCTTTAAGCTGTTCTGAATTTTGAAAGCTATCCAATTTACCAAACAAAGCTGCTAAACTTTCTTTAGAGCAATATGCTTACTACAGAGCCTTTGTTAATGAAGATTTCTGGCTTTAAATGAGATATCACAGGTAAAATTTACATGGTAATTAACAAAACTAGGAGAAATCTTCCTTTCATTGATTTTAATAGCCATTACTTTTTGTTGTTGTTTGCTAAATCAAGTAATATATTACTTAGCAAGGTACTCTTTTTTTCCAGACAGAATGATAAACAAACAAAACTTTATTAAAACTAACCTTCTCTAAAATTCTGCATTTCTGCTTGATTATTATATAAAGTGCACCATTGCATAGAACATTTATGACATTTTCCAGCATGTAATTTTAATTACAATGTTATGACTATTGAAATTGACATTTGGAAGGCTACATGCCAATGTGAATAATTTTTAGACTACATGGATTTATTTAAATATTTTACCGTAAGAAAAAACATTATTTGAAATTGGTGTTTGATGAAGCCCAGAGACTCCATTAAATTTTACATGATTTTGTATCTCTAATTCCATTGGCATTTGGTTTCTTTCTCCCCAGTCTCTCCATAATTCTACTTTACCCTCAATATATTGTGCCCATTGTACTGGCTGGAGTGATCAGAAAGAGCATAGATCCTTTTGATCAAGATATATAAAAAAGACAAAGAGAGGAAAGCAGTTAATTTAAGCAGATAGACCTGCATTGATTCTTAAATATCACACATATAGAATTGGTTTTGGTCAAAAACATGTATTTAATATCATGATGAACAGAATAGTAATATTTGCTATGAAGATATAGATAGATATACACTTTTTTTCTGAGATGGTAATTAATGAAACTATGGGAAATGTTGTTCCTAGTTTAAACCAGTGTTGTCCTATATAGTATGAGATATTTAACAGCTTCCCTGTTCTCTATCCAGTAGATGTCAATTGCAGCTTCAAAGATAAGACAACCAAAAATGTATCCAGATATTGCCAAATATTCTTTGGGTGGCAAAATCTCCTAGTTAAGAACCATTAGTTTAAACAGAACTATTTGGATACAAAGTATAAGGAGAGGGGAGAGATGGGAAAAAAAAAGAAGAAAAAGAAAGAAAGAAAGAAAGAAAGAAAGAAAGAAAGAAAGAAAGAAAGGGAGGAAGGAAGGAAGGAAGGAAGGAAGGAAGGAAGGAAGGAAGGAAGGAAGGAAGAAAGGAAGGAAGGAAGGAAGGAAAGGAGAGGTGTGGAGAGAGACACACACAGAGAGAAAAATCTTACCATCACTGCTTTCATTCGTAACAGTTCTTACCTAACACACATTTAATTCATCCTAATATTCAACAAGTTAATTGTGAATTAGAGCATGGATTCTAGAGTTCAGCTAAGGATCAGATTCCAAATCCAGTATATGTCTGTTTTGTAACACTTTGATTTTGAAAAATATATTTAACTTCTCTAATTCTCATTTGTATGTAAATTATAATAGTATTGGTACATAATGCATATATATATACATATATATGTATATATGTGTATGTGTATATATATATAATATGTATATATGTATATATGTGTATACAAATATATGTATATATGTGTGTGTATATATATATATATAGAGAGAGAGAGAGAGAGAGATAAAGTACTTAGTAAGATGCACATTAAACAAAATTTTCTTATATATCATCAACTTTGTCATCACAAATTAATCAAAATCCTATTTTAAAAAATGAAGATGTTGTATCTTAAAAATAACTATATGATACTAGGAAGAACGTTAAAATGATGACATATTAATGTTTTCCAAATTTCACTAAGAATAAAACATGTACTTACTTTAGCAGATCCATAACATTAATTTGTTTTAAGAACATTTATTCACATAAGTAAATATTCAATTACTTTGAACTGATTTGGTGGGGGGTAGTATAAAACTTTAATTTGGTCTACTTTTTAAAGTACACTTTTCAAAGCTAAGATGGTTTTTATTTTTATATTTTTGGTCATGTATTTATTAATTCTAAGGACTCAGCCCTTCAACTAAAAAGTTTAAAGCAGTAAGAGTAATGGTGCAGGTTTAAAGTATTAAAGTGTTTACAAACTATTCCCTAGTTCAACAAGGCATATTTCTACTAATAGGGATCAGTCGAAGAATGCTTCACTAGTACAACTGTTTACTTGACCTCCACAATATGTGCAATTGCACTTCTAAGCTAAAATAATCTGAATACTCTCCAGTATGAATTTTGTGCTAGTAGAGTGGGTATGTGTTTGAAGCCTTAACCCAGCCATGTTTACCTTACCCAGAATACACTTTGTAAACTTTAAATTCAAGCAATATTTACCAATACAGAGCTTTGAGTTTTTATTCTTAGTGAACCAGTAACATCACCTTAAAAACTCAACATATTTATACTTTGAGCATACACAGATTACTTAAATTGCAGAGTAATCCACACTAATAATTACAAAGCTACCTAGACAGTTATATAGATACTAGAGGCCCGGTGTATGAAATTCGTGCACTGGGGGGTGGGGTTCCCTCAGCCCAGCCTGCCCCTCAGTCCGGAAGCCCTCAGTGGATGTCCTACTGATGGCCACAGTCTGGCAGCAGAGGCTTGGAGCAGGAGTCCTGTGTGTGTGTGTGTGTGTGTGTGTGTATGTGTGTGTGTGTGTGTGTCTGCTGGGGGCCTTCCCTAGCCACACCGTGGAGGCTTGGAGCAGGTACCCCTCTCTGTTGATCTCTCAGGCTCCTGGCCTCCACTGCGTGTTGTACTTTCCCTTGAGCTGTGGCCAGGGTAGGGTGCTGATTGCAGGCTGTGCTTTCCTGCTCACAGATCGCCATGGAGACCCAGGAGCAGGTGCACACAGGGGCTGCCTGCATGCCACCCTTTCCTGGTCTGGTATCGCCATGGAGACCCAGCAGTGGGCCTTGCTGGGTGCTGCCTGCAAGCTGTACTTTCCTGCTCACTGATCGCTGGATCGCCAGGGCACTGGGGTCAGGCCCTTCTGGGTGCTCCCTGTGGGTGGCACTTTCCTGCTCTCTAATCGCCAAGGTGTCTTGGCTGGGAGTGGGGCTTAGGCAGCACAGGTATTAGGCAGCATATGGGGTCCGGCTGGGGGTGGGGCTTAGGCGGCACATGGGGGTCCCGAATGGGGGTAGGACTGCACACAGGGCCCTGATGGCGGCTCGCGCTTCCCGCCCTGCCTGCAGTATGCAAATTAGGCGCCATCTTTGTTGGCGGCTAATTTGCATATCATGCCGATTAGCCAATGGGAGGTGTAGCGAAGGTATGGTCAATTACCATCTTTGTCTATTATTAGATAGGATTAATTGAGAAACAGATGTTGAATGCCTACTATGCATCAGTACTCTGGGCTGATTCATTGAACAACAACAACAAACTTGTCTTGTGGATTCACCTATAAAATTATACCTATTGCGTGATTTATCTTTTATTTTCCTCATAGAAGAAATTACAAGCTTTGAAAAAGACATCCCAAAGAAGTATTCTCATATAAAAAACATACACTTGAGATCTTCAGTTATCTCCTCTTGTAGATATTTAAGAAATTAATTATTCAACCTAGAACTTTTGTCAAAAGAAAATTTTCATCCCAGAGTATTTTGCCAGTATTAGTTTTGAAACTACAACTCAATAAATTCAAAAATCCAAAGTAATCTCATGTAAAATTGTTGCAGAGAGGGCAAGAACACAAAGAAAGGCAATGAGCTAAATTTTTCTTAGCTGACCGTTTTGAGTAAATTAACCAAATTAGACTGAAGTATTTACCTTTCATTTATCCCTTCAACAAATATTTATTAAATGTCTCTGTTGTGGCTATTTAAATAATAGTCATGGGAAAGAGGAGACTTTTTTTTTTCCCCATAACTAGCTAACTCATTAAGATGATATTAACTTTTTTTTTCCATAAATAGCTAACTCATTAAGATGACTTGAGGAGGGAAAAAGAATTTACTTGGAGTGTGTTAACTGTACAACATTCTCTAAACAACTTGAATTAAGGAGGCTTAAAGAAAGGGCAAGTAAGAGTTGTAGAAAACCACTGAATACATCTCCAAATTGGAAGTGAACAAAGAAAAATGCCTATAATTACAACACAAGCCCTGGAATGAGCATCCTGCAAATTTGGGAACAAATAATATTGTACTGGGACAACTGGGTCTAATTTAGAATATTGGTAATATCTGATCAAAGGCATTTTTAATGGAAATGCTTGTGTTTCTTGGAACTAGAATAGACTGCATTTGTTATCAATTACTCTACAAATTCATATATTCATTTTTCCTTCAATTTGACCAATTCCCTCAATGCTTAATTCTACACTGTTTTCTCTAAACTCCAGAGCAAAGGCTAGATGCATCTTCATTAGCATGATTTTCTTCAAAAAACAAAACATTTACCACGTAGCAATCTGCGATATTGGAGGAAGGCCCAATCATCTCTAATCCTTCTCAGTAAGGAAGTTTCCCAGGGAGCTGCAATGTTGTCTGTTATATTTGTCACCATGCTAGAATCTATTTGCTTGCCTGTGGCTCTTCTTCTTCATCTCTGGCAGATAAACCAACTCTAATCTTTTGGTGCTATACCAATGAACACTTGCTGGTTCTTCTAAGAGGTAATTTCTTTCTCAGGAGGTAACCTATTTTTCTTATCTCACATTCTTATAACTCCTCGATGTAACCACTCTGACACTTATACTTTCTGATGCTAACACTGAATGAATATATTATTTATGAAAGGCCTGCTATGTATATGTCCTCCTTCAAAATACCATGCTATCCTGAATCTGAGTGCTGCAGTCAAAAGGATAAGGATTTGAATTTACTTTCCTGTTTCTCTGATTTTATTCAGACAATTTCATCAATCTAGAATGCTTCGTCTTTGCTTTCCTCCCCTTATTCAAAAACAAATTTTAATCCCATTTCTCAACTGAAATTCCTTTACTATTAGTCTTCCATAGTCATCCAATTTCCATTTTCACTTTATCCAAACTCTAATAATAATTGTTGTACATGCCATGAAACAAATGCGTATTGAGGTGCTGTTACCAGGTTCTGTGCTAAGGTGATATATCTAATATGTATAGCAGTAAATACTTTTATATCATCTTATGAAATTCCTTCCATAATTATTTTTAAATCGTATATTAAAAGTCATATTGGTATTTATTCTTTCTAGTATATATAATCTTATTACCTGTTTAAGGTAATTTATTAAATATAAGAATCACGTACTATATTTCATTTCATTTCCTCATAATCTTGTCTCCAAGTATGTATTTAAAATGCTTACTTAGGAAAAAAAACTTAAAAAATGGACATTTGGCATGAAACTTTGTTCCATGCAAGAAAAATAAACATGATTTAAAGTACTCAAACTATCTCTAAATCAAAATATAATTTTGTAAATCAGTCAACTAAAAGTGACCTGTTTATAATGAACTGCACCTCCCCAGACTCTGCTGCCAAAAATATTCTTTTAGCCATGTACTTTTGTGAAAAATATATTTATATTAAAGTGTAGAGATTACACAGAGTTTCTCTCATAAGTGTGTGAAAGAGATGTTTCTTGGTAAGAGTAAAACAAGGAATGTGCCAGCAGGAACTTCCAACCTCTATTTAAGACCTGGTGCCCACTGCCCTATGGGGACCACGACTGTGGAACCATTTCAATAGTTTGTGCAAACTAACCAGACTTTATCTCCAAGCATCCTTCTACCATGACTTACATTGACATTTATTATTTTAGGTCTAAATTGAAACCTCATTAATATTTAATATAATATTGTTGTAGATTTACCTACATATTTACTAATATATTTGCTCACCGCTCCTCTTGCATCTTAAGACTGTTATTTGGATCATTTTTCTTCCATTTAAAATAGAACCTTTAATCTCAGAGGAAAGGCGAGACTGGGTGGATGGGTAGGAAGAGATTAATCAAAGGAATTGTATGCATATATGCATAACATATGGACTCAGATAGTGTGGTGAAAGCTGGGTGGGGAGGTCAATGGGAAATAATAGGAGACTTTTGTAATACTCTCAACAATAAATATTTTAAAAAGAAGTAAATAAAATAGAACCTTTAGATGAGGTACTTCAAGATGGTAGCATAGGTGATCCAGCACTCACCTTGGTGCATGGACACACCAAATCTACACATAATAGGGAACAATTCTCATTAAAAAAAAGACCTAAAAACTAAATGAACAGCTCCTCCACAACAAAGAAAAAAAGGACCACACGGAGATATGCAGGAGAGCACAGACAGTTTCACCAAACACCCCACCCCTGACATGACAGCAGTCAGAAGACACCTCACAAACATGAAGCTTCTCTCAAGAGGGGCTGGGGTCCATGCCTGTATCAGGCATTCCTCACTTTGAGACCTGAACTGGAGAGATGAGACTCCAAGAAGTCTGACTTTGAAAACCAAGGGGGAATCTATCTGGGAGACCAAAAGAGTGGTGGGGAAGGAAAAATCTGCTCCTCCTGGGCTGAGGCACAGACTCCCTCACCAGGGGACCCAGCACAAACCCAGCGGTATAAAAAGCGGCCTAGACCGTACATGACGAAGATTCATTGGCTGATTCTTCAAGTGTCTGCCAGAGGCACAGGGCCCTGTTTGGGCTTTCTCCGAGGACAGAGGTGTGCTCTCAAACTTGCTAGTGCTGCTAGTGCTGGCACTGGTGGGCACTATTTCTGTGCCCACACTACCAGGCAAGCACTGGAGGGTTTGGCCTGACCCCACACACTCCTGCAGCTCTTCTGCAGCTGATGGGCTTGCCACAGATGGGGTTCTCCAGTGGCCCCACCGAAGCCACAGGGCTTGCGGGAACTCTGGACTCTTCCGTGGCCAGGCTGAATGAAGCCGGAAGGTGTGCCCTGTCCTCACAGGGATACCCCTTGAGTGCCAGGCGTTGGTGGCCAGGGGGCTTGCTCTTATGTCTCCCAAGGGACTGAAACAATTGGATAGACAGCTCTTGGCAGGGCACGAAACAGACATCAGTTTGAACCCCTGAACCCGCCGCCCCCCTCCCCCCCTCCATCTTCCTGGGAAAATGGCCTACTGACTTGTCCTGGAGCTTCAGCCTAAGAGGTAGGCTTCGTATTTACCAAACATCCAGAGGCTACAGAGGAGCTCCCAGGAAACACAGGCCTGGGGATTCCATACTTGCTCATTCCCATGGCCTACCTATAGCTCCCCAGTGCCTCCCAGAAAGGAGAGGATATGCTCATCTGGGGCCCCGATTTATGCAATTTCCCAAGAGGGAGAGGGCTGTGGATACCAGAGTCAGTCCATCATATCTTTCTTTTAAACTGTCATTGGACTCAGGATATAACAGAAAATTTCTAGTCACAAGTGATCATTGTACCTTACATTGCAGAACTGCAGTTGTCAATACTTTTGAGAATATGAACTTAAAGTGGCTTTTATTTGAGGGAAGAAAATGCCTATGTGCCATTTTAAAACCTTTGAAAAGATTGATTCATTTAATCCATTCTGGGAGGTACCTGATATCTGATCAAAAACCTTTTAAAAGATCGATTCATTTAATCAATTATAGGAGACTAGAGGCTCAGCATATGAAAATCATGCACAGGTACAGTCCCTAGGCCTGGCCTGCGATCAGGGCCATCTTCCCTGGCTGTGCACAGCCGACCCCACCCCCCGCCACCACCCACCCCCAGTTCCCCTTTTGCCAAGGGGTGATCAGTGCCTGATGGGTGTTCAGTGCCTGGCAGCCCGGGGAAGGGACTGAGAGGTAGGCTGTTACCACTTGCTTGCCGGCCCTGCCCCCGCTCCCTCCTCAGGTTGCCCTCTGTGTGTGGGGCAACCGGGAGGAGGCAGGGGCCTTGGCCTGGCCCCGCCCACATCCCTCGCCACCCAGCCCTGGTTCCCTGTTCGCCATCAGGCAATGCGAGCCTGCTGGCCAGGGAAAAGGACTGAGAGGTGCTCAGTGCGTTTCATAGTGACTAGCCCAGCGGTTGTTCTTCTTGTTCTGACTTTAGGATCAATTTGCATATTACCCTTTTATTATATAGGATAGAGGCCTGGTGCATGGGTGGGGGCCAGCTGGCCTGCCCTGATGGGGGCCCCAGATCCAAGTGAGGGGGTCCAAACTGCTGGGCAAGCAGCTGGGCGTGGTTTGCAGGTTGGTCACAGCCCCAATTGGGGTGGGGGTCTACACGGGGGGGAGGGTGGCGGGGTCAGCCTGGATAAGGGGCCAGAGGTGGTTTGCAGACCAGCCACACCCCCATCAGGGTGGGGGTCCCGGCTGGGGAGTGGGGCCAGCCTGGGCAAGGGGCCATGGGAGATTTGCAGGCTGGCCTCGCCCCCGATTGGGGTGGGGGTCCCCACTGGGGGCAGGGCTGACCTGAGTGAGGGGCCAGACCCCTGATTGGGGTGGGAGGTCCCCACTGGGGGTGGAGCCGGCCTGGGTGAGGGGCCACGGGAGGGCTGGCCAGCAGCCGTGCCCTCAATCACAGTGGGAGAGGCTGATCAGGGGTGGGGCCAGTCAGAGGGAGGGGCTGGGATCGCTGGCCACAGTGGGGGGTCTTCTGGTCATTATTTATTCTGGTTGTCTTTTAGCTCTCTACCTTATGGTCACTGGCTTTTAATATATATAGATACTTGATAGCTACCCATTTGAATATTTCAAAGGCATTATTAGAAAACCAATGGAAGAAACTTCAATTTACATATCTCCCTAAGAACTGATTTCCAAAGTTTTTCTTCTCCTGCTTTAATAGATGGAGTACATCATGCTCACTGGGCCCAGAGTTCTTCTCTTAGCTGCTTATTCAGCAGTCAGCATCTTCTCAGAGTTCAGCCTGAAGTGTCCTAGCCAGGAAAACTTGGGTCTGTGCAGGAACAACAGGCACAGCAAGTACCTAAATTTATAGTGTCATTCAGTTTTCTTTTGTTTTCGAATGCAGCCCCCAAAAAGACTACTAAAAAGTTGGGGTGGGGGTGAGAGTGGGAACAAGGAATCTTCCATCATGAAATCTACATAGACCCACTGAACCATGGAGCAAGAGTGCATTGTGCATCCTTAGCATCTCACTTAGCACACACAGCCACAAGTGATGTTGAATATATGAAACACATTAATAATAAATTTGAATAAGAATTATCTTCTAGATACTCTGCTGAGTATGAGTAGAAAGGCAATGAGGCAAACTGATAAATACCCACTTTTAAAACCTTGTTGTTATTTAAATTTGAATATATGCAAATTGATAAAGATATTATTCATTCAGAGAATACTAGTTTCTCCAGTGCACTATCAAGCTATTTTATATACATTATCACTAATTATCACATTAGCTCATCAAGGTAGGCCATAGAGTTCCATATAATAAATGAGAAAATCAAGGCTCAAAGCTGCATTTCCGTAACTCCTGTATCTGCTGATTTCTGAATGAGCTCAGCAGTGGAAAGCAGGGACTACAGTGCGAGGAGAGATGGGTTTTCCTTTCCCTCTCTCCCTTACTTCGCATCTCTAGCATCAGCCGCATCTCCTCTTTGGCTATGGCTGCCCTAGGACAAACTGGGACCAATACTACAGAATCTTCCCTTTTTCTCTCCACCCTGGAGGTGATAGGGGCCTCCCGTATTGCTTATCTCTCGGTTGCCTCACCGGCCATCGCTGACTTGTAGCTCTCTACCAACTACATGAAGGCTTCCTGCCTCAAGTTCCCTCTGTTTAAGCCCTGAGTGCTTTCTGGCATTCTGTATGGATTCTCATTGATATGCCTACAGCCTTCATACCACACCACACGGTTGCAAATGCAACATTGTAAAATTGTTCATATGGCTTTGTAATTGTTTATAGGTCTATTTTCTCTTTTCCTATGAGCATTTGAGATAAGAGACAACATCATTTCATTTTGAATCTTCAACACCCAGCACATGGCCAAATGCATTATAGCTGCTCAGTAAATACTAGATTATAAAAATAAGAAACTAGCATAAATAGAGTACGTAACTGAAGATAACAGGTCTCTGAAACACTAGTGGCCAAGAAGAAAGCTACCTTCAGCGGTACCCAACCTAAGTAACAGTTGTTGAGCATGCTTTTAAATAAAATATGTTTCTTTTCAAATAATGTATTTCTTCTATGTCTCACCATCCCCTAAGCCCCCGCTTTGGGAAGGCATGATCCTACCTTTCCCGAACCTGATTTAGTTCATTTCAATGTAAGGCAGGTTTTCACCATCTATCTACAAAGATGATAATATTAAAGTGAATACTTCTTTGTCATCATACAAAATAATTGACATTAAGTCAACTTTGGAAATTACCCTTTATAAAACTATTTTTTTTAATTTACTTACTATAGCTCAATCCACTACATGCACATACAAAAACAAAATGTTCATTTTATACCATTTTCCTGCCATTTGGCTGTTAACCTCACTGAAACTTCATAGTTTCCAGGACCAATGAATCAGGTTTCCAATCTGTTTTAATAAGTTTGTATAACTCAATCCCCCCAAAAGCCTTCCTTCAGACATATGATGTTTTGTCTTTTATTTGTTAGATCATCCATTTATACATATTTCATTTTAGTTCCTTGTCTATTTTATCAATTGTGATTGCATTAGTGGTACCTAGTCTGCTCCATATTACTAAATTAGACCTCCACAAAGGTATTTTAAAGTAATTACAGTTTAATTCTAACTGTACCTAATGCTGAACACTTATTTGATCTTTAAACATATTGGTTCAATGAAGGCTTCATATTTAATCTTAGTTCAAATGTATTTTACAGTAAGAGCAAAAGGAAATACTCTGTCCTCTCCTTATATTCCTCAAGTAAAGTAGTCCCTAACATATATATATATGTTAAATTAAAAAAAGCTTAAGTTTTTATTTCATAACTTGCTTGTTACTATATTAGCAGTAACCAGTTGTTTAAAGCCATCAAACATCAAATCATTGGTCCTATGAAAAGTGAACAAACAATACAATTGAAAATACTGAGGGTTGCACAGCCAGTGTGGCTCTGAGGTTGAATGCTAACCCATTTACCAAGAACGTCGCTTGTTTGATTCCCAGTCAGGGCACACACTCTGGTTTTGGCTCAATCCCCAGCAGGGGGAGTATAGGAGGCAGCTGATTGACAGTGATGCACCAATGTTTCTCTCTCTCCCTCTTCCACCCTTTCTCTCTAAAATCAATAAAAACATTTTTTTAAAAATATATTTTTAAATAGTTATTACAGCATGAAATACGACCCTAAATCTCCATAGCAATTTGCATCTATGACAGAAGCATATGTTGTAATTTCTTTTTAAAGAGGTAGGAAACCCTTCTGACACAATTTTCCAAATGTGAATTTATTTAGATGTGAGTAGAGCTGAATCACCGGCTATACTTAAGCAACCTTTCCTTGGCCTCATAAAAATAATTAGATGACCCTTTAATATTCTTTAGTCATAAACTTACACTGAAAACCCTTGGGCATTTCTTGTTTAGATTAGTATTGGTCCTTTGTAGTATGTAGTACATTGGTTGCATGTAATAAAATGAAACAAACTACCAAAAAAGTCATACAAACACATCACTGAATTAAGTGCTAATTGCCTCATCAAAAAAAAGTTATTATATATCCCATGTGTATCTAAATAACAAAAATATTGTAATTTAGTATGTTGGAAATATTTATATTTGCTTTGGAAAATATTACTCATGTCCAAAATGAAACAATGACACAGGAAGATAGAAAAAAAATATTGAAGAGAAAGGGAACTATACATCGATGAACTAACCTTTGGAAGAAAATTTCAACAGACAAATAGGGAAAAAAATTGGATTTCAACACAGATACTTTAGCCCAGGACAAAACAAAAGTCTTTGACAATAATAAGGATACCTCTGTATCTAGATTTTGTTAAAGTAAGACTTCTATTCCTTTCTTCCATAATAATTATTTCTATTTCAGAAAAAACATATTTGTATATCAACAATTTACAAATCCATGTTTTGATATGTGTGTTTCAAGTTTTTGTGGGTTTTTTATTTCTGACTTTAGGGGCTCTGCAATCCAGTGCAATGTATAAAGTAGAAATATAGTAAATCTCATTTGGCAGAGATTGCTGACTGCAATTTGATAACATTTGTCTCAACTGCAGGCTCCTAAAAGACATGAATTGTTAATACCAGGAAAGCTACAGTCCTGGCTGCTGATCCACACAGATCTTCCTAACATAGTGGCTGGTGTAAAAGACCATTAGTTTCATCCCAAAAGTTTCCTGGCCCCTAACCTGCCCAGTGAAAGAGAAGCACACCACCTTACTGATGTGGATTTACCCAGCCTTAAAAACAAGAAGAAAAAATGGATGAGTTATGTGTATAGTGAATTTGGTACAATAACTAACATTTTCCTCTGACTTTCATTCTTCTCAGCAAAGCATATAGATTTCTTCATCTTACTCTTCTTGTACTTAGACATCAAAAATTTTAATTTTAGAACTAATTGGAATGGGTATCAAATGATACTATACTATGTGTTCTCTCTCTCTCTCTCTCTCTCTCTCTCTATATATATATATATATATAAGTAAGTATATAATACTGCATATATTTAGAATTATCCAATATGTTGTTTTGGCTCCACTGCCTACAAAATGCCTACTTAGTCTCTAGAACTATGTGTTAAAAATGGCTTTCTTAAATAATATTTCACAGATGTAAATTTATTTGTGGGTATAAAAAGTAGTAGAATTAATTCTGATAAAGTTTGTAATTCAAAGGAAAACTAATTAAAGGATCCTTCAAAATAACAGTCAACAGCAACAAAATAAAATATTTGGTGTATATTTGATTGGTTGGAGATTATTGGTAGTTTTAGGAAAGTAAAACAAAACAAAACAATGGGAATTTTACCATCAGAGAGAGAATAAGATAAGAAAGCAATGTAGCATGATTTAGTTTTCTCAAAATATGAAATTAAACAACAAATATTTATACATGATGACAAACCATATAATAAAAATAAATGATAAAATATGGTTGGCTGACCACAGATGTAAACTAATAACAAAGATTTTGAAATTCACACAGCTGTTAAAAAGTTTCAAGATTAAGTCTAATTTTGAAGGGATAAAATTTTAAAATAAAGGCTGAAAAAGTATGAGATATGGGGCAGGGAGTGAGGATAGCAATAGAGGAAGAAAGAAAAAATGGGGGGGGGAAGATGAAAAAAGGAATAGGACAGAATAGGAGGACATAGCACTCAAAATAAGGGAAGGAAGGGAAAAAGAAAGAAACCACATCTATATGTTCATTTTCTTAGGCAACAGCCAGCCCTTTCTGGCTCCCCAGGAACAATCCTCTATGGACATTAACTCTGAAAATTTGGTAACTCTTTGCTAGAGCACAACTTGACCTTTTTGTTATACTTACTACGTGTACTGCATCTTTATTTAAATTTATACAACTTTATATCTGGAATGAAGCTTAGCATATTGTCCAAACATCTCATTTTGCTGATTTTCAAAGCCATGGAGTTAGTGAATAGTCAGCTCTCTCTACCCTTCAGAATCCTTTTACATCGTTTATCAAACATAGCACAACTGCAACACCTATCTGGCGCACAATCAACGGTTTAATTATTCTATTAAAGCATATAAAGAATAAACTTCTAGTTCCTCCAAAATATTCATTACCCCCTCTTCCAAGTCTGCTTTCATTGAAACAGTGTTTATACACTTAAGAAACTATATCTCCCCCTGGCTGGTTTGGCTCAGTGGATAGAGCGTCGGCCTGCGGACTGAGGGGTCCCAGGTTCGATTCCAATCAAGGGCATGTACCTTGGTTGCGGGCACATCCCCAGTGGGGAGTGTGCAGGAGGCAACTGATCGATGTTTCTCTCTCATCCATGTTCCTACCTCTCTATCCCTCTCCCTTCCTCTCTGTAAAAAATCAATAAAATATATTTAAAAACAAAAACAAAAACAAAAAACTACATCTCCCAGCCTTTCATGCAAATAAGAGTGGCTCTGTGTTAAAATCCTGGCCAATGGCATGGTGATGCAAATTTTGGAATCAGGCTTATGGAAAGTACCTTAAGAAAGAGGTTGACTTGCTTAGTAGGGACATTTTGTTCCTTTTCCTTCCTCTTGGAATGGGAACCTGATATTCTGAGCTGCAGGGGCCATCTGACCAAGAGCCTACCTAGAGGATGCAAAATAAGTAACAAGATGGCAAAACAAAAATATGAGTAGTTAAATCATCATGAAATCACCTTACCTGCCTTGGAATGTCTATCTAACCCTGGACATTTTTTATATGAGAGAAAAAATAAACTTCTATTTTTTAAAGTCTTTTAAAGATCTTCGTTATTCATGCCCAAAGATAATTTCTAATTGATACAACCTGAGTGAACAAGACAATGCTAAGGTGTAAGAAAATATCCACAGAGGAATCCTGTCAGTCAGGAGCTGGGACAGCTGATTACAGTGGATACTAGTCCCACCATTAACCTGCATTTCAGTTGGGAGGGATGGTTTATAACTTTTGAGATCTGAAAATGTAAAGCTATCTGGGAAAGTGAAAGAACGACATGATTCAGCTACTGGAACACGGAATCTGTTGGAGGAAAAAAGCTAAAAACCGACAGGGCATGGAGAATTTTATAATACAATATGCAAGCATTTGCTCAGAATGCAAATTGCTAAGCACTGATTCCCTTACTAAAAGTTGTTGTTAGGATTTCTCTCCCTGGAGGCCTTCCAAATTGGGTAGATAGCAATCTGTCTAGGCAAGTTTGGGTTCGGTCCAGCCTCCAGGCAGATGGATGGACTGGGTAACCTCTCAAAGTCCCTTCTGGCCCTATTATTCTACAGTTCTGTTTCTGACTGAGAGAACGTTATCGCTGATTCTCTCTTTGTAAACAAGAAGAAACAAAACTTAAAGGAGCAAATCGCTTTAGGCAAAATGCAGGAGTGAATCTTCCTGACATAGGCACATTGTGTGGACAATAATCCCCGCATACAGTGTGGCACACTTTACCCAGTGAGTTACTCTCGGAGAGTCCCATGCACGTTGCACTGTAGCACTCTGCTTCCTGTGTGCTTGTCTTCCTTACCTAGTTGATTGAGTCCTTGTAGTGAAGTGATTGAGGTAGAAGTTGAACTTGAGGGTTTTTTTGGGTTTTTCCCAATCTATCAATGTTATGAAATGTACACAGAGGAAGAGAAAGAATGAACTACTAGACCAAGGTGCATTTGTATTGAAAAGTTCACCTCAATACAGAAGTTATACTATATTAGGTGAGAGATGAGTAGGCTTTGACTGAAACATATTTTTCTCAGTTGTGCACATTTTGTTTTGAGTAAATAACTTACATGGGTAGGATACAAACCTGATTTATGGAAAAGGAACTAGAGGCCATCTGTCTGGGAATAGACATAGCACTCAAAATAAGAACATAACTAGTAGAAATATCAACTTACACTGGTTTTGAAAGCAGGAACAAATAAACCAAAACAGAGGTGAAGGCCTAAAAATACGTGTTTTTTTTTTTACTTTCTTGAAATAATCATTTCAGCTGGATATACAGCAGGAAAATCTAATATAATACATGCACACAAATTTCTATATATACATTTTCTTATTTTTAAATATATATTTTATTGATCTTTTACAGAGAGGAAGAGAGAGGGATAGAGAGTAGAAACATCCATGAGAGAGAAACATCAATCAGCTACCTCCTGCACACCCACCACTGGGGATGTGTCCACAACCAAGGTACATGCCCTTGACTGGAATTGAACCTGGGACCCTTGAGTCCACAGGCCCATGCTCTATCCACTGAGCCAAACCAGTTAGGGCTATACATTTTCATATAATACATGTTATATATAATTTATATGTAATAATTATTTAGAAATTTGATATAGACTATTTAGATTGAAGAGCATTTTATACCTATTAATTTCTCTCCAACCTTCTTTGAGACCTCTTTAGTAATATCTAATTGACCTAAATAAAAATTGGACAATTCAGGTTCTTAGTGATTCTACTCATCATTCTCTGAGCCGCTTATTGAACTGGATAGATTTTTTTCTTGGCACTCCTGGTTTCCTACCTGTAGCCTGAATGAGAACACAGCACACGTTTCAGCTAATGGAACTGAAAAGTGCTCTTTGGGCTTGTACTTCCCATTCTTCTTGTGTCTGACACTCCAACCTTGGCTCACAGTATCTCTGGCCTATTTCAGAAGCAGCTCTGAAAGCAGAGTGATCGCACTTTGCTTGGCAACGTAGGGTTTCCACAACCACAGTGGGTTGTCTGGAATGGTTGTATGATCCCGGGGGCATAGAGAGGGCAAGGATTTGATTTTACATTTTCTGTTAACTCAAACTTAGGCTGCACATCTTCAGCTAAGGTAAACATATCTGGATGGTGTATTTCCCCTCGAAGATGAACATTTAATGAGTTTCTTGTAGAAAGGTTTGGAAAAACATAAAATATAGGTGCCTATTTCCCTATGTCTCCACCTGAGTGAAAAACAAATAATCGTTTGATTTGATTGGAAGGGACTAATAAGGAGGAGCTGGGAAGTCACCGGTTGCATATCTCTTTTCCCCCCGAATATGATTTATCTTTGAGCTACTCAGTTATGATGGCATGAATACACGTGTGCGTGAGTGGGATGGGGCTTACGATATGTGATAACAGCAGCAATCAGAGAAAAGGCAGCAAAATAGGTGTACGTGTGTTTCTGCCATTTTGAGCACATTAGATATTCAAAATTTAAAACACTGGCTGAAGGTTGTGAAAACTTCAAGGAACCTCTCTCTATAGAGTTCTGTAAGACTTAACAGAATTGTGGATTGAGTTGAAAAAAAAACTTGTCTTCCATCTATTTATGGTTACTTCTCATTAGAATGGGATTGTGTTCTGTGTGGGGTTTTTTCAAAATTTAAACTTTCTCCATTGAATGTTATTGAGAAGTATTTCCTTATTTCTTCCAGATCCCATTATAAAGGGTGAATCTTATTTTTTTTCCAGTTTTCTATTGTTAGTAGTACAGATTTATTCCAAAGAGTTAAAATAAACTCCATTTTCTTCCTCATCAAATGAAAATGCTAATTTTTTTCCAAGAGGATAGAATTAATAGATTATTCTCCAAGTTTGTTATATAGTTTTCTAGCTTGTTGTTCACTCAGCACATTCTTGCTGCTCAATCAATTCATACAACTGGCAGGGAACCTAGATTTATTTAAAAATGTTCTTCAGTTGATTGTCTACAAGCCATCTGGCTGTTTTAAGAATGGGCCAGAAAGGATGGCTGAAGCACGATAGCATTTTGCACTTCTCTGATATGCTACGGGAAGGCCCAGTAGTCAAAACCGGCAAATGAAAACTCAAGGTCACTGTGTTTAAACCTTACTCTCAAACAGCATTTTTGTGCGACTCCTGGGGATTCCGTTAACCTCAGCTACTGGCTTTAATTCCCTCTATTTTTATATATCAAGCTGCTTGTGTCAAAACCCAAATAATGAATCAACATCTGAGGCTGAGTAGAGAGCTGAGTGACAGTTTGTTATGAATTCATACTTTTGAAAAATATTGAAGCAGTCATATGTTTTTCAAAGTTAAAATACAAGAGGTCAAAACTTAGGCATCAAGAGAGGTGGCATTTTAGTAGCTTGCTAAAGATGGGATTCTGGTTGCTTAAAAACATCTCGATAAATTTAATAAATAAAATAGTAAATACACCTTCCAAATTCCTAGGCTTCCTCTGAAATGGAATTTACTTAATCTGGCTTTCCATGTCATCTACTCTGACATTCACTTGCATGAACTACATTCAAATGATATATTAGAGGATAACACCCAACATGCTTTGTTGTGGGAGGTGATCAATGTGAAAGAACAGGCGACTATTTAGTTCAAAGCTTTATGATTATAATAATGCATGATTTTATCTCCTAAGAATAAATCACAAAACCTGCTACATGCAGCAATTCTAGTCTTCTTATGCTTAATAGTAAAACAATGTCATATAATACCCTTATAATAAAGAAATATCCTAGTATCATTTTTCACTCTCTTTATAGCTGTTGTTTTTTTGCAATGCATTTTAAGGGGGTCATACTACATCCTTATTCTAATGTAACAACTCTAGGTGTAATACCAAGTTGTGTGTGTGTGTGTGTGTGTGTGTGTGTGTTTGCAGCTCCAAACTGATCTCTCTCTATTCAGAACTCTTCAACATTGCCAAAGAGTTCAGAGCTTTCTTGAGCGTACCATGTTTTTTTTTGTAAATATATTTTTTATTGATTTCAGAGAGGAAGGGAGAGGGAGAGAGAGATAGAAACATCAATGAGAGAGAATCATTGATCGGCTGCCTCCTGCACACCTCCTACTGGGGATCGAGCCCACAACCCAGGCATGTGCCCTTGACCAGAGTCAAACCTGGAGCCTTTCAGTCCACAGGCCGACGCTCTGTGCACTGAGCTAAACCGGCTAGGGCAAGCATACAATGTTTTCTTACGCACTTGTGCCTCTAGTTCCCTGTTTTTGAAATGTTCTTCCTTCTCTCATTTGCCTACCAACTCTTAGAGTGAGACTTACATTAACCAGAAGCTATCTTGGGAAATTTTTCTGCATTCCCTCAAGCAGAATTATATGCTCTTTATTTTATTCTTCCTTAGCAATTTTTACCTACATCCATTATGACATGTGGATTTCACTAAGGCAGAAAATAGGATTTTCTACATCTCCAGTGCTTAGGTAAGTGTCTGGAACTCTGTCAGTGCTCAATAAAAGTTTACTGAAGTTAATGAATGAATTTAATAGAGAGAAACTTTATTGTGTTTCTATTGCCACACTTAAAAAACCATTTTGGTTGCCTACGTGTTATTATTTCTTACAAACTCTTCTTTGTTTTTCCTCAGGAAGAGGAAGGTGAGGAAATGATCCAGATACATGAAGAGTCTAGTGCCCACGAATGTTGATATAAAGGAACAATACCAAGAGTGGTAGAATTATTTGCAAGTCTCTTATGTAAAGAAGATATTACTGGGGGTGGGAACTCTGAGTTCTCTACCTAAGAGCTTGACATGTTTGAGGAACAAGTATAACGGGAGTTGTTTGAACCAAGGAATGAAGCTCTTATATCAAAACAATTGCTCTTCTCCTATAGATGTTAGACAGAATATTTTATTGGGGTATGAACTGTGGATCTAAGTTTTTGACTTGCATCTATTTAAAAATCAAAATCAACTGAAAAGAGGGTACAGTTCAGCAAAAATTGAAGATGCATAATGCACCAGGATTCTCACCACAGAAAAGAGTAACTAAAAAAATATAGAGCTCAGGCCAGTGTTGCTAAATGGTTAGAGCCTCATCCTGCATAGCAAAGGTTCCTGGGTTCAATTTTCAGTCAAGGGCAGGTACCTTGGTTGCAGGTTTGCTCCCCACCCCCCAGGGACATGTACAGGAGGAAACCAGTCGATGTGTCCCTCACATTGTTGTTTCTCTCTTTCTCTCTCTCTCTCTCTCCCTACCTCCTCCCCACCCCCCGCCTTCCCCTTCTTCCCTCCCACTGTCTCTAAAAATCAATGGGAAAAATATCCTCAGGTGAGGATTAATAACAACAACAACAAATATATATGAAAGTAGTATAAGCTAGAAACCGCTGAAAAGAGAAGTAGATATAGAATAGAGATGGCGTTTTAACAAAGAATATCTCTTTTCTTGAGTTAGATCCTTCAGTGTTTAATCTACTAGTGTGTCTATACAACATTCTCTGAATTTACAAAATTTTCTTGTTTCTACAGTTATTCTTCAAAATAATTCTTTTGGGACCAAAGAAGACTAATTAATATAAGACATTAACATTAATCACAGATGTAAAGCCAGTACAAAAATATTAAATTCCAATAAATAACAAACTATTTTAGATTATCCTTTCAATGCTCAGCTATGATATAGAGCCAAATTACTTTGTCATTCTTTTCCCACGGGTATTAAGTTAATTAACTGTTTCTAGAAGTCAATATAGTCAAACAAATGTTTAAAACCTAAACTCCAAGTCTCTTTAGCAGGATTGGTTTAGCAATTATATCTGATAGATCAGTGTTAAGAAATCAGATATCTTTACAAGATCATATTTCTAATTACACAGAATTTATAAATCTAAGATTGAAAAATGAATATATGTAGTTATTTATGTATGCATATGTATGCATATATATGTATGATGCATATGTACACACACACACACACATATATATATATACTATATACATATTCTATAATATAAAAGCCTAAGCGACCGTTATGATCAGTCGACTGGTCACTATGATACACACTGACCACCAGGGGACAGATGCTCAACGCAGAAGCTGCTCTTTGGTGGTCTGTGTGCTCCCACAGCCAAACTCCTGCAGTCCCTCCCCTCAGCCAGTCAGCCCCAATTAGGACTGGGCGAGAAGCCCCATTCAGCCCTGATCACCAGACAGGCTGAGTGACCACCCCCCCCCTCATGCACAAATTCGTGCACCAGCCCCCCCCCCTCTAAATATATATATATTTCAAGTACAAAACTATCCTAATTTCATATAGGTGTCACTTGTTAACATAAACAGTATCTGTAATAGCCTTGCAAAGGGGTGATACAGTTACAGAAGATCTATTCTTTCTAGGAATTGTGACTCTGCTTCTGAGAAGCATTAACACATTGTATGCGGGAAACGTATTTATACGTTCTACCAGTGTAGTAGAGTGCGGGACACGTATTAATACGTTTTTTATAGACTAGTGGTAGAATGCGGGTAACATATAAATATGTATATCCCAACTGGAAAGGTAAAGTAAAACAATCAAGTGTAATTTTAAAAATTCTTACTATCCATTATTTCCTAGAGTTGGATGACATATCTGAGAATCTTATATTTCTTTAAGTTTCTGATCAAATATACCAGTTGGATATATTATACACTCAGAAGTACTTAGGAATAGACTCAGAATAGAAAAGAGAGAAATCATAAAAGACCGGTATCTATGTATGCTTGTGTACATCTGTGCACATGGGTAGTAAGCTTCTCAGATGTCAGAAAGTGCTATTCCCTGATCAGTCTTAGGGAACTCTTCACACATATTATCCGTTTATACTCACAAGGACTTTGGTATTATTGCTGGAAATTAATCACATAAGATTGTGCAATCATTGTTTCTAGAGACAGGAGATAGAATCCCTTTTGCAGGCACCCTGAGAGTCCCCATATTTTTTTCAGCAGACAATACTAGAGACTGGGTTCCCTTGCAGGACCATTTTCTACTACAAATGGATCAAAGTAAGGTTGTGAATAAAAAGAGGGATTCTCTTGTTCACAGCCACTTTACATGCTGACATAATGAATTACCTTACAAATGTAAACTTTTAAAATAGCGTCTTGATACATCTCAATCAATCTAGTCTCTGTTAGTTGAATTTGTCCAGCATTCTTTGTATGGATGTAAGAATTTTTGTGGAACTATTCTGTGTTAAGGAACTTTGTGCTGCATAAAATGGGTTTTCATTGCTCATGAAATTTAGATATAGTGATATTACAACCAATATAAAATACAGTGTAGGAAGTGATACAATTTTCTAAAATATAATGTGGTGATTTTGAACATTCTCATTGTAAAAATTTTATAAGCACATTCCTATATATACGTATACCCATATACAAAAATCAATATTTTTCCTCAAGTGGAGTTAAATTATGGAGATTAAAATATCAGTGCTATAGAAAATCATTAATAATAGATATATTTTATTACTTTCACCAGGGAGAAATTGATTTTTCTAGGAAACATTCAGAAAACAATTCAGTTGCCAGGAAAGCATTCCCAAGACTAGAATATCACCTCCACAATGTTAAACATTTCTCCTTATTAATTTTCTTAAAGGATAAAGATATACAAGAAAATGTAAATCCTTTATTAGAAAAACATGTCAATCTTTGAATCATATCTTAGACTTCATGTATAATAACTTAGAGTCTGTGTGTAGAACAAAACAAAAAGGAAGCAATGGAAAGAAAAGTGATTCAGACAGAACGATTCTGCAAAGGAAACACATTTCTAAAGATTGATGCAACGTTTGAATTAATCTATTTTGTTTCTTTATTAGATGTCTATTAGAGGCCCGGTGCATGAAATTCAGCACGGGAGGGGAGAGTTCACTCAGTTCGGCCTGCAGCCTCTCACAATTCAGGACTACTGGCTCCTAACCGCTCCCCTGCCTAAACGCCTCCTAATCACTCTGCCTGCCTGCCTGATCACCCCTAACTACTCTGTCTGCCTGCCTGATTGCCCCTAACTGCCTCTGCCTTGGCCCCTGCTGCCGCGGATTCATCCAGAAGGACATCCAGAATGATGGCTGGAAGGTCGTTCGGCTGTCTGGTCTCATTAGCACATTATTCTTTTATTATTATAGAAAGTAGGTGAGAAAGTTCCTCAGAGACTTGATAGGCTCATGCCTAATTATGTTTAAAAAACAACAACAACAACATTTTTTCATTAGGAGTGACCCAAAATTAGAAGGAAAATTGCAGGTGGGAAAGTGGATTCAAATCCTATGATATACTTTTGTCTATAATCAGTCATCTTCCTTCATTTAAACACAAACCATATACATGTGATAAATCTGGTGCTGGCCAAACATTTTTTTTTTCTTTCATTTTTTGCCCAAGTGTTAGGAGCACTCTCCCATGCCAGGAAGCAAACATATTTCTAATTTTCTTTCCTCAATGCAGAAATAGTTTATTAAACCACTAAGTTTGAAATGACTATATCTATTCAGTAATCTGGATTTTACCACTCTAATTGTACCAGTCCCAAGAATTAGGTGAAAAATCCTTTGGTAAATACATGTAGAAATCCAAATATACTTTATGTTATTTCTTTTCTTTTTTCTTTTTTTTTTACATTATTCTTGTTATTTTTAAGTTCATCACAGTTTATAACATATTATTTAGGTGTTTCAAAATACTTTATTTGGTGAATAAATTAGCTGACTTTAAAGGCAAGAGTAAGTACTAGTATAGTCAGATTCCTAGTGGTAAATTATAAAAGAAAAAGACTGTCATTTGTGATAAAGATAGGAAACTTGGAACAATTACAAAATGTAAATTGGAAGAGGAAAAAAGTTTGAAATATAAACAACTACAGCATCTACTCTAATTCTTTCTCAGTTTGGAGCATATGCTGATCTTTTCAAAAATCAAGATAAATTTGATATCATTTAATTTTCGTTCAAATGCATTATATTTTTGTTGAATTCCCTGGTTTATCATTAACATGTCATTTATTAGATATATCTAATTAGATTGATTAGATCACAACCATAAATTTCATTAGAGAACTCAGATATATTTTCGTATAATCCACAGCACTGAAAATGTTTAAGATATTCAAATTTGTGTGACCACCACCAAAGGAGTATTTGGCAATGTCATGATTTCACTGTTAGACGCTTAGTCACACATGTCTGCCTGAAATTTTTTTTTTTAATATAATAAGAAGCTGGGATTATAACTGAAGTAGATAGAATTAAGCTCTAGAAAATACAATTAATTTCTGAAAAGAAAATTAAACTCTTTTACACCTATTACTGTGTAATTTAGTACTTTACTTTCCGTTAATATAATTCTTATTAATATACAATTATAAAAAAGAATACATGTCACAAAGCCTTTAAATAAAAATAAAATATCTTATTAATTATTATTACATATGTGTTCATAACTGAAACTAGGAATCTGCTGGCTCCTTATGGGAGTATGTCAGAGTACGGGCTAGGAAAGGAAACTGGGTCAAAGAAGAAAGGCCTTTAACTTCTCAGTATGAATCTGTCCACAGAACAGAGTAATGGGATGTCCCTTTGGGAAGAGAGGAAAGGCCGAGTGCCCCAGTGGATCTACGGTCCCTCAGCACCCTCAGCCCATTGGATACCTTTCCAATATTTACTCTCTTACCGATGCAGCTCTCCCTCCCTGATCTTGAATTCAGTCTCCTTCAGTCCAGAGTTGGGGGACTGGTAGCCAGTAAGACCTGTCAGGCCTGTACATTGTGGACTGTACAATGTTTTAAAAAGCAGTAGCTGACTTTGAACACTTTAAACACAGGCAGAAGGCCAAAGCCGGTTTGGCTCAGCGGATAGAGCGGCGGCCTGCGGACTGAAGGGTCCCGGGTTCGATTCCGGTCAAGGGCATGGGCCTGGGTTGCGGGCACGTGCCTGGGTTGCGGGCACTTCCCCAGTGGGGGATGTGCAGGAGGCAGCTGATCGATGTTTCTCTCTCATCGATGTTTCTAACTATCTATCTCTCTCCCTTCCTCTCTGTAAAAAATCAATACAATATATATATATATATATATATATATATATATATATATATATATGAATAAACACAGGCAGAAGTAGAGGTCCTGCTGAAAAATTGGAACTTTTGGTGACCTCTGACCTTTTTTCACATGGCAGCAATTACTAGCTTGTGTGAATCTGTCCACAGCCAGGCGTGCATCTCGAGTTTTCTACAGTTCCTTCTTTTCCTTACCATCGGACTCCCCTCAGCATGAAAGATAGGTTTCGCTTTGACATCGGCTCCAATAAATAACCTTTCTGTTACCCTCAGCCAGCGAGAAACTGTGGAGACTTGTGTTTCAGTGATTTCTTTCCTGGCTCCCTCTAGCGGCCTGATTCCCTTGATGAATACCTTGATTCTGTTTCCAGATCTTTAATCCTGGACTTTTGCTTTTCCTCCTCTCACATTTCATGCCTTCTCCCTAACCAGTGTTACTAGAATGTGCCATTTGCAATTTGCATTACTTTTCATTAACTTTGAGATTTTTTATTACTTCTCCCTCCTATCATTAATATACTAGTATCGACAAGTCTTTTACTGCTGTAGAATTTAGATGTTTATTTTTTTAAAAAAATTACAAGAAAGTTGGTATAACTTCAGAGAAATAATATTCAGGGAAAATATCCCATGAACACATGCTAGTGATATATTTGTTGTGGAGGATTTGCTTCAAATACTCTTTGTTTAAGTAAAGGTTCAGAGAAAGAAGCATGTACCACCCTACAGTATCATTGTATTGTGACAGAGACTTCCTATCTGCCCTTTGCTCAAAAGTATTGTTTTCCATGAAATACATAATCATTTAAGAGCCCGACTTCAAAGTCTAAGTGTGGTTTTGCCCCTAAGGGCACTTTTCAGTAAAAACACAATAGATACAGCTTTGAAATGCATAGTGAGTGTGTCTGGCAATAACAGTTATGTTTTCTCAATAACTGATATGGTTATGGTTGAAAAAAAGGCAGGTTTTCTTTGAACTTTCATTAAAACTATGAAACATTTAGTACTGCAATTGCACAAGGACTCACCCCGGCAATACGCTCCTTCATCGTACCCATCTGAGCAGTCCAAGGCGCCGTCACACAGCTGGGACAAGTGAACACATTTGTGGGCACCAGGGCAAGCGATGTGATTCAGGGGACACTTGATTTCTACCTCTTCGGGACCTGAAAACAATGTAAAAAGGGTCAGATTGATGTTGATTAGCTTTGCTTTTTTTTAAAAAAAAAAAAAAACACTAAAATTGTTAAGAACAAAAAAATTACTAGAATTAATTTACAAAACAAAACTATAGAAATAGTACTGGAGAACAGCTCTAATTCTGACAGGCATTGACATTAGCCTAAGTGCTTAAAAAACTAATTTTAAAAAGCTGCAGAGGAAATATAGATTTGAGTTTTGTTTTCAAAGAATGTATTAAAAACACAAATATTCTTTCAACCCTCAAAGTAGCATGAATTGAAACCTGTGGGTTGCTTTGAGTCATTGTTCTCTTGTCCTTAGACAGGCGGACAAGGCACTTAAATCCTGTAAATCTCAATTCCCTAAACTGTGAAATACACATAATGACAACTTCTGGACAGGGTTCTTGTTAAAATTATATCAAGTAACATGAACAAAAACATATTTGTGGAATTTAAAGGAATGTGTGACAACCTAAATGTGATTTTATTTTTCATCTGGAATATGAAGACTAGCTAGTTATATACTTATTTACATGTGGATTATTTTGTTTAAATATATCACTGAGCAACTATAACGCAATAGAATTTGCTGAAGAATGAGGAGGCAATGATGAACGGGGCGTACTCCTGAGTTCACCTGCTGTTGGTAACTGCGTTTTGTATAATCACGCTTTGTGCTTTTAAAGACAAACTAAAGTCAGAACACAGAGTCTTTCCTCGAAGGTCGCCAATTCCAAATCTTCATCAAACATCCAAGTCTTAGGCATATTGTTGTGTCTAATTCCCAAGTCCTGTCTATACTTCTTCTGTAGGCACTCCCCAAATTCCCCATAATGATCCTTCATCTTGCTCAGCTCTCTCAAATCCAAAGTGCAGGCATACCAAAATGACTACAATTATGCATTAATCTGACACTGATTATGGCAACAGCTCATTCTATAGTCAGACACATTTAAGCTTTAACTGCATACAGTTGTAGCAATACCCATGGGCCATTAATTTAATCAACTAAGCATTAGGTTTCTCATATGTAAATGGAACTATCAACTGAGTCTCCTTTGTGGGGTTGTTATGAATGTCAAAAGTTATTGATAGCAAAGCACTGAGCACTGCGAGATGCAGGCTCAGAGTAGGAATTCAAATTCAATATGTGTTAATCATGTAAATAAATGCAGTATCCCGGAGTGATTAACTTACTGGAGCCAGATTCCTGGGTCCAATTCCTGGTCCCATCACTTGCAAACTGAGTAACTTGAGCAACACACATACCCTGTCAGTGCTTCAGCAGGGTGTTGGAAGGATTATAGCAAAAGCTCTCAGTGTTTTTCCTGGCGATCACTAAGTGCCTGTTATTATCATAGTTAAATTAAGAATGTTCCAAGAAGATGAGTTGTGTTTTGTAAACACTTGTATCTCATAACTGTTTTTTTTTTCTGTTGCAAGCCCCAAAAGGAAAAAAACAAACAAACAAAAAATAACAGCTCAGAAGTAATAAAAAGACCTATCTAACATACTATCTAGGATATGCAAAGTTATGAGAATTGCAGAAGAATTAGAAAAGGAAGAAAAAAGGAATACAAAAGTACTACACAAGAAAAATAATATAAGCTGGAATTGCGAAAAGGAAGATGGGTTTTTTTTGAAATGCCTTATCAAATATGCATTACAGGTATACGTGATTTTGTTTGATGGTAAGTAAGTTTTCAACGTTTTGTGTTTGAGGATGTAAACAATTTTTATGAAGAAGCTTCCCTAGCTGAAGCGTTGCCACTAACAGACACCTCTCTATTGTTTCATCTGTATTTATACAATTGTTGCCATGAAAGGCTGTTAGTTTTGTCCAACACCTGCTTCCACACATGCACAACTCATTTTACTGTAACCGGTCTCTATAACTTGAGTATCAATATCTTAAAATATAATCATTTGTTTCCATATACGACTAATTACAAAAACACAAATTAAATCCAATTTATAAGAAGAAAAGTGAAACTCTTTTCTTTGCATTTTAATCCTCACCTGAGGATATGTATTTATAGATTTCAGAGAGAGAGGGAGGGAGAGGGAGGGAGAGGGAGAGAAAGAAAGGGAAACATCAATGTGAAAGAGAAACATCATGAGCATGCCCTGACTGGACCAGAGGATCAAACCCACAATATGGGTATGTGCCCTGACTGGGAATTGAGCCTCCCACTCTTTGGACGATGTTCTAACCTCTGATCCACACTAGCCAGGGCAAAATGTGACACTGTTTTCACTGAGAATTTTTAGCTACTGAAACATGTATTTATAAGATTAACATAAATCCATTTTATTTATTTATTTTTAAATCTATTTTTATTGATTTCAGAGAGGAATGGAGAGGGAGAGAGATGGAAACATCAACGATAAGAGAAAATCATTGATCAGCTGTCTGCTGCACATCCCATACTGGGAATCAACCTGGACTTGTGCCCTGACCGGGAATCAAACCATAATTTCCTGGTTAATAAGTTGATGCTCAACCACTGAGCTATGCCAACTGAGCAACATAAATCCATTTTAAAAATAAAATTAAACAACATGAATTAGTTTTGACAAGGTATAAACTTCTATGACCAATATTCACAAAATACTTCTTAAAATTTATTGGCTTATTCCTAAAACTTTAAAAACATTCATCTTTGCATAAATGTCAAGTAGTACTTAGGCCAGATATATTGAGATCTTTGAAAACAAAACAAGATAACCCACACAAAGAATACTTCACAAACCTGAGAAATTTTAGAGATTTTATGGTTAGAGACCAAAAGTGGCTCAATAGTACTTAAAAAAAAAGTGGTACATATGTTGGCACCAATAAAAGTGTGATTTTTCATTAAGACTGTCAGGTAAGTGATGAGTATGACAGAAGGAATGAAATGCACATCTGGTCTTCAGAAGAAAGGCTCAGCTACTTACATTTTTGAGAAAACAGGAAAAAATATTGGGATTTCTCAGGGGCACTATAGATCTATTAAATTGTTCCAGGGCTAAGAATTTGGGAAATAAGAGAAATTTGTTTGAAAGAATAAAACAGATAATTGGTTTCTTTATGGACTAACCACTATAGTCTTTTCCATCTTTGGTATTTTTTAAATATTTTTAAAAATTAGTTTTAGAGAGACCAAGGGGAGAGGGAGAAAGAGAAAAAAACATCAAGGGGTGCCTCCTGCACGCCCCCTACTGGGATCGAGCCTGCAACCCCAGCATGTGCCCTGACCAGGAATCAAACTGGCAACTTTTTGCTGCATGGGACGACACCCAACCAACGGAGCCAAACTACTCAGGGCCATCTTTAATATTCTTTCATCTTGGTTTTCATCATCACTGGATAAACCAATAAGATAGCGGGGCCATGGTTTCATGAATTGTACCTTAAGGCATCCTCCCCAAATCTTCATATTAAAGCACATAAGGCAATGATGATATTTGTAAGTTACACTGAATAAATAGCAGAAATTAGTTGTAGAGGCTGGCCCAGGTCTTAAGAATTAATCTCAAAATTAGAGAACCAATTTCTTAAACCCCTTCAACCAGTGCTAGGACTCTTCAGTTGGAAAACTCAGCTCAAACCAGTATTTTGTTGTTCTTTCTGGAAAATGGAAATAGAGGTGGGTTGAGAAATAGTAATGAATGCTTCAACTAAAATCTCCCAGAAGCCAGACAATAAAAGTATTTATTGTTTTGAGGAACTATCCATTCTTAATTCCCAAATATTGTTTGTGAAGTAAAGACTTGTACTTTCTCATGGGGCTTCTTTAGTCTATCCTGTAAATGAGAGATGATGCAATCTGTTCACTGCTTTTAACCCTTTACTTGTGTGCTATGGAGAACCATGTGATAATGGAGCTGGCAGGAATTCCTGAGAACGTGCCAATATTGCATAAATGATCACCCCATGAAGACGTTTAGGCATTCAGAACATTGGAAAATAAGAAACCATAATCTGAACGTATCAAGGAGCAGGGTCGGAGGTTCCCTCATATACCTGGAATAACTTCTTTAATTGCTAAATCATGTGGACACGGGGGGAATCTAGGAGAGGAACAGGCAGCATGTGAGAAATTTCAAAATACTAGAAAGAATCCAAAATTTTAACAATACCATAGTCCTAGAGAGAATATCACTTCCATTTCTGGGTCTGCCTACTCAGAAAATATTTCCAGTCCCTCAAATCTAATTTTAGGTGACCTGAGCAAGGTAGCAGAATTTGACATATAGTAATTCACTGAAGAAAGAAAATCTTCATTGGGAAATGTAAAACTCTATCAATAAAGGAGCATAGTATATGTATATATCTATATCCACCTATCTATCTATCTATCTATCTATCTATCTATCTATCCATCCATCATTATCTATCTATTAATTTTTGTAAGCCTTACCCAATTAGTTGAATTAGGATTAATTTTTAAACTAAAACATTTTACAAACCAGCCTTCTAGGATAAGGCAAAGGTAATGTGACTCATCTGTATGTTTTGAATGCTTAAATCATTTTTTACACATAGAGTAAATATCTTACTTTGATCAGTAAGATGTAGTAAAGGCAGACATAAGCTTATCAAATCTTTTCTGATGAAAGAAAACTGAGATAGTACATTTTGTGAAGGAGTGGGCATTTTTCTTCTGTAATGGCAGGTATAGTAAAGGATCTCCACTTGTCACTATATCATTGTATCTTAGCAGAACCAGCATCAATCCTCATCCTACATAGTTAACGGTTCCACCTTAACTCTATCACATCAACTCCATCACATCGCTCATGTTAAGTTGTATCTTATCAAGGTGGGCTGCTTGGTTACACTGTGCTTTTCTGTAGCTCTAAGTTCTTGGCCTGCAAGCTCATCTACTTTTCTTAACCTTCACTATAAAGCAGAGAATAGAAATAGATACTCAATTTTGAAATGCTTTCAAAATTCAAACATTATAAATTATGCAGTTTTGGATTTCATTTGATTGTACCTGTCAATTCACAAAGACTGAGATTTGGTTATAATTTGAAAGTTTATTTAAAACTTAGCTTCTAGAAAAGCTTAGTCCTGGTTTTTACAAATGCCCAGGAACATAAAGGCTATTTCTATTGACATAATACCTTACAATATTTAGTTTTTGAATATTGTCTCCTGTGGACATTTTCTATTTACTCAATTGCAGATCCCATAAATTCTAAGAATTTCTAAAAATTAACTTCAAAATTAACTCTCCTTAAGTAAGTTAAAAACATTATTTTAGTATATTATAACTAAGTAATACATTACGATTCTGAGAGCATCATTAACTTAATTGCAAATGCTTGATTTTTCTATCTTTATGTTTATATCCTTTTTGAAAGAATCATTTCCATACAATCAGATGCAGTTTCTTGGAAATATGGACAATCATCTTTTAAAGGGAAAGATAATTATTATGTAATTAAGTATATGGGAATATTGCATTATAATATCTATTATAATTTTCACAGCTGAGAAATCAAAATGATCACATCAATGTATGCCTTTTATGAAAACTGTGAAACATATGAAACCCATTAATTACTGCATGTTGTTTGGGAAAATTAGTATGTAACATAAAGAGACTTAATATCATGTACCTGATTAATATTAAAGATAACACTGGATCACATAATACATTTGCAAACATAATCAACTTCCCTAGACTTTCTTTATTTTATAAGGCCCTGTTCTTATTTTCAAGCACAATTTACTTTTACATGTGAGCTATTTCACCAAACTATTTTAATTAAATGGAAAAAAAAGTGAAAGAAATTTATAGTATTTCACTGAAAATTAAAATTGGATTTATGAGTTTCAACTTTTAAATAACACAATATTAATTTAAATCATTTCTTAATCTGGATGATTATACTTGAGGATACAGGGACATGACTAACAATTTCTAAAGAGATATGTTCTTTCAATCGAATAGTAACTCACTCAGATGAAATAATTTCTGTGTAAAACTGGTTCTAGTAATGGCTGTGTGTTTACATATTTCAAGTGGATGTTGCGAAGCCTCAAGAATGGAGAGAGATGTAAAAGTGATTGATTTTGTCCAGCTGCACCACCCTTAAGCCATCTGTGACATCTGTCCTATTTTTCAAGACCCCCAGGGAAGGAGATTTTGCAGTTTGACAACTGGTTCCAAGGTTTAAAAATCCTTTATCATTAGCCCTTTCTCTTCAGAAATCTCAGTGTAAGAAAATTCCTTGCATCCAACATATAGAGCTTTATTTATGTATTTAATATATGAAAAGCACGCCTGGTTTCCTAAGAAAGATTATGCCATATTAAAGCAATTCTGCTATACCCAAAGTCACTATTGTGTCTCATACTAAGAGTATAAATAAGTGGCTGGTTAGTTAAGAGTCCTTTACTTAAAGCTTTCTAGATCACATCAGGAAATATTATGTTAACATGGAGAGGCATACATTCATCTGTGTGTGTGTTTGTGTATGTTTTCTGCTAACTTTAGAACATAGCAAGTGATTTTTTAGTCCACTTAATTGACTATCAGCATCTGAATCGAACAAATGTAGGTTAAATAGTAACATTCTCCTCCACAGAAATTGTAAACCTTTAGGATACAGTCAGAACTGGCAAATAAAATTCATCATATGTACATTGCAAAAGTATTGTTGTTATTAAACTATAGCTTTAGAAATAAAAACTTTATCAGGCCCATGAACTGTCTTGCTTCCTGAACTTCCATTTAAGGGCAAATTGATAAGAAAATAAGTAAAATCACTGTTTTATGAGTGACTGCCATTGCAACACTGCCATTCATTAAACCTTGCAAATGGATGAAACTCAGCTTGGATGATTTAAAAAATGATGTTATTTAGAAGTTTTAAATGCACCTTTATCCCTCTGCATGTATCCATCATATGCTACTTGCTTGCTTGATTACCCTACTCTCTATCTCTTCTTCCACCTGTATGCTTTTTTAAACACTCCTCCTTTTTGCTAGCCAACTTGAAGATCTAGGTGTTAATGTATTTGCATTTAAGTAAGATTCTTACACAAACAATGTATTAACTATAAAGACAGAAATTTTAGTGAAAAGACAAAGGCATTTTTGTTACAGAGAAAGGGGCATTTCATTGATACCGATGGCACACTTCTTGGTGGCAATTGTGCTAATTTCTAAAGTTGGCTCTCAACTCTTTTTAAATAAATAGTGATGTACTAAATCAATGAACCAGAAAGAAGATGCCTATTTTTCAATGTGCAAAAATCCTATTGCATTCTCAAGAGGTAAAACACATGCACTAGTCATTTCATAAAATTCTTCTGCAAGGAAAAGATTTACCCAATTTGCAGATAAAATAACTAAGGAAGCAGAAGGTGCAATGTTTCATCTGGGACTATTTTATACTGAAATACAGGATAGACTATGAGTGCTTCAGCTCTAAAGGCAATGTTTTTTCTCTCCTTCTGGGGTTCCTTTACTGTAACCCCGGGGCAGCTCCTGATTACAGTGTGAGGCTCAGGGCTGTGTGGAAAGCATACCTAACTGGAAGCAGATATGACCCCTGGTAGGAAGCACATTAAAAGACTGGTGCCTAATGGAAAAAGACAAGCCAAACTCAGATGATTCACACATCTCCCAGAGAAAAGGGGTTTTACTGCCACTAAGGGGCAGTGAGGAAGAGCAGCCTACTGGTTCTTCCACATGTCAGGACAACTGAGAGTCATCTGATCTTTGATTCCACAAATGTATTAGAAATTGCTTCTGAGCCAGGCTGTGCACATGGAGGCATTGTTGTTGCCACTCTTAAGAGGGATTTTTTTTTTTTTTGAGAAATCTGTAAAGGAAGAGGATTATTTTTTCAGTCTCTTACCCTATCGGCTAAAATAATAAATGATTAGATACAGATCCCAGGATAAGACCTAAAAACCAAAGAAAGGATAATGTCAGGTGATTAATGAAAGAGAGGACTTTGGTGGTATATTGCCCAACTGATATAAGTCACAGGTCAAAGGAATTCTAAGTATGTAAATTATTGCCAAACACTTAAAAATATTATTTAATTTTCCCTCAAAAAATGGTCACAAAGCCAACATTTGACAACTAAGTATGTTAGAAACCAAAACTAGTAAACACATGTCTCTGTAGTTCCTGTCCTCAGAACAAAGAAGAAGAGCTACTTTGAGGAAATACTAAATGACAAGCTTCATTTGTTTTATAGATTTCAGAGAGGAAGGGAGAGGGAGAGGGAGATAGAAACATCAATGATGAGAGAGAATCATTGATTGGCTGTCTCCTGCATGTCCCACATTGGGGATTGAGCCTGCAACCCAGGCATGTGCCCTGACTGGGAATCAAACTGTGACCTCCTGGTTTATAGATCGATGCTCAACCACTGAGCCATGCAGGCATGGCAATAAACTTCATTTCTCATGCAATTAATTCTTCACCAAACTTTAGACAAGATGAAAACAAATCCATACAAAGTAGAGAACGAGCTTATTTTATTTTGTAGGACTCACCTAAGACAATATTACTGACTTAAAAAACAACAACAACAAAAAATGTCTGATTTAGAGAGGAATTTATTCCATGACTCTTGGTCAAACAACAGGGATAAACTGTGATATATGTAAACAATGAGTAGAATGATATTTTCTGATTCCATTGGTGCATTTACCAAAATAAAAGTTAGTTAATAGGAGTTATTCCTTTTTTTATGTCATTTGGGAAAAAACAAACCAACCAACAAACAAAAAAACCCTCTGATATTTGCTTGGAAGGAATGGATACCCGAAAACTGGAGAAGAGAGAAGAGTAACTATATGCCTTGAAGTACTGCATCACATTTTGAAAAAAGAATTCTATGTTGTATGTGAAACAAATAAACAATGTTTGAAAAGCCTGATTAGCATACAAATGGTTTCCCAGTGAGAGGGGCAGGGTAGTGCAAGTGTAGTTAATCATCTTTCACTGGAAGGACCATGTTGGGAGACATGGTGATGCTTGTATAAATCAATTGGTACTTGAGAAAAAGATAGAATGTTAAGCAGCTCAATTGAAAGACCAGAGGTTGGTACAGACATTCTTAAACATAACAGCCTTGAGTCATCTGTGGAGTGTATACATTGTATATTTCAGACCAAAATTAAAATGTTATTGATGAAAAATATTTTTAAATATTTAATTTTTTCATGACATTCAAAATGATGTTAATTCTAAAAATTATTTTATGATAGTTTTAGTGAAAACAATGTTTTTATTGAATTCTATAAAAGTAGCATTGCATTAATAGTATAAGTGCTGATTATTGAGTACTTTTTATGTTCCAGGCTCTCTGGTAAGCATATATAATACCCATTATCTTTTTAAATCCTTACAAGAACATTCTGAATTAGGTATTATAATTGCTATTATATAGTTGAGGGAATTGAAGATTGCAGAGGATAAATACCTTCTTCAAGGTCACAGAATTATAATCTTATTATTTGAATTTAGGTCTCATATCTTAAAACCTGCTATACTTTGATATGCTGCTATATCCATTGTACTACAATCTCAATCATGTGCACCAAAGAAACAAACAAGGCAATAAAGCCTAATTATATGTCTCTTTCTATCTGTCTGTTCTCTCTCTCTCTCTCTCTCTCTCTCTCTCTCTCTCTCTCTCTCTCTCTCTCTTCTGAAGTAGATTACAGAAGGATCTTGAGGAAGAGGGAAGAAAATAATGTTAAAAGTCAAGGTTACAAAACCATGCTAATCCGATACTTAAACAGCTCTTATGGTCAAGGGGAATACCCAATTTTTAACAGCAGGTGAAACGCACTTTACAGAACACAACTTCTACAATCAGTTGTACTTAAAATGGTCTATTTCCATCACATTCTCACTATGCACATGGTTCCCACATGCTTTGCCTTGAAGACAGAATACTTACTCATGGTGTTATCTAGGTTGTTCTAAGTAAATACAAACAAGTTTCCAATGGCATGCATTGCTAAGGCCAAAGTTTTCTGATGATCAACCAATGGAACCATAGCACTAAACCATTCCTTTAATCAGTTAAATCAGTCTCTCACCACGGGTTTATTTCTGCATGGTGGAGCATCTTCTAGATCAAGCAGACCCGCCACATACCAATTGCTATCTCTTCTTGGTAAAGTGCTGCTACTTCTGCTACTTGGCAAAGCTTCAGGGTCTGGTTTTCTTGGCAGATTGGAGCCCAGCATGAAGGATGCCAACATCACAGGTTCAAATACCATATGGTACAATTATCTGCCTTTCTGTTTTTCAGACACAGATTTTACAACTTAACATCTGCCACTCATATACCCTCTTCATGCTAGAGCTAACACAGGGCAAGTCAGAATCTTTGGAGCAAAACAAATCCCTAACAGGAAGAATTGATACCACTTATGATTCAATTGCATATTTTAAAAGCCAGAGCCTTAGCCAGGTTTAAGTTTGAGTTCAATGTGCCAGCAGTAAGCACTTAGCCAGACTCTCCCTGGGAGACTGTACGAAAGCACTACAGGGCCTTGGGGTGCGCTCATGTAACTGCTCCAGTTCATTAAATAACACCTCGGCTCTCCTGTTCTAAACAGAGATGAATTTCTCCAGTTTATGCGAACAAATAAAACAACCGCTAAATAAACAGTATTTGCTAAATAGTGAATCAGCAAAAGAAGTTTATCTTTCCTCATGGACATCATCTATTGGCAGTAGCTACTCTTCTCAAAATTTTATAAAGCAACTACTCTTTTCCCAGCATACTACTGGATTTAGACGTTGATGCTGAATAAAAAAGAGAATACAGAAAAAAATGCGATTGAGACTGAAACACACAAACATTAACACACAGAATTGTAACAGTATTAATAATGCTAATGAAATTAATCCACTAAATGATATCTGAATGGTCTGAAAAAGTGATGAACTGGTCATAATTGTTATTTAGATTCTAGGGAGAAATTCCTTACATTGATGGGCAATTCTTATGATTTATAAAATTGCAATACCCTCTTCAAAATTTCTTGGCTCGAGGAAAAAAATCAGAGCAAAAGAACAACAATAAAAGGAATTTTCTGATTATCCATGTTGAGGATGATAAAAGATGGAAAAATAAATGAAACTCATATATCAACCAAATGCCCAGGTTGGCTATTTTACTGCCTCACTTTATTCTGTCTGAGGAACTCCAAGGCCAGTCAGCTTTACAGTAAATTTTGATCTACAGTAAATAGCATTGTAGCATAATTTTAGTGAGTCTCACCTCTTCCACCAAATCTTTTTTGTCAGATATATTTATAAAGAAAACCACTGGTGTGTTCTTGTTGCATCTGCCCTTCCTGACCTTTTACGCTCATGGTAATGAACAGAAAAATGGTCAACTGGACCTGAAACAGGAAGGATGAGGGACGGAAAAGGTCAACAGAAATGTGCAGAATGGAAAATCGGACATCGCGTAACAGAACTGACCCAGTTTTTAATCTCACCCTAAATTCATAATGTGGCTTTTGAAATTGGCCTTTCCTACATAACTTTGAACAGATACATGAAAATTAATTATTCCCAAAAGCACATTTTTAAGGGTAATACTTATTTATTCTATAAGTACATTTTAAACAGTCCTTCATTAGTTCAATACCTTTACCACATGTAAGTGGATGAAACCCTATTGAAGATGGACCTTTACAGACTGTGTGCACGTATGTTTAAGCACACACACACAGACACACACACTCACACACACACATATTTGGTAAAATAGAAATAATATTCTGCAAGCAAAACTATATATACATGGTGGGTCAAAAGTAGGTTTATAGTTCTGAGTACATGAAATAGAGTTTATTCTTATATAATCATTTATTAATGATTGTATTATTTTCCATATGCACAACTATACACCTACTTTTGCCCCATCCTGTATCTGTCAGTTTGGGGTAATAGAAATTCTTTACTGCAGCATTTCCTTTCGACTTCACTTATGTTCTTCTTATGGTCTTCTCTGATGAAGTTGATTAATGACCACAATTAAGGTAAAATAGCACAGTATTTAAGATAGAAAGAGTAAGCTGTAGAATTTCATTAAGAATGCCTCATTTATATGTAAAGTTGTTATGGAAATGCTGTTTTATTAGAGTGTTTTATTTTAAACAATAGATATCTAAAAGCTTCCTAACATATAAATACGATAAAAAGTGACCCCAGGATAGCATAACATTTTTATAGAGGCCCGGTGCATGAATTTGTGCACGGGTGGGGTCCCTCTGGGTGGCCTGAAGGGATCGAGCCAAAACCGCAGTCCAACGCTGCCTGCAGCTCCTACCTGCTACTTCCGCTCATCCCGGCCCCACTCTGCCTGCCGCAAGCTCGCTCCCAATCAGTCTTGATCAGGAGAGGCTCACGCTGCCACAGCAGCGCTTGCCAGCCATGAGTCCTGCATCTGGCACCCTCCCAAGGGAAGTGGCCTGCGGGATCGGGCTGAAACCCGCTCTCTGACATCCCCTGAAGGGTTTCAGATTGCAAGAGGGCACAGGCCAGCCTGAGGGACCCCACTGGTGCACGATTGGGCTGGGGAGGGACCGCAGGAGGGCTCCAGGGCATGTCTGGCCCATCTCACTCAGTCCCAATCGGCCGGACCCCAGCAGCAAGTTAACCTACCTGTCGGAGCATCTGCTCCCTGGTGGTCAGTGCACACCAAGTGATTGGTTGACCAGTTGACTGTCTGCCCCCTGGTGGTCAGTGCACATCATAGTTTGCTGTTGAGCAGCCTTAGCATATCATTAGCATATTATGCTTTAATTGGTTGTTTGGTTGTTCTGCCGTTTGGTCTATTTGCATATTACCCTTTTATTATGTAGCATTTTATGCTGGAGTGCAGGAAGGATTCCATCTTCTTTGGTATTCAACATATTTCATCATTTTGCTGCTCTGTTCTCATTTTCATGGATTATGTCTCTCATGAACATTTCCCCACATTTCATAGTAAGCATTTAGTCAACGGCACATTCAGTGTCCTACTATATATCCTAAGACAATGCTGCCTAAACTTGAATGAACATGTGTATTACCCAGGGATCTACTTGAAGTACAAATTTTGGTTTAGTAGCTCTTGGTTGAAGCTGAAATTCTGCATTTCTTTCAGCTGCCAGGGGATGCCAGTGCTGCTGCTTCGCAGACCACACTGTGGGTAGCAAAGTTCTAATATCTCCAAAAACAGATCTGAAATCCAGGGCCCATGTTCTGAAAATGCTTCCACTGCAATGGAGCCTAAAATGGAGCACATGTTTTGTTTAACCACAAATTAAGCAAAAGTTCACTTAAGAGAGGCCAGAAGCACATCACTTTAAACATTTATTACTATTAATACATTGACATATTCTAGAAATGGTCATCTGCAGCAAATTCTTATGAACAATTTTGTCTTTGGGACAGCATATGCAGTCACACCCTAATGCAAATCTTCCAAACTTTACCCAAGGATCTTATGTTGTCAAAGAAAAAAAAAAGATAAAAGAGTCATGAGTTACAGAAAAGGGTATTAGATCTGAAATGTGAGAAATTATGCAAAAAGTTCAGGGTTCTTGTTATTTGTTTTTAGAAACTGAGAATGGATAGTGTGAAAGTACAAATGAAGAACCGATCATATGATGTCAGATCTGACAACTCGGTTAAAATTCTATTAGTCACTTCTCAATTGACTGCGTATGATAAGTCAAGGATGAGCAGCCTTAACAGCTGTAAGTCCTCACTCCAGACTGAGAAATACTAAGGCTGAAGATCAGCTTCCATTTTATTTGCAAGTTCTATGCTTACTATAAATATATATATGAATATATATATATATATATATATATATATATATATATATATATATTAAAATCCTTGCTTTTTTTCCTTCTGCATCCTACCTCGACTTCCTCCCATAATTTCTCAAAATTTACTTCTGGGCAAGTTAAATGGCCGGTCTATGTGTCAGGGAAACAGACACCAAGGCTGTTTCCAGTACTTAATTTAGACCAACTACCTTCTCTGGCTGACTCCCTGCAATTGCTTTCCCCATACCACTGCATGCACTAACTGCTTTCTTCAATATTTAATTAAGTTGTTAGAGTAAACTAGTCTGGATTCACCTGGTGTCCTGTTTAAATTATAAAAGACCTAGACTAACTAACTAAGAAGGTGTGGGGGTTTGTTCTTAGCCATGTATTAGTAAGAAGTGAGGGCAGGAGATGATATACGCACTGTGGGATGATTTGTTTACTCACACTGCTCTTTACTTTTACCTAAGCCCGAAGTACCAAAAATGCTTAAAGACAGTTCTGGTGAGTCCTCAAAAAATAAAGAATAGAGCTACCATATGACCCAGCAATCCATCTCCTGGGTATATACCCAAAAAACTCAATATCATTTATTTGCAAAGGTTATATGCACCCCTATGCTCACTGGAGCATTATTCACGGTGGCCAAGACATGGAAACAATCAGTGTCCTGCAATAGAGGACTGGATAAAGCAGATGTGGCACATATACACAATGGAGTACGACTCAGCCATAAGAAAGGCCGAAATATTGCCATGTGCAACAACATGGATGGATCTGGAGAATATTATGCTAAGTGAAATAAGTTAGACAGAAAAAGCTAAGAACCATATGATTTCTCTCATATGTGGGCTATAATACTGAAACTTGTGAACACAAACCGCAGTGTGGTAGTTGCCAGAGGGAAGGGGGTAGGGGAAGAAGGGGGTTCTAATAGTATATGGTGATGGGAGAAGATTTGACTTTGGTGATTGGCACAGGGTGCATTATACAGATCTTGTAACAGAGAAACCCACACCTGCAAGTCTACTTAACAAACTGCAAACTGCAAAACATTTAAGAAAGAAGAAGTCCATTAACTGTTCGTTTTGACAATGCATAGGTATAAGTTATTCTACATTTAAGGTATTTAACTTTAATCATAACTTTATAAAAATAATAAAATATAAATTAATATTTAGGAGGTAAATTTGTTCTGAATTTTTAAAGAAATGACTCTAAAAGTAAAAGTAACCTAATGCAGTAGTACAACAAAATGTAGAATTACTCAAAGATTGTTATTATGTAGGATGACTTTTCAAAAGTATACCTCTAAATGCTTGAAATTTTTGGTTTTTCATATAAAAATAGGAACATTTGGATGTCTCATAACCAGACAAACCTCTATGACATTAGTTTTTGATGCTAAAATACTATAAAGTACATAAGCTAAAGGCATAATTTATGACCCTAATAAACATAACCATTAAAAGGCTTACATTGCTGAAAAGGAATAGTAGTATAACATGCAATTCTTTTTTTTTAATAGAGAGTTTTATTAGTCTGAAATTAATGTCTTCATCTATAGCACTTTAACAACTTGTTCTTTGTAGGAAGTTCTACTGAGGAATAAATGGCCCAGGTGTTTAAAAGCTTTTATTCAGTTGGGTAAGATTCTGAGTAATATAGTTTCATAGGCTACAATTCTGGACCTTTTTTCTTCAAGACATTTTTTGATGTGAGCTTTAGGTCACTGTCATTCTGAAATATAAATCCTCTTGCAAGTTTCCTACATGGTAAAATAACTTTTCACAATGGTATCCCTTTATATCTTTCACTATCTATTATGGCATCAATGAAACTGCTGAGAAAATAAATTTTACCAAAGACTCAGTCCCTCAAAACAAGTCAAATTCATGTTCCTCACCCCCACGCTCGACCCTGCAGAGGAGCAGCTTCCTGGCTGGCTCGCTCTCTGAACAACTACATAATGGCCCATACATTTTCTAGTCATCCCAGGGAAAGCACGGTGGAGAGAAACAATATCTCCAAACCACTCCAAAGTTAACCAGTTCCCACAGGTATGTGGCTAATGATTACTACAGACATTCTGAGTGATGCCTGCCTTTGAATAGGAAAGACTGTGTGCATTTTGCTGTAAATATCCCTCAAATTTAATTATAGCTTCTACAGAGTTGGCCTTGGCTTAGATAAGCAAAGGCCAACCCCCGGCCTGTGTCATGCAGGCTCTCATTTCCTCAGGACCTGAGCAAAGCAGTCAAAGGTTCCCTTGTCAGCAATGTCTCTTTTTATGGCTTTCTGTCTCTACTCTGTCTCAACTCTGCTCTGAGAAATGAGAGAAGAGGATATTTTGTTAATTCAGAAGAGATGCTTTCCTTTGATGATGATAAAGCTAACAATTAATAGAACACTCCCCATATACCAGGCAGTGTTCTAAAGCCCTTAGAATCTCTTACCAGATGTATCCACAATATCCAAAATTTGTAAAGGACTTATAAAACTCAACACCAAACCTCAAATAATCCAATTAAGAAAAAAGCAAAGGACCTGAACAGACACCTCTCCAAAGAGGACAAACATGGCCATTAGACATATGAAAAGATCCCTGACATCACTAATCATCAGAGAAATGTAAAGTAAAACCACAATGGGATATCCCCTCACCCCTGTCACAATGGCTACCATCAATAAATCAACAAACGACAAATTCTGGTGAAGGTGTGGAAAAAGGGGAACCCTCATGCACAGTTGGAGGGGATGCAGATTAATGCAGCCATTTTGAAAAGCTGTATGGAGTTAGCTCAAAAAATTAAAAATGGAACTGCATTATGACCCAAGATCCCACTTCCTGGAATTTATCTGAAGAAACCCAAAACACTAATTTTTTAAAAATAAATCTTTATTGTTGAAATAAATAAATAAATAAAGCCCTTTGGAATCAGCTCAGCCTTGTGGTCATTCTTATGGGGCACACTTACTATTCCCATTTTAAAGGTCAGGAACAGAGACCCAGGAGTTAAATATCTTATACAAAGTCACACCTATTATTTTGTGAAATCAGAAATCAAACGCAGACATTTCAGCTTTAGGGCCCACACAGTTACCCACTATGATCTCCTGCCTATTTAACTAATTTAGCACAGGAGACTCTGCCCTTTTCTGTAATACTTACACCAACTATTCGTTCGCATTGCCCCTGTTGTGGTTCTTTTGACTTTATATCCTTCGTATCATCTCTTAAACCCTACTTGAATCCCCCCCTCCCCGCTTTCTTCTCCTCATTGGAAGGTTCTTTTTGCTTCCAGTTTTATTGAGATAGACTTGACATAAAACACTGTACTAGTTTAACTTGTACAACAGAATGATTTACACGTGTATATATATATAAATATAGCAAAATAATTACAAGTTAGTTAACATCAGTCACATCGTACATTTACACATTTTCTTGTTATGAGAACTTTTAAGATTTACTCTCTTAGCAACTTTCAAGTATACAATACAGTATCGTTAACTATAGTGACTGTGCTGCACCTGACATCTCCAGGATCGATTGGCTCATCTTATTACTTTTCATCACTTTCATCCATTGCCCCCACCCCTGATCTCCACTTCTGACAACCACCAAGCTGTTCTCTGGATCTATGAGTTTGTTTTTTTTTTAGATTCCACATGTAAGTAAGATCATATAGTATTTATTCTTCTGGGTCTGACTTAGCATAATGCCCTCAAAGTCCATCCTTGTTTGCACAAATGGAAGGTTCTGAAAGGTTTTGGGTTGGTCTCTGTGCAACATATCATGATAATCATTAATTTAAATGAGGTTTCAAATGTCACTTTTTTTTTAAATTCACAAATGAATAAAGCTTGGGAAAACAGCTAATATTTTGGATATGAAAATAAGTTATATTTAAGCTATAATGATTGACCAGAAAAAAAGTAAATAAGAATATAAAGTTCTGACTTGGAATAAAAAAATAAAATATGAAAGAATATTTTAGCATTCTCCATTAGTCTGTCTTATTAGATGTGCATTTTTATATACTTTTAGTTTTTCTATTACTAAAAGAGCTAAAGCTACCCTTTTCTTCAGAACACCTTTAAAGTACTAGGTAACATTAGAAAATGTCAAAAAATGTTTATTTCATAAAAGGAAAATAAAGTGAATGCAATCTTGGAATTATGCTTTTAAGTCAATGGTTGAAAAATTGAGAACAATTTTCCTGGAGAAGAGAAGCCGGCGAAGGAAGAATATTGTCAGGAAGGTTATTATTATATGAAGACTTCACAATGAAAGAGGCTTTAGGTCAGTGTTTCCTCCAGAATTTCTAAAGAAAGTACTTTTCAATCCACATAAGAAGAGACTTGTGAATAACTACAGCTATATAACAAGGGCACAAGTAGTCTCCTGAGGCTAGGAACTTATTTTTCTAGACAAATTCCAGCAGAGGAGATGTCATCCTTAAAGATGTTCTATTGCTTTATAGATGAGGGAGAAGATCATTACAGTTCCTACCAGCAATAAGATTCTGAGAGCCTCTATTTTCTTTATGTACCCTTTGGTTTTTACATCGTTTGCCCTTTGCCATTATTTTCATTTCTTACTGTGAAACTAGTTTAATCATTTTAGATCAATCTCATTGTCAAATGCTTATTAATAAATCCCTTAAGCATAATATGGCTTCTCACAAAGTTGGCCAATAATGATAACAATTCATTTTGCTACCTTTCTTTTTCCACAGAAAAAACATTCCTTTGTCATTCAAGAAAATTTCATTTTAATTGACATTGGTGAAATGTGGGGAGTTCATAAATTTTATGTTTTCTATATTTTATTTATTTATATATGAACTGATAAATTCAAGGCAGAAAATAGGTGCATATGGTATAACTCAATATCAATAACATTATTTTCATGTATTCTGAGTACATGAGAGGTACAATCACAATACATCGCATGAAAAAATGCAGTGGTCTGTAAATAACTTCCAGTGTCCAGTCAAGCAGTTGTCATTGATTTTGGCTTATATTTAAAGTGCTACAGTACAATTAATTCATTTTAGACTTTGAAGTTAATGAGCCCTGCAAATTAAATTGGAGGAAGGAAGTTACAACTTTTTGATATTATTGTTGAGGTTGTAGTCCTGGTAACTTGGAAAAGATTTTCTGCAAAGTTAGCTTTGAAATCAGCTGCTATACACAAATGAAACTATGCTCTATAGTTAGTCATCATATGGATACATTCATGATGTAGTCTTGAGAAAGATCTAAAAGAAATAAGCATTGTACAGAGTGACATAATCAGTTTCCATTTTTTAAAGGTTTTAGCTGTTCCTAAAACTTACATATTCTCTGATCTATGATCTGGTAGAAATAGTTATAGACCTGGAGTCAAATGCCAAGGCTTGACACTAGCAATCTGCAACTGAATTTAAGAAAGTCATTTTAGCAACCTAGTCTCATTTTACCATCTGTTAAATGTTGGTGAACTGGGGGCAGAGACAGGCACCAGTCCGACTTCATAGTCTAAGCCAGTGGTTGGCAAACTCATTAGTCAACAGAGCCAAATATCAACAGTACAATGATTGAAATTTCTTTTGAGAGCCAATTTTTTTAAACTTAAACTATAGAGGTAGGTACATTGTTATTAACTTAATTAGCGTACTCCTAAGGCTTAGGAAGAGCCACACTCAAGGGGCCAAAGAGCCGCATGTGGCTCGCGAGCCGCAGTTTGCCAACCACGGGTCTAAGCTATGGTGATTAAATGTAATAACAGATATGAAATACTTGCTAATATCCAAATATTCCCCAAAATGTAAGATTTAATTATACTAGTCAAATAGCAGATCTTCCCAGGTGGGATATTGATTTTAAAATAGTCCATATCTTTACAGAAAATATTTCAATTTTGTTTTCCCCCAAATATTCTGTATGAATCAATTTATTTAGAAAGTAATATAAAGTACTTATTTAATTAAAGTACATACTTTAATATCTGTTTAGCTCAATAAACTGACATACATAAGCCTTGATTCTCCCTAAGAGGAAGACAAATAGTTTTGTCATATTTGATAAAATCAAGCTTATGTTCTAATATTCTGGTTACAGTGAACTAATTGGGGAATGACCCCAAATTTTAGGTGCTTGCATTTTCATTAATATTTCTAGATTAACCTCTATTTTTTATCAAAATATTGCAGAATGCATGAGACCTAAAAAATATTATTTGATTTAAAAGAATATGTTACTCTCATGGGAATGTGAAAATAGGTAAGATAGATTATATAAATATATAAAGCATCACTATTATCACTATCAAGAAAAACTTAGCCTATGAGGAATGCTTTACCAACATTACTAAAAATACAATGGATATAATAATGAAATTTCAAAGCTTACTTTTATGTTCAAATTAATTTAAAAGTCATTTTTTTAAACTTTAAGTTTATTCTGTATCTTATTGGTAGTAGCATAAGAGAGATGGACCTCATCCATGATTAGCTTAAACCCCAATCTTTAAATGCATATAAATAGAATAGCAATTATGGCTTTAACCTCAAAGAGAAAAAAATAATTTACTTTACTATGAATAATTTTACTTTACTATACATAATTTTTTCTCTTTTCTGGAAATATGAACACATCAGAATCTTAACGACTTCTGATGTTCAACTTACTTCCAATACTTGGTGACATAAGAAATCTCAAACTCAGCTATTGATTGACAAGTTTAATTTTAAATCTGCTACATTACTTATAGTTAAAATAATAATAATGCAAATATTTTCTCATGCAAAGTCTACCTGTACATTAAATGCAGTAATAACACATAGTATTTTATCCTCTCCATGTATATGACTTGCATTGTGCCAGGGAGGCCTTCTCTCTCCCTTACCCCTTGCCATACTTATAAAGTGGGATTCTTACTCCATACCTTTTTAAATATAACACCCTAGAACTCTTATCACCATATGAATGACTTCTCTCATTTGCTTTTATTCCTCCAAATAACACACAGAATTGGAGAACTAGGCATGTAAAAGGAGGAGAACACAGAGAGAATGCTTAAGGCAAACTTTGCCATGTTGATTTTTGAAAAGTGAGGAAACTAATAAGCAAAATACAGTGCTGCTAAATATATTTAGGCATTCAGGCACATCCTAACACTAAGCATTTTACTTCACGTGTTCTTAGGAAGCAATTAGAAATTCTTAAATCAGGTCATTAGCTACAAAAGCCACATTGGAAATAATTTGGGCTATTGGATTTCTGCCTACTCCAAATAGTATCTAATAATTTAATAATGATCTTGGTGACTGGCATGTCCAAAGGAAGGATACTGTATGTTAAATAATTTCTGCTTGTTGGCAAACTCATATTTATTGTTGACAATACCCCAGGGGTCTCATATTAATTAAGCCTGCTTTGGAAAAGTAACTGGCTTATTTACAGTGCTGTGGCATTTAAAGACTGCAAGTTCCTCCAGGGCAGGGGCAATGCTTAATCATGTTGGATCACTGTGGTAGCACAGGATGTAAACTACTTAACAACCACTAAATATTAGCACAGGAATTCAGTAAGTTATTATTTAGAATCTAATTGATTTACAACTATGGCTGGTAGTTAGATCCCAATAAAAGTAAGGGATAAGTTTACTCTGTGAGTAATGACTCCATAAAACACATATCCAAACACTAACTGATGACATCATTTATGTTTATAAATAACTCACAGTTGATCATTTGAAAAGAGGAATTCCAACCAGGGGACAAACTTACAAGTCAAAGTTAGTAACCAAGCTAACTTTTTACGCCTTGTCGGCAAAACAATGTATCAATAGGTGGGAGGTGGTTGTGAACCTGCAAATTGGTTCATAGATCAATAATCTGTTCATACTGTTTTCACCAGTGGATCAAGATTACTCTGGAACACATCACATTTGATCTCCATCATGAAGGTGGATGGATGCGTCAGACCTGTGCAATCCAATATGGCAGCTCCTAGGTACATGTAGCTATTTAAAATAAATTAATTAAAATGAAATAAAATTAAAGACTTAGTTCTTCAACCTCAATAGCCACATTTCAATTCATCAATAGCCAAATATGGCTATGGGTTAATACATTGGACAGGGCTGACACAGAACGGTTTCCTCATCACACAGCTTTATTGGACAATGATGCATTAGATCAAAAGTTTAAAATTACTTTTATTTGTGACACAATAGTGTATAATACAATCATTATTGTCAGGCTTAAGAATAAATTCCTGTCTCTTACTCTCACTCTCCTCCATTGATAGCATAAATACACTCACTATTATTATACTAATGCAGTATAACAAACAATGCCCCTCAGGACTTTAAAAGCTCTAGTCGCGATCACATACTATTTTAGCTTCATTTAAGCACTACCTTTGAACCCTTTAACCATTCGTATACACTCCTAGGAACTGTTTTGTTTTTTTATCCTGATCTTATGTTAACCCTCTTATTTCTTAGGGTGAGAAACACATTTTAGTGTCTGCTAAGCTCAAATATACTTCTGACATACATTGCTGCAACAGTACATACTTGCCTGTTCCTGTATGCACTAAAAATACATTGTACAGATTGATTAAAGTTGATCCCATACCATGCAATGTTTACAGTAAAAGTGTGAATTTAAATCTACTGATTCAAAATATTACCATAGGCTTCAGATCTTTATAACAAGAGCCATTGTAATTATTCAACACATATGCTTCATTTTAATTCATATTCTGTCCTCACCAAGCAATATTGTAATTATATCTTAGTTTTTTAGTCATAAAGTAAATTTTATAAGTGGAAAATATGAGCTAGTCAGCTAATTTAGTCTGTATTCCTCTTTTGAGAATTAGTAACATTCTGTTTTGTAGACCAATTTCTTTCATGGTTGTCATGTGGGTTAATTCTCTGAATGTTCTAACAGCATCAGTGTTGTTCTCTGATGAAGCCTTGTCTGAGCATCCTTTGTATGTGCCTAGACCCTGTTTGACTGCAGTTCACAGAGCACACTTGTGGTTGCTAAGACTCAGGTCACCCTTTCAAGGACTATCTATCACAGTGGTAGGCAAACTGCGGCTCCGCAAACCGTGGCTCGCGTGCCACATGAGGCTCTTTGTCCCCTTGAGTGTGGCTCTTCCACAAAATACCGACTTCTGCGCATGGGCCACGAAGTTTCAATCACACTGTACGTGCACGCCCGCACGTGGTATTTTGTGGAAGAGCCACACTCAAGGGGCCAAAGAGCCACATGTGGCTCGCGAGCCGCAGTTTGCCAACCATGGATCTATAATAATAAAAGTGTAATATGCTAATTAGACCGGATGTCTTTCTGGACGTCCTTCCAGATGACCTTCTGGATGAAGCCACACGGCGGGGATAAGGCAGAGGCAGCCGTAGCGGGGGCCGGGCCCCTTGCACGAATTTCGTGCATTGGGCCTCTAGTTCAGTATATAATAATATACCAATACCAGTTATTGGGCACTCTCTATACACCAACTGCAGTCCTAAAAATACTGATTTCCAAACTTCTAGAACATTGCATTGCCTCTAAAGATTGCATCATAATCTAGCTGCTTGGGAAGGGTGACATCCCTGGTTATGCTGATAGAAATTCATAATCATTTGTCATTGTGATTAGAGAGAGAAGAAAACCCCTTAGTCTGCAGAAAAGGCTCAAATGTTAATATTCTTTCCCTTTGGAAAGACAGTCATAAAAGCTTTGTTAATGGATTTCTTTCTGATTGAATATAACATTAAAAGCAGGATTTGTGACTCTTGAAAAAAGTTAATGTTGTTTTGTGAAGATGGTCATTCATCATTAGTTGTAAGAAGTCTATTTGTAATTTGAAGTTTTAATTTAATTAGTGTCACATACTTGAAGGCTGCCTTGTGTCAACTATTGTAATGATAAGTTATCTGCTCCTTCTACAGCATAGGTTGCTAACAAGCATTTCAATTGGAACAAAATGATAATGAGAAGAACAACAGAAGTGTTAATTACCTATGCAAGTAAACTGCTTTATGTGAGTCCCGGTGAAACACTCTACTGTATTCACTTATCTAATGGCTATTAATCTTCAGTTGAAAATACCTATTGGCACTACTTAGCTTCACAGTTAAGTAATGGCAAGAGGTAATAGCATAGTTTATAAGCTGTGTCCACATAGCTTCCAATAAATTTTTATTAAACAATACACTATTTAAGCTCTTTGAATCAGTATGTACCAATACAGATATGTTATACAACATAGATTGCATCTTTTGGATATACATAACACAGAAAATATTTTTCCTTCTCAAAACATCCTTTTAAATCTTTAAATATTAATTGAGTGTGTAATGTAGTAAGCTATTAAGTATAATATGGTCCTATTTGCCTTTGGAATGCATAGTGTCTAAATAAATATTCCACATTCCTTGAAACCTAGCCTTCCTTTCATTTTTCTTCTGCAAATTCTGTGATATGGGATGCATATAGGTGGTGCTCAAAAATGTTAGGTTAATAAAGCTACTTTTACAGATGATATTTACCTCATCTGAAATAGGATGTTCATTAAATAGGTAATAGCTATACATATCAGGCTTTTAATTTGGAGAATATTGCAAGAAGGCACCCATTGTCTTTGCTATCAGAGAAGTGTAAACAAGGATCCCTGAACACTGGTGAATCTTGAGCCCGTGGCAAGGGCCAGAGCTCTGCGCTGATTGTTTAGTCCAGACAATGTGGGCTCAAGTTATTTCCTGACCAAATAGTCTCAGAGTAAAACCTTCTAATATTTACTGACCTTTAAGACAGTCTGTCTGTTACTGCAATTACCTGCCTAAGAGCTAGATGTGTATCCAAAATTGAATAAAAGATTGGCAAGGCCTGGGCACCAGTGGAAGTCCTTTCTCTTGCATTGGGCTTGCCCGCCTGGCCCCCCAATTTCCAAATTATTATTTCTTCTCTCGTTTCTTTCATTTGCATGTGGCTCCTTCTCCAAATCCCGAACCCTGAACCATGTGGGACATAGGATCATTCACAAATATATTCCATTATTTATAAAGAAATTTCATATCATCATACCTAAAAATAGATTTTGAAAATAAGATAGAAATTTAAAAATCTTTATACTTTAAAATGTACATTTCCAGAAATATAGTTTACTATGGTTCTGAAATGCCCAAATGACTAACCCAGTTTTTCATTGCCATGTTATTTGCTTAGCACATAGTAAAGATTTTATTAGTAAAGCAAAAGATCAATTTATGCTAAACAATTACAATAAATTCCATGTAATGACCTTGTTTGTAGCCTACAGTTTTAAAAAATGATATAGATATTTTCCAATTAAAAAACTGTCCAAACAAAATTATTCATAACAATATAAGGAAAGAATATCTAATATTAATTAGTTTCCATTAAAATAATGTGTGACATTTGTTTCTCCCTATGCAGTCATGTGGTAAAGCTGACAGTGAATTCTCTTTAGCTTAGTACAAATTTAGTATTACAAAATTATGGGCCAGTTCATCAGGGCATGTATCAAACTGCGTCAGAAATACAGGACTCATATGCATATATTTGGGTTACATTATTTTAAAATATTGGCTGTAGATTTTTAAAGAAAAGACTATATTTTTTGAATACCCACTTGTGCCAATCAATGTGCTTGGCACTTTTCCAGAACTTGTTTAATTAATTCATCCCGAGTCAGCTTCAAATCTCTCCAATATACAGAGGGAAAACAGGAGCTCAGAATAGATTTTAAAAAACCAGCTATCAAAGGACTTGTATGCATGCATATTAGCATAACTGATGGACACAGACACTGGGGCAGTGGGGGCTTGTCCTGGGGTGTGAGAGTGGCTAGGGAAGGGTCAGTGGGGGATAAAGGAGACATATGTAATACTTTTAAACAATTTTAAAAAATTGAATTATTTAGAGCAACCTCACATGGAGAAAAAAAACAAAAACAAAACAGCTTCAAGCTCTCACAGCTGATGAGCGACGCAGGCGGGTTTCTCTATTTCTAGTTTACATAGGGCTTCTCACTCTCTGGATACCTCCCTGCCTCCTGGTCTAGTAAATACAAAGAAAAGATCACCCTGTCACATTTGTTTTGTTTTGTTTTTGTGTTATTTTGTTTTGCTTAATACACGACAGTTAAATACATTTTGAATAGCATCAGTGTTTACTAGGAAAGAAACATACATTTTCCTTGCAAAGAGCAAGAGATAACTGAACACCATATTCATTGTTTTTAGAGCCCAAAGCAAACTTTTATATTTTGAAGAGGAAATACGTCTTACTAACCATTACAACGATTGGTTTATTTCCCCCTTGAACTGTATCCATCATAGTGGGTGAAGGTTATGGGAAGACCATTTGTCCTGATATGAAGCACTCACTCCAACAATTAGAAAAGCATGAAACAGAACCGACTTCCCCCTGAGATTCCGATTCCCAATCAATAGGCCGTTGAGGGCAGTTATTGTACACAGAGGGAGTGTCTGAGTTGCCAATTTAGAGAATGTTCACAAATAAAGTCATACTAAAGAAGGAAAGACTATAAATAGAGAAATTTAAAAAATGCCTCAAGCAGAAAAGGTAGCCTATTTGCATGTATGGAAACTTGAAAAAGGTTGAGATAAATATCATAACAAAGTCCCACTTAAAATAAAATAAAAAAAACAACAAAATGCACAGAAATTTAAAAATGGGACTGAGCTGGCTTGAAGACTGCCAAGTCATGCCTTGGTTTTGTGGTTGTACAACTTAGTCTAGTAAATAAGAAACTGCCATTGTGCCAGCAACAGGTACACAGTACACTGGGTGCTTGCACCAAGGCTCCTGTGAGTGATGCTCATGACTACTGTTACTGTAGTGTTCACTGCTGCCATAATTTAAAGGTTTGTTTTGTTGTTTTTTTAATTGAAACTAGCCTTGGCCTGTGTGGATCAGTTGGTTGAATGCCATCCCATGCACCGAAAGGGTGCAGGTTTGATTCCCAGTCAGGGCACATGCCCAGGTTATGGACTTGGGCATACAGGATCACTCAGTTGATGCTTTACTATCACATCAATATTTATCTCTCTCCCTCTCTCTAAAAAAAAATCAATTAAAGATCATCTGAACAAAACTACATCTAGATATTCCTAAGTGGTGGTGCTAGAGCTTAAAATATACTTTCCCAAATAAAATTTTTGGATAGGTGTTAAAAGTGATTAAACAGCCCTGGCTGGGTGGCTCAATTGGTTGGAACATCATCCTTCACCCTAAGTAGTTGCAGGTTCGATTCCTTATCAGGAATTATACCCAGGTTGCTGGTTTGATCCTTAGGGCTGGAGGCAACCAATCAATGTTTCTCACTCCTTCCTCTCTCTCTAAAACTCAGAGAATTAATGAGGATTAAAAATTTTTAAAGTGATAAAACACCATCAAAATATTAAAACAACTATGTAGTTAATTCAACAGCAAATATACTGAGAAAATAGATAATAGAGTGAAAAATAATAAAACAGATAACAAAAGTACACTGCAATAGTTTTAAAAATTATGTACTCTCATAATGTATTTCCATTCTTTACATTTATTCTTATAGGAAAATATTTATTTATACCAAGTGTAAAGAAAAAGGCCTCTATAACTCTGTTGTATTAGACTTATATTTTTATGACAAATAAAGAACTTTATGGAATAATAATTGTTATGCCTTGGGACCAGTTTCACAACTATATCAAAAAAATTTGTTCTCTGTAGTTCAAAAAATTGATAAAGAGAAAAACTAAATCCAAAGAGCTATTTGGGTTAAGAAATAACAATTTAGCAAAAGTTATTATTTCATGTATAGAAAAGAATATATTTCTATTTGTAAATTATAGCATATCTCTCTATATAATACTAGAGGCCCGGTGCACAAAAATTTGTGCACTCGGGGGGGGGAGGAGGGATCCCTCAGCCCGGCCTGTGCCCTCTCTCAGTCTGGGACCGCTCAGGAGATAACGACCTGCTGGCTTAGGCCTGCTCCCGGGTGGCAGAGGGCAGGCCTAATCCCTAGGTGCAGCCCCTGGTGGGGCTCAGAGCAGAGCCGATTGGGAAATTGGGGCACCGCCCCCTGTCATGCACAGAGCAGGGCGGATTGGGAGTTTACAATGCCACCCTCAGTCACGCTCAGGGTAGGGCCGATTGGGGGGTTGGGGCACCGCCCCCTGTCACACACAGAGCCACAGGGCGATCAGGGGGTTTGGGCGCCGCCCCCTGTCATGTTGATCCCGGTGCCGGGAGGCCTCTCGGCTCCGCTAATCCTGGTGCTGGGAGGCATATTACCCTTTTACTATATAGAATAGAGGCCTGGTACATGGGTGGGGGCTGGCTGGTTTGCCCTGAAGGGTGTCCCAGATCAGGGTGGGGGTCCCCAATGGGGTGCCTGGCCAGCCTGGATGAGGGGCTGAGGGCTGTTTTCAGGCTGGGACTGAAGCTCCCAACTGATCCTTTTTTTCTTTTTTTTTCTTTTTTATTCTGAGCCAGCTTTAGCTCTGAGGTTCCAGCTCTTAGGCCTCTGCTCTTGAAAGCAGGTATCTGGTCTGTTTAGGTTCTACAATCGAAACTCCGTATCAACTCCAGGTCTGAGATCCCGGCTAGCTGAAAGCTGGTTTCTGGGGTTTTGTTTAGCTTCTATTTTTGTAACTATGTTTCAAACTGCCAGCTCAGAGGCCTGCAGCGGCAGGCGGGGAATGTTGGAGTCTTCCGTCACTGAAGCAAGCAAGCCTCATGTTAGTTTCAAGCTGCCTGGCTGCCGGCTGCCATCTTGGCTGGCAGTTAATTTGCATATCTCACTGATTAGCCAATGGGAAGGGTAGCAGTCATACGCCAATTACCATGTTTCTCTTTTATTAGATAGGATTTCTATGTATAATATTATATTTATACTAGAAGCCCATTGCATGAAGATTCATGCAATAGGCCTTCCTTCCCCTGGCTGCTGGCACGGGTTTTTCTCTGGCACTCGGGCCCCAAGCCTTCAGTCCGGCTGCAGCGAGGCTTGCCTTCTCTGCTGTGACCACAGCGAGACTCGGCTTCTCCGCTGCATCCACAGTGGAGAAGTCAAGCCTCTTCAGTCTTCAATCTTCAACCTTCAGTCTTCAGTCTTCAGTTTTCACTCTGGCCAGAGCCTTAAGTCTTTGCCGTGCCTGCATATGCAAATTTACCACCATCTTTGTTGGCTTAATTTGCATAGTCACTCTGATCGGCTGGTGGGTGTAGCAGAATGACGCCAATTTGCAAGTTTCTCTTTTATTAGTGTAGATATGTAACATTTCTATTAATATCTAATTGAAATCTCAACCACAATAAAATGAATTTGTGTTAGAAAATTATTTGATGAAAAATAGTGTGCTAGGTTATTAATTTCACAATACATACATATATTCTGAATTTTTATTTAAGAATATATATATATATATATATATATATACATATATACATATATATGTATATTTTAATAACACCATGCATCCCATTCCTTAATTTTTTTTTTCTTCTCCACAAAATGGTCCTTTTTAAAAATAGAACTTCCATTTGGACATATGTATCTTTGATTTGAAATAACAGCAAAACAAAGTTTTTTTCAAATCTTTAGTACCTTAGTTTTAGGCAGTTCTTTATGTTTACAAATATTATCACATGCTTTTTTCCTTTACCAACATGTGCACTGGGAAGGACAAATACACTTTCTATTTTATGAATGAGGAAAATTAGACTCAGATCTAAAATCCTTCCCATATCCATTTGATTCCTCTGCCTTATCTCAGGTATACAAAAGATTCAGAAGCTCACAGGATGTAGAGCTCTGCTCAAGTCACAGCAGAGAGGCCTTCTAGAATTATTCTAACTAAAACAATATTTTCATTATGATTCCTTCTCATTTATTGGCTTCCCCCATCACCTGACTTGTTTCTGTTAACCTAATCTTTCCCCCTGTACATATGCACATATGTCCGCTATTCAAACACCCAAACACACACACACACACGCACACACACACACACTCTCTGGGAGAATAAGAACCCTCTCATTTTGTTGAATTAATTATCTTTTGTGTTTAATTCAGAAAACATGGTTGGTACACTATCAAGAAATGAGTTCAGTGATCTGTCATTCCAAGGTAGCAAGTTCAGAGTAGCTAGTATTCAACTCTAAGTGTAAAGGTTTCCCCATTACCTAGCACAGAGCTGTCTTTCCCTCGGGGGGTTGGGCTGGGAAAAGAATCAAAATCTGTTGTGCGGTTATAAAAGCATATAACATCTTTTTTTTCACTGACTTAATTATAATTTATATTTCTCTAATAGGTATTTTGTGGCTGACTAATTACAGATACAATCTTTTGTCTTCAATCAAAACAGAAATATCACAATTTTATGAGCACAAACACCTGGCTTATCTAGCATAATCCGTCTTCCTCACAGACAGCATCCTAACTACAGAAGGATTTTCAGTTCATCACAATTCAGAGTATATGTTCTTAGATTTATGTTTGAAATTAGTAGCAGCTGCCCACATCAATATTTTAAGAAAAATTCCACTAAAATAATACTCCAATTTAAAATTAAAAACTCAAATATCCATCAGGAGAGTTAGGGGATAAAGAAGATATATTTCTAAATTCCACTTTATTGTAAAATATATTATGTTTGTGGGGGACTTTAAATGCTGAATTTTCACTGCCGGAGTAAGTTACGGCTTTTATCCAGGTAGCCTGCTATGCCCACCCCTTGTGCCTGCTCAGTGCTTAAGCCACCGGTGCTTCCGCCACTGTGACCCAACAGTATCTGTGGCGGATCCTAATGAATATTGGAACCAATTAAAGAACTTCTGGCTAAATGAATAACTTCAACACTGCGTATAATTCAATTTTTGCTGCTATAAAAATTGAGGAATAATTTTATGATTTCCATGTTTATTTTGAACCTCTTTTCCTGTGTTCACTACAAATAAATTTTCTTCTGAGGTATGTTTGTCCAAGTAACTCACAAATGGAGAAATCAGCTACTTAGTAAATTTCCAACCAGTTAGGCTCACTTAAACATTTTTATTATATTTTTCCATCACCATTTATCCACTCTATGCCTTCTTCCACCCACAATTACCACGCTGTTGTCCATGTCCATGAGTTTTCTCTTTTTTTTTTCTTTTTTACTCAATCCCTCCACCTCCAACAGCCCCCAACACCACCGCCAGAGCTGTCTGCTTGCTGTCTATGACTCTCTCTAGTCTGCTTAATTGACAGAATACAGAAGCAAAGTACATAATAACCACAACAGAAAGGGTGAATGCCAATGACAATGCATAATTCGTAAGTCTCTCCTCTTTGCTCTCCCTCTGGTAAACTATATTAATTTACTTTATATGAAATTCAAGTTTTCATCAGCTTGTGCCCTACCCTCTCTGCACCTGCACCTTAATAATGCTGATGGCAGATAATAACACCAAATATTCCGAACTATGCTAAATTCTTCAGATACAACAGCTTCCTTCTTAAAACAGTTTAGTGAAGGTGAATATTCTTACCTCAATAGAGAAGACTGCTGATACCCCCTGCTCCCTCACAGTTGTTCTTCCCCCTTTTTTCCTGGGCACGTGGCCTCCTATAGTGCCCAGCCCCTGTTGCAGTCCATGTGGTTCTAAATTCCCATAAATGTGAACAGAAGGTATATCCATAAATTCCCATGCATCTTCTAAAAAAGATATTTGCTTGGGCTCATTGTCTATTACCTTTCAGTGTCAGAAAGTAATAGTGACTAGAACACCCTTGGAATTAGGTGTTGAGAAGGCAGAGACAACCCTCTAACCCAGGTTCCTGGATGACCTCATGGAGCTGAGGGCATCTGTCTGTCCCAAACTGTTAGGTAAAGAAAATCTTACTTCCTTCGAACCTCTGTAATTTAGAATCACTTTGTTACAGCAGCTTAGCTTTTTTACCTTATTGAATATAATTGATATTCCGCATGATAAAACTGAGAATAAGAAGAGTATAGTTACTTTCTCAAGATCACACCACCTGTATACACTACATCCTCAGTTAAACAAACAAACAAACGACCTTTGACTGGGTAACTTTCCAAGAAAAATCCAAAATAGTCTTATTTGGGTTTAAAATGGATTTTCACATTCAACCCTTTCATCAGCCTCATACTTCACCTGTCTGTGTATTCTAGGACAGGGGACAGGCATAATAATCTAGGTTATTGATAAATTACTGCCATGAAAATTAGCTAAAGCCTTTCTAAAACTAGAAAATATTCCACCTCTGTTATGATCTTTTCCCATATCTGCCCTAAGATGTATTAATTTCCATTATAATTGTTTTAACCCCTTAGCCTCAGCACCAGCAGGATCTGGGAAACAGGCTATCCTTAACAAGTGTTTTCCTTTGAAAGACTAATTTAATAGTATCACTGAAAACCTATGATTCACTGTATGAATTTAAAAAATTATAGAAAGCTAACTCAGGATAGAAAATTTGAGACTCTAGTAGACATGATTTGGTTATGATTTTCTATTTTCCAAGAATTTTTAAAAGTTGGGATTTAATAACCATCATCAGCTTATTAAAAATTAGTTCCTTGCCAAAACCGGTTTGGCTCAGTGGATAGAGCGTCAGCCTGCAGACTGAAAGGTCCCACGTTCAATTCTGGTCAAGGGCATGTACCTGGGTTACGGGCACGTCCCCAGTGGGAGATGTGCAGGAGGCAGCTGATCGATGTTTCTCTCTCATTGATGTTTCTAACTCTCTATCTCTCTCCCTTCCTCTCTGTAAAAAATCAATAAAATATATTTTTTTTAAAAAATTAGTTCCTCAATTTTAAGCTATTTCCATTGTATTGTTTCCAGAATGTATAAGGTTAAATAATGCTATAAATAGAAAAATTATGAAGATTGGCTTACTTAAATTCATATATAATTTTATGTTTAAATTTAAAAAGTGATCTAAATTTCACTGACTTTTAAATGGATTATCTAGTCCGGGCAATCAACTACTACTTCTCAGCCACTGCTCTTCTCTTTGGCGTTTAAAATCAGCAGTGAGTCTTTTTTAATAACTTCATGAAACGTGACAGCTGACTAGCTATGCAAACAGACAATTGAAGACCATAGGCATGACAATTCTCAGCGAATTAATTCAAGACCATTATTTGATTTTTTTAATCAGACTTTAGACAAGGCCTGTCAAGAAAGAGCCTCCATTTACAGAGAAAACTGCCCGCTACTTTAGAGCTAGGAGGTATACGCTGGAACCCACTGGCAAAGCCATGAAGGGGATTCTTTAAGCATCATCCTAGTTTCCAAACTGCACATTTACTAGCCAAAATTATTTGATAGTAAGATATCAGCTAGTATTGCTTTTATAAAAAATGCAAAGTACTACAAATGCAACAGATACTTATTAGGTAATAAGAAATACAGACAAGCTCTTTTATATGAACACTTAAAGAAACATTTGACTAAAAATTCTGACAGTGATTTTTTTTTGTTAATTTGGCATTAAATGTTAAATAGTAAGACTATTCATGAAGATAATATTTATTTCTTAAGCTTCTTATGGCCAGGGTACAAGGGGAAATGAAGTGATACATAATTTGCATGGTGATTATGAGAAGAATTTCAAGAGTTTATCATGGGTAACTTAACAAGGTGTTAATGAGTGGGAAGTCACATTAACATGAACACTCAAGTGAACTGTAGTTAAGAATGTTCTCATGCATAGAACTGTGGGTTAATACTTACCAGAATGTGAAAAAAAGGAGAAAATATCTTACATTCAGCTTGCCGTAGACTCTTATTTTGTGGAAATAAGACTTTTTTAAAAAAATCCTATATTCTGTGGCGATTAAATCAAGGGTTTTAAAAGACAAAACAGAAAACACCAAGATGCAGTGCCTATTTTGTTTGGAGTTGTAAGGTGCTTCAATTATCATTATGGAGATTCAATCTCAAATCTAGGCCAACCTACATCAATTTTACAACCTATTTCTGAGCGATTTACCTATGGTTTGGTCTGAGGAATTTCCCAAAGCTGTGATATCTTTCAGGGACATTTGCGTTGTAACATTCTTCTTTGTGTAATATTCAAAATCATTTCAAAGGTGTTGATTTCTACTAAATCCCTACAGCAAGATAAAATATTGTATACTAATTGTGCTCATATTTCATATATATATATATATATATATATATATATATATATATATATATGATGTACTATTCTCATTATTCAATTGAACCATTACATATGTCTTAAATGCTAATCACACTGGTAGATCACACAAGACCCTTTAGCTCATAACTACTAGTAAATAGCATAGATCCCAGATGTTATTATTATTCCAGATTGCTTTTTGTTGAACAAATATATTCATTCTAATCAAAATTAGTATCTAGTAACAAATTAATCATGGAGCTAATAGTTGCTCTCTTCTTAACCTATGTATTGACCATATCTTAGAAGAACAAGAACTTTTCACACACCACACACATACCTACAACTCACACTCATTAACTGTGAAGAACAGATGTCTAGATTTTTATCCCAGGTCTCTAGGTTCCAATCCCAATTCCCACCACCCCCCCCAACCCTGAAGGCACACTCCTGGTTGAACTACTCAGCTTTACTGCAGCTCCATCCCTCACCTTAGAAGTGTTCATTGTAAATTCTCACAGGGCAGGGAATGAATCTGTGAAAATAACTGTGTTTAGAACATCAAAATATTCTACATACAAAACCAGTTCTGATTATAAAAAAGGGTTTTTATTGATTTTATTTATTTTTGAATATGTGTTTTTTGTTTTTGTTTTGTTTTGTTTTTTGTTTTTTTTTTCAGAGAGGAAGGCAGAGGAAGAGAGAGAGAAATATCAAAGATGAGAGTCATTGACCAGATGCTTCCTGCATGACCCCTACTGGGGATTGAGCCTGCAAACCAGACATGTGCTCTTGACAGGTTACCGGGGACCCTTCAGTCCACAGGCCTACACTCTATCTACTGAGCAAAACTGGCTAGGGCTTTTATTGATTTGAGAGAGAGGGGGGCGGGAAAGAGAGAGAGAACCATCTACCAGTTGGGTTGGATCAACCCACAACCTAGGTATGCGCCTTGGCCAGGAATGAAACCTGCAACCTTTTGCTGTACAAGACTATGCTCCAATTGAGTCACACCAACCAGGGCTGATTATATACATTGTTTGATTGTCTTGGACCCCATCGTTTGAAAGCCTCAGTTAAATTTAATTCTAAGTTCTCCAATATGAGTCAAAATGCAAGAAAATGTCATGCCAGTATATTTGTTGAAGAGCAGCTTCCAAACAATTTTCTATAATGTTTATTCCTCCAGAAGTGAATAAATACAGGAAATGATGGTCCCAGGGAACTATCAGGCTTTAACTAGGGAGGTTTCACTTGTGCTTATAGGAGTTTCCTTCCTAATATGTGCCATATATTACCATAATAAACTAAATTTTATTTAAAGGATGTGGAAAAGCTTTTTGAAATTAAAAAGTAATCATAACTCTTTCTTTTTGAGCAAACTGTAGTATTGACAAAAATTCTGTTTGACTGATAACTCATCTAGTCATTCAACAAATATTTACTAATATCCTACTAAGTTCCACTGTTGGAAATGAGGTGGTAAGCAAAAATAAAAATAAATAAATAAGTAAATAAATAATAAAAGGCATGTGCAGCTAGGGAAGACAAAAATTAATTAAATAATTAGATGAGTGATTGTATGGTTATAAATTGAGCAAGGAGATCTCAAAACAGTTATTTGAATGTGTAGGAATGACTTGGGTAAAGGGGAGTCTAGAGAGCTCTCAAACAAAGGAAGGAGACTGTCCCCAAGCAAACCCAAGGGCAAAAGAAGGGAACCTATGTTGATGTTTAACATCTGGAAGTTAAAAGGTTTCCATAAAATTCTGGAGGTAAGGCTAGAGATTTGGGTGGGTCAGAGTGGTTAATGTTACATACATAATCATATTTAATATTTTTTTAAAATGATACATTTATTATTAATCTTAATAATTTCTTAATTTTTTTTTTTGAAAATAGACTACTTTATTACAGGAAATTCCAAGAAGATCATTTACTTTTGGAATGTTCACCAAGTAACAATATGCTGCTGTAGATAGTTCATATGAAAAAGCAAAGGAAAAAAAAGTTTAATTTTGGTTTGTTTTTAAAGTGTTTGGGATTTTCCCATAATTTTGTAATGTTCCTAGAGTTACCACTTCCAACATTAGTGTTAATGTGATGAGGGAGACTCTATTATTGATTAAGTATTAAGTTAAGGCTGCAATCTTCCCCACAGTCAGCTGAGAGTGTGACAGACATTTCCATTGCAAAGAAGGTGTTGAGAATGTGGGAGAACCAAGCTCAAGTTAGTGTTAGCTCTCCCTGTCAGGGAGCTATGGGCTTTTATTACGTTTATTATTCAAAATATTTTTTTTTTTGTCTGAGGTGAGACAAAACTAAAGAGAAGACTATTCTTTTAGGTTAGCTAAAATAATCATTCAAAATATTTATATAAGGCAGTCAGCCAATTAAACTTAACTAATGGTTACTGGTTTTAAATGGATACCTATCCATTTAATATGCTGGGATCCACAGCTCCTCAATGTCAAATATAATGGCCACGACAGGACACAAGCAAAAAAATGTTTAACCATTTGTGGGACTTCAATCAATGATACGATATAATATTTATTGAAATTAGTTTTGAAGCAATGCTTACCTACTTATAACCGATCCAAAATTTATAAAGAACTTATAAAACTCAACACCAAAACAACCAAATAATCCAATTAAGAAATGGGCAAATGACCTAAATAGACAATTCTCCAAAGAGAACAGACAGATGGCCAAGAGACATATGAAAAGATGATCAATATCAGTAATCATCAGAAATGCAAATTCAAACCACAAGAGACATCACCTCACACCTGTCAGAATGGCCATCATCAATAAACAAACAAGTGTTGTTGAGGGTGTGGAGAAAAGGGAACCCTTGTGTACTGTTGGTGGGAATGTAGATTGGTGCAGCTACTGTACAAAGCAGTATATACTTACCTCAAAAAATTAAAAATAGAACTACTGTTTGACCCAGCAATCTCACTTGTGGGAATATATCCAAAAAACCTGAAACACTGATTGAAAAGAAGGGATGTACCCCTATGTTCATTGAAGCCATGTTTACAAAAGCCAAGGTTTGGAAGCAACCCAACTGTCTATCAGTATATAAGCGCATAAAAAATGCTGTGGTACTTTTATACAATGGAATACTACAGAGCTGTAAAAAAAAAAAAAAAGAAAGAAAAGAAAACAGAAAAAAATTACCCTTTGCAACAGCATGGATGGAACTAGAGAGCATTATGCTAAGTAAAATAACCTAGTCCGAGAAAGACAAGTACAGTATGATTCATCCATATGTGAAATCTAATGAACAAAATAAACTAACAAACAAAATAGAAACAAACTAATCTACAGAGAAAAGCCTGACAGCTGTAAGCGGGAGGGAGTTCCAGGGCTGGGTGGAAAAGGTGAAGGGATTAAGAAGAAAGAAAAAACAAAACGTAACAGGCACAGACCACAGCAAGGTGCTGACCAGAGGGGAGGGAGGTGGTAAGGGGAGGGGATAGAGTGACAGTGGGGATAAACGCTGATGGTTGGAGACTAGACTTGGGGTGGTGAAAACAATGCAATACACGTATGATATATTGTGCAACTGTACACCTGAAACCAATATAATTTTATTGACGAATGTCACCCCAACAGATGCAATGAAAATTAAAAATTAAATAAAAATAATATTTATGGATTGCTGAATTCTTAGTGAAGTATTGCCAAGTGTCCAGACAATAATTTGGTTGCGACAGGCAGTTCTCCCAGCTGGAAGGATCCAGTCATATTTCACTTCTATTTACTTGAGTGTGAAAATCCAGATGAACCTATTAAAACTCAAGTGTATGAATATTCTCAACACCTGGAAAGTATTGAAAGCCAATGTCAAACTGAAGTATAAGTCACGGGAAATTTCTGTGTAAGTGCCTGTGGCCCCACATATGTACCCACATAAAGGGTTGTTGCGTGTAGGAATAATGGAAACTCAGATTGAGTAGACAAAAAGTAAATCCTTAGTTTGGTAGTGCTCTTTCTTGCCAATAGCCTAATGTACTAGGGCATCCTTAGCAAAGAAACAGGATCAGCAATAGGGCATGAGGGTTGTGACATGCTTGCCATGTCCACATCAGTTGATCTTGTTTACTAAAAACGCTCTGTTGGGGAAAGAAAAGAGCCTTCCATTTACTTCGGTAGAAGAAGTAGATTTATATTATATGTATTCCTTAAGCAGAAGGTATTTTCCACTCGCTTTTCAGAAATAGGCTGCTACATTTTTTTCTTGCTACTCACCCCTGCAAGCTGCCATTTTGGGCTGCAACAATGAGGCCAGTGTGGAAGCAGAATAAAGAAACTGGGTGCATTTGGACCTCAACAATGAACTCATTCATGGCGCTTTCAGACTGGAAGATTCTGAGATTTTAGCAACATAGTAAGTGCTAAATGAGAATAAGGCAAATGGGTCCTGATAAAAACCAATACCAGTGATTTCAAAGGAAGGGGAATAGAACAAGGCAGGTAATTGTGCATGGCTGCCCCGTGATGAATCAGGAAGGGTCTGTCGGTGCATCGTTATCAGAAAAAGCAGAATCGCTATTTCCTTGTAAAGCTCGAGCTACGGCACTAAAGCCATTTTAAATACATGAAGTTCGCATGAGGGAAGGGTTGGTTTTTAAAAGTTACCCCCGTGTCTTTACATTTCTATTCATTCTGATGTCTATTCATTTTGTATTATGTTTTTCAGGCCAGTTTTTGTGGTGTTGTTTTTTAAAGAAAACCCAACTTCTGGGTTTGGTTCCACAATAGACCTCAAATGATTTTCTTATTCCTGACCTACTAGCTCAATTATGACATCAACAGGAAAGTGCAAGGCGAGAGGACTTAAAAGGATAAATCTACTTCTGCTTTATATTTTCAAAAGATTTTCCTCTCCTTGATGAGAGAGATCATATGCCACCACCAGAAAAGCGAACACGAAGTATCTGCAACCTTTTCCATTAACACAACCGTAAAGAGTGCTGCTCTGAGGTCCTTCCTTTCCCCCTGTTCTCTTTTATTTTTCCTTTCTTTCTGCTACTGTTGCCTGGATGCTTTTACAGGAATAAACCAGGCCAGTGAGCTGTTGGCAGGCTCTCCTCCCCTGTCCCTTTATCTGATTCCCTTGGTGATGGCAACTTTTCACTCATTTTATTTTCCTTTTATGAAAGAAGGAGGGTACTTAAAGTGCAAATCTTTAGTGCACAATCCAAGCTCAGCATCTCTCTCTCCATCTCTCACTGGTCTTGCTGTAGGCACACAATTGACCTATAGAAATAAATAAATAAAATTAAACACGACCTCTGTGCTGGGAATGACTTAGGGTGGCAAGGTGATGGCAACGTTACCTTGAGGATGCAGCTTCATGTTCCTGGGCCTGCCACTGTATGCCTCCCCCTTTCACTTCTCCCTCAGCTCCATCAGCCCTGTCGCATGGGTTTTTAATCGATGGCTTTCAGAAATCTCAAATTAACATCATTCATGGATTCCTCACATTTTTATCCATATTGTCAAATATACAAATTACAGTCCTTTCTTTCCCCTCCCTCTCTCTCCCCTCCTTTCTTCCTCTATCCCCTCCCCCAAATTTTCAGAGACCAGGAACCAGCAGTGTAAAAATTTTAATCCTTAACTGGAAATAAGGTCCTTATTGCCATGACCAAGTGTAGAATATGAATTTTGTCAATTGCATGACTTTTATTTATTTATAGACGTAGACATTTAGTGTTTCTGATAGATAGGCATAGGCATATTCTATTATTTTCCTATTTGTTATTTATTTTGCATTAAATCAGGTATTAAATCCAAATAAGAAATTTAACATTTAGAGGTATATATTGAATTAAAATTAGTAATATATTCATTTCTTAGATATTTAATTTTAACCCATGTTTTCTAAAGCTGGTTTGTATTCAGGACAGGCTCCTTAATCTAGGTTCTAGGACAGTGATTTTAATCACTGCATTTTATGTGATTCACCAGTCATAATACATTTACTTTTTTTTTCAAATACAGTTTACTTTCAATACTATTCAATATTAGTTTCAGATGTACAGCAGAGTGGTTGGATAATCATGTACTTCACAGAGTGGTCCCCCAGTATATTTATCATACATTTTTAAACAAATACGTACTAAGTAGTTATGTGTCTGGCATCATGCTGAGTTTTATATGCACTCAAGTGCATATTCTCTCTATTCTTCAGAGTTTACACTGTTGGCCCCAAGAGTGAAGACTCTGTTAAGAAGGGCTCCTGATGGCTAACTGGGCTCGAATTGGAAAACAGAGTTTAGCAGCCATTGCTACACAGAGGCCTCTCACAGGAGCTGCCCTTCAGGGAGAACCTGCCCCGAACTGCCTGCCTACACTGTGTTCCTGACATCGGCGCCAGCCCTGATAAAGGAGTCCCTGAAATCACACTTCCATCAACAGGACTGAGAGGTTCCCTACCCAATGGGAGCCCCGCAGATACAGCCTCATTATCATCTTCAGCTACCAATCCGAGCAGCTCTATTCCACTCAAGCAGACAGTGATTTTTGGATTAATCAAGCTGTGAGGATTTGGAGTCTCATTTTCATGAGAATGAACCAATCAGGGGCCAGGAGCAGGGACTTCTCTCGGAATAAATCAGCCACGCTGTGACTCAAAGAGCACAGTCAATTTTCATCTACAGCTGTGTTTCCCCACCTGGAACTGTACCGTCTGAGCGGGAGCTGTCTGGCTGGAGCAGAATGGAGGCGTATCACCGGGGCCGCCTCACCTGAGCTGGTTCACAGCCGCTGTCCCATTGCTGAGCTGCAGCAAAATTGGGCTGGATCACTATCAAGCTAAGCTGCCTTACAGCCGTGCTGTTCCATAGCCAAGCTGTAGCAAAACTGAGCACCATGCACTGAAGTCTCTCTTCTCTCCCTGCATCCCACATTGGGGACCCCTGTTGGCATTGAAGTGGCAGTGATGACCTTCAGTCCACATCTTTAGGATAGCGCTTTTATTTTTGCCTGTTTAAGAATGCAACATCAATTCCATTTTCTGACTATATCCCCTGGTTTTCCTTTGGTCCCTGTGGTCATGTTAAAAAATAAATAAATAAAATAAAAGCCTATTGCCCTTGCCAGTATGGCTCAGTGGATACAGTGTTGGCCCGTGGACTGTAGGGCCCTGGGTTCGATTCCGGTCAAGGGCACATACCCAGGTTGCCAGCTCGATCCCCCAGTAGACGGCGTGCAGGAGGCAGCCTAACAATGATTCTCTCATCATTGATGTTTCTATCTCTCCCTCTCCTTCCTCTCTAAAATCAATAAAATGTATGTATTTTAAACAGCCTATATAATCATTTTACCCTTTCAGCCTCAGAATTTGGTTTAAGAATTAGCACACAACCTAAGTTTGTACATTGCAGTCAAACTCAGGATTTGGGGTGAGGTACTGAGAAGGAAATGCTCTGTTCTCTGTGAGATACATATGCCTGAAACTGCTGGTGCCCAGGTTTTCCCTCTGGCAAAATCAGCCTCAGAAGGAAGCCAGCCCAGAGGAACCAAGAGATGGGATGAAGCTAATTACTGACAATGTATTTTGAGGTTTGAGAAGTGGATATGCCATAAGCCATAAATCCTAAAATTTCATTTATAAGTTCCACTAACTGATTTTTTTGTTTGTTTGTTTTAGCCAGTTTGGACTGAGTTTCTGTCATCTGATGAATAAGTAGGAAAGTGAGACCACTATATATATGTCACTCTAAATCAGTTTATCCAAGTGTGGCTCATGGTCCAGCAACAGTTACAGCTCCTGGGAACTTGTTCGAAATACAGTTTCAGCCTCCCATTCCCCTCCCCAAACCAAATCTACTAAACCAAAAACTGTAGAAGTGGAGTGTACTCAATTAATCTGAGATTTAACAAGACATCCTGATGATGCTAATGCCCACCAGAGGATGTTCTTGTCTGAGAACCAACACTCTATCTCAATTTGTATCCAGAAAAATAAATATAGGCTAGATTAGAATCCTCTCTTCCATAGTTGGTTTTAAGTGCACTGAGTAAACATCTTCAGTTGAGAGTTTGGGTAAGATCTAGAATAGAAATCAGATTTGAGCAGCAGGTGAAAGGAGGACTAGAACATGGCAGAAGGGGAATGTTGCCAATGCATTAGGTTCCCATTGGACTGAGGTAAGACGGAATAAATTATCCACAAAGGCGCATCTTGAACATCAGACCTGATCTACATCTTGGGCGAGAAATATTTTACTTGTCTCATAAGTCAAATGAACGGCTGACATTCAGAAAAGCAATTGTGAGCTAAGAGTCAGAGCGCCCAGCAGGTTTGGCTCAGCTGTTGAGCATTGACCCAGGAACCAATAGGGGTGCGCGCAGGAGGCAGCTGATTGATGATGTCCTTCTTTCGTGAATTATTTCTCTCTCTCTATCCCTCTCCCTTCCTCTCTATGTAAACTCATAGTAATAATAATATCAATAAAGAGATGGAGCTGAGGAGATCTTTGAAAAGTGAAAAGGATCAACAGGAGTCAAGGGTTCAAATATTGAAAACGTAAAATATGTCAATAGGAGACCATGTGTGGGAAGCTAAGAGGAGGTAAAACCAAGAGTCAGGACTGAACCAATGAAAAATTACTTTTATTTATTTTTATTTTTACTTTTTAAATTTATTTTTATTGTTGACTGTACTACAGATGTCCCCCCTTTTCCCTACTGACCTCCCACCTCACCCCCCTCAGTCTTTCATCACACTACTGTCTCTGTCCATGGGTTACGCATATATGTATGTAAATTATGTGGTTAATCTCTTCCCCCACCATTCCCACATCTTCCTTCTGAGACTCATCAGTCTGTTCCATGCTTCTGTCACCGGATCTATTTTGTTCATCAGTTTATTTTGTTCATTAGATATCACATATGAGTGACATCATGTCTTTCTCTGACTGGCTTATTTCGCTTAGCAGAATACTCTCCAGGTCCCTCTGTGCTGCCTTGAAGAGTAAGAGACCCTTCTTTTCTACAGCTGCATAGTATTCCATGGTGTCAATGTACCACATATTTTTATCCTCTCATCTGCTGCTGGCTACCTGCTCTTTTCCATATCTCAGCTAAAAGTCCATGCGTGACAAGGTCCCTTGCCTTCTGCAAGCTGCTTTTTTGCAATCTAAGTGCTTTCATCTTATCTGTAAGCAACCACTTCAGTGCCTGACATCTGTTTCCATCGAGCAAGAGAACCTGTTTTCATCAATGAGATAATGACATGGAAAGAGATGCAAATGACTGTCAGATCTACCAGCATTTTTCTTCTGGCTTCAGTGATCTCTTATCCAACCTGGAGAACAACTCCTCTGTGTTGAGGGAGTTCCACATCTTCCCTGACCACCTGCTTGCTTTCTTTAACTACAGAATCAACTTTTCTCTAGTAAGGTCAAGATAGAAATCAAAACATAGTTGTTGTTTTTTTTAAAATAATAATTTAAGTGTCATAAATCTCAGAATTTAAAAGTGCTTAGGGCATGGAAGTCAAATGATGATGACAACAAGTTTACTTTCAAATAAGACTAGTACATTTTAAAATGATAAAGGGAGCCAGGACATATAAATATTTTAAATTGAGTGCTTGGTTTTTTAAATGGTAATGTAAAGTACTTAAGAAGATAGTTTTTCTGTTAGGTTTGGCTAGCTTGAGACTGATCTCAAATATTTACTTTCTAGTTATCTTAGTTAATGTTTCTAAACCTTTTTTTTGTCTTACCTGGAAAATCTTAATGACACTAATTGCCAAGAGCTGCAATGAGTCCACGAGTTAACACAAATAAGCATTTTGCATAGGGCCCAACACCCATAAGAAATCAATAAATTATTAACAACAATAATAAACATGTGTATGGTCATAGGTACTCTTTTGTCCTTTAGACAAACTATATCAAAATAAAATCAAAGAAGTAGGAAGTTACAAATAATTTTTAAAAATCCTTTTTTCCTTTATTTAACCTAAAATACCACATACTTAAAAATAGAAAAGAATAGGTAGAGAGGACTCTAAATAATCATCCAGAGCAGTTTTACACATTGTAGTGGCCGCTCAGGAAGCAAAGGGACACTTGGAAGCGTCAGGAGAAAGGAATTACATGTTCTGTTTGCTACCCTAACAGCCACGTGAGGTCCATTACTTTCTTATGATGATTCATGGACTCTTTCCAAAATTTAGCACATGGTAATTGAACACCCACTGTGTGCTGTCACTGCACAAGCCCTGAAACAAAAGCTGACGGCTGTCAACTTGTAATGGTCTCCAGTGAAACCTGCAATAAGATCATTTTTCTGATAAAAGAAAGATTAAGTACCAATTATTTTTCAGTATAAAATTTTCACTGCAGTGTCAAGTATTTTAATGTGATCTCTGACTTCCCGAAGCACACTTTAAGGGCACTTTAATTATCTTAAAGGATGCCTTTTAGAACTTCTTTTTCCTCCACTATATTGTTGGCAGGGTAAGGCCTGTATATTTTATATTCCCTGAATCTACCTCAACATCTTGTGCACAATAGGTGCTCAGTAAATAATTATTGTGTTCCATTGAAAAGTTCCCGAGAAAGCTGTGAACATGCTATGTTGCCTTTTCCGCTTTAGCAATTGGGTGGCCTACGAGTAAATTATTCCTTCTTCTATTGCAATGGAGTATCTCCATAGAGATAATACCTATTGACAATGGAGGGGGCTCATTAGAACTCATTTTAAGTCTTGGCTCATTCTGACTAATCACCATCAAGCCACTTCTCTATGCTATAATATCTTCATGATAAACTTGAAATAATACTATTAGCTTTTCTTAAAATTTAAAAAAAGATAAGGTTTATGGCCATAAGAACAAAATTAATTTTATTTAAAGGAATTTTTAAAGTGCTACTTGCTTCAGGGCATTATTATTTTAATTTTTAAAGGAAGAATCTAGTAATGATCTAAGCTTTCACATCAGACTTTTAAATGAATTGTGTGTAATGAAAAGGTATACAGGCAAATCATCTGGACTAAAATACCTAACCGTTTTCACAAATATTAATTTCTTTCGTTGTCTCTGGAATATGTTTCATATTTAAGAGTCTCTTGTAAATGTTAAATCCCTAAACTAACAACACTGCCCAAGAGTCAATTAACTCCTGGCATATTAGTGAGTTTTGAGTAATATCCAGCTGAGACAAAAAAAAACATTGAGATCTCAGTAATAAAAGCAAAGCAAAAGAGAAGATCATCTGAAGGAAAATGAGAAGGAAACCTTAGTTTTTCTCACTTTAATCAAATGAACAATTGACACTGAATTAGGAAGTCAATAGAAATAATACCTGGGTAGACAACAAGAATGGCTGCCTTTTAGTTTTGTTTTTTTTTTTTTTTTCTGTCTCAAATATCTTTCCTTCTTTATTGCTGCAATTGTGCAATAAATTATATAGATTTTTAATGGCAATAGATTTCTCATTGTCGCCAACAGGAAGCAACTATTCAGAGTCTTTTAAAGCTAAAATTTATCTCTCTGTAAAATTATTTTTTCAAGAAACTCTGGGAAGTTGGAAACAATTTATTAAGTGCTTATAAATTCAATGGACACTCATAGCACTTGTCAGAGGATGTGCATATAAGAATAATTATATTGGATTGATCCTGACAGAGTAATTAAATGAAAAGGAACTGATATGCTAGATGAAATTATTTTACTGATCATATAAGAAAACAGATATGTATAGGGCTAAGTAACAGAACTGGTTTTGCAAGTCCTTAAATATAAGAGTTGTCAGATAAAATGTAGGAAATGAAGAAATAAAGTATAAAAATATTTAGTTAGCAAAAATATTAAAATATTCAACATTTAATTTCAAATAGACAACAAATATTTTTTATCAGAACTATGTCTCATAGTAGGTATAAATATTACTTATACAAAAAGTATATTTATTATTTATCTGAAATTCAAATTTAGCTGAGTTTTTATTGTTTTATTTTATTTCTTTGTGAAATCTGACAACTAAAACTAAATCATTTAATCTTCATACTACTAGATGATATGAGTAATATCAACATTTGCATAGACTGAATGAGACACAGAGAGTTTGAGTATTTATTCTAAAACTACAGTTTGTATGTGTCAAAGCTAGTCTTCTAAACCAGGCATTTTGGTTCTAAAGCTCTGTTTTTAACTGCTCTGCACACTGTTTAAGTTAAAGAAATGCTGTTTTAAGATGACAATAGCTACACATTCTCACAAGTATAAATGAGAATGACCTAAGCAAAAGCATATTCAATCACTCTTTCTCTTTAGTAGCATATGAAAATGTTTTCTTTTAACCGAGTGGTGAGTTATGGCCAGACCCAACTTAAAGAAGAGACAAAAATAATTAGGGAATGACATTCCTAGGTCTCACAGAAGAAAGGCAAAACCCCACAAGTCCATTTTATCTACTTTGTAATTTTCAAATTCTTGATCGACTAAGTGCTGATTACAGCTAAGCATCACTTAACATTAAATTATTCTAGTGTGACAATAACAGGAAGAGAGTGGCTAATCTCAATTTAAATTCTCCAGAACTTCCTTACGCTTTTACTTTTTATCTAGCAGTGTCCAGCACTATCTTTATTACAATCTACAAACTCTTTGTCAATCTGACAAGTACTAAACTCCTCATTCTTGCTTTGATTATGTTTGATCCTGACACCCCAAGCCTTTCCTTGCAGAGTCTGCTGCAGCTCCTGTCTCTCTTCTAAACCGTTTGTCTTTATTCTTTTACTTTTATCATTCCTTTTCTTTTCCTGAGCTTGCCAAATTTTTTCATTATATTCTGCTTCCTATCAATACATCTATCTTCTTCATTCATTTATTTTCTAATATTCATGAATTGATTTGCTTTTCACTACCTCCCGTGTGGTTTCTACTTGGCTCTGTAATCCTACCTTGAAAAGAGAATAATTAAATATTCTTCTATACGCACTTTTCTACCCTCTTCTCCCTCTTAAGTGAGTCAAATGTGAAGTTTGCCACACAAAATTAAATCAATCAAGTGCCTATTGAAATATTGCTCATACTGCCTTCTACTCGCTCTTCCATTTCGTGATTTAACTCTACTGTAGGTCTAACCAGCATAAACCCAGTAAGAGTATATTTTTAAAGTACCTGGTGAATGTTTATTGGAAAAATAAATCATCACTATAGTTTATTCTTTGCCCAAGCTGCTCAGAGCAGTATCCACATCCACTGGTATCTATATTTCATGCCTTTCTTTGAATGCAGAAAAAGAAATGGGACTAGAGGGTATATGAACTATTTAGAGAAATAAAAATTATGTAATTGTGTTGCTTGTGCATGTAAACAGTTTCTGAAAGGTTTTAGAAGCCAGAATCAAGAAAGAATTGATAACGTCCGATTTTGGAGTTCTGCAGTATCAATAGTGGTAATTACAGATAGAATAATATGAATACATTTAAAATAACTATTAATATTTAATTAAACCTGGTCACCTAGCAGACACCACGTATGGGTTTCTGTGATTGTCTGTTTAAGCAGAACCCCATTGCTCCTTTCCAGGCCCAAACAAATAATCCCTCAACTACATGTGAAGGTGGATGTAGTCTTTTGATTAAACACTAATGTGTTTATCTTCTAAGAGCCTTGTAACAGATATAATAAGGTTGGCTTGTCATTTACTTTAGACTTTGCTTATAGTTACTTTCATGTAAAGAGATGACACAGAAAAACATTATTTCTGGCCTTCATATGATCTAACAGACCAATATAGTCATTTTTCACAAAAATCTTCCAATTCTAGTTAGTCAATGGACAAGGGAGTAACTCTTCATTTATTTGCCATCATTATAGATTATTATATTGAACCATATGAATCTGCTCATAAATGCAACTGTATCTGACCAACAAAATTAGAATTCTATAAAAATTAGCTAATTTTAGTTAACAAACATTGTTGGAGACCTACATGCAAGACACCTTGTTAATTGCTCTTCATACCAAAATGAACAAATGGTGTTTTCTACTTACGAAAAATATAGTATGTCGTACAGTAAATACTAGTTTTAGAAAAATAAATATTTCAGGTAACTGAAATGGATCCTTTAAAGGACCAAACTTTCAAAAAATATGCACCTCAATTTGTTGTAAACATTTCTAGAATATACTACAATTTTCCTGTCTTCATAAATGGAGTATGTTGAATAAAACTGAATCCAATCTTGATGACTCAGAGCTATGGTATAACTCTCCTCACATTTATAAATAATTTATATAATATGCCTCCTAAATTTATTCCTTGATGGTCATTGGGATGACCTCCTAGGCTCAGGTGAGGTCTACAGGGATATCTGTCCCTCTTCTGAAACAGACACAAACTTTTGAAAGTGGTGGACTGGCCTCCAGCATCTGACTCTCTTCTTTCGCAGTCATCACTTCTTACTGCTCACTGCCCTAGATTTTTCTACTTCCTCTTCTTTATCCAATTGGATTCTTTCTGTCCTGCTTTGACTTAGAGACAAGACATCCAACTGTGTTAGCTTTGGGTGTAAACTGAGATTAAATGGGTCCTGAGTGACAATTTAGGAGGTTCTCCCACAATGTGTTAAGTGAATTTAATAAACATTTGTTGTGGTTGCCCAGGGAAACTGGAGATAAATTCCTGATAGGGTGACTGGTTAAGAGACCTCTGGATAAGTTAAGTGTTACTTAAAAAGCATCTCACCATTCATAACAGAGTCAAAGTTTCTCTACAGAGCCTCCCCCAACCAATGGAGCAGTCGTTACTCTTGGAAAGATTTTATATGAATACATGTACAAATGCATTTATACATATGCTATATTCAAATATTTTTGTGTATGATAAATACATGACATGTAACTTGGAAACTTTTTATTTTCTTTACTATAAGTCTTTGTTTTCTGGATTAAATTAGAACTCGGGTAAAATCTAATGTGATATCATCCCTGGAAATTTAAAATTAACTGAAATCAAGATGTACATCTAGAAGAACTGACTGAGCTACTGGAAGCTACAAGATGACTCATTACTATAGTTTCTATGAGAAATACAAGTGTCGATAAGGCAAGTTTTATAATAGTTTTCTAAAATCAAGTACTTTTTATGTTTTATTTAAACCACATATAAATATCTACCACCTAATAACAAATAATACTTTACATTCATTTCATTTTTATTGCATACAATTCTTAGCCCAAGGTGTTTGTGTAAAGCATAAAATATTTTAGATCCTGACCTAGTGTCAATTTTTTTTATTTGAAACATGTTTGATCATATCGACCTTGAGATTTGCCCTGTGGCCTGGACTTATATTAATTGATCACGTGGCACTTCTTTCAGTACTGTGATGTAGTACCTAAGTACTAGAGAAATATACAGGCTTAAAAAAACAAAACTTCTGCCGAAACCGGTTTGGCTCAGTGGATGGAGCGTCGGCCTGCAGACTGAAGGGTCCCAGGTTCGATTCCGGTCAAGGGCATGTACCTGGGTTGCGGGCACATCCCCAGTAGGAGATGTGCAGGAGGCAGCTGATCGATGTTTCTCTCTCATTGATGTTTCTAAATCTCTATCTCTCTCCCTTCCTCTCTGTCAAAAATCAATAAAATATATTTAAAAAACAAACAAACAAACAAACAAACAAAATAAAACAACTTCTGCCCTAATGGGTTTGGCTCAGTGGATAGAGCCTCGGCCTGCAGACTGAAAGGTCCCAGGTTCAATTCCGGTCAAGGGCGTGTACTTTGGTTGCGGGCACACCCCCGGTAGGTGTGCAGGAGGCAGCTGATCAATGTTTCTAACTCTCTATCCCTCTCCCTTCCTTTCTGTAAAAAAATCAATAAAATATATTTAAAAAAACAAAACTTCCTAACTCTGTTTTTGTGATAAATCTAAGCAAATGTATCTGTGCTTTCTAAACAGAGAAAATGACCTTGAGAAAGTTACTCCATTCTTAGTTAGCTGACCTCTTTCAGAACTTACTATGTATTTGATATAAAAGATACAGTGCTTGAGGGGTTTGCTTTATCTTGAAGAAAAAAAAAATGTAAGAAGAGTCTGGCCAGCATGAGTCTGGCTCAGTGGTTGAGCATCAACCTATGAACCAGGAGGTCAAGGTTTGATTCCTGGTAAGGGCACATGCTTCGGTTTCGGGCTCAATCTGTAGTATGGGGGTGCAGAAGGCAGCCTATCATGATTCTCTCTCATCATCAATGTTTCTATCTCTCTCTCCCTCTTCCTTCATCTCTGAAATCAATAAAAATACATTTTATAAAAACATAAGAAGAAAAAACAGACAAAAGTGAGAAAGAAAAGAGGGGAAACAGTTATCAATAAACACTTTTGGATTTTTGAAACTCAACTAGTATTATATCCTCATATGTAACACATATACATATACCTCTCCAGGATTCACCTTGAACAACCTCCAAGAGAGGAAAATCTTTATTCTATCCTTTAGATATTTCTGAATAATAAAATTGACTTGAATTGAGGTATAGAATCTGACTTTCCCTATACTTGACTTTCTCATGCAATTTTTCTAGTTGCATTCCATTTTACATTGCAAATGAATCCTGAAAAATATACCACTGTTTATCATATCGACCTTTATCATTATTCAGCCACATGTACTGTGTATAAAAAAAACTCTTCTACATAAAGAATACTGGTAGTGAGAGATAAAATACTATTGTCATTTTTAACAGCTGGTGTTAGTGTGTAGCCCTGAGAGCTTGCTGAATATAAACAAGAAAAATGATCTACTGTACAAACCACATACTGTTTATGTGGTTGTATATAGTGGTGACGACAAGCAGTAATTTCAAAGCTACTGCGTAAGATCTCATGCAATTTACTGGGAAGAATAATGATATATTGTCTGAACACCATTTAAACTGCTGAATAAAAAGGAGTTATTATGAACTTCTAAGGTGACATCTCATAAGTATTGTAATTCTAATAACAGCAACCTGATTATTTCTTGGAATTATAATTATGTAAGAGGAAACCAAGGTCTCTGTAATAATAATCCAGGAATACTGACTTTTTAGCAGAAAGCACATAAGTGATGCAGAAGTGGCTTCAAGTGTAAGTAATGTCTATGACTCCTTTTTAAATAAGGTTGACTCATTAATAACATTATAGGTTGGGTTATTTCTCCACTCTGGATGACAAGAACATGAGGCATAGAGAATGAGGTTTCCATATAAAGGTCACTATCACCAAAGTACATCTATTACAGCGAGGTAGCACGATAGGAGAGAACTGTTCTATCCACCTGCCAACTGAGTCTATGTCTGACCCCAGGGTAATGGTCTCTTCAAATACTTACTGGGATGTGTATTCATTTTTCATTCATTTCTCTGTTAACAAATGGTTGTTGAATGTTTCCTGCATGTGCTGTTCTAGGTACCAAGGATACAGCAGTGAACTGCCAATGCCCCTGCTCTCATCAGATAATAATCAAGCAGAACAACCAATACGTTCAGATAATGTCAACCACCATGAAGAAAATAAAAGACAATAACAATATAGAGGAGTTTAAGAACTAGAGAGAAAACAAGGGCTAGACTGGTGGTCTGGAATGATCTCTCTTAGGAAGTATCATTTGAATTGATGCCCAAATGATGGGTGGGAAGTAGCTGTGAAGAGTACTCCAAGCCTAGAGACAGGAATTAATTAGCATCGTATGTTTGAGGAACAGAAGAAGCCCACAGGGGAGGGAAGGGGAGAGTGGCAGGAGAAAAGTTAGGAGAGGCAGGTAGGACAAGATGGGTCATGTGAGGACCTTAGAGCCATGTCAAGATGTTTGCATTCGAATTTCAATGGGAAGTCGTTGGTAGGTTTTAAGCAAAGAGACATCATAACCTGATTTATGTCTAAAAAGAATAATTTAGTTAGGCATTTTAACCAAGATGTGTAAGAAAAACTATCAGGAAGCATGGGGCTAGAAAGTGAAGATAGCTTTTTTGGATGGATGCAACTCTAGAATATAGGTACATACCTAAGGAGAGTTACTCCGTGAGTAATTAACACATTGGGGAGAGAGTAGTAAATCTACCAAACCATTTCCTAGTGCAAAGAGGGACTCAATATTAATTTTATCACTTCGATGTTTCTTCCACATAGTTCTCTGACTCTTTAATTTAACCTCTGAACCTGAATCCTGTATGTCTGTTTTCCAAGGAGCTTCTGACATATTGAGCTTTATTAGATAGCATATTAACATAACTTGGCCAATCTCTCCATTTCAAATTGTATTACTATAAACTAAATAGCACTGATATGAATGTTTACAGCTTCATAAAATCGACTGTGTCATGTACAATGGAAGCTATGGTTGCCTGCATATTGTAATATTATTGCATTACAGGAAGGTAATTGATTTGCTTAAAATGTTGCAACAATAAGCCATTTCTCAGAAAAGATTACTGCTTAACCAAGAGCACACCAAAGTCAATATAGAAAGACATTTCAAAGAAATTAAATTTTGATCTGTTTTGTAAAGCAAGCTGGTCATGTTACATGAAGATGCATTAGATAATGTAAGTAATTCATCATGGTCAAACCATTACCAACCATTTCTGTTCTGACAGACTCAGGTTTGTAATTAAAATAAAATCCAGGGAGAATAAAAACTGTTGAGTAGAGAGATGTCAAAATATTATGTAGGAACATAGCACAAATGCGTGGGGTGGAGGCATTATAGATCTTACATTGACATTCCACTATACTTACGTTGAAAACTGAAATTATAAGTGCTAACCAAAGATTGGAGTACAAAAGACCAGAAAAGTCACTGTTTGTGCTGCCAATTTTATCCTTTGTAGTTCAATAGAGTATATTATGTAAACACAATTGCTTTTTGGACTAGCTTGAGGAGAACAAATTTGTAGTGTTTGAAATACGTATATTATTTCCCTTGCGATCATGTCAATATCTTTAGACCAGACAACTAGTCCTATGGTTACAGTCTGAACATTCATTAGTCTAAATACATTATTATATCAATACTAGAGGCCCGATAAATAAAATTCATGAAAGAGTAGGCCTTCCTTCCCCCGACTGCCGGCACCAGCTTCCCTCTGGCACCCAGGACCCAAGTTTCCTTCTGGCCGCCAGCACCCAGGACCCAGGCTTCCCTCGCAGCCCCGGCTTCTTCCAGAAGCTCATGCAGTCTGATTAGCATATTATGCTTTTATTATTATAGATAATTGGTTTTACATTTAAATAAGAGCATCTGTTCAGAAGTCAAATAGAGTTTGAAGAGTTTAAGATGTAGCCATGATTGGAACTCATTTTCCCAGGTGCATTTTGGGCTCCTTCCTGCTAGTTTGGATTATAATGCATGAACTTAAAAAAATAAACTGAATTACTTTTAAGCATAGTTAATCAAGCCATCCATACTTATCAATAATATATGCCTGACCAAACATTTGCCACTCTAGAAAATAACACACATTAGCAATCAGATTTGAAAGATATATTTTGCTTACATGATCAAGTTTAAAGACAGAACAGTTATTTTAACAAATTACTGGGATTTATTTTCCTTCTCCTTCTCTCCCCAGTATAGAGAGTATTGTTGGTTTAAGTAATAATAGAGCATAGATGCAGCAGTATTATCTTCTGACACAAAGGATGAGGTGTACACATGCAAAGATGAACACATCTCTTTATTCTCAACTAGAGGCCCAGGGCACGAAATTCATGCACTGGTAGGGTCCCTAGGACTGGCAGGCAATTAGGGCCAATTGGGGCCTTCCAGCTGCCAGCCAGGGCCTTCCTTCTGGCTGCCAGCCTGGGCCTCCCTTCCTTGGCCGCCACCTGCTGGCCAGAGTCTTTCTTTGTTCTGCACTGCCCCCTGGTGGTCAGTGCACATCATAGCAAGTGACTGGTCTCCCAGTTGAACTCCCGTGGGGACAATATGCATATTAAGCTTTTATACATAAATATAGATGAGGCACTGAATCATTCTTTCATACTATTGACTTTTCTCTAGAACAACATGCTACCTTTCCAGAACCCCTCATAACGAATGACATAAATTTGTAAAACAATTATTTAGGATTAGAACAAAAGCTGACAGCCTACAGTCAGAAAATATTGTAAAGGTGTGGCTTAGGCAGAGATCAGACAAATGAAGTTCACCTTCCTAGCTCAGTGCTTGAATCAACAGAGCTTCTTGCCTTCAGACAGTCAAGACTTGACTCACTCACAGTTATATGTCTAAGGTGGAAAACAGGTTAACGAGAAATAAAATAAGATTCCAAAGCTTGATCATAACCAACTAATATTTTCATTGAAAACAAAACCTGGAAATTTTTCATTATTAGGATACCTTTCTTGAAAAGTGCTGATTAACACTTTCATAATTCATTAGTGCAGATAAAATACAGCATATATTTTATATAGAGAAAGAAAGCAACAGCCTCCTTCATCTTTTTTTTTCCTTATAATTATACATAATAATATTCCAACTGTTTACATCTTTTCATGAGAACTAATGTAATGGAGCTGGTCAATGAGAGTTGAGATGAGAACTGAACTCAACTGTAGACTATAGGATGGAAAATAAGACTGTGCTAATTGATGAAAGGCATTAGCCACATCCAAAGTCATTTTAAAGCTTCTGTAAATTATTTTAGGTTTCTATTCCTATTGGAAGATTCACATCATTCCCTTGTATACTCATTCAGATATCAAAACATTACAAAGGCTTCTGACAGATGATTTTTACTTTTTTAAAAGGCTACTAAGTAAATAACCTAAGTCAGAAGTACCTAAATCTCTCTTGCTATGGGTGTATTAATTTCAAATTCTCTCTCAGACAACACAAATAATTGCTCCTGAGGTCTAAATAAGACAACATTTTTTTTCAACTTAGCACAGAGAATAGGGAAGCAGATCTGTGTAAATATAAAAGTTTTGGTCAAGGTCTCATTTGCACTTACTGCCTATTTTGTACCAGAATTATACACCCTGAGATAGGGAGCTTTTTACTGATGCTTGGCAGTTGCCCAGAGGCTGCGAACTAAAAGCAGAAGAGGGAATGCTGAACTGCATTTTAATTCCCTTCAGATCTCAATTAGGGCAGTTTCTTTTTGGTCCTAAAACCCATACCCTTCAGGGCACAGGGCTGAGAAAGAAATCTATGATCTCACAGAAAGACTACACTTTCCTTTTTTTTTTTTCTTTTTTTCTTTTTGGGTGGGGGGGGTTTCTTTGTGTTTTGGTATATCTTTTTTTGAACATCAACACTTTTCCTTTAGTTTCTAAAATTGGTTTCTAGCATTATGACTTCTCTTTTCAAGGCCTGGGTTGTTTTTAACATTTATACAGCCATCAACTCCTGCCCAGGCTCTCTCACACAGCTTTGCTTCCCAATCATTTTTGCTAGTCCACCTTCTAATATTATCTGACTGCTCTGTTTACTGGTGCATGACTCTCCCTGGTGTCCTCTGGTAACACGTTAAATACTCAGGCTTGATGGAGCAGACCTGTCCGTGACCTGCAGCCCCTCATCAACTGGGTCCATGTTTTCTCATACACCTCTGGAAGCAATCTATTGTCACAGTAGTTGGTGAATATTTCCCTTTCAACTCTCTATGCACATAAAATACAGTAAAACTTACTATCTATAAACTCTGTAGTATGGCATTAGTTCATGGCTAAAATAAAAGCTTCCACAGAGAAATATAATGGGGTAATACCAAGACTATTACTGCTTTGTAAATATGTTAGAACTCAGGGAAAAGATTCTAGTCCTGTGAGCTTTTTCGACACCAGGGAACTGCCATTTCCAGGATTCCTAAAGTTGAAATGGTAGTAAAGAAGACATAAGATGGATTGAGATGTGGAACTAAAGCTTTTTCAAAGTTTTAGTGAAAAAGTAGAGCTAAGTAATTGAAATCAAAATGAAAGAAAGGATTTTCCTGTCACATAAAATTTTACCCAAGAGGAAGTTTGATACTTTTACACAAAAAAAGCAGGTTTACATGCCTCATAGTGGCAATTTAGTAAATTACCATCTTGGAAGTCTTAATGATGCCCCAGTAGTCTAAAAAGGTTAATGAACCTCCAACAGAATCTATTTCATCACTTCAAAACCCACTTGAACACTTTTTTTAAACCCTTTGGATGTGACACAATTTGAGCAACTCTGAAATATGCTCCTACATCTGTAATTATTACTTATTTTATCAACATTGACAATTGCACAGCCTAAGTATGTATCTACTACTTACAGAAAATCTATTCATATATATATATAATTTCATAATAAAACTCACTATAAATGCAAGATGGTTAAAATTCAGTGTTATAATACTTCTTTATAAACTATAAATGTAGAAGATGGAATATATTTACCTACATTTGCTCCAAAAGCACAACACTTCAAAACTTATATTTAGACCATGAATTAGGAATTATGTTTCATAAACAAATAATTTAATTACTGTAAGTCACTAGAAAAATTCTGGTTACCTGAATTTTAATCTATACTTTCCCACATTTTTTCTAATGGTTCAAGTTTTAAGATACATGAAATATCACTAAGTTAAGTTAAAATTCCAGAAAACATCAATGATAATTCCAATGAATAAATTTGAGAAAATATTTTTTTAAAAATTGTTTTTCAACTTTTTTTGCAATTAGCTAATTTATTTTTTAAATGAATCCATTAATGATAGCTTTAACTTGTGGTTATTAAATGGGCTCTTGCTTCTTTCAAGGGAACATTATAAGCTTGCATGATGGAGTTATAACAAATGTTTTATGAGTGCTCTACAGAAACTAATATTGAATCAATAATTAGGGAAGCAGAAGTAATGAGACACAGAAATTACATGGCCATATAGCAGAGGTAAATACAATAGAAATTAACAATGAAATAAAACACTGTCTTCTAGAAGTCCTTGGGAGGGTCAAGTTATACACCCAATAATGCCCTTGCACAACTGCCAAAGCAATTTGTTAAGAACGCAGATTGGAAGCTCCACATAAAAGTGGACACATTTATTTTGGGAAGCACACTGACCACTCAAAGACTTATTTGACCAACACTGTAACAAATTTGATGTCAATTTAGAGATAAATTGAAGAAAACATTACTTTTTTTTCCTCATGCCATAGAAAAGGGAACAATGTGAGTAAATTATGAGCCTGACATTTAATTAGAATCAGTGAAAATATACCATCAAAGCATCTGTGCCAAAGACCAGGAAATTAAACTGTCAGGAGGACACACATTCCTGAAATAGAAAATCTTGTCACCAGTTCTCCTTGTACCCATCCTCCTGCTCTAATCTGTATTTGAGAAAATGAGAATAACTACTTTTTTACATCAAAAGCTCCCAGGGAAATTTGGGGCGGGGGGGGGGGGGAGGTCTAATTCATGGGGGAAGAAATCAATTCAAGCCTGTACTATTCTGCTGTTGTTATAATTCCAGTGTATGCTGAGGCCACAAAGTTTATTTTACTGCCTTTTATGAAGTTTTATTTTTCTGTAACCAATTTTCTTTCAAATATTTATCAAGCACCTACTGTTTACCAACCAAACAAAGAAAATGAGAATGAGTACAAATAAAAAGACCCTACTATTTTTTTAAGGAAAACTAATAAATGATTATACCAAAGGTAAGAATCACAAGCTGATAGGTGAGAGTACATTCTGTCTTGTATAAAACATGTCTTTACCACAGAATTGAGGAAAGTTAAATTCTTTGAGTACAGTTAGACTCATTTGGATAGAATGTGATTTCTTAATTTGTCGGAATCACAGTGGATAAAATGTAATGAATATAATATATGAATTACAAAATTACATATCAAAATTTTATCTTTCCCCATGGTTTGTAGGGATTTTAGATAAATAAATAAACCACAGTCAGTATGATGTGGCATCATTATTTGGATAAATAAAAATAATTGATATTTTAATACTCAATAACATGAGGAAAGACAATTTAAAAAGTAACTAGATTTTATTATTGTTGTTTTTTACGTGGACAGGTATAAATCAGTATTTTAAAAGGGAAAATGAGGGTGCCTAATCATTGTTTTATAATGCAAAGAACACTGGTCAAAGAAAATGAATTCAAATTTCAATTTTACATTAAACTGTAACTTTAGGTAAATCAAGTAATCTATTTAAATCTCAGTTCTCTTCATTATAAAATACAAATATGTACTGACATTCTACATATCGCACAGTATTAGAGTGAACTTAAAACCAGCGTGTATTTTGAGAATTATCATCTTATGCATGATGATATTGTTTCCACTATGATAAAGAATCAAATTGAAAGAGAATGGTAAGTTTCCTGAGATATGAAAGTGTTTTAGGACCTCATTCGTCTAGAGTGGGGATGGGGCTTGTGTGGAGAGATAAGTCAGACTTCACTCAATAGATATATATCTTTATCTTTTCAAACTCCATAACAATCCCTTTGTGGAATTCCATCTCTACCACTGTGTCTCATTAACTCGAGGGATTCACTCCCCACTGCAAAAACTTCTATAGAAGCTTTCTCAGAAAAGTGTATATTATGTCCTAAAATCTACTCACAGTATTCTATTTTCTCCCTTGGTGAGTCTCTAAATTTAATGGATCATGCTGATACCTAAATTTGATTCTGTTTCTACTAGACACACATATTCGTGTATATATGTTCATACACATAAGATGAAAAGGAATCCTGGTGTGTTCATGCAAGAAGTTCATGCAACCACCATTTGCTTGTTGTTCTGAACATAATTTTTGCAGACTTTAATATCTCAGAGAATCTTAAAGACATTCAGTGTCAAACAGCACAGATAAGAGAAAATATATTATATAATAATGTGATGTGTCCATTTGTCTTCAGCTATTGTTACTATATGAACTTTAGTTCAAAAGTCTTCCCTCCCTAGCTTCTAGAATAAATGGCACGAATATGGTCAGTAAAGTGCAAGCTTTAAGAGCTCTTTCCTGGAATTACCACTAAAAAGCCTTTTTAACTTTTTTTAAAATTATAATTCAACCAACTCATCACTCATTCCTTTAGTAGCCTACTACAACTAAGTTATGAACCTTGGATCATTCGGATTTTGGAAATGTGGTTCATTTTAAACACTAAGTACAAATGGTCAGTGATGGATCCACATCTACTCACAAATAGTGTCTTCCATCCATTAGTCTCATGGATTAGAGAAACAGACACTGGAAGAGCCTTTTTCTGGAAGCAATTGTTTAGGAAATAAGACCTCAGTGTGCACATTGCACATATGTTCAATAAGCTCTGCATTCTTTGCACTGAAAGCCAAATTATAAAATAACACATTTAAAGTTATAAGAATGCAAGAATTGTGATCAAAACAGAAAAAAAATTTCAATGATTATGCAATGCCAACATTCCAAAGTTCAAACACAAACTGTATACAAATATCGCAGATTTGGTACACAGAGATAGTGGTGTCTCAGTAAGTTATTCTCATAGATTTAGGTCAGAATGTAATCCTTCTGTGGAACTAAATATGTTCCTAGCATTTAGAGAAACAGAGAAACCATAGATACTATAGTTCAGGTCTTCCTCAGGTCATTTCAACCTGCTGTAAAAATGGGTGTAGTTTGGAAGCATAATTGATGACGTATGTACATGATCGCATCACTACTTTTGCTTTTCTGTTTTTCTCAATCCAATCATATAAGTAATTTCATCATTCACATTTTTCTAATTTTCTAAGTATTTTTTTTATTTTCCCTGTCACAAGCATAAAAAATTTCCTATTTCTATTTCCAAATATTCTAGGTAGTTTTGACAATCGAAGCCTATAAAGAACATGTGCTGTTTTCATCTTCTAATTCAGGTAATGGTTGAAGGATTAGACTGGGGGCCTATAAATCTTTCCTCAAAAAGGCCAGATCATAAATATTTCAGGCTTTGTAGCCCATATTTTCTCTATTGCATCTATTCAGTCCAGCATTATATCATGAAAGTAGTCATAGACAATCTATACATATAAAAGGCTAATATGCAAAATGTGCCCCTGGGAGTTCGAATGGGAGACTGAGTTTGATCGCTTGCTATGATGTGTGCTGACCACCAGGGGGCAGCGCAGAATGATGGAAGGCCCCGGCTGGCAGCCTGAAGGCCCCTATTGGCTGGTCAGGACTAGGGACCCTACCTGTGCACAGATTTAATGCACTGGGCCTCTAGTATGAAAATAAGTAAGAATAAACCTGTTCCAATATAACATTATGAATGAGAAAATTTTAATTTCATAAAATTTTATGTTAAAAAAATCTCTTTTTTCAAGCATTAAAAACTCTAAAAACCATGAAGCCACAGGCTAGATTTGGGCAGCAGACCATAGTTTGCCAAGACTCAGTTTAGGCAACACAAAATTATAGAAATTAAATACAACTTCCAGAATACCTCCTAAAAAAAAAAAAAAAAGAAAAAGAAAAGAAAAAGAAAGTATATTTCTATATCCAAACCATCTTTGAAAAAAATATATGTTTCAAATAGCCCCTAACTTGACATAGCCTGCTTAATAAAATAGTATTTAAATATTATTTTTTTGCTTACTAGATCATCAATTATTTATCACACATATTATTTTACTTAATCCTCTCTTTCTGTAGATGAAGACATTGAAACTCAAACCATGAAGCAATCTGACCAAAGTCACACAACAAATATCTACCACAAATCAAGGAAGGGAAAGAAGACAAAATTCTATAAAAATTGAGCACATGTTGGGGACTATGCAGGTCCCTTTTGTATAAGAACCACAAAAATATTACCCCTTCATGTTGACTGACAGATACAAAATAGGTCCCTTTCACACATTATCATCATTAATAGATGATATTTATAGGTGTATTAAATTGTACTCTCTAATTTTGGCTGTTAAGGGAAAATTCAATAGTGTGCATTTGGCTAGCTTTAATTTTTGAATTTTTAAGAGTGTAATTTCAATGACAATAGTTAAGAAAAATATTTAGAGTAATCTACATTAATAACTGGAGTCCCATACGTAACTAATGATGACAATGTTATTATTGAAGTGCTCTTGGGTTTCCTAGAGGGCAACTCTGTTGTAAAACAGTTCTTGACTTCTAATTTAATTCAACAGCAATCTGTAATTTCTAACTTATATCCCAAAGGATTTAGTTAATGTCTTTAAATTTTAAAACAGAACATTATTACGTTATTACTTGGATGCTTTGTACTTTTTTCCCAAATCTCCTATGTTAAAAATCTCCTTTGCTCATAGATTAAGATACTAATACCACTCTTCTTAATGTAATATTAAAATGACATGTCAGAGGTGGTGAATCACTCTATATCTTTAGTTCTCAAAGAGAAATATTAAAGAACAAAGAGAAATATTAAAGAACACTATGGTCATTGGCATAAAATGTGTACAGGGCATCCTATGAAGCTGCTCAAAAACATAACATCAATAATTATAGCTAATACTAGAGGCTCAGTGCACAAAATTGTGCACTGGAGGGCGGGGGGTCACTCAGCCTGGCCGGCACCCTTTCACAGTCTGGGACCCCTCACTCCTTACCTTCTGCCTGCTGGCTGCCCCTTAGCGCTACCGTGGAGGTGGGAGAGGCTTCTGCCACCTCCACTACACTTGCCAGCCATGAGCCCAGCTTCTGGCTGAGTGCAGCTCCCCCTGTGGGAGTGCACTGACCACCAGAGGCAGCTCCTGCATTGAGCATCTGCCCCTGGTGGTCAGTGCACATCATAGCAACCAGTTGTTCCACTGTAATGGTCGCTTAGGCTTTTATTATATAGATAACACTTTGAAAAGTCAAATATTAAAGTCAAACTCTTTCCTCAAAAAAAGAAGCATTTAGATTACAAAGCATAAGACACACGACTACCTAGTCTTTAAATACTAAATGGAAGTGAGCCTGTAATTAGAGAATTATTAAAGTCCAGATAACTAAAGTCCATTTCTTCTACAAACAGTTACTATCTAGTGCCTGTATTTTGCCATATTTGGACAGAAGCATAATCAAGTAAGTGGACCCTGACATCGAGGCACCCATCTCCTGCTGAGATAGATATGCAAGCAGATTTGTTTCCATTTTTAACATGCTCTGGGAGAAGACAGATGACAGATTCTGCTTGTGGCCATCTGATAAAATGACATTTGCGACATGTACTACAGACAGTAATTTGGAAAGACCCATTTAACTAAAACCTTCATGGTTTGAGTAGCTAGCACCATACCCTATGTCCAGCAGATTCATAAAATGTTTGTTGGCAGTGAAAATAACCATGTCAAATGTCATCTCTTTTGTCCCCTTTTCTTATAACATTCACACATTCATATAATATTATAACTATGTATTATAATATTTATCATGTTGGGGGCCAGATGTAAGCTGGCAAGGTCCTTGCACCTGCAGGGGCTAGCAAGGCTGGGACCTTACCCACACAGTTTCCCAGACTTGTTTGGACGGCGATTATCAGTAGAATGGGAGTAACATTTGTAGAATGAGAACAGCCTTTCATAGCTTGCCCAGAAGTCTGTAACTATTTACTGAGATATGCTGTACTGAGAACTTGTCCTTCTGCTGTGTCCCTCCCTTAGAGATTAAGAGGAAAAAAGAATACATTGCTCTTGACAGACCTCCTATTCAGTGTGTTGTGTATAAATAGGATTGTATGGCTAATAAACTCACTTCAGTTCATCAAGAGAACTGGGGTCCTCCCGACCCCGCTTTCCTGTCTTTCTTTCTTTTCTCAGTTCCCGCCTCCCTGCCTCAGCCCGGCTCAACCCTGTCAGGCTGGCCCTGACAATATCATATAAGTATGTAAAGTATATGATTGTCTTACCACTCTGCTCTAACTAATACAAACTAGTTTTGAATGTAAACAGTAATTTAAAAAATAAAATGGAAAAAAAAATCACACAAAAAGGTTATAGAACAGTGTGTGCATTTATCATTTGAGTAAAGACTAAACAAATGGATTACCAATATAACTATTTCTGCAAGGACATGCAAAAGTTGGTAAGATTGTTGCCTCCTGCAGAGAAGTCTGGTATTCGGGGAGAAGTAGCAGAGAGATGTGACAACAGGAGAAGAGAAGTTGCACTGATGACTTTGACGATGGAAAGGGACCAAAAGTTAAGGAATGTGGGCAGTCTCAGAAAACTGGAAAAGGCAGGGAAAGAAAGTCCCCCCTGGGCCTCCCGTAGCACCTTGCCTTGTGGACCTTCTGACTTAGACAACAGTAGATCATACATCTGTGTTGTTTCAGACACTAACTTCGTGATGATTTGTTGCAGTAGCAATAGGAACTGAGTATCATTAGGCATATCAGTAAGCCCCCTTCCGCTCTTGTGAGACTCACTATCAAGTTCTGAACCTAGGTAGCTCTTCCCCATGCTAACCCTGAAGCAACTAAGTCAGAATCTGATAAACTTCCAATACGATTACATCTATGTCACAGCCATAGTCACTTGTAACTGAGCCGCTCACTCACTCAGTTATCCCTCACTTAAACTACCTGCTGCTCTAGAAGCCTTTTGAGCACCATCATACAGGTGAGGGAACTCATGCTCTGAGAGTTTGAATAATTTGCTGATGCTCAGAGACAGTAAACGGGGAAATAGAAGTTAAGCCCATGCTGTCTAACTCCTGATTCTAAGCATCATGTCTCCCTGCCAGAGTGAGTCTTCTCTTTGGTACCTGTCACCTTCTCTCCCAGTATCAATGGGTTCTCTCTTCTCTTGGCTCTTTTACTACTTTATCATTCAATCAATTCCTTCCTCTTCTACAATTTTTTTGTCTGTTACTCTCCTTCACTGTCTTCCAACAAAATTAATTCAGCCACCCTAAATACTGGCACATAGTGAGTACCGACTATGTGTGTGGGATTACATCTCACTTGCTGGACATATAGCAATGAGGAAGGATGGCAGATCCCCTTTCCTAAGTAGAACATTTCTCCCTTGAAAATGAGCGCTGAGGTCTGAAGCACTACATTTAGTAGCTTCTCTTCAGTATTGCTTATTGATGTCAAATTTTCAACATTCCTTATTTTCTGGTGGCTCCCAACTGGAATTCTTCAGTTCTGCTTTCTTTTGTTGTCTATGTTGAATTTCCAGTACTCTCTTGGGTATACACGCAAGGTAAATCCTACAGATAGCACAAACAAAACACACCCAAACTACTGCTTAGCCCTCAAATGGGTTCTTTACCCAGGGTACTTTATGAGTAGTGTCTTCTTACAGCATGGACTAGGTTATCAAAGATATATTTTACATGCATTCCTTCCCCTGCACATGCCATTGATTCCTCCTCTGTAATGTCTTTAAGATCAATATAATCCTCTACACCCTCACTTTTAATGTTTTGGTTTCAACTCTTAATTTCTTTTAACTTTTATAGCAGCCTGATAATTGGTCTCCTAATTTTCTTTAACTCATTCATTCCATACTGCAAGCAAAGATCATCTTTTAAAACAATTATCTGAGCTTTTTTTTTTTTTTTCAACACAAAACTGTTTGATGATTCCCGTTACCAACAAAATAATATCCTAATTATCTGGCCTACATTTAAGCTTCTTTATCAGCAGTTCCATGGTACTTTATCTGCCCTACCTCTTAGCATCTCCACTGTCATAAATCTGCTTCTCACCCTAATCACCAAAGACTACTCAGCGTTTTCAAGCACAATGGATTCCCAAGGCTGTGCTTCGCTTCATGAGCTCCATCTAGCTGGGATGCTGCTTCTCCTGCCCCACCTCTTCCTGGACCTCGGCCTTCATGCTCTTCTCAATAACGTTTTCTCTTTAAAAGCTTCCTTGATTTATCTAATCTAATTAATCCTTCATCCATTGTGGACTTAATTTGTTAGAGTAACCAGGGATCAAAGATAAGAGATGGTTCCTGCATTCAAGGGACTTGTTGTTTAGTAGAGACATACAAGTAAAAAATTATATTCCAATATACAATACATTTTAAAATATATTTTTATTGTCGATAGTATTACAGATATCTCCCAGCCCTCTCCCACTTCCTCCTCCTTCTCCCCGCCCCAACTCCCCCCACCCCCAGATCTTCACTACCTTATTGCCCATATAAATAAACTATGCATATAAATATATAAATTCTTATTTTCTTCTCTCCTCATCCCCCCAACAAGATGTTATCATGTTTTAAATATATATATAATAAGAATTTCAAAGTCACACGTAAGAGGCCTGTATTTGAATCACAGCTATGCTACATATTAACTATGAAGCCTTAGGCAAATTATCTCTCCTAAACTCAATTTTTTTCTCATCTATAAAACTGAAAATTACATATACCTTTTGGGTTGTTAGCAGATTTCAATGAGATGCTTCTTTGCTCAAAAACACAAGTTTGCTTTCATTACTGTTGTGTTAATATAATTCTCATTTTGTTACTATATGTGAAGGATGACTGGGAATTAAACAGATAGAAAAATGGAGGAGGCTCTGTTTCAAGTCGCACGGGCAAAGGCATTTAGGCATAATGCTGAATTAGACCTGGATTAGATAGGGTCATGCTCCAGAGCTCTTTATCTTGCTTCTGAAATGCTTACTTGCTTGCTAACTACCCAGAAGACATGCTGACCTTTGAGTTTTTTTGTCTTTTGCTCATTGTTAGTGCACTGCTGAGTTAACAAAATTCAGCAAAATCTTTCAGCTCAGAATTTCCAGTAAAGATCTTTGACCTTGAGTAGGATTTCTTTGGTACATGATCCCCGACTTGTTCTGCCTGGGTGTTAATCCATATCACCCTGCTGATTTAGCAAATCATATTGTGTTTATATCAGTGGGGTGCCTTCTTTACGTAGCTACGTATGTAAGTACTGCTTGGGGAAGGTGCACACGTTATTGCTGGGTAATAAGGCACCCAGTATTTATGTGGTTGCTTGTGGCAACAAAGAGCTAACATTTTCTGATTGCATGCCTTAAGATCTTAGAAATGTTCACCCAGTCTTTAAAATGATGCCACATAATCTCCTGTGTGATGAAGTATTTGATTATCTTTTGAAGCACTAATGGGTTAAAAAGAAAACCAGTAGCATGCAATCAGAAAGATATGGTCATCAATTACAGCAGTAGGTCATGGTTTATTACAATGATGTATTCTCAAATTATGTACTTAAAGATGTAATAGTACCTATTCAAGTGAAACTGTGTTCTATAAAATCAGTTGTTTCATTTAGAAGGAGAAATACAGTAGGGGGGTAGTTGAGAGCACAAACTTTGGAGTTAGAAACAAAGATTCAAACCTTGATTCCATTACTTCATCATTATAAAACCTTGGGCACCAACTTTCAGTATCCATACCCCTAAAGTGGGCGTAACAATAACGTCAACTCCAGCCGAGTTTTATGAGGATCAAAGGAGAAACTGCGCATTAAGGCCTTAGAATAGAATCTTGCCCAGGGTAAGCCCTCAGTATGAGCTAATTCTAAGATTGAGGCAAAATGCACAATAATTGAATATTATCTTTGAATATCTAACCAAAAGCAATAATTATAATTATTAAAACTTGTTTGAAAAATATCCCAAGGGAAGAAATAAGTTTTAACCCCATGTGACTAATATCATCAAATGACAACTCCCAGCTGCCTAACCAGACATTTAGGTTGTTTAGATTAAGTATCTCCAACCCCTTCGTGCTGAGGACTTTTTCACTAAGCTCCCGCCTCTTCTTTGATATGGATATCCTAGTTAGGATTTTACACGGTGGGAGAAAACTACTTGCAATACTTTCCTCTAAGTTCTTATTACTGCTGTTCATTTTGTCATTTTTTTAAAAAGCTAATGGCTCAGTGAGGGAGATGCAGAAGAAAAGATATTTGGCTTCATTCATCTATTTCTCAAATCAGGGCTCTTTGTGGGAGTCAGATCTAACAGTTACTCTGCTTTTGATTAATGACTGTTTCTCTTTTTCCTTCCAGTTTTTTTTTTTTTTTTTTTTTTTAGTTGCTTTATCTCCTGGTTTTACTAACTAGCCACAGGCCACATAGGTGAAAAAGTTGGTCTCATTCCTATAAAATTAGTTGTTAAAAGTAAGATTACTATAACATACCTAATAAGTACCAGCTATGCACATTAACATAATCCTTTCCATAGGATTCCATGTTTTAAAGGTTACTGAAGTATAACACAGTCAGAATCTATGATTCCATGCAGATTTCCTGATTAGAAAACGTTTTATCCTTCCACCTTACTTTTATATCACTATCAATATGCAAATGGTAAAAAGCAAGTTGTTTTGCAAAAGATCCCCTGTAAGATCCAAACAGTCCTACCAATGACATCTCTAGCTTGTTACTGCTTATGTGAAGGGTTACTGTTTGGGAAGCTGGGCAAAGGGTTCACAGGATGTCCTATATTCCTTCCCCAGTTTACTCTGAGGCTATGGTTATTTCAAAATAAGTTAAAAATAAAACAAAAGTGTTGCTCATGAAATGAGAGTATAAAAATTGCAGCTCAAAATTTAAAACGAAAATCTGAATGGTTTTAGGAGAGCGTGGAGTCAACTGACAGATAGGATGCCTCCGTCAGGGGACCTTGAGGCTCAATGATAAAGGCTTGTTTACGTACAATGCCCATGACCAACTCGGGCAGAGGTGAACACTGCATGGTCCTGTGTCTTCTACTCGCCCTAACTCCTAGGCCAGGAAGGCTCGGAATTAGCTGCAGTGTCAGGAACAATGTGAGAGGGAGAAACGCCCCCTAATTTTGTGAAACCCCAGGGAGAGAACACTCTGCATATAATTTATTTCGGTCACTCTGCACTTGAGGCTCACTCATACCATAACTGTTCTTTTAACCCAAAGAGCATGTTTTTACTAATAAAAAGTGAAAAAAAAAATACTGTGACTGGCTTGAGCTCTTTATGAACATTTGCTTAGCTTATAAGCCAATGAATATGCAAGTTTGCTCTTCGATATTTAATTTATGGATATTTCTTTCCAGCAGACTTGGAGATACGTTTTCCGTTCTCCTTTTAGTTACATCTTCAACCTTAGCAGGAACCTTTTGTTAGCTTTCTCATATTATATGCACTAGAAGCCAGGTGCATGAAATTCATGCACTCAGGGGGTGGTCCTTCAGCCCGGCCTGTGCCCTCTCCCAGTCCAGGAGCCCTCGGGGGATGTCTGACTGCAGGGGAGCAGGCCCAAGCCATCAGTCAGACATCCTTAGCACCACCACAGAGGCGGGAGAGACTCCTGCCATGACTGCTGTGCTCACCAGCCTTGAGCCCAGCTTCTGGCTGAGCAGCGCTCCCCCATGGGAGCACACTGACCACCAGGGGGCAGCTTCTGCATTGAGCATCTGCTCCCTGGTGGTCAGTGCGTGTCATAGCGAGCAGTCGTTCTGCCATCAGGCCAAAACCGGCTCTCCGACATTCCCCGAGGGGTCCTGGATTGCGAGAGGTTGCAAGTCAGGCCGAGGGACCCCCTGGTGCATGACTGGGGCCGGGGCGGGGCATGGGAGGTTGGCCAGCTGGGGAGGGACTGCGGGAGGGCTCCAGGGCGTGTCCAGCCCATTTCGCTCAGTCCCAATCAGTCAGGCCCCAGCAGCAAGCTAACCTACCAGTCGGAGCATCTGGCCCCTGGCGGTCAGTGCACATCATAGAGAGCGGTTGAGTGGCCTTAGTATATCATTAGCATATTGTGCTTTGATTGTTTGAATGGACGACCAGACACTTAGCATAGTAGGCTTTCATTACATAGAATTATTCACCAAGGTAACCATCTACTTATTATTTTCTTTCAAATTTTATTCTTGTCCATATTACTGACAGCTTTCCTTTAATTCTCATTTTCCATATTTGGATTTCTCTCTCCCTCTTGAAAAAAAGACTATATTCCTTTAAGTTTCAATAATCGTCTCCTCATAACCTGGAAAAATAAAATTATGACAGCCAATAGAGAAGACTGCCATCATTACAACACAGGACACTCTGACTCCCTTGTTTTCCTTTAATCTTATAGTTAGTCTCAGTAAGTACTGTTTGCACATTTGCAAATTTCAAAATGGGTGTGGGTGAGTGTCATCATTTCTTAAAACAAACAAAAATTTCCTTTCCTATCAAGATATAAACAACTTTTTTAAATGTACAAATTTGAGATAGAACCTACACAAAACAATCCTTATACGGATATTTTGTTATTGACTATGTATATTTTATGTTTGACTTTAATTGGAGTGTCTCATTCAACACTGACTGTCAAATTCTTAGTTTTTCTCTGAATGATGAGACTATAAGCAGTTTTTTTTATTAGTTTTGATTTGTCTATATTTATTTCAATAACCATATATTATTGTGAAATAAGAAAAAGTACAAAGACTGAATATTTAAAAATATGAATTTTCTAAAGCTCTTCAGAAGTGAATATTCCTCATTTCATGTCCTGAAATACATTTCTGTATTGAATGTTTAATCCTACTCATTTATAAAATGTACCAATATTGACATCTGTAAACTGATTTTAGTTCTTCACTAAATATATATATATCAGATGCAAATTTATTTTAGAATTTCTCACAATACCTTAGATAGTGGCACTCAAAAAATATGGTTATGTAGAAAAGAAGGAATCTAGAATTAGAATTCATGGATCTATGATATTCAAAAGCTTCAAATTATTCTTCAAGATAGGTATCTTTTGGCTATTACTTTGACATCTCCACCTCCCTAATTTTTTTACTTTCCTAATTAGACATTTCACCTTTTTCTCTCTTTTTTTAAATCTAGACTGCCATCCAATCTTCTTCCCAATTCTCTTGATACTTAAAAAGAAATATAGTCAATTTAAATAGGTTAGCTTAGACTGCTAAAATATACTTCCTCTAACAACTTTCTCTGTATCTTATCCATTCAAATTCCAAACAAATCTGAGCCACATTTCCCACCTGAAGTGCTTTATGATAGGATGATATATTTGATGATGTGCTTTATTAATTTACCCTTTTTAAATATAATTTTACTGGGAGAAAAATTATTCCCATATATATAATCTGAGTAGATACAACATAAATATGCTTCCTATTATATGATATATTCACACAATGATAACTAAATTTTATCAAAATATTGCAAAATATGCTTTATTTTATGTAAAGGCTTCTGTGTTAGAGACAGAAAAGTTATTATGGTTTTTAATCTTAGCAATGTACAATAGATGATATGTGTTACATAGAAGTTATTGATTGTTGATATGGTGCACATGAGCACTGTACTAATAAATTTGTGAAATATGAAATAAAAGTAAATGCATAAACAACACATTCAGAGGTTTGTTGGTTTTTTTTTTCTTAGTGTGGTTTCCAATAGGCTAAGGATAATTCATGGTCAACAAATATTATTTTAAAAGTTTTTTTTAAGTCTTCTATTTCTACAAATGATCAGGTAATAATATTGTTATATACATATCAGACTTAGCTTTAATTATATGTTATAAAAATGAATAGCTATCACCAAAGTTTATATGAAAGTCTCACTTAAATGAATTTGTTTTATTGACTTTTTAGTTAAGAATGTGTATCAATAGCTTCTAAACCAGTGGTTCTCAACCTGTGGGTCGCGACCCCTTTGGCGGCCGAACGACTCTTTCAAAGGGGTCGCCTAAGACCATCCTGCATATCAAATATTTACATTACGATTCATAACAGTAGCAACATTACAGTTATGAAGTGGCAACAAAAATAATTTTATGGTTGGGTCACAACATGAGGAACTGTATTTAAAGGGCCAGAAGGTTGAGAACCACTGTCAATCACCAAAATACAAACTTACTGGTTAAAAAATTTTACCTAAATTAGAAAGAAAATGATCTGTATTATTTTCCCTGGAATATATTCAAACCTAACCGGCACCATATTTATAATAGGCTATAGCACTTCAAATGTGTGGAAAAGAGCTACTCAGCTTAAATCAATCTCCATATCCAACTTTGATTCCCAAAGTTTGTCCCTATTGAAAATAGCTAGGGAAAAATGACAATCCCATGGGAAGACACTAGTTATTTTATTTGCGGATTGATTCATCCTAATACTCTCATTTATTGAAAATGACAAACACCACATTATCTTCAGGAAAATGTCTGTGTTTTGATTATGAATTTTGTGCACTTATAATTAACAAGTACTTAAAATTTAGATGTCTCTGCCCCACAAATAATTCATTATTTGACTGTTGATACCAGCTGGGTTTTCAAGGTATTTTGTAATTATTTAGTCTAATCACAGTGTGACATTTGATACAAATTTTTGTATTTCATTTAGTAATGTGAATATCAGTAATATATTAGAAGCCTATTGTCAGGATAACTATATTCCTATCATTTGTTTCTTTCTGAACAATTCAATAGCATTGCTGTCAAAGAAACTAATTAGGCTAAAGGACAAAGATCATTTTTATTTCTCCAAACTGTACTTAAATCCTATATTGGTGTCATGAATTATGTCTAATAGAAAATGACAATTTCTTCATTCCTAAAACCTTACATTTTTGGAGTCCAAAGGTCCAGCATCTTAGCATCTGAGTGACACCATAATGCACTCTCACACTGAGAGTATTAAAATGGAACAATTCTCTATGCATCTAAGTAAATCTTCTTGATACCATTTAAAACACTTCATAGACTCCAAATTTAATTTGAAGAAATAATATAATCATAGTAGAAATGATAAACCTTTTCTACTTGGATAAACCATCAGCTAAACAAGGTTATTTCTAAATTATCGAATACACACTCCTAATTTAGGACTTAGATTGATAAGAGACTCACAACATTTTAATATAATGATTACATAATAATTTTAACATGTGATTATTATTTGTAGCATTTTACAAATCTTCTTTGTATCAAACAAATGTATTTCTTGAGAAAATGCCCTCAGTTAGCTAGTTTTAGAAAAAAGTATATATGTGTGAGGAAGAAATGTGTTCTGAGATTTCTCCTGTGTGTTTAACCAATGAAAGGGGTTTGATGACGTGGTGAACAGGGGATAGTGGGGAAGAGGTGAAGGCTCCTGTCTCCGTGGCACTACAAAAAGGATATTAACATATTAGGACAGGTCAGAATACTTGGATGATGAAAGGATTCAGAAACCATGCCATGCCCTGGCCAGTGTTTGCTCGGTGGTTGGAGTGTTAGCCTGTTCACAGAAGGGTCAAGGGTTCAATTCCTAGTTAAAGGCAGGTACCTGAGCTGTAGGTTGATAATTGACCTCAGTTGGGGTGCCTGCTGTAGGCAACCAATTGATGTGTCTCTCTCACATCGGTTTCTCTCTCTCTCTCTCTCTCTCTCTCTCTCTCTCTCTCTCTCTCTCTCCCTCTCTCTCTTCTTTTCAGTCTTTCTAAAAGAAATCAATGGGGAAAATTTCCTCAGGTGAGGATTAACAAACAAAAACAGAAAGAAAGAAAGAAAGAAAGAAAGAAAGAAAGAAAGAAAGAAAGAAAGAAAGAAAGAAAGAAAGAAAGAAAGAAAGAAAGAAAGAAAGAAAGAAAGAAAGAAAGAAAGAAAGAAAGAAAGAAAGAAAGAAAGAAAGGAAGAAGGAAGGAAGGAAGGAAGGAAGGAAGGAAGGAAGGAAGGAAGGAAGGAAGGAAGGAAGGAAGGAAGAAACTATGTAATTTAAAAAAAAAATTGAAAGAAGACCAGAGGAAGGTAATTTGTACAAAAGGAATGGGGAAAGGTGCTAGAGGTGGGGGGAAGAGGTGGTGATTTCACCTGGGAAGTGCCAGGCTTATCTTACCAAATGCCAGCATGCACCAGTGAATGCTCTTGATAGAATGATGACTTTGAGCACAATAGGGAATTAACCCAAAGACAATGGCTGTCTCCTTTCTGATATAGATTGTTGCCTATAACTGATTATGTCCAAGCTGAGGCAGGATGAGGGATTAACAAGAGGGGGTTTTCTAAAATGTATTTCAATTTAAGACATGCAATGTTACTGTGTTATTTTTCAAGGTACCAAGTAAAATTTGGTAATAAAATCTTGCGGGTTCCTGGGCCATATGAGAAATTAACTGTTAAGATATGGGTAACAAAGGAAAAAGGTGTGGGGATGGAGGCTATTGAAAAGAATAAGTCTTCAGAGTATCTTCATTATTCTCTTATATGTACACAAAAAGACCCAACCATCTGTGCATACTTAACAAATTATCTCATACATTTACTCAGTCAACAAGTAAAAAATCCAGATAAATAGGACAGTATTGTTGAGGAATTTTCATGGTAATATTTTTACATTACACTGCAATGTTCATTTGGGAATAGATTACTATGTTTACCTTAAAAGAGCTCTCTTTTAAAATAATTTTTTTTGAGAAACTAGAAAATTTTCAGATTTGAAACTCAGTCTCACACTGAAGAATGAGTGGGCCTAAGAACATTAGATGCACAACAAATATGAGTAAACATCAGTATGTTGATTTAAAACATGATTGATGGTTGAATAAAGAAGTAATAGTGGGTAAGAGTGACATTCACAGTGAGTTACACTGGTGAAAGTTATTCCAAGGGCAGGGGCAGAATATTCTGAACACACCACAGAAGTAGGCGGTCTAAAAGAGAGGAGACCTGTGAAACAATAAGCTTGCCACATACAAGAGAAATCATCCCTTTTAAGGACTTCTCTACATAGAGGGCCCACAGACACTCTACAGCTACCAAGACCAAAACCAAATTCAGCTTCTTCCCTTTCACACGTGCTTCTCCTCTTAAATTACATGTCTCTGTTTCTCAAAATTCAATCAGAAATTCACTGTCATTTTAGTGAACTATTTCCTGAGCACATACTGAGTGATAGTTGATATGGTAGATAGTAATGATTGAGTGGGAATATACATCACCCATGCATTGGTGGCACTTTCAGCCTAATGTCTTTTGCTTTTGTTATCGTAACACTTTTCTACAAAACTCAATTTCATTCTCACAAGTGCTTCCAATGCCCATTTATCTTCTATGAAGCTGGAAGAAATAACTACATACATACATACAAACATGCATACATATCCAACAAACGATCATGTCACCTCCCTTCTTGAAATGGCTGTTGCTTCCTGAAGATAAGAGTTAAGATTCTTTATAACTTGGCCTCTGCATAAGTTACTGGTCTCACTCCTTCCTAAAATAAACTCTAGAATCACACAACTCCTTATAATAATAGTCATATATATTCCTTTTATGCGTGTAATTCATCACTGGATTTAATTATTAACCCAGTTAAGTTCCAGTCACCATTTAAAAGGCAGCACAAGTGCCATGTACCTTTTGGAGTCTTCTCCAGCACACCTAGGGAAGTCTATCACTTTCTTCTCTGGGTTTCCATGGAGAACAGCGCTGGCTTCCACACTTGGCCTCTGCGTGCAGTCTCAACTAATGTTTCTACTGGGTAGGCTTTCTTTATCTCTGAGGTTGAGGTGACCATTCTAAAATTTCGTCCTTCTGCCAATATTATACATTTATTTCACTGCACTGTAATTATTTATATTTCTCTGTCTCTACTGCAGTCTACGGACCTTCTTGAAGGTAGCTTATTTATTTATATTCACAGTGCTTAACACAGCACCTGGTATAGAGTAGGCACTCCATATGTTTTGTTGTTGTTGTTGTTGTTGTTGTTGTTAATCCTCACCTGAGGATATTTTTCCATTGATGTTTAGAGAGAATGGAAGGGAGGAGGAGAGACAGAGAGAAATATCAGTGTGAGACAAAAACATCAATTGGTTGCCTCCTGAGTGTGCCTTGACCAGGGCTGGGATGGAGCCTGAAACCGAGGTACATGTCCTTGACTGGAATCTACCCCGAGACCCTTTAGTCCAGGGGGCTGATAATTGATCCTCTGAGCCAAACCAGCTAGGGCAATAAGGAAAAAGGGAAGGAGAGAAAAAGGGAAGGAGGGAAACAGGGAGAAATCCATCGCTCTCATCAGAACTTAAACCAATTCCGTTCATGTTTTGTATGCCTTTATCTAGTACCCAATTATATCTTACATTTAGGAGGGCATTTAATATTTGTTGAATGATAGAATTCATGAATAAACCTGATTAAAATTACTTTAACAAGGGTTTTAAATACTGATAGAAAAAAATGTATCCAAGATATGTTTAGTGTGGAAAGAAAATTGCCAACCACACTTGTATAAAGGGATGTATAAATAATATATATGTATTTGCATAGGACATTTCTAGAAAAAATAAGAAACTGTTAAAAGTGGTTTTCTTGAATAATGGAATGGAGGATTGAGGAGTAAGTTTTTATTATTACTTTCTATCATTAATATATGAAAGAAAAGGTATACTTATATTAGATAAATGATGTGGCTAATAGCAGGAACACTGCAAGTTAAGAGAATTTCAAAATACCTTAATTATGTATTTTAAATTTCTCTAAGAGACAATATATTCCTGTAATCTAAATATTTCTAGGCACCAAACTTAATATAAATATTCTTTCAAATACTTAATTGGGCTTATTTTAGGGTTTATTTTTTAAGAGACTCCATTGAATAAAAATCACTTAATTCCCCAACAACTAGTGGTCTAGAGGTGTATGACCCAATGTGGTCCACAGAACTGCAGCCCCTGCATCATGTTAGGAATGCTAAGTCTTGGGCCCCTCCCAAAACTGCTGAATCAGATTCCTCAGGCAATAGGACCCAGGACTGTGTGTTGTAGCAAGTCCTTCAAGTGGTTCCAAAGCATGCTTAGTTCTGGGTAACACTGCCTTTGAGAACTTCATTCCCGAGAACTGTATAACCTAACTGCACCATCTGTTAGTAGTGACCAGAACCAAGATATAAAGTTCCAAAGTAGAATATGCTTAGACTTTCAATTTCCATCAGCTGTTATAAGTGGTACTAAAGATTGAGAATAGACAGAATGACTGATGAAAAGATACCTACACAGATAGATGCATCTGACATTCCCTCTGACAAAACTTACAGCTTATTAAGGATGTGTGTAAACAAATAAATATCATCACTTTTCATTTTTATTTATTTTTTAAGTACAAATGAGCTGGTGGCACACATAAGCTGTAGCAATCAGGTCAATCAGAGGAAGCCAGAAAATGCTCTGAGATAATGGTAATATTTAAACCAACTATTATCAAAAGAATTAGCCACTATTATGCATAAAAGTAATAACTAAAAATAAAGCAAATTTAATAATTCAAGCTAATACTTACTAAGCACTTGCTATGAACAAAGCAATTATTTCTAGGGCCTTGTATGGACAATGAATGTCCATACTACCCAAAGCAATCTACAGGTTCAATGCAATTCCTATTAAAATACCAATTGCATATTTCACAGATCTAGAACAAATACTCCAAAAATTCACATGGAATAAAAAAAAGACCCCAAATAGCTGCAGCAATCTTGAGAAAGAAGAACAGAGTTGGTGGGATCACAATACCAGATATCAAATTATACTACAAAGCCACCGTACTCAAAACAGTCTGATACTGGCACAAGAACAGGCATATAGACCAATGGAACAGAACAGAGAACCCAGAAATCTACCCAAGCCATTATGCTCAATTAATATTTGACAAAGAAGGTAAGAGCATGTAATAGAGTCAAAACAGTCTCTTCAATAGATGGTGTTGGGAAAACTGGGCAGATATATGCAAAAAAAAAAAATGAAACTAGACCACCAACTTACACCATACACAAGAATAGACTCAAAAATGGATAAAAGACTTAAATGTAAGACGTGAAACCATAAAAATCCTAGAAAAAACCATAGGCAGCAAAATCTCAGCAATACATTTACAGATACATCTCCTGTGGCAAAGGAAACTAAGGAGAAAATAAATAAATGGGTCTACATCAAAATAAAAAGGTTCTGTACAGCAAAGAAACCATCAATAAAACGAAAAAGGAGCCACTGTATGGGAGAACATATTTGGCAATGATGCATCTGACAAAGGGTTAATATACAAAATATATAAAGAATTCCTACAACTTAACAAAAGGAAGACAAACAATACAATTAAAAAATGGGCAAAGAACCTAAATAAACACTTCTCCAAAGTGGACATACAAATGTCCAAGAGACATATGAAAAAATGCTCAAAGTCATTGATCATCAGAGAGATGCAAATTAAAAGGACAATGAGGTATCACTTCACACCTGCCAGGATGACTACCATCAACAAATCAACAAATGGCAAGGATGTGGAGAAAAGGGAACACTGCTGGTGGGAATGCAGACTGGTGCATTTATAGAAAACAGTATGGTATTTCCCCAAAAAATTAAATATGGAACTGCCATTTGACCCAGTGATCCCACTTTTAGGAATATATCCTAAGAGACCCGAAACACCAATCAGAAAGAATGTATGAACCCCTATGTTCATAGCAGCACTATTTACAATAACTGAGATCTGAGAACAGCCAAAGTGCCCATCCGTAGATGAGTGGATAAAAAAGCTGTGGTGCATTTACACCATGGAATACTATGCAGCAGTTAAAAAAAAAAAAAAGGATCTCTTATCTTTTGAGACAGCATGGCGGGACCTGGAGAGTATTATACTAAGTTAAATCAGCCAGTCAGAGAAAGATAAGTATCACATGATCTCACTCAGATGTTGAAACTAATGAACAAATAAACTGATGAACAATATAGATTCAGAGACATAGAAGCATGGAATAGACTGTGGTATCTCAGAGGGTAGTTGGGAGAGGTGGGTGGGTGGGAAGAGATCAACTAAAGAGATCAACTTGTATGCTTATGTGCATAATCCATGGACACAGACAATAGGGTGGTGAAGGCCTGGGGCTAGAAGAGGTCAATGGGGGTGGGAGGGAGCATATGCAATACTTTCAACAATAAAGATTTAAAATAAATTTATATATATATAAAACCCTAAGCAACCGGAAGGACTGGTTGCTATGATGCGCACTGCAGGGGGGCGGGGGGGCAGGCTAGCCAACCTCCCTCGGCCCCACCCTCAGCTGGTTTGGCTCCCATTGGCCCTCTGCACCCCAATCAGGGCGGGGCCGACTGAACCCCACCCATGCATAAATTTGTGCACTAGGCCTCTAGTAAATAAATAAACAAATAAACAAGACAATCAGTCTTGACCAAAGGATGGTGGCACACACATTTTAGGCATTCAATAATCTCTAGTTTGATAAATGAGTCAGCATGAAAATACCATATATTTCATTAAATTCTTTATAAAAGAGAAAGATTTTTTAAATGGCATTCTGCCTAGGATCTCTGCAATCAAGATGGACAAGCTTGCCATTATCTGAATTATTTATTTTTTAAAATTGTGTCATACTTTATAAAAATTTGAATAACTGTTTCAAAAATCACTTACTCAAGCCTCCTACACTATATAATTCACTACATTTATGAAGTTCTTAGTGGGTGTAGAATGCTGCATTTTCTACATATTTCATACATTAATATAGACATAATTGTCATTAAAAGGGCAGTTCAGCATTCCAAATCACAGGCACTTTCAAAGAACACTTTCTATACCAGGGCACTAAAGTGAGTTAAAGGGGGGAAAACACGTACACAGTTTTTAATTTTCTTATTTCTGTAGGGATTTTGTTAAGTGAAGCCATTCTATTTCCTGTTGTTTTGTGGTAACTGCACACATTCTGGAGTTTTATAGCCCAATCTGCATCTTTACTTAAACTGATATTTATCATAATAATCATTACTGGTGATGACCAGTTAGCCGGCATAATCTCAATGTTTTCATGTATCCATTACTATTAAGTCTTGTGCTTCACTTGGGACGACCACAAATAGGTTTATGTGTCTGCTGCCAGGATTCCATTAGGTAAAAATGAAGACAATGAGCAGTCCTTCCTTGTAAGAATGTATTGGATTTAAGCACCAACACTGAGATGCTTGCCAGAAGCTACCTGAGATGAAGCACAGAACAAATTCCTCATGATGCCAGTTTGCCAAATATCTTTTGGGCAATCAGTCATTTTCCAGGCAGGATTTAGAAACAAGGCACCCACCATTAGTAAAATGTAATCACTGTAAATGTTCTGATTATTGGGGTTTGAAGAACAGAGCATCTCTCCAAAAGAGGTACATTCTCCATCTGCAAGACAGTGGACAAACCTTCATAGAGACTCGGCTATATATTTACAAAATCCAGACATTATTTGAATGATTTGATTGGGGATGTTTGTTGGTAACTGCCCCAGCATGTTATTACTTATTCATCATCCTCATATGACTATCTAAAACTGAGCTGCAGAGAACTAGGCTTCAATGCATATGGTTACTCTGCCATTTGATAATGAGATTGCTAACTAAAACTACATGAAGCAAAACACCCAAGTGTTTATTCTTTACCAGATCTAAATAACAGCTGAGTATAAAAATATATTAGAAACTCCTTTAATTAGATGGAAATTGAACATTATATTTTTTTTAGCTTTATATTTTTCATTAAAAAAATATCAAATTTCCAGAAAACCTTTGAAGGTTGTGTTGGCTAAGAACATGAGATTTGGAATCAGACAAAGATGGGTTCAACTTTCAGTATTGTACTTTACATGGCTTTGTATGGAAAGGTCCATTTCTAATCAACACAAGGATATTGCAAATATTAAGGAGCACAAGTAAGCACTCAATAGTAGTTCCATTTTAGAGATGAGGAATTTAAGGCAGAGAAGTTACGTAACTTGCTCAGGTCATAGCAAGTAAGTCATAAGGCCTAGGTTACCAACCTCCGCTAGATGACTCCTACATGTGTTGACACTGACTCCTATGGAAACCCTTAAGCAAAAAGAGGAATAAAACCTTCTAACAATGAAAATAAGAGACAAACATTCAAAACAAAAATGCAGCCACCATCATTTGGGGAGGAAAAATGGTGCAGCTACTAGCTTTTATTTTATTAGTATTATTTAATTACTGATATTCTAAATATGGCAGCAGCACATGTTCATTAAAAATATGCCCTAGCTGGTTTGGCTCAGTGGATAGAGCATCGGCCTGAGGACTGAAGTGTTCCAAGTTGGTTTCCAGCCAAGGGCATGTACATGCCTGGGTTGCAGGCTCTATCCCCAGTGCAGGGCGTGCAGGAGGCAGCCGATCAATGATTCTCTCTCATCACTGATGTTTCTATCTCTCTATCCCTCTCTCTTCCTCTCTAAATTCAATAAAAATATATATTTAAAAAAATAAAATAAAATAAAAATATAAAAACAACCTAGAAGTTTGTAAAAATAAAAAATGAGGCCCTGGCTGGTGTTTCTCAGTGGTTACAGCATCCACGCTAGCACTCAAGATTGTGGATTCCATTCCCAGTCAAAAGTATGTACCTGGGTTACACATGTTTGATCCCAGGGCTGACTGGGGTGCATGCAGGAGGCAATCAATTGATGTGTCTCTCTCACATTGATGTTTCTCCCTCTTTCTCTCCCCCTCCTTTCCTCCCTTCCACTCTTTTTAAAGTTCAATGGAAAAAGTATCCTTGAGTGAAGATGAGCAAAAAGAAAAAGAAAAAAAAAGTCCGCCTTCTCTTTTTTCACTCTTCCCTGCTAGGTTGGAGTGCATGTCTTTAGACCTTTTCTGTTAGTAGATGGGTAAACCTGTGTCATTTAAATGAAATACCCGCAGTGTCTACTTTTTTTTTTCTTATTCTATTACTCCTTCCTCTATTTTTGTCCATTTCTCTTTCCAGAGAATTAGGTGTAAAAAATATGCTTACTTCTCAGCCACTCTGCTTTACTGATGTTGCTCAATAGCAAAAAGTTTAAATAGCAAATGCCCATGGTAAAGGAATATTTGGAAAAAGTTTCCTATACTCATTGATTTCTGTGCAGTAAAGAGGCCTTATTCTGTTTCCACCAAAATGCCTGAGCTGGCCAACAAACAAGAAACAATGTCACAATGTCAACCTAGTAAACACACACACACACACACACACACACACACACACACACACACACACCAAAGAATATTCACAGAAAGAAAAGTAATTCTTGGGCTAAGAGTCCACATTTGATGAATATAATGCACTAAACAAAACAAATTAACATTTCAATATTGCATCAATCACTAGAGTAAGATATGAGAAAAAATGTGGATGAAAAAAATGCAATACTTTTCTTTTAATAAAGTGTTCATAAATAATTACAGAGAGGCACTACATTCCCCATTATCTTTGGCAACATCACTGTTTTCGTGAATGGAAAGTGGATAAATGTGATCCACACCAGTTTCTTAAGAGAAAATCCATGCCCTTCACCGCCTCCCCCATTTATCCATGGGCTGGAAGGCTGATGTGATGAACAGCTGATCCAGAATTCTCAGAAATACATGAGGGCACTCTTGCATAATAAACCCACCACCTTCAGTCTGACCGCCTACTTCTGGACTGCTGCAAGAGAGAAAAACAGACCTCTACTTTGCTTGAGCTATTGAGTTTTTGGACTTTCTCATTACACAAGCTTTTGCCAATACGACAACTAATATGCAAGCAGGTACCAGAAATGGGACACCCCAATAACCAACACCTAATAGCTGGGCAGTGGGCAGTGAGGAAACAGATGATCCTATTCAACCATGGCTGTATACATAGCAAGAGTTCCTTTTGACCAGGATGTTGAAGTGTATTCGTTTTCTCTCATTGATACTAAGACTCTATAAAATAGAGATAAAATAAGTCAATAATTAAGAATTAGCTTGTTTGCAAACAGAAAAAGACTCATAGATACAGAGAACGAACTGATGGTTACCAGATTAGAGTGGGTGTTGGGGGGCTGGGTGAAAAAGGCAAAGGGCTTAGAGGGTATAAATTGGTAGTTAAAAGTAGTGATGGGGGTGTAAAGTGCAGCAAAGGGAATATAGTCAATAATATTGTAGTGACTATGTATGGTGACAGGTGGGCACTAGACTTACCTGGAGGATCACTTTGTAAATTGTATGAATGTTTAACCACTATTCTGTGCACCTGAAACTAATAAAAGTAATATTGACTGCCAATTGTAGTTTTTTTAAAAAAAAGAGTTTGCCAGCAGATGAGGAAGAGAATACTGCTGCTCTGAAAGGAGGCTCTCGGCCTGTGGCCCACAGCAGGAATCTGGAAGCTTGAGGCCTTGCAATTTGGCAAAGGTGAACTCAGAAGTTATGACTTGTTGCTCATCAAAAGACCTCACTTTCCTGAGACCAATGCTCTTTGGAATTCAGCCTTTCACTAGTATGCACTTAGCCTTGAGGGTACCTTTAAAAGGCAACAATACCTGAACTAGTAGGTCTCTGAGGTTCCACAGATATGAGCTAGTAGGAGACACTGAACCTGAGGTGGTGATTTATTTATCTGGAAACCTATGATAAGGTGACGCTATTGTAGGAAAGGACACTGGACAGTCTCTCAACACCACCCAGTAGGTCTTATCAGGAATATTATGCAGATATTTTGTTCCTTAGCAAGCTAAAATGGGTCAGCCAAAAAAGTGCCAAAATAATTATTAATTGAAGTACTTACTATCACCCTAAAAATGCATCTCATTCAGATTCCTCTTCTTCACATGAGATAGGATTCTCTATAGCTCCTCAACAACAATAAACTTCATAGAGAAATAGTGAGCTATGTCTTGGACAGCCCTATATAAGTAGTATATTAATTTGCAGTTTTAATTTACTCTGAACTTTCAATTCCAGACACTTTGTCCTATTATATCATGGCTACAACACCCAAAATTAAAGCACAGCTACAAGAGTAAAGCAGGTAAAAAGCAAGTCAGCTAAGGTCAATCTTAACTTTAGACAAAATTTATGCACTAATGGATTCAGGCAATCTCCACACAATAGCTTCGAGACCTAAGTAGGTCACCAGGCTGAAAAATAGGAAATTGTCTTCAGCAAAAGATCAAAATATCAAAAATCAACATTGTGTTCAGTTCTTACATTTTTAAGTCAGTGCAAGGCCATAGGGGTAAAATATAAAGAATTTGATAAATTATTTTCATACATATTAGATATTTGTATTTAAATAAATTTTGGCCAATTACTTTTATGTATTATTATTATTTTTTAACCCTCACCTGAGGAGATGTTTTTATTGATTTTTAGATAGAGAGGAAAGGGGAGAGAGAAACATGATGTGAGAGAGAAACATCGATCAGTTGCCTGTCATACACACCCTGTAAAAGGATTGAACCCACAGCTTAGGTATGAGCTCTGACCTGGAATCAAAACTGCAAACTTTTAGGTATATGAGATGATGTCCTGACCAACTGAGCCACCCTGTCAGGGCTGGCCAATTACTTTTAAATGGGTATTTAAAATATTATTTATGTTCTCCAGCATCTTCATCTTCCTTTCATTTCTCAAATTTAAGTTTCCTACTTCTTTCAAGAATGATGACTTTTCTTTCTAGAAAGTTGTTAAATGGCTCCTCTCAGAGACAAATGTTAGTTCCATCAAGCGCCTATGATTGATTTCCATCAGCAGTATATCTGACAACACCCTTGCTATTTAGCTTGTCCGTTTATAGGAATGCTGACCACTTGCCCATTATCAGAACTGAGAGAACACAACACGCCAAATGAAAGCGGTGCAGATAAAATGAGATGCCACTCTATGTCGTGTTAGATTGTGCCTCTTCTTGTTACCAGATTTCACTTGAAGTAATATCACTTGGTCCAATTAGATACATCATTATGTTTAAATGATTTTTATGGCCAGAAGTCAACATTAATTTGGATAGTAGATACTAATTATAATTTTAAAGTGGACAGCCTTGGCATCAGAAAGTATTTTTTTTTCTAAAAGAAAATAGTATTAGAGCCAGCAAAATGGAAATGAATATTGTACGTGCATAATAAATGATAATTTTCAGTGACCAGGAGGATAATCAAGTAATTGGAACTTGGGCCACAATCATTCTCAGCTGCCTTCTATAAAACGTATAATACATTCATTTTTTTTTTTTTAAAAAAACAAAACGACTTACCTACGTAATATTACAAATGTTAATGATGGTTTTATATTGTTGAATTCAGGACATCATTAGAAACATGAAAAGCTCAAGGTGAAAACAAGGTAACTTAGTCCAACTTCCTTATTTTACAATTAAAGAAAATAGAGCCCAGGGAATATAAATGAATTTCCTAAAGTCCAAACCTCGAACTTTGAACTCAGGCTAAGTTCTCCCTTCTTAACCATCCTGTGTTTTCAACCATGTTGAGTCTTGGTGTTTTTACTCCTTTGACACCTGGAACATGTAAAAAGTCATAAGGATGGTTAAGAAAAATACTAGAAAATGCATGATCTACAACCATTCACAATATAATAAAATAGCTATCTAACTATTCTGACCACTGTAAGATATTTAATGTGTCCAACAATATGGTGCACTTATGTCAAAAAAACATTAACTTCATTTTCTTCTCCCCAAGGCAACTTGAATAGGAAAACAACGAAGGGTACTTGGGAAAAGGGTGTGAAACTTTGAAAGCAGTCTTATCTCTGCATTGGTACTTAGACAGCTAAGCCACTGGATTGCTTTTCCAATTTCCTAGGCCTGTGGGTTTTCTAGAACACTCATACAGAGTCTACATCCTGTACACGTTGCATTTCATTCAACTTTTCCAAAGGGAATTTAGATAATAATTCAACTGATCCTTTCTCTGGCTCACCTAGCTAGCTTGGATCAGTGGATTACAGGGAATTTAGGCCTAAGTCTAGATCAAAGTCTGTTTATGTTTTAGCACACTGATGATGGATTATTCTTTAGGGAGGGAGCAAAGGAGGATGGTTTTTGCAGGTGATGCAGTCAAGATGATTTGATGAATTTGTGGACATTAAAGAAATTACATATATTTTTTTAAAAAAATTAGGTGCCTTTTTGTTAAAGTTGTTATAGAGAAATCATTAACTGGTTGAAGTTCAGAAGATTAGTAATAATAAAGCATAATCAGTATATTTAAATACAAGCCAGAAAATAGTATCAGGAAATACAAGTTCTACTTTCCTTGTAATAATTAACTCCTGAGTTACAAGGTCCTCGTTATAGTGTTTTTGTAATATAAAGAACCCTATTTCTTTTTTCTTCCTGTTTATTGATAAATGTGCTACAACTAAGACCTCCAGGAAAAGGTGGACATTTGCAATTAAAACTGATCAATCAAACTGAATTAACCGGTCTAGTTTGTGGCTTATAAATGGTAGAAATTGGTCAATGATTGTAAGCTTTCTAAAATGAGAGAAATTATGTTTTACTTTTAAATATTTCTAACACCATAAACCATAACAGAAAATAAATGTTAAGTAAATTTGTATTGGGCGATATCCATAGCATTATAACTATGGCATAGATTTATATATACCATAAATCATTATGCTCTTGAAACGGAATTCCATTTAACACTTACTAACATTGAAATTACATGTACTAGAACTTCCGTAAATCCCAAATGTTTCCTCAAACAGATTAACATTTATAGACAAAGATATGGGACTATTTTATCTCAATATGTTGGTGTATCTGTGTTCAAAATTAATTTAGAAGTTTAGCAAACCAGGACAAGTTGTGCCTTGGGGCAGGAAGGCAGCAAAGATGTGAATCTTGGCAATTTAAACATCTTATCTCTGTGAATATTCCCATTTATTACCCTTCTGCATTATCAATTTTACCTTTTTATAATGATCTGTACATTTTCACTCCCCAGAACACATCTACTAAATTCTTTCAGAAAAATTAATCTTTGCTTAAATATGCCATAGCTTAGTCTGAGAGTGAAATCCCAGGTTGTCAACTTTCTTTGCCTTTCATAAACCTTTCTCTCTCCTTCTAATCTGCAGCCTAAGTATTAATTAAAGTATTATAGTAAAGGTCAACTCCCTTCCACTATACTTTAAATGCATTTGTTGTATCTAGAAATTTAGGCCAAAAAAAGAAGGAAATAATTTTTAGAAATCTACCCACTATAAGATTTAAGTTTACCATAGTTATTATTTTTCCAGGATAGATTGTCAATTGAAGATATTTAACTTCTATGTGTTATTTATAAATTCACTTAATAAATGTTTACTGGTGCCTGTATAGTTTGCAACAAGGATTATGCAGAGCAGAGAAATGTAAATAAAACAAAGCTTCGAATCTCCAGGAGTATACAAATTAATCAAAGAGATAGGTCACACACAGAAATAATTTTATCACTGGGTCTAAAGTGATCAGTTATATAAAAGAAAAAGTGATGCATGCTGGAGGTTGAGAAGTTGTTTGACCTAAATTGACTGAGAGGTTTCCAGGGGAAAATTGTGAACACAATGCCTCATGAACGATGTCAGAGGCTGAGATGAATCTCTCTCTTGGAAAGCCCAGATACTATTCTAGTGATGTGGAGAATGGTTTCAGCACTGGCACAAACAGGGATTTCTTTTCTAACCCTAGTAGTTGTCTGTTTTTACAATAAATAAACTCAGCTAAGTAATGGACTATGCTTTTCTCAATCCCTCAGGATGGCTCTAACGCCTCACTGTTTCTCTCCACTGCTGACCAGCTGCTGCATGTTCATTATGCTGTTTTGCAGGTATTCACTAAACTCAAGGCCTGATTTTGCACACTTGATACTGTGTCTGATAATCTCTACATTGTTCCATGTTGTGGACAAGACAAGTTAGAAAAAATGTAGACCAGATCTTTATGGGCACCTTCAAGGACTTCCAGGCAGAGGAAATTGCACAACCATTGGCCCAAACTCAATAAAATAAGGGATGTTTAAAAGAAGGTTGTGGAGATTCTGCCAGCTGCTGAGTATATCTATTCCAATTATGCATTCTGTAAAAATTGTAAAAATAACCAGACAATGGGTTTGGGGACCCACAGGGCCTATGGTGAGACAGATATGACCTAAAACTCCATTGATAACCCGACCTCCCTAAATCCCTAATCTGATTGGTAACAGTTCATTATCAAATGGTATTCTTGTAAGTTGCATTAAGCAGAGAGCAATGTGAAAGTGGTACACTCTATTAATTTACACTGTATCAAGAGGGAAAAAAATAACTATGAGTTCATTTTAGTTACCTTATACATTACTAGAGGCCCAGTGCATGAAATTCATGCATGGGTGCAGTCTCTAGGCCTGGCCAGTTATCAGGGCCTATCAGGTTCCCTGCCTCTTGGTCTCCCTGCCTCCTCCTTCCCTCTCTCCCTCAGCATCCCGCCGCCACCACTGACCGCCTGCCATGTTACATGCCACCCCCTGGTGGTCAACGCACCTCATAGCGAGCGATTGAACTCCCAGTCTCCCAGTCAAACTCCCCAGGGGACAATTTGCATATTAGCCTTTTATTATATAGGATAATAATACATGTATTTTTAAAGTCACACCTCCCCATAAGGATATAAGAATAGTTAATATATAATATATAATATATATACATATATATATATATATATATATATAATCATATTGTCATTTTATAAATTAAAATGAAAGAATATGATAACAAAACACTTAAAATTCACAATTCATTTATATTCAGTTAAGTGATGGCTAGGCAGTCTGGAAAAAAAAAAAGAGTTGTACTGAGCAATGCTTGCCATCCTGAAGCTGCTATAATTGGCTCTATTGCATAGGTCCACTATTAGAACCACCTAAATAATTGTTGTTTACATCTGTAATTTAAGACTCCTTTGAGGTCCAGAGTTTTAGGTAGAATATACTCAATGTTGGCTACTCTGAACTCAAGTAATAGCATAGCAAGAATGAATAAGGACATTTAAAAAAAATGTTTTCTGGCATAATGAATGTATCTGGGTTGCTTACATCTGTAATGCATTCTACAGGGCTTAGCTTATTTACACCATACCAGAAGACACAATTCAAAAGAAATGAGAATACTTTTTCTAATTATATTTTTGTTTTCTGACTTTTCATTTGAAGGCTAAGGAACATGACATTAAAAGTGAAAAAGGACAAAAAAAATGATCAGTTAAGTCTTAAGAGCTGCAAATAATCTTCTATACCTTTTTTCTTTATATCCAAGACAAACTAAATACAGCACGTGATGGTGTTGGATGCAATGCAGGTTTTATTATCATTTTATTGGGTTGAATGTCCTATCTTACTCATATTTCTACCTACATAGTTCATTTATGACACTGCTAGTAATAATGTTAATGGCATTCCACAGTTCTCACCACTCCCACACTAATTTATGCTTTATGCATACATGTATATGAAATAGCAAAATATATCAGGCCAAGAATAAACAAAACTCAAGAGTATACTAAGAAAATGACAAATTAATAAGTGCATTGTTTATTATGCTTAATCAGTAAATGAAATCTGAATTCACGGTTGACATGCATCTCATTTTCTCCTGTTCTGCTTCCAGAAATACCAGTTCCTTAAGATCAATCATAATTGAAAATATAACTAATTTTATTGAGCACCAGTGTTTTGTGTTTGCCTGACACTTTATACTGTCTTATCTAACTCTCGCAACACTTTCCCAGTGATTAGCTGATTTCATTTTAAAAAGAGATTATAACTTGCCTAACACCTGGAGTGAGGAGTAACCTTAGAGAAACTTAAGTTTAGGTCTTTCTAGCTACAAATGACCTTTCCTTCCACTAACAGCATGCTACACAGAAAAGGGTACTAAGCCCATTAAAACACAGTGCTCTTGGTCAACCTCCTCAACCACATTTCAATAGAAACTAACAAAGCGAATCCACAAACATCTTCCTGGACTCTGAAAATTTAAAAAAAAATAATTAGATTAGGAAATTAGAGTTTTGTCAAAATATACACTAATAAATCAAAGAGCAGGAATAATTTTCAAAACAATGTAATCACCATTTATAGAAAAATGTAGAAATACTGACCTTGTACATAAAACAAATTTGTGATAATTTCTATACATTTAAAAATTAATCAAGAATTGCCTAATTTAAATCTGGAAGAATGACTGGTGGTTAACTCTAGATCTGCTATTAGCCTAACTGGCATGCAAATATGTCCACTATTCTTTCTCAATATTGTCTCAAATTATGGGTGGTCTTCCAGAAGAGTTCCTTCACCTTAAAAATTGACTATCTTTGAAATATAAAATCCCCAATCTTTCTTTTTTTAGTTTTCTCATCGGCGAAGCAGAAATATCAAATCCCCTTTTTCATATACCTCACAGATTAAGAATATATTTGTAGGTAAGAAAGCACTTAAAAAGGAATTTGCTTAAGATTGTGGTCATAGTATAATTATTAACAATTACAGTTTAGAAAAAAATATTTTAATTTGCTTTACTCAATAATAATCAAGAAATACCTATTAGTTAGGTAAACCAGATCGTTAAATACTCCAGGAATTAAAGAGTACATTATTTTTAGTATAATTTAATCTTAAATCCATTTAGCTTAAAAATAAAACTTTTTAAAGAGGCATTTTTAATTGAAAAAAATCTCTGATCCTTTGGATATCCAATGTCAGAGGCATAAGAAAAGGCAATTTATAAGAAGACCATGTTTCTATCATTTTAGAGAGGGGAGTTAGGGAAAACTTCAAGGAAGAGGCGGGTTTTGAGCAAGTCCTGGAAAGACAAGAAACAGATTTTTGGATGAAGTGTGTTGGGGAAGAGGATAGGGTTATGTCTAGGACAATTCTTTGAGATGGTCCTTCAGATCAGAACCATGATGGTGAGAGATTAAATACTTGTACTAGAATCAGAACACATGATGGATGAAATTCTTTACACATTTTAAGCAGAATGAATTTCTTTTAATAAAGTTTGCTACTTATCTGTATGTAGGTTGCTAAAAAGGATTTTCTTAACTCAGATTTTAAGCCAAATAACCATTTAACACTAATATACGTTAAATGGGGTATTTTTCTCTATTTGAATGTTTCACTATATAAGGGAACCGAGGATAAAAATGCATTGAGAATATTTTGAAAAATAATCAGCTGACTCAAATTTTCAGCTGACTCATATATTCAGAAAGAAAGAGAAAAAGGAAAACAAAGTGTAGATTATAAATAATATATTTAAAAACAAAAGTTATTAGTTTATAAAGTCTCAAAAAATCCCTAAAATATCAGTCAAAGATTAGTTCAGTCTGTGGTGGAAGGTATTAATCACATAGATAATTACAGAAAAGTAGGCCAAAATTTTAGCTTCTTGAATGTCCCAATTTTATTATTTGATAAAGCTATGTCCTGTATACGATGTAATGGAAATCTATTTTAGGCAACAATAAAATACTATGCAAGAACAAGTTGGACTCAGCCTCCCTTTTATATTGTTGTAGATGTTTAGAATGACTAATGATCCAAAGCATTTTTTTTTAATTGGCTGGCTGGAAAATGCCAAAGAAACAAGTGCTAACTAGTCTGACTTGAACTTTACTTTTCCTCTTTTGATGTTATCATTTTCTTATTTCTCCATCAAGGGCTACTTTGAAGGGCATGTGAATGTGAGAGAAATTCACAACACAATTTTATTTCAATTTATTTTTTCACATATGTTTGTACAGATGGTATTTAAAAATATTTTAAGTATATTTTTTTAAAAAATGTTTTGTCTGGCATTTTGACCCTGATACAGACATTAAGCCTCAATCATATAAAGGCAGCTATTTTAAATGCAAAGTGAGGGGAAGTTGTTTTGCTGCCATTAATACTATAACAAGTCCCCTTCATACACACATACACACACACACACACACACACACACACACACACACACACACTTTGTCTCAGATGCCTAACAGGAGATAAAATGACTGGGACTTTTATGGGCAATGAAAGTAAATATAGGACAGATTTCTAGCAGTTTTAAAAAATAGTGTATTTAGTTATAGTTATAGAGGAAATACTTTTAAATTTATGTATTATATTTTATGGAACATGTAACTTGCAAAAATGTACAGTGCCTAAATGGAAAGAGCCAGAGACAATGAAAAATACTAAGGCATTGAATGTTTGTGAAGAAAAATAATTACAGACCTTCTGGATCAGTGTTTTAAAAACTGTAATAAAATAGAAATTTTACAATAGGGGGGAAAAATGGGGGGGGAACATCTATAATACCCTCAACAATAAAGATTAAAAATAAAAAATAATAAAATAGAAAATTTAAATGTTTAGTAGTCATATATTATTTTAATGTATATTATAAAATACCTTAAAATTTAATGTGACATTTGCCACCATTTAAAATAAAGTCAAACAAAAAATTAGAAATGTGTTATACCAATTGTATGCAAATATAGCAAAAATAGTAATCCTATATAATAAAACTCTAATATGCAAATTGACTGAACAGGGGAATGACCTGTCACTATGATGCACACTGACCACCAGGGGGTAGACGCTTAATGCAGGAGCTGCCCCCTGGTGGTCAGTGCACTTCCATAAGGGGAGTACTGCTCAGCCAGAATCCAGGCTCATGGCTGGCAAGTGCCGCAGCAGTGGCAGGAGCTTCTCCTGCCTCTGAGGACCCCTTGAGGGATGTCTGCCTACTGGCTTAGGCCCGCTCCCCACGAGAGGGTGCAGGCTGGGCTGAGGGACCCCTCCTCTCCCAGTGCATGAATGTCATGCACTGGGCCTCTAGTGTGATATATAAAAGAATGAAATTTGAAAACCATTTAAGTTATTGTTCCAATAGGGATGTTGGATTCCAAATAAATATGAAACCTGCTTGTGCTTAAACAGTAACAACCATTTGTTCAAGAATATGATTGGGGAAAACATTTTCTAATACTATAATATCTAATTGCTCACTGATATTATTTGTTCAATTCAAGATATAATATTCAAATGGTAAATTTAAGTTATTGGTGCCAAAACCGGTTTGGCTCAGTGGATAGAGCGTCAGCCTGCGGACTGAAAGGTCCCAGGTTCGATTCCGGTCAAGGGCATGTACCTGGGTTGCGGGCACATCACCAGTAGGAGATGTGCAGGAGGCAGCTGATCGATGTTTCTCTCTCATCGATGTTTCTAACTCTCTCTATCTCTCTCCCTTCCTCTCTGTAAAAAATCAATAAAATATATTTTTAAAAAAATTTAAGTTATTGGTGTCTCTTTAAACTTTTGATCATACTTGCAAGGGAACATTAATCATTGGTGGCTATTGAAAGTTTATTTTTTAATAGATTAGTCTCAACTTTAAAAGTAGCAACCTAATCAAGATGTCATAGGATGAATAAAGAAATTTTCAGGTTTATCACAATTTCTTTTGAGACAAGGAAGATCACTCAAATATTTAAATAATTACAATTAAGAATAAGTAATAATAGAACTTTTTTGATATATGACTAAGAGAATTTTCACCATAATAGGTGTGACCTTTGCTACCAGAGAAAATATTCCATAAAATAAAGGACTATATTTGTAGAGTTCATGGCTCCTCTTCATTTTGCCCATATCCTAGAATTTTGGCAGTTTTCAGTAAATATCTTATCAATTAATAGCAGAAAATTAAATTATACAAGAAAAATTATTTCAGTAATTAGAATGCTCTAAAAGTGGATTAAGCTGCTATAGGGAAGTAACGATCCCCATGCCGTGAGGACTTCTCATGACTGGATGCCGTGGAGGAATTCTAAGCATGATAGGCATTTGCTTAGATTCCCTGTGGTCCCTTTCAGTCATGAGATTCTATGATTCATTTTCTATGAATACCTAGGGCATGTTGAATTATAGTACCTCTTACAAATCATAAAGACACCGTTTAATACTTTACTACATGCCCTACATGCATTGAATTGTAGTTTTGTAACTTTGAATAATTAAATTCTTCTAAAGCATGATTAACACACTAGAGGCCCAGTGCATGAAATTGGTGCATGGTTAGGGTTCCTAGTGGCTGCTGGCTGCCAGCCAGGGCCTCCTTTCCATGGTTGCCAGCTAGGGCTTTCCTTCGTTCTGTGCTGCCCCCTGGTGGTCAGCACACATCACAGCAAGCGATTGAACTCCTGGTTGGTCGAACTCCCAAGGGGACACTTTGCATACTAGGCATATATATATATATATATATGTATATATATATATATATATCATATATATATATATGATATAGATATATGATATAGATATAGATATAGGTATAGGTATAGGTATAGGTATAGATTAGCTATAGATTAGATATAGATATAGATATAGATATAGATATAGATATAGATATAGATATAGATATATAGATATAGATAGATAAATAGAGTCTTTGGGCAGTACATAAGCAGTTCCTTAGTAAACCCTCAGAAATTGTCATATCATTGTTATACTCATTTCACAGTTAGCAAAACCAAGGCAGAAGGCACTGCAAATCCTCTTACTTCCTAGCCTTAACCATAATGATTTCCAGGATTTCACAATATATCCCTCAGAATCCAGATATTGGTAACTGTGTTTCTGTTCATATAGAAACTTATATAGCATAAAAACTCACAATTTTCTTTGTGCTAATAGCACATATAAAAGGGGAAAATAGATCATCTATTCAAATAATGTTTAGCTAAATCTAAAAGATTTGAAAGAAGTCAGTCATTGCCTACTACCTTTGCTAGAAGAAAATTTCCCAGAGCACAGAGAATGCTTAGGTCAGAAGTGAATGTATATTTCATTACCTCTTATGTTCATATACACCTCAAGGTCTAGTCATTGGTACCTATTACTGAGTTCATGCATGAACTATGAGAAATATTCCCAATTTATACATACTCAAAAGCAATGGTGGAAAAATGAAAACTTCCAAAACTAAAATATTTCATTTCAGAACTCAAATTCATTTACCTCAATGCCCTATTGACTGATGCAACTTTAGATTATAACAGGAAGAACAAAGCACACACCACCTAAAGAAGTAACAAGTAAGAAACATTTGAAATGGAAACCTTGGAGACAGGAAGAAACTTAGGTCAAGGTTTCAGAGTATGTGCAAAAACACCCATAAGTAAAATGAACCAGTATGTTGAAACATAATTCTGTAATTCCCATGGCAACATCTAGGGGAACTAAGCTTGCAAGCACTACATTTGCAATATATGTTGGTGTGAGTTTCCAGAAAACCCAGATCAGTCCCAGGAGATCCTTTTTATGTTATAGTCATGAAAAAATGTAGGTTATTAATGATGAGGCTGTACTCTTTCTTTAGTCAGTGGCATTCTGAATATTAATGAGAAACACACAAAATTCATTTGGAACTATCCATAGGTAGGTGCATTTTTCCCCTTCCATAAATGCCACTTTATTTACTCTTCCTATTTCTAAATATAGCTGTAAACAATTTCTGCACCAACTATCCCAGTACAAGCAGAACAGATTCAGAAAATAATAACTCATTGGAATTGAGGCAGTTACAGACACATTTGCACTCCCTGAAGCTGGCAGCTTCATTCTCTAGAGACAGGTGCATTTATCACATTCACAGCCATAGTAAAATGAAATCATCAACTAAAGGGACTCTGGCTCACTCATTTTTCCTCCAGGAGAGCCAACCACATTTCAAATATTTAAGAAGAGGAACTCCGGACTGTATTTATTTGAGAAAAAGCAGAAAGCCTGGGGAAGTTGTTGGGCAGTGTTGAGATTCTCCATGGTACATTTAGAACTAAGGCTGTTATGAGTCCTTAAAGATTGCATTAGTATGCCATGTGTGAACTCATAAATTAGAACCAGAGTAGGGGGATTAAGGGTGAGATAGTTGACTAGCATAAAAGAACACTTTGGGAAAGCTTTTACATTTCAATTGTGATCTCACTTAGTGCACTTATTGCCACGTTTTTGGTTTCTATTCAAGCTTCTTTTACTACCAAAATAAAGCAGAGTAAAAAAACTTTTTTGTTGTTTTTGTTTTAACACAATTCTAAACTCAAATGACTTTGTTACATGTCTTTTGTTCCCCCCCCCCCCACATATAATGCACACATCCTCGTCATCTCTTCTGTATGAACCTTAAATTGATTATCTTTGTTGGACAAATATTTAGAATTTGAAATGGCATTAAATTTAGCCATTTTCTTCCTCTACAACTCGTTGTTGTTTGTTGAAGTGTATTATGAATCTCATGGGAAAAATAAATCAGGTTTGATTAGCTCTTTCTCTTTATTGTTTCCACTTTAAAAATAGAAAACATTTTACTTTGTCACTGAATTCCTTTGGCTTTGAGCAGTTGTGTTCCGCATATTTTGCTTAGAAATTCTCAATTACTTTCCATAATCTCAATAATTAGAAATGCCAAAATTTAAAAATGCATTATTTCTAGACACTGATTTAGACCCACTACTTATAGGTACATAAACAGTTTCTAAAGGGCAAAAAATACATACCACATAGATATACTAAGAAAATACCTGAATAATAATTTCTTCTTCATTAAATGATGAACACTACAAACTATGTCATTGATTAACTACAAAGGCAACTTGGATATAATTAAACCACAACTTTGTAGAGCCCAATTGACCTTCTTTTCTAGAAACATAAATATGTGTAATCTCTGCATAATGTGATTTTCTTAATAACTATTTTTATTCTTATAGTACATTTTAGAGTATTCTGGCATGAATTTAGAAATATCAGTATTTGGAAACTAAACTGATGTCTATGGTTGATGTAGCAAATATATCAGGACAAACCTGGGTTTCCTCAAACTAAGAGTCTTCTAACTTTCTCACACTCACTAGATGACACTAATAAATGCTTAGATCCCTTGAAAGGCCATCTCTGTTAATAAAAGGGTAATATGCTAATTAGACTGAGTGACCGGCCATCTTCCGGATGTCTGACTTCCTTCCGGACAAAGCCACGGTGGTGGGGGCCAAGGCAGAGGTGGTTAGGGTCATCAGACCTGCAGGGGAGGGCAGTTGGGGCGATCAGGCTGGCAGGGGAGGGCAGTTGGGGGCCATCAGGCCTGCGGGGGGGGGGGGTGTGGGGCCATCAGGCTGACAGGGGAGGTCAGCTAGGGGCCATCAGGCCAGCAGAGGTGGTTAGGGGTGATCAAGCAGGCAGGCAGGAGAGTGGTTAGGAGCTAGCGGTCCTGGATTGTGAGAGGGATGTCCCAGATTGAAGAGGCCAGGCTGAGGAACACCATCCCCCATGACACCACCTACCCCCATGCACAAATTTCGTGTACCTGGCCTCTAGTATAAAAATAAATGAGAACATTAAAAACAGTAAGTACACTACTTAAACAAACAAAAGTCATTTCTATATGGATTCTCTAAGCATAAAGTTATCCTGAAATCCAACAGACTGCACTGAACAAAGCACAAACTTTACTGCCAAATACCCTTGTGTTTTGAAAATACAATAGTCCCACTTTATCTGCGGTTTCTCTTTCTGTGGTTTCAATTACCCACGCTCAACCATAGTCCAAAATATTAAATAAAAAATTCCACAGAATCGCATGTCTTTCTGAGGATCCTAATGAAATCTTGTGCTACTTCACTTCATAATGCCAGGGCTGTGAATCTTCCCTGAACACCCTCTCACCTCTTAGTTCGCCATCTCCATGATCAGATTGACTGTTGCTATATGGCAGTGTTTGTGTTCAAGTCACCTTTGTTTTTACTGGTCATGGCCCCAAAGTGAAGAGTAGTGATGTTGGCAATGTGGATATGCCAAAGAGAAGCTGAGAAGTGCTTTCATTTAAGTCAAAAAGTGAAAGTTCTTCATTTAATAAGTAAATAAAAATGCTGCATGTTGAGGTTGCTAAGAACTGTGGCAAGAATAATTCTTCTATCCATGAAATTATGAAGGAAGGAAAAAAAAACACCCTTGCTAGTTTCGCTGTCACACCCTAAACTAAACTGCATGTTATAGTCACAGTGCATGGTAAGTGCTTACTTAAGGTGGAAAAGGCCTTAAATTTGTGGGTGGGAGACATGAACAGAAAATGTGTTCTGACACAACCAGTCTGTTGTGTCAGAAAAGCATTGAGCCTATAAGAAGACTTCAGCAAGGGATCCCCTGTAAAAAGGACACCAAGCCCTTTACTGTGAGTCAGGGATGGTTACACAGGAGTAGGTTTGGACTGATAAAATGTGAAAGTTATTGGAGAGTCTGCATCTGCCCATGAAGAAACCACTGTCATGTCTCCAGCAGAATTGAAGTTGATTAGGGTTCAGTATTACCTGCCCTTTCAGGCATCCACTGCAGGTTTCAGAATATATTCACCATGGATAAAGGGAACTACTAACGTCACTGACATTTCACAGATAAAGAGAAAGAAATATTCTCCAGATCTCAATCATGCTTATCAAAATGGGAGAAGGCAGTGATTACAGGTTGAAATGTGAAAGATTAGCCTTTGTGCTTCCAAAGCTCAGATCAAGTCATCAGGAATCACTGTTTATTGGTTACTGAATGCGTCTGCTTAATGCTAACACATTTCCTCTAAAATGTACCAGGTATTCCAATGCATGTATACATGTTCCATGAGACTATTTGAGAATGGAAAATTATTATAGAATGTATGCTATTTAGTGTCTCAAACAAGCACCATATGCAAATAAGGTTTTGTATTTTCAAGGTTGGAGCACTCTCTATTAACTTTCACAAACCTGCATTTTCTCTTCTCCAATAAAAACTCTCAGCCCTAACCTGTTTGTCTCAGTGGATAGAGCGTCAGCCTGTGGACTGAAGGGGACCAGGTTTGATTCAGGTCAAGGGCATGTACCTTGGTTGCGGGCACATCCCCAGTACTGGGTGTGCAGGAGGCAATTGATCGATGTTTCTCTCTCATCAATGTTTCTAACTCTCTATCCCTCTCCTTTCCTCTCTGTAAAAAAAATCAATAAAAAACCTCTCAGTTATTTTCTTAATAATGCTCCTGATAATGAAAAAGATTTCTACTAAGATAATCTCTAATCTCTAGCTCATCTACTTTCAAATGAGAATTGTTCAAAAACAATTTTACCCTATCTATTACCCTATCTAAGCTCCCCAAATAACTTTTCCCATCTCATATATTGGATGTTGTTTCATTTTCCCAATACGTGCAGATATTAATTACCTGATTTTTTTTTTTTTTACATCAAAACACCTATCTAGGTGGGTGGATGGGTTAACCTTTATAATAATGACCAAGTAAAATATCTTTAAGGGAGAGAAAAAAATAACCATATTTTCAATTTCTACCACCACATAGAATACAGTTTAAAATAGCTTCCTTTAAACCATTATAAAGTTTATTTAAAAATAATCTACTCACAAAAATGTGGTCTGAAAAATAGTCTTCTTTAAGCTAGATCATAGGTAATTACAATGCTTCAAACTGCCAAGGAGTCTCAAGCCTTTAATTCATATGCTTGGCATATCATGTTTTTCTAATGACACCCAGAGACTAAGTTCAGTTTTTTCCTATCCATTGTCATTCATTACATTCCAAACATTTATGTCCTACAATCTATGTAGGGTAACTAGCTTCATAACTATTTTTAGCTCTGTAGATCCAAATATGACTATTTTATAGAAATCCATGTTTTGCTCTTTAAATATTTCATCACTTGATCTACTAGTTATAATTTTAGCAAAAAAATGTTCAAGATAAAGTAATTGGGTGGAAAGTAGGTATTTAAATCATTGTTGTTGTAAGTTTCTGATTAAAAAGAGCAATGTCAAATATATGACCTACATTTATTTCTCAACCTACTAACAACAATTCTGTTAGAACCTATATCAGACATGGAGAAACTTCTAGGGACCAGAACTGAAGACCAGAAACAGAAGTTTATCCTTCCAACACAATAATGGTTATGGTCAAAGCAAAAATGTATGATGTTGAAATAAAGGCTGGACACAAATATGCTATTGAATTCACTGTTAGTGCTGGGGGGTTTAAACAGCTCTAGAATTGTTATTCATGACATATTGTGATACTGACTGTTGCACGTGCTAAAGTGGAACCTGCTGAAAAATTTTTGGAAATTCTCCATAAGCTGATTATGGAAGAAAATGACTTGCCAGAGCAAATATCCAATATGGATGATAAATTCCCTATTCCAGAAACAGATGACTGAAATGAATTTCATCCGTACGGAGGGAAGGCCAATGCCAGGCTTCGAGGCTTTTAAGGACATGATGACTACCTTGCTTGGGAGCAAAGTCAGAGGCTACACCGTGAAACCCTTTGTGATCTGGCACAGTGAGAAGCCCAGGGCCTTCGAGCGTATCAATAAGCACACGCTTGCCAGAGTGCTACAGGAGCAATAAGAAGTCATGGGTGACAGAACTCCTCTGCCAGCATGCCTCCCTGAATTGCTATGACAGCAAAATAAAGAAGCACCATTTGGAAATAATATACATTTCAAGATTATGCTTATTGTTAACAATCCTAGACACCCTCCTTTTGTTGATGATCATCATCCCAATATCAAAGTGTTATTTCTCCTTTGATCAATCAGTGGACCAATGAGTTAAAGAAGCTTTGAAGGCCGATTGCCTGAGGCTGCCTTTGCCCAGGCTATTGATGAAACTGAGGAAGACACTGCTGTAATTCTGGATGGATTAAATGCATTTCTGCATTAAAAACCTTGCTTGGGCTTGGAGTGATGTCACCAAGGAGTGTATGAATGGCACCTGGAAGAAGACACTCATGAGGTTCATCCATAACTTCAAAGGATTTGCCAAGAGGAGGAGTTTGCAAAAAATCAACAAGGCTGTGGTTGACATTACAAACAACTCTAACCTGGGTGTGGATGAGAATGACATTGAAAAGTTCCTCGAGATGGTTCCTGAGGAATTGATTGGTGAGTTGTTGAAACTGAAAAAGGAATGCACAGCTGAAGAGGCAAGAGAAAAGGAAACCTCAGGAGAAAAAAAAAAAAAAAAGAACCTACAAGGAAATTACAGTGACAGGATTAGCAGAAGCTTATACAGACCTCAACAAGCTTATTAAAAAGTTTGAAAATAGTCCTGGGCCTGGCCAGTGTGGCACGGTGGTTGAGCATCAACCTATGAACCAGGAGGTCACAGTTCAATTCCCAGTGGGTACACATGCTGAGGTTGCTGGCTCAATCCCCAGTGTGGGGCATTCAGGAGGCAGCTGATGGTTCTGTCATCACTGATGTCTCTCTCCCTCCCTCTCTCTCTCTCCCCGCCCCCTTTCTCTCTGAAATCAATAAAAGTATATATTTTTTAAAAAGTTTGAAAACATGGATCCCAACACTGAAATGTTTTCATTAATATAGGGGAATGTTCATGGTATATTATCTCCTTACAAGTAAATGTATGGTGACAAAAAGAAGCAAACCACCATGAACATATATCTGAGAAGAGGGACACATCCTGAAGAGCTCCAGTCAGGTCCCTGGGGAGGTGATCCAGAAGGCGCTGTCACAGGAGCTGATGGCCCCATGGCTATTATTGCCCAGAAGACCTTCCAAGATGCGGAGGTGGAAGACAGTGATATTGATGATCCCGACCCTGTGGGTCTAGGCTAATGTGTTGTTTGTATCTGAGTGTTTTACAAAAAGGTTTAAAAAGTATAAAAATTAAAAAAAAATAGATTAAAAGCTTCTAGAATACAAATATAAGGAAAGAAAACATATTTTTGTGCTACTCTAGAAGTGTTTGTGTTTGACACTGTATTATGAGTCAAACAGTTTAAAAAAATTAAACAGTTTATAAAGTAAAATTACAGTAAGTTAAGGTTTCTTCGTGATGAACAAATTTTTAAAATACATTTAGCGTAGCCAAGATGTGCAGTGCTTAAAAGTCTACAGTAGGGGACAGTAACGTCCTAGGCCTTCATAGTCACTCACCTCTCACTGGCTGACTCACCCGGAGCAATTCCCAGTCCTGCAAGCTCCATCATGGCGAGTGCCCTATACAAGTGTAGCATTTTATCTTTTATACTATACTTGTCTTTATTTACCTTTTCTATATTTAGATACACAAATACCATTGTGTTACAATTGCTTACAGTATTCAGCATAGTAACCTGCTATACAAATTTGTTGCCTAGGAACTGTTAAAAAATCCAAAATAAATTAAGGGTTTTATTCATAGATGATTGGCAAATGAGAGAGCATAGCCCGTAGTATGAACTGAAGACACATTGCAAAATGGAAGGGAAAGGTCTAGGTTTTAAAAGGAAAAAGTTGCAAGGAGCTGATGATCAAAGAGATAGGCTGCTAGGAGAAACCAGACTACAGACTTACATCATGCATTTTCTGATGGCTAGGGGTCACTGGACTTTTTCAACAGTTGGCTGACTCAGTGGTCAGCACGTGAGGCTGTGATACAAGAGCAGTGGATAACATATGACTAGACATTTGTCAACATCCTAGTTCTGGTTCAGGACTGTAGAACAAAAACCTTTGGGTTACTTATCAACAGAAACCAAATAGCACAGAAAGACTATTTTTTCTGCAGATGGTTTTTAAGGCCAAGAAGCAGAGTCACACGCTGTAAGAAGCTGCAGAGTTTAAACTGCAAAAATATGAATGTTGGGCAACAAATTATGATATTGAATTCTTACAATGCAGAGCAATAGACCATTTAGTCTAGGTTTTTGACAGGATATACCATTTAGGTTAGTGTAAGGGCATACTATGATGTGCATACAACAAGAAAATCACCTAATGACCATATTTCTCAGTAAGCATTCTCCTTATTAAACGACACATGACTATAGCTAATTCTCAACAATAAAGCAGGTACATAGTTAGGCTCTGAGACCTTCTCATCATAAACACAGTATTTTGAAGATTATTTTTTCATAACTTTATTCTGGGAAGTTTCAAAGTTAAAATTGACATATATGTGCTTAAAAAACCACACAAACAAAAACTAAAAAAAAAAAAAAAAAAAGTAAACAAAATAAGACAACAAACCAAATCTTAAATCAAAGACCTGGAATTTCCTGATCAAAGCTCTGGAGGTAAATTTCCTAATCAGACCCCTATAGCTCTTTCTTCAAAAAAGGTTCTCTTGCCTGAAATAAATTTTCTTTCATTTGGCTAATAACTTGCTTATCTTGCCCAGTTTCTGCCTAGAAAAACCCTTCATTTTGAACTTCTAAGAGCACCACTGTAATTATTAGATAGGAAGCTTCCTGATTCGTGAATCATTTAATAAAGCAAATTAGATCTTCAATTCTAATTTGTTGTTTTTTTAAATGTGTAAAATAATTGTGAAAACTATTCAAGTAAAATAAAATTGCTCAGCAAGGAAATAAGGAATTCAGCAAAACTTCAGAGAAGCATTTCAAAACAAAGTAGTTTGAGGAGTCAGACCAAAAGCAATACTTGAACTCTTGATGATAATCTTTTCTCAAAAAAATAATACTTTTGACAAATTCAAATCAACTGAACTTCTAATGTAAGACAGTTTTAGAAAAGAAAATGTATTTGTTTTAAAATTAAAAATAATATGGAAATCAAGGATAGGTAGTAAGAAGAATAAAAATTGCTGTGCATTGTTTTAATGATTTCAAATTCACTTGTTTATGACTTAAACGAACTTTTAAAAATTGATGTGTTTATCAAAAATACCCCCAAAGAGTTGTTTTTAGGATACAGATAATAGAAAACTTGGATCATTTGAGTTTCTAGGGTAGAAATGACCCTGAGTGTTTTTTGCAATGAAGACTACAAGACCCAACTTCCTTCCATTTACCTGCCCTTCCCTTTTTGGGAAAATTTAGCCTCAACTCACATACTATGGTTATGGTACTTCCCCATCCCCGATGGTCCACCCTTTCATCAAGGTGACATTGATATTGAGACATCTAAGGGATGAGTCTTCCTAGCACTATGAGACCACAAGATCTGACAAAAGGATGGTCATCAAAGCCTCCTTCAGATTGATCTATGACAAAAAGGGAAAATAGTACAAGAAAAAAGGGGGTTCTATGGAAAGTAACTTGGCAAGGTAATCTGATCATAAATTCCTGAATGTGTAGCTCATGGTGAATAATCACGCCCTATACATAACCTTTTTATTGATTTATTTTTATTTTTTTAAATTTTGTTTTATTGCTTAAAGTATTACAAAGCATATTACATATGTCTCCTTTTTTTCCCCCTTTGACCTTCCCCTGGCCTCCCCTACCCACCAGTGTCTTGTGTCCATTGGTTATGCTTATATGCATGCATACAAGTACTTCGGTTGATCTCTTACCTCCCCCCCCCCCCCCCCGCAACCCTCACCTGCTTTCCTGCTATAGTTTGGTAGTCTGTTCGATGTTGCTCTGCCTCTGTATCTATTTTTGTTCATCAGTTTATAATGGTCTTAATTATCCATAAATGAGTGAGATCATGTGGTATTTTTCTTTCATTGACTGGCTTCATAACATTTTTAGTAAAACCTTTATATTTGCTTTAAGCAGCCCTGTCCATTGTTTTGGTGCATCTAGGTTAACACACATTTGAAATAAGTATAATCACTCCCAAGAAACCACACAATCTTTTTAAGTATCCTAGAATCCAATCCTGCTCTGGCTTTCTCCCACTCTCATGTAATCTCCCTAAATTCCCCCCTTAATTTTAAGCACATAAAAGAAACTCTGAAAGAGTTATTCTCTCAAACATTTGAGATCTTGCTACCCTGCAATTGTTGGCTCAAATTAACTCTTTAAAAAATTTCCTACAAGTTTGGATGTTTCTTACATGGATAGAATTAAAGGTGTTTTGATATAAGAATGAAGTAAGTTGTTTCAGGATGTCATCGTCTCATCTGCTGTCACTGATAATCACCCAGCAGTTCAGCTGCGGAGGAGCCTCATGGAGGCTTATCAATAGAAAGTGTAGAGAAGCAACTGGCAAGGGAAGATTGATTTCATAAGTACTGAGAGTTGGTGAGGACTATTGGAGCATTTAGGTCTGGACACTGTTGTACTTTGCTGACCTAAATAGCTTTGCTGTGGCCAAGGCAATTCTTTGGTCATCAGTGGTACTAAACCTGCAATGATTCCCGGAATGATTACTCTCAGAGCAGCTTAGCGTGTGCACCAACTCAGTCTCTTCATTATCTAGCAAGGCGTTCTTCCAACAAGGAAATTTCGTGGTCATTTGTTGGAATTTTTGTTTGTTTGTTTTGCTCTGGAAGCTGGAAGTCAGAGGAACCAAACTTTTATAAAAAGATACATCTCTGTTAAATTTGGTCTTTATTCCTTTATCTCCCATTGCCTGGAACAATATTGTAATCAATTTGCCATTTGTTTGAAATATGTTACTTCTTTATTTGGCTTATTAAGAGACATTATCCTGTATGTTATTGGCTTGTGAAATTAATTATAATTCCCACAGTAAACCTGTGCTAAATAAATTACTGGCAAAGAGACAATCAGTCTCTAAGAATAAGTTTGCTATTCAAAACAAAACAAAACAATCATAAACATAGCAAATGATAAAAGTCTGGTAAATACTACAAACAGCTGTAAGGAGAGAGAAAAGTCATAATAATGCACCCAGGGGTTGTAAACAGAGGTACTGAATAGAGAATGGTGATACTTTGGAAAATACATGAGGACTTGCTTATGGTAAAATAAGTGTAATACCAGTATTCAAGTGGTGAGTGAAATGGTAAACAAGGAAATAATAGGAGACCTATGGTGACCAGCATAAGAAAAATCAGTAGGGAGTTTCAAAGATAAGACAGAAATAAACTACTATTATCAATGCAGGTGACTATGAGGAATCCTTACCTAAAATGTTGTGTTTTCCTTTTTATATAAGATAAATATGGACAAACATAGATCAATAAAACAGTTCTCAAGTTAAATCTAAGAATACTATGAGGTAAGGCTTACTGAACAGGTTAAGTCATTATATTCTATTTTTGTGCCTCCAGAGGAGAAATAGCCGAGATGAATTAGCCAAGCGATTACATAAAAGAAAAGTGAGATGAGAGTTTCCTCTTATGGAATAGGATGGAACCAGATTTGGTAAGAAGAGAGACATTTTAGGCAAAGGACCAAAGATGCTGAGAATTGGTGATACTAACTTATGCAAAGGGGACACAATCTATTCTTACTTTATTCATAAGAAATACTTCAGAATTTAGAGGGGGGGAGTCTGTCAAGTGTTTACAACTTTTAACATTATGATATAAGTATATTGTTATTCATGGAAAGTTTTATAATCCAAATTACAATAGCTGAACACACATACAGACACACACAAATGCTACAGAATGTGTAACAAGATATAAGTTAAGTCTAAGTATAGGTAATGTTAAAATTAGGCAACATTCTACAACATGGATAAATCTTAAGGGCATTATACTAAGTGAAATAAGCCAGGTTCAAAATGACAAATACTGCATGAGTCCACTTATATGAGCTACCTAAAAGAGTCAAATTCACAGAAAGTAGAACAGTGGTCACCAGGGGTTGGGGTGGGAGGGAGGAGAGGAGAGGAGGAAAAGGAGAACTGTCATTTCATTGGCTTAGAATTTAAGTTTTGCAAGAAGAAAAAGTTCTGGAGATTTGTTTCACGACAATGTGAATATACTTGCCACTGAACTGTATACTTGAAGTTAAGATGTGCTTTTTAAAAAAGTTTTTAAAGAGCTAAAAAGTGGGCAAAATTGTAATATTAACGAAATATCTTAGCTGTGTCTTCTTTCTTTGCCGCCCACAACCTCTGCAGTTCCCTGCATTAGACACACTAGATCCCCAACCCCCTAATTTATCCTTTTCTCAGCCTTTCTGGTTCCATCCTGTCTCTGCTCTTCCCCTGGAATGTCCCTGGGATAAATCTCTCTCCACTATTCCTCTGCAAAACCTCTCCGCCTTGAGAACAACTCTCCTATGAACTGATAATCCAATGATTTTTCCTGAGGTATTTATTCTGAAATAGTTTCCTGTACTATTTGTCCTAAAATAAATTCTAAATATGCTTCCTTTTCATTGAATAAGCCTGTCACAAATGACTTCAGAAGAAACCCTTACCCAATGCAAAATAACTCATGTGGATAGACGTGCTTGTATCTCACAGAACTGAGCATGTGTGCCTGATGGAGTGGTGCTGGAAGAAGGGGGTGATCAGTTATTTGGAGGAGAAAAGCGTTGAAGTTAGACAACCTACTTCTGCAGTGATTAGGACTTGAAGGCATGCTAACGATTAATGAGTTTACCTTCTAAAAGTGTGTGTGTGTGTGTGTGTGTGTGTGTGTGTCCTCTTTGGATGGCCTAGTGAAGCTATTCTTAACCACTAATTCTGAAGTTAAGATAAAGTAATTTAATAAATATATCAGAAATTCCTTTCAAAAAAAGCAAATAATTATCAAGATATTTTAAGAGAAATATTTGGAACAAATAACTTTAAAATGGGCTTTGATATAAAATATATCTGGTCAAGTACTCATATCCTGGGAACTGAATAGTCTGGTTAAATCATTAAACCTTATAGTGTACTTGTTCTTTTCTTATTTTTAATGATATGTTGGATGTGAATATATGGCATACCTCCTTTAACTTTTCAAAATTCTTTTATTTTTGCCTTGCAAACATATCTAAACTATACAGAATAAACGGTTGAAAACCTTCAAAACCAATATTGCTAAACATTTTTTGGATAGATTTTTAACATCAACTGTGGTCTTACTGAGATATCCATATATTTTACAGTCTTACTTAAGTTATTTTTATTATTTTGTATAACTGTGAAGCAATTATGAAAATAAAATAAAAGGCTGGACTCCATTAGACCGGAGATAGCTTTGGTCTAATACAAGCTGTGCCTTAAAATAAATCAAAACCATTTTATGGTTAAACCAGCAAAAAAGCAGTTTATTTCCCATTAAATCACAGTTTAGTACATTCCAGAACAAATAAAGTGATTGAGAATTTTGCTATATGATGATATTTATATTTGCACTCCACAAACACACATGCTTAAATGTCATCGACAAATTCCAGTACACATTAAAGAGAGAGAGAGGAAATAGTAGTTTGTGCAGATTCTAAGTAAAAAACTCACTATTTGCGAAAAGAGCTGGTAAAGGAACTGATTCTAGCATCACACACCTGCAAATGTTTGTACATTGCAAATAAATGTATAATTAGCAACAAATATGCTAAGAACATGGACTATAAACCTGGTTATTTTGCCTTATCAGCAAAAGTATCTATGCATCACCTCACCCCCTTCCTTGTTTCTAGCAGACTTAGAGATACTGAATTATTTATATTCTGCTAGTCAATAGTCCACCACATAGGAAAATTAACAATTACAGGGTATTGCCAGAAGACAGCATCATATCCTTGAAAAAGGACCTGCTTTTGAAAGGGACTGACATGGCCTTGTATTCTAAGTGTACCATTTTCTATAAATAGAGCTTCTGAGCCTTTTTATATAAAAAGTATAATGTCTATCTCAAAGAACTGTTATGATGAAAACATTAAACAGTATCTATAAATCAACTAGAGAATGTCTGGTGTATATTAGTTTCTCCATAAATATTAATATCCCTTTCTCCACTCTAATTAGGTTATTCTGTGACTAATATGTGAAATTTATTTCCCTTTAAACACAGCATAACAAAATGAACACTAAAATGTCTATACAATCTTCTCCTCCTTTCAGGATAATTTATTTCTGAAAACCTAGTGGCAACTATTGGAATTTAAAAACATAATTACCATTGAAATTAATGGTCTATAATCACTTGAATAGTTAAAAACATGTGAAATACTGAATGCTGTGATTGAAATGACAAAACAACAAAAATAGTGAAGGAAAAGCAATTGATGAAAACAATGCAAGTGATACACTAAGTTATCACTATTATAAACTAGATAATCAATACTATTTGATAAGAAAATTTAAGTGATAAAACAATAAATATATACACTAGGATTTCTTTCCTTTCTGGATGCTTAGTTGTTTCCAAAATGTAAGAAATTCAAATTTTCCTCTAAATGCTAATACCTCGCTAAACCAAAATATGTGTGTTAAATTACACGCTTCCTTAAGTTGGGCTTATCTTGGAATTTGAATATATAGTTATCTGATAAATCTATTTTGCATATTATGCCTTTCTTTCTTTATGAAAAATAAAAAATGTAATTTCTCTCAAGATGAACATTCTTGTTCACACACTGACAATTCCTATTTTTGTCCGAGTGTATCCACCATATCTTAAGGAACAGTTGTCAAAATGTGCATTTGTTAACCCTTTCCATGGAACTGACAGCTTCTTTCCCAGAGACAGAAGCAAGTATAAAAGTATTATATGTTTTAAAAAAGTGTTTTTACTTCATTTTAACTCAATTCAGTACTGCAGACACAACCTAATAATTATGGATGGTATTATGGAACTTAATTGTTAAACCTATAATTATGCTCACTGTTTATGAGGTGGCAATGTGTTGGCTTCTAGGTAGATGTTGCTGAAGGTTCCTCTTCGCTTTTTAAAAAAGGAGGATACCAAGGCCTAGGAAACATAGCACGGGTCCAAGACAACACATGAGGGCTAAGAGTGAAACTCTGACTATGTCCTTTTGCAGTTTATTTCAATGTTTCAGTTGCCAGATGAATTGAACAGGGAACAGAATGCCATCATGAAACTCAGTCAAGCTCGCTTGTACCATTAATGTTAACAGATAGCCTACATTTATAGAGGTTGTTTTAGCTCCTCCCTAACTGTGGCTTTAAGGTAATGAGAATATCCTGCATTTGCTATATAGGCTCCCTGCATGAACTTCAGTTTCTTCCTCTGAAAATTAAGCTTCTAGGTTTATTGCATGATAATGTCAGTGTAGCAGGAACATGGTGCTTGCCACTGTAGGCACGTAATGTGGGCTAGTTCTCTCTCCATTCTGAAAAACAAAACAAAACAAAACAACTCAGCGAACGAAAATTTTTTTAAGTTATTTTTTAAAGTTCTATTTTAAATACATAGATAATAAGATGTTATTCCAATTAATGATGAGGTTACTTTTCTGGGAGGAGAAAGGAATTTATTTTTTGTGCCATTTTGGGGGATAAATGGAAGCACAAGACAAAGAAAATAGGCCCATATGGATATTGAACCTGAAACTTTAGTCAGACCAGAAAAATGTGGCTGTATATTAAGCCACCTAGACACAGTAGCCATATTAAAATTTCACTGACTACATTTTAAATTATGATCTTGAAGTTGGGTAGATTCTAAAAAAGTGTGGACAGTCTCATTATCCAAAACATATATTGTACGGTAGTTGTTTAAATTCATAAGTGGGACTCGTCATGTTGGATAATGAGCAAAAAGCAACATGATAGTTAAACTAAAAGTTTAGTCCTCCAAGCCTCCTTCATTTTTTTTTTTTTTTTTAAGATGACTAATCCGGATGAAAATCCGTCCAAAATGAATTATGAATTGTATACTTTTGTTTGTTTTGTTTTCTTAACAGTGTTCAAACTACTGAACCTAATGTCTTTTGGCCATCATTAAGAATACGAGTTATTGTATGATGATGCCCTCAGGGGTTATAAAAGTTTGTAGGTCTGTTTACTCTTCCTTATTAAATAGTTCTGTTCCTGTGCTTTTTGAGTTTCTGTATTTTTTTTAATAGATTTTCTGTCAACACCCTTATTGTCACTATTCCCTGCTGCAATTGTGCTAGTCCTAACAGCCCCTCTCCCTTTTCTAATTGCTGCTTCCTAATAGGCAGTGGGCTTGGCAACCAGAGAGCTAAGCTTGTTAAAACTGTCAGTAAAATAAGATTTTGAAAATTATAAGAGAACGTTCATAAGAGAAAAAAAAATGCATTTGCTCTGTTGCATGGACTTTGTGGTTGCAGGTTTGATTGTGCATGTTTCATGGTTTCAATCTTGCTTCTCAGCTCTGTCAAGAAAGGTAGGCCACCATATAGCGGAATCCTGAGCGGTGGAGTGTTACTCTTAATTAAGTTATGTAGACAGACTGTGCCACATCTGTACCAGGTTCCTAGGCAGACAAGTTAGGTCATGTCTGGAAATGTTGGGGTGCACATCTGGGGAAAGGCAAACATAGCTATTCAAAGGTAAACAGCATTATTAAAATAAATAGCATTCTTTGAAATTTAAGGTTAAAAGTCACTAAATTGCACAAGTTGTTAAGCTCAAAAATAGTGCCATATTTTGTGTTATTCTTACTTCATCTAAAAATCTGCTTTGGCGTGGAATGGCTTACATTGGCATCTTATTCGCTGCAACCTATCCTGTTTGCAAATGTTGAAAAAATAAAAAACATGGTTATTTTTAGTTGATTCCATCCAGGCAGGAAAGGGCTCCACCACTTTACAGCTAAAACAAACAATTATTGGTGATGGCCTCATTATAAATTGCTTTCCATGGGCATAATGTTTTCTTTTCTTTTCTTTTTCGTTTTAAAGAGACTTAGATTCATGACACATATGAACTAAATTGTGTTTGCCGGATAGCTGAATTTAAAGCTCTGTCTGAGAGTACTACCCTTTTAAACCCTTTGAGCCTTCCTTTGTGACACAAAGGCTGAATTTTAAAAAACTTTTGTACAGCAAAAGCAATTTATACATATAAAAATACTTGGCGTGCCCTAGGGGTTGTTCATGTTGCAGAGAGTCGGAAAACGATTTTGATTTTAAGTTTAAGCTTCAAACATTTATGGCCTAAATGAAGATGTCATTCTGAATTAAGTCTCAAACATTTTTTTATAGGCAGGCAAGGGTATCATTTCTAAAATGAACTACAAAGGAGGGAAGCAAGACTCCAGTCACTTGCACTCATCAGAGGATTTTTTCTCCTTAAAGAAAACAGATTTCAATGATGATTCCTGCCTCCTTCCAATTCGGGCCCTTGTGCTTCTCTTCCGTGAATCCCCTAAGAATTTCAATCAGAGGAGATATTTTCTTTTTCCCTCCTGCTGCTACCAGATATGTCTGCTGTTGATGTAAAATCATTGCCACATGACAGTGACTGCTCGGGGCTGCACTTCTCCAACTCATCAGTCAAGGACACCCAGTAAATGTTACCGAAGTCCTTCTCCATGTTCCTGCACCTTTTGCCTCTCTATTCACACCCCGTGTCCTTCCACAAACATATCCTTTTAAAATGTCTTTGACACTGTTTCTCCTTTCTTTGCCCGCCTGGCTGTTTATGAGGCCTGGACCACAGTAAATAGCCTACAGCGTGACTCACCTTCTACCATGTATGTTATAATTTGGTAGTGATTCTCATAAACCAAGAATATAAAGGATTAACCTGAGGCAGTGCCAAGAACTATGGCTTTAGTTTCCTCTGATGCCCTTTGCTCATTTTTGCACCCCTGTCTCATGCTTTCCAATTACTCCAAATCTTCATACAGTCTCATGCTTTCACCATGCACCTAAAAACACCATTCTACCCGGGCTTCTCTCATTAAGCAAGATTAAAATGCCTTAAAGTACCACCTTCAATCAAAATGTGGTTTTTGTTCTCATTCCTTCAGGCTTGTGAATGGGCCAAGTGCTGGCCACAAAATAGAAAATCATCAATAAATAATTATGTATTAAATAAAATATTAATATTTTAGTCACAACTATCAGGTAATACAGATGTGCTTCAACTGGGGCAATCAAGAAACATAATATTTTAATTAAGGATTTTATCAGGGAGGAAATTGTAATGGCCTTGGCAGCCCATTGTAGAGTAGTGTGTGTGTGTGTGTGTGTGTGTGTGTGTATTTCCCCATGTGTGTTTGTGTAGAGTAGCTGATATGAAGCAATTAGGCAGAGAGACCTAAATGCAGTTCTCAATTCATACAGCATAAATGTCTTGTGTGAATGATAAATCTCATAAAAAATATTGATCATACAGTTTAAATCGTCCATTCTTTGTAAATTTCCCATAAGAGTATTTGAGAGATAATAGGCATCTATTGTTTAGCTAGGTTTATACCAATACTAGTATTGATGGCAAAAAAAAAAAAAAAAAAGTTTGAAAATAAATACAAAGTCCAGAATCTTTAAGTGACCTAACTTTTCAGGGCCTATGAAGACTTATGAAAATTTCTCACTTCCAAGTTGCATGACCTAGGAATTCCATCCCTAAATAGTAACTCAGTCACACAACTCCCTCTTAAAAAAGAAAAAAAAAAGAATAAAAAGAAAACAGAGGTATGTTTAATGCTTCTATGTCAAACCTCAGAGGGAAAGAAGGGGAGGGTGGGGGCAGGGGAGAGTTCAGCCACAGGACTCGTATGCATGCATATAAACATCACCAATGGGCACAGAGAGTAGGGGAGTGAGGGCCTGTTAAGGGGGGGGGGGGTGGGAGTGGCCAGGGAGAGATAAATGGGGGGAAACAGAGACATATGTACTACTTTAAACAATAAAGAATTTAAATTAAAAAAAAGATTTTATTAACTTTTAGAAAGACAGGAAGGGAGAAGGAGAAAGAGAGAAATATTGATGTGAGAGGGAAACATTTATCGGTTCCCTCCCTGACATGTGTTCTGACCAAGAATTGAACCAGCAACCTTTTGGTGCACGAGACAATGCCCAACCGACACCAGCCAGGGCCACAACGCCCTCATGAAAGGCTTCTTTAATGCCCAGCTACTAACCGCAATCTCATGTCCTATCCTCTCCCTACCAGCACTGGATATGGTTCTCAGTTCTCCCAAACACCCATTCATTTGTTTCATCCTTATCAGTTTATGTGGCTTTCTTGCATATTTTTTGTAAGCTTCCCAAGGAGAGCAGTTCTATTTAATTCATCTTAAAGCACTGCCCCAGATATATACAGTACATTTTATATGTATGTATATGTTTTTGTGTGCATATCCTATATAGTAAAAGGGCAATATGCAAATTGACCCTAATGGCAGAATGGTGGGTCGCTATGATGCACACTGACCACCAGAGGGCAGACGCTCGATGCAGGAGCTGCCCCCTGGTGGTCAGTGTGCTCCCACAGGGGGAGCTCCACTCAGCCACAAGCCAGGCTGACGGCTGTGAGCACAGTGGTGGTCGTGGGGGCCTCTCTGGCCTCCTTGGCAGCGCTAAGGATGTCCGACTGTGGCTTAGGCCTGTTCCCCATGGGGAGCAGGCCCGAGCCATCAGATGGACATCCCTTGAGGGCTCTTGGTCTGCCAGAAGGATGTCTGACTGCCAACTTATGCCCAATCCCCCGAGGAGCAGGCCTAAGATGGCAGGAGGACATCCCCTGAGGGGTTCCGGACTATGAGAGGGTGCAGCGGAGGGACCCCCCTAAGTGTACGAATTTTCATGCACTGGGCCTCTAGTCTATATATATAAAAGCAGTAGCTATGAAGCACGGATCACCAGCGGGCAGACGCTCAATGCAGAAGCTGCTGAGCAATAGCTACTTTGCAGAGTGCCCTCTGGCACTCCAGGACCCCTTGGGGGATGTCAGATAGCTGGTTTCTGCCTGATCCCCATAGGCCAGGCCAAGAGACCCCACCTGCCGGAGGGACTCCGCTCACTCCAGAGATGCCCTTTAAGCCCAGTTGCTGTCCCAGGTGCGGCTGGCCGGGATGGGACCACGGGAGATTGGCTTCAGGGCATGTCTGGCTCATCTCGCCCACTCCTGCCCCACCAGCCACCTTCTAATTAATTTCCTTTCAATGTGCACGAACCCAAGCACCAGGCCTCTAGTAATCAATACTGTGCTTTAGGATTTCCATCAAATAAATTGTGGAGGGAAAACATTAAAAATGATTATACTGTACTTTTAATGCTGCTTTATGAAATTCCTTTATTCCTCCACATTTGAGAGTCTATATTATGTTTTATTCACATAATTAGAAAATATTTGAGTAGAAAGAATCCCTGCCGCTTTGGAGTATAACATAATGTTAAAAAATCTATTTAAGTCAAGCAACTTGTCTGATGCACCAGGTCATTTTATTTTCAAAGTGTATAATAGGAAAGTCATTTGAAACTCTCATAATAGAATCTCCTTGATTTCTATAATTAGAGTGTTACTAGTATAGAGAATGCTACAAAGTCAATTCAGGATAAGTTTTCTGGAGTTAGCTTCTGCCAAAATATATAAAGCAAGAAAATTTGCCTGTTATACAAACAAAACTCTTGGAGAACAGACGCATGACAGAGCCAGACAATGATATTTCTGAAAATAGATATTATTAGGGATTTCAAATGGTGATGGAAATTTTACATTCCAGGGAATCCATGAAACCTTTAAGAGCATTTACAAGTGGAAAAAGTACAGATGAAACCTGAATTGGTGAAAGATAAACAGCCCTCAGTGTATTACTGTCAGCAGGAGATTTCATTACATTATTCATATGCTATAGATAGATAAAGACATAGATGACAGAAATATAGATTTTTCCTGATAAAAAAAACGTGTTTATTCTTCCAAAATTTCAAAATTCCTGTCGTCCCAAATGAGATATTCTGAATATGTTTTTTCTGAAGCAACACATCTAGTTTTCTTAAACACAGAAAGAAAACAAAAAGGTCATTTGGGAGAGGGGATGGGGAATGATTGAGGATAGTAAACCTAAGTAACTGTACAGAGTAACCTGACTAGTAAATCAGAAGTACTGAGCAAAACATTGACAGTATGAAAATTTTGGTTGAGACAGAGTTGAATTTTCTAGGGTGTCCCAAAGATTCTTTAAGTTTAGCAGTTACTTAAAACTTAGAGTGCTAATCAGAAAAGGAATTGCAGTTTTCTCCTGGCTTTGTGTCTAACCAGCCTAGAGATTTATGATCAGACTAACCTGAGTTATAGATGCCTAATTTCAAAACTTCAATTACAAAGTGATATTTGGGAGAACAGAGTGATTTTCAATTTACCATAATTGTCTCTGATTGACTATACTGACCAGATAACCAGTCAAATCAATTTCTTTCTTTAGAAATGTAAATAAAAGCTACCTTGCCAAACAGGTTTGGCTCAGTGGATAGAGAGTTGGCCTGTGGACTGAAAGGTCCCAGGTTCAATTCCGGTCAAGGGCATGTACCTTGGTTATGGGCACACCCCCAGTAGGAGATGTGCAGGAGGCAGCTGTTGGATGTTTCTCTCTCATCGATGTTTCTGATTCTCTATCCCTCTCCCTTACTCTCTGTAAAAAAATCAATAAAATATATTTATAAATAAATAAATAAATAAATAAATAAATGCTACCTATTTTAATCCGATAGTGGCCAAAAAAAAAAAAAAGTAAATATTTAAATTAATTTCTAGATTGTTTATCATGTTGATATTACATAAGCAGCACTTAACCTTAAACATGCACAAAAAAATGTGTATCATCCTATTGTCAAGGGTATGCTTAGCGTTGAACAGCTGTTTATGCAATTACTGAAGTCTGTGTGATAAAGAAATAGTTTTACCTCATAATAATGAATTATGTTCATTAAAATCCATAGTAATAAAAACACTTAAATATTTTGTGTCCCCTTATAATATAGGTATTTTTAAAATTCTAATACTTGGAAGACATAATAGTGTAAACAAATTATTTATGCCAAACATTCCTTTTTTAAGAAAAGCTAACAAAGAAACATATACTTATTTATTAATTTATTTTTAACACATAGTATAGAATTAAAAATATTTTTAAAAATAAAATTGCAACACAAAATATTAGCATACATTAGTATGGTTAAATATTGCTTTGTGAAATTTTTAGTTACCAGTATCTGTTGAAAATATAGAAATGTATTGACTAGGTCAAGATGTAAAACATATTTCTTACTGAAGGTCACAAGCAAAGTTTAAGAGGCAGTTTAATAACATTACAATGTCACATACTTTCAAGATGCTGGTTTCTAGACTTGTTTACACGAAATGCTACACTGAGATGGGAAATAACCAAGTTGGCTTCATATATTAGAAACTTGTAAATATTAAGACAACACACTATCAGCTTTTTAATTTGTGTTAACAACCTTTGGCAGTAAGGAAACACTATACTAAGCACAAAAATATGACAGACTCTTGAAATGTAGAATTATTTTTGTTACCCATAAACTATCATTTTTTTATATAATATTTTGACAAACTCGGGGGGGAATTGAAAAAAAATTCTGTAGATAATATGACTGATACCTTGTATCAATTTCTCTAAGCATCTGCTACTTAAGGGCATACGGGTAAACAGAAGTCACAAGTGCCCGCTCATTGCCTTCACGGCGCTAGAAAACCATCAAATTCATGAAAATATGTTATTGCACTGCCATACATCTGTTAGAAACCTTTGTTCATATCAAAAGAACATCTGACATTGCAGGGTGAGCATTAGAGTTACTTAAAGATTTAACTAGTCCCTGAAAGTTAATCAAAATTTATTTGCATCAATTTTGAAGATAATATCAACTGCAGTAATTCAGACTGTGTGAACTTAACTGTGGAAGATCTATATTTATTAAGCTAGTAATCAGAAAAAAACTACATATGGCAGTATAACATTTATGGGGCTATATTAATTATGTTTTATGTGAACTCTGTTATTTCAATACTTCTAAATATATAACCATTAACACATGCAGAATGAGATGCAGCCTCCCCAGTAACTTTTACATTTTTCAGTCTAAACTGTTTTCCTGAATCCTTGTAACCATCCCTTTCTCGCAGTAAATGGCTTGGTGTCACTTGTTTCAGGGAAAGCCCTGCTGAAGTCTTCCGGTAGGCTCAATGTTTTCTGACACAACATGTTGCCATTAGTCAGGACACATTTTCTGTTCATGTCTTCCACCCACAAATTTAATGCCTTTCCATCTTAACTAAGCCCTTATCATATGCTGTGGCCACAACTTTTGCATTTTGAAATGTTACAGCAAAACTAGCCCACATTTATTTTTCCTTCTTCACAATTTCATGGATTGAAGAGTTGTTCTTGTCACAGATCTAAGCAACTCAGCATACATATTTTTTTTCTTTCCTCATTAAATTGAGAACATTTATGCTTACACTTAAAGGAAGCACTTAACAGCTTCCTATGGGCATATGTGAATAGGCAGCATCCCTACTCTTGCATTTTGGGGCCCTTATTAGGTAAAATAAGAGTTACTTGAGCATAGGCACTGCAATACTGCAACGGTTATCAGACAACTGAGATGGCTCCTAAGTGACAAATGGGTGGGAACATATACCTGAGGAGACTCTGGACAAAGGCGTGGTTTACCTCCAGGGCAGGATGGAGTGGGAAGGGGTGAGACTTCATACTGCTGCTCAGAATGGCATGCAATTAAAAATTATGAATTATTTATTTTTTGAATTTTCCATTTAATATTTTCAGATCACGGTTGGCCATGTGTAACTGAAACCGTGGATAAGGGGAGGGAGACAACTGCATTTTTGTTTCATTCCTTTAATGGTCAGTATAATCCAGAGTGTTGACTCCAGCTTTGAATGCCCCAGTTTCCATAGTAGTACCTTGCACATACTTGGCACTTAAAACATTTTTGTGCCAAACCGGTTTGGCTCAGTGGATAGAGCGTCAACCTGTGGACTCAGGGGTCCCAGGTTCAATTCCGGTCAAGGGCATGTACCTTGGTTGTGGGCACATCCCCACTGGGAAGCGTGCAGGAGGCAGCTGATCTATCTCATCGATGTTTCTGGCTCTCTATCCCTCCCCCTTCTTCTCTGGAAAAAAATCAATAAAATATATTTTAAAAAAATTTTTGTTACTTGGGATAAAAAATAGTAAAGTTTCTAAACAATTATAAAATCTCAAATGGAAATAATCATGGAGATCAAGCTATGTTTTAGTTCTAATTTTTAAAAATAGTACAAGTGGACTACTTTAGGAATTAATTACAGAGCTAATATGTCTTTGAAATGCTTATGTAGTTCAAAGAGTTCTTCACATCTTGCCTTACATCACTTTCTAAACAGAAAATTCCTTAAAAGCAATAATGATAGCATGTATCTTGGTATCTGCTGAATTACAGTTGGATGTCTTGTATTAATCTTGCAAAGATAACTTAGCTAGATGTTCTGCTTCTAGTAAAACCTCAGCAATGGAGACAAGTCCAATACCAAAAAAAAAAAAAGAAAGAAAAAAAAATTACAAAAAATAATCAACTTAGTGTGCATTTAAAGACTGAGCTAGTATAGTGGTCTAATTCAAGTGCAAACTGAGCTCAATTTAAACGTGGTTGATTGTAATAAAGATGAAAGGAGACATTGTGCCCACACAAGGCTCTACAGAAGCAAGAGAACACTCCAAGACACAATTGCTTTTAAGCAGCAACAGTACCATGCAACCCAGGAGGTGAAGAGTAGGGGCTCATCTAGAAGCAGAAACTCAACTCAAAGATTCCTAATTAGACAACATCAGACGTGACAGCCACACTGGTAATAGCCTTCCAGCTGTGCCACTCTCAGATACAAGGGGAAAGCAACTCCATAGAAAAGAACTTGCTTCTTTAAAAAAATCAATTTCACCCCCTTTATCTCTAACTCTTCTTTCAAGTGCTCTAATTTTGGAAAGTCACTATTTCAGATCAACTCCTCAGAGGGCTGCATTTTGCCACTTTGCAATCAGCAACTCAAGCAGTCATATCACTTTTGTTCATAGCTACTGTGTTACTTCCAAATTGGCCTGAGATATTGAAAAACAACATTGGAAGTAATGCGCATAAGAAAAAATGCTATTTCTCTCCTTGGCATTTTTTTTTCCTCTTCAGCATTTTAATGATCTATTTCATTTCTTTCCGATCTATAGCTTATTTTGCCTCAGAAAAGGATTTTCCTGTTGGTTATCTCAATAAGACAAATTTCAGGAGGTCCAGATCCATAAGCTCCCTTCTGAGCAATAAAATATAACCATGGCCACAGCAGGAAGTTTTAAACTTGAACATTGATGTATATTTCTATTAAATTACCATTTAAACAATTAGTTTAGGGTAACTATGCTGGAACTTGCAACTAGTATAATCAGAACACCTGAACAGATGAAAGATTACTTAGCTTTTAATTTGAACCTATTTTATGCTATGCACAATCTGACCCAGAGGTAAATGTTACAAAGACATAAACTATGTAAGGTGAACTACATTATGGTTCCATGGCAGGTCTGTGTCACATTTAAAGAAACACTAGATCAATAATTAAATTTTTTATTGGTTTCTCAAAGAACATCATAGAGACCTTCTATTAGTAAGACAAAGTAAATCCTCTTGAAATTGGACTTCCTGCTTTCCTTGTAATCTGTATACCCAGAGATGTCCCCAAATCCTCTTTCTATCTAAACTCCCCTAACGTTCTAACTTGAATCACTAGGGTAATGGCGTTCTCTACTTTCCCCATCCCCCATCCATCTTTTAAACTATTCATTATTGCTTTCCCATAGGAGTCTTCTCATTCTAATGTAAATCAATCTTCATTTTCTAATATCTCTAATTTTCTAAATCACCCACTATGCTAAGCAATATCACAAAAAAAGCAAAAACTAAGTAGACAGAAGAAAGGGTGTAAACACTCAATGATCAACTGGTTTCCCAATGCCACCTCCTTCCCATTTAAGTTCTTTGGTTAGAGAAGTATTTCTTGTGCCGTGGAATCATCTGGATACCTTTTAAAAAAATACAGTGCCCAAACACTTCACCAGACCAATGAAGTCTTTTTTGAAGTAGAGCCCAGACAATTTAAAAAACCCTTTCCAAATGAATCTAATACACAACCAAAGTTGCAAAATACTGGTTTGGAGATTTATATTCCACAAAGGAGGGCATCACATTTTTTTCTAAAGGATTTGATCATAGAGAAATAGTTATAGGAGAGGAGAGGAATTCATCTCTGTCAGTTGCTCATGGAAGTGGGGTCCTTGGGGTTTAGCCGGAATAATCATTTCTGGAGTTCCCCATGGGAGGATGCAATATGGTAGAAAGTTTTGTTTTTGTGAAATTACATTCCTGGGTTTCCAAAGTCACATTTCCCTTAGTCCAGTCATAGCAGAGGTGTAGCTGGGACTTCAGTGGGGCTAAAATCAAAGCCAGTGTCCAGAGTGTCCTTCCCAAGTTGGAGCTGGGTCCAGCCCAGCATCAGGCTATCTTAGCTTGTGTTTCCCTGTTACAGTCTATCAGTCAATTGCATGTGGGATCTGCCATATAGTTAGGGAGGAAACACCGGGAGCAGCAAAACAAGAGTCCCATGTCTCAAGAGACAAGTGGGACAAGAGCCCAAGATAGTGAATTCTCTTGTTTAGAGGATTATGTATTCCTAAATGTGCCCATGCTTACAGTGGCTATACCCATTCTGGCTAATCATCTCTGTCCCCAGGTGTGATTGTTAGGCAAGTACCTTACTCGGTTACACCAGCTTTTCTGGGCATGCATCTATCTTTTCTTTGTTGGAATCCCTTCCCCGCCACACAGTGAGTGCAAATTTGCAGCTTCCTAGTGAAGCTTCCCAAATAACATGCCTACAACGTCTGGCCTTCCCTTTGCTTCTTTTCTATCCTATCTAATAAAAGGGTAATATGCAAATTAACCATCACTCCATCACAAAGATGGCGGCACCCATAGCCACAAGATGGCGGTGCCCAGTTCCCTCAGCCCTGCCAGAGTCCCCCAGTTGGGGGGCAGCCGCTCAGAGCAGGCAGCATGAGCGGCCTGGTGGAATGCTTGCTTTGTTGCTACGGCAACAAGACAAGTGTTCCACCCCAGCCGTGGAGGGCCTCTGGGCAGCGGGCGCGGAGCGACCAGGGCAGGAAATTGCTTCGTTGCCACAGTGATAAGGCAAGCATCCCGCCCCAGCCGTGGAGGGCCTCTGGGCCACGGAGAGCCTCTGGGCAGCGGGTGCAGAGTGGCCAGGCCCTGCAGAGAGCAGAGAACCATAGGGAGTGGGCCTAAGCCGTCAGGGCTCCTGGATTGGAGAGGGCTCCCCTGAGGGCTCCAAGATTGGAGAGGGTGCAGGTCGGGCTGAGGGACCCACCTGTCATGCTCGAATTTCATGCACTGGGCCTCTAGTTATTAATAACTAGCTAATTACAACAGTATCAGTAATAATAGGGAAAGGAGTGAATAGTGAGTGGTGAGTCTCATGAGCACCTGTTGTGCCAGGATTTAAAGAAGATGGGCGCTCTGGGAGAATCTGTAATCTGGGTCCCCTGCAAACTTTAGCCATTAGACACAGGGTCAGGCCCTGTGTCTCTGACTAGCATCCTAAGGAGGAAAAGCATCAATTAACTATGTTATCAATAACAACACTTAATTTCAGGGTCTCTGCCTTAAAATAAGAAAGGCTTTTCATTCATCAGACTCCTTTCTTAATGGATTCAGGTTGTAACTAAATTTTCCTCTTGCAAATGCAGAGGTATCCATACCCCTACTCAGGCCTACAAAATACTTAGACAAGATCAGGCATTCCATAAGCCCCTCTTTTGTCCAAGGCTGTTAAAGAAAAGCAGTTTAGTTGGCACAACATTCAAACAAATATTGTGTTACCTGTTGAGGTGCCCATCTACCCATCCAATTAGGATCTTTTTTGTCTGTAATTGAACATCAAGAGTCAAAAGCACACTTATATATAGGTACCTTGAGTCAATCTTCCTGCTTAAATATGAGCTCTGTAATTTGGTATTCATTTTATTTCTGAAGGACCTCAATGCTTCCCTCATTTTCTGACTCAAAATTTATTAGTTTCACAATAGTCAAGAGTCATATGGTCATTAGGTTTAAAATAGATCTTAAAAATACTCCATCTACCTATCTACCTACCTATCTACTTCTCTATATATCTATCTTCATGACTCTATGCAAAATGGCTCTAACCATGTCAAATATTTCTACAAACTGTGCTACAACTTCCCTGGAAGATGACTATTGAAATACCTACATTCTCGACATGCAAGTACCCTATATTATCAATTTGCAAATATTTATTTAACCTATGAATGCAGACAAATCATCTTGCCATCTGTAGGTTTCTAGGCCAGTGAAGTAGGCTGCAGTACAAATAGGAGCTGGGTTACTTTCAGACAACCAATAATCCCTCATGTTGAACTGCTGATCTTCACCTGGCTGTATTCGTCTGCCTTTAATACCATTTCCAGACTATTTTAATAGCAAGCTATACCTAAGATCCTAAGATCTATTTTCTTGGCTTCTGCAAGGTACTTCAACAAATTTCTCAAGTTACTAAAAGCACATAGCCAGTGTCAGCAGTTCTAATAAAAACAAGACATAGCTGCAGACAATTTCCCAGGGAACCTTCTGTCACTGGAGCATGGAAAAAAACTTGAACTAGCCTAAACATAGCTACCATGACTTCTATAATCCACAAAGGACTCCAACTTAAGAAAGTCTATGTCCACAGAGGCTGTTTCAAACACGTCTTCTGTTTTCAATTTCATAAGAGTGTCCATTGGGTCTCAAAGTGGTCTCTAGTGCTTCTCTCTGCAGTAGTATTCTAAAAATCCTTAAGATTTTGTAGGACAAATCTTTATCTTTTGCATTGTGAGTCTAGTAAGATTGTAAATATCATGAAAATATACTTTGAGGTATTGACTTTCGCAAAGTACAGCTGAGTATTGAACAATAAGGCATGGATTCCAAAAACATAGCCCACATATAGTTAGTCAAGGGTCCTCACATTTCCATGTTGGTTAAGTCAAACAGGAGAAGGTATTTAGAAGTACATCAAGTCCCCACTTAACACTGTTAATAGGTTCTTTGACTCTAAGTGAAATGACATATAACAAAAGCAATTTTACCATAGGCAATGTATATAAACAAGAGTTAAGTTTCCTCCGTATTGCAACTTTATGACAAAACAATGTTAAATAAAAAGACGTTATTACAGAAGCTGCTATAATTTAGCACCCTCTCAAAATGTTATAAGGGGAAATCCTATTTATAATGTACTATTAAATTCCTGAAATCTGTTTCTTCATCTTCTTAAAGTAGTTCCTAAAATATGTATCTCTCACTTTATACTCAGCCGGTCTCTCTCTTCAAAATAACTCATTTGGATTGTTTACTTGTCCAGGTCTCCTTCACTTTCCTGGATTCATTGTTTGCACCTAGTACAGCCAAGTTTGACGGAAGAACGGACAAGGCCTAAACCTATATGCATTTTCACATTAATGGTTTTTACTTTCAAAAGACAGTCCTTGCATCCGATCTAGATGACAAACATTAACATGTTTAAAGTGTCACATTCACAGATTAAAGTAAGGTTGATAGTCCTAAACCTAACTGGTTAATATTAATATGTTACCTATTTTAGCATAGATTCAAATGTTAGTAAATATTTGTTAAGACACTTCCATGTACCAAATACTGAATATAGATTACCTTATTGATTCCTAACATTATTTTGAAATGCATTGTTAAATTGAGATTTCTAATTGTTATACAAATTCCAGGAAAGCAATGAACCTTTTCCCAATAAAGGGCATCGAATAACTAAGTGGAATGCTATGGTTTATAATTAGTTCACATTAAAGTCAAGTACAGTTGTGTCACTTTTAGACATCTTAAAACTAGAACAGTACCTGACTCAAGCAATTAAACTAAATGAATACAATCCAAGGTTTTCTGTAAGGTACTTCTCATATTTTTATTTTAAAAGGCCTGTGTTACTGAACTTTGGAAAAAAATTCAATAGTCCCAAAAAGTGCAGTTGAATGTGTGTTTGTGTGTGTGTGTGTGTGTGTGTGTAAAAGATTTAAATACTCACTAATCTTTAAGTCAATCCTAAATTCTACAATAAAGGTGCTCTCTCTACTTGAAGGTGTATACTTGATGGGCCAATTCATATTTCCATAATTTCATCTGCCCAGATATTACATCATAAAAGATACACAGAAGGGATTTTTTCTCTCAAAAATTTATACTTTATTTAGAATTCATTTAGAATTTAGTTCATTACATCTTCTCCTGCGCTAGTATACTCAATAGCTAATATATCCATGTTACAATATCATAACTGATCAGTAAGTAATGCATTCTACTCAAAAGTTCATGATATCTGATGCTCTTAAATAAAACACCATGAGTCAACATTTGACTGTATCTTTAAATCTGTAATTGCATATACCATATTCATTTATAAAAAAATATTTCTATAGATCTAATTCAAGTAAATTCCTTCTCTTCTCAAAATTCACCTAAAAGAACAGTTATAACACATATTTTAAAGAGAGCTCTTTGAGGATAACTTCCATTAATGCTATTTTATTGGGGACGAGGTCTAAGGCAGTTCTAACTAACGAATGTTAGACTCTAAGATTCAATTTTGTAAGGAGAAGGAAACTGCCTTAGGAGTTTGGCTAGGTTCCAGTGAGGTAATTGCATTACACCTTCCTAATTTTCCATAGAAATTTTAAATGAATAGAGTTTTCTTCCTTGTATGCTAATTAGAAAACACTACTAAAAAGTGGACAAACAAAAACTTATGTGTGCATATCTGTATATAGATGATGACAGGTAACTGGAAATTGTTAAAAAAAAAAAAAAGCCATTGGACACGTGAACGAAGAAGGCTCACACTATAGGAGACTGACCTGGGAAAAACAATGTTTCTGTGCCTCAGCCTCCTGGCCGGTCTCAGTGTTATTTCTCATCACCCTGACTCCCCTCTACTCAGTGCCCTCAAGGAGTCTGATGATGATTGATTTTGGACAAAAAAAATTATGAGATGTTCTAAAAGAAATTATAGCAGACCAGAGAATAAGACAAAAAAAAACAGACCAGTAAATAGCTGTGGGCCAACTAACCAAAGACGGCTGACATTCCTGACTGTATGTGGAAGCTTTGAATCAACCTCTAGGAGTCTATTGCCCTCTATTAGACACTACTGCATAATGTGCAGAACTGTTGCTTGTAATCACTCAAAAGTAGAAAATAATTCTTCCTTATAGACTGTGCACCTACCATAGAACTGCCCCCGCTGCACACCCCACCCCTTATCTGCAGCTGATGTAATTTCTTTCAAAACAACTTATATATTTTGTCTCCAAAACATAATGTATAAAAGTCCCCATCAGGTGTAGGATGCTGGACATGCTTGTTTTTTGTATTTAGCCATACTATTGGTGGTTTAAGTTTCATGTCCCAGGACCTTGTCCTTTTCTGGCTAGCACTTGGCCTAGTAACTCTTTCAGAAAAACTATTAGCTGTGAAGCTTTTTGTTGTTTGTTTGCTCAACAATATAAAAGGCTGATATTGGCTTTCCGTGGAACTATCATTTTTAAAAAGGGGATTAAGACATTTTCCTATAGCATTAAAGTTTTATATAATAAAATTATACAACTTACTCTATAACAGTCGATCAGACAAGACATATGACACAATAATCTCAAAACATCTGGAGTGTTATGCCAGTTAGCTTTCTAAGTTGCTCTGCTTGTGATTCAAGCTTTGTATAAAGAGGACAGGATCTAGCAAATATAAACAAGGATTTATTTTTAATTTTTTAAGGTACTATTGTAGAGCACATTTAGATTTGCCATACCTATTTATACAACTTGGAGGACAAAATAAAACTATCTCCCATAGGTCAAATCTAACACATGGCCTTTTTTTTAATGACTCTTGAGAATATGCACTATCTGGCCCTTTTTAGAAAACAATAATAATAAAAATTGCTGACAATTTAAGCTTTATTTAAAAAAGCAGGTCATATTTGGACCAATTCTTTATGGTTAATTTGGGGGAGAATTAGATAAGTTCTTTTTGAGCTTCCTCTCCATTCTCAGGTTCATGGGATCAATAAAGGCCTGACATGTCTTTAGCTAAGCCAGGTAAGACCACCTGGAACTCTAGGCCTCTGGCCAGGTCCCTTTAAGCCAGCGGTTCTCAACCTGTGGGTCGCGACCCCTTTGGCGGTCAAACGACCCTTTCACAGGGTCGCCTAAGACCATCCTGCATATCAGATATCTACATTACGATTCACTAGCAGCATTGCAGTTATGAAGTAGCAACGAAGATAATTTTATGGTTGTGTCACAACAAGAGGAACTGTATTTAAAGGGCCAGAAGGTTGAGAACCACTGCTTAAGCTGAATAGCCTAGGGAAGCCTCCCTAGGTCTGGCTGCAAAACACTGAACCCATTACATGATCCCGTGGGTTCTGCCACCATAAACACACAGGTAAAGGCTGAGCACATTTCCAGCAGCTGTTACTGCTAAATAGGAAAATACACTTTCCTATATGCCAAGCAAGACATAAGAAAGGTCACCTCAGCCACAAGCTCAGAAGTGGTGTTTTTGTTTTTGAGCATCAAACAGGATATATATCCTGTCTTCGTATACTTGTGTTCAATGTCAGAAGATGGTGTATATTTCTTCTTCTTTTTTTTTAAAGTTGTGACATCATTCAGCTGCTTTGATTTTTATAATAATCAAGTCCAATTTTAGTGTGGTAAGTGTAAAAAGAAAGCAAAACTAAACAGTGAGCCCAAATAAATAACCCTCAGCCTGATATTACTTCATCAAAAGCCTCTGAATGCCTTTTGGTACACATTTGGAGCAATTTATTTCTTTTATACACATCCGGGTTAGGGGGGGACACTTTCCACATTTTAGCTCTAGTAAGCACATCAGGATACTCTTCCACAGGAAATAAAGTTGACTACATCATTTCTACCCTCAAAATCCCTCACCAGCATCATGAAACTTAAATAAAGAAATAAAGTTTCAATGACTAATACACACTGTACTATTATTTATAAGTCGACACTGAAAACAACTTGTATGATGGAATGGAGGAATTGGTTAATATATGCAAGTAATAACATTTATTTAAGTTGTCACCTTAGTGTCTGCAAAGCTTTTACTGCTAAGGTAAATTTTTAAAATAAAAACATGAAACTGAACATAAAGTGTAAAAATTACATGTCAACTATGCAATGAAGAAAAGCACCGAAGATAGACTAACAGAAATGTTATGGGCAGAATTATACCCCCACCCCAAATGCATATGTTGAAGTCTTTACCCCCAGTAACTCAGAATGTGGCTGTTTTGGGACTTAGGGTCTTTAAATAGGTGATTGAGTTAAAATGAAAGCAATGTGATGAACTTGATTCAATGTGATTGGTGCCCTCATAAGAGGACAAAATTTAAACACAGAAAGAGACACCAGGGGCTCTCCACAGGGAAGGCCCACATGAGGACACAGGGAGAAGGTACCTGCAGGCCAAGGAGAGGCCACAGGAGAAACAAACCTGCCAACTCATCAATCTTAGATTTCTAGCCTCCAGATCCATGAGAAAATAAACTTCTGCTGTGAAAGACACCCAGTCTGTGGATTTTATTATGGCAGCCCTAGCAAGCTAATACAGTGGGGCCTTGACTTACAAGTGTCCCGACTAACGAGTTTTTCGAGATACGAGCTGTCTCTCTGCTGATTTTTTGCTTTGAGTTGCGAGCTAAAATTCGGGTTATGAGCCAGCTTCAGATACCCCACCACTAGTTGGCGCAGCAAACGTCACAGTGAACGCCACAATATCAGCCCAGCTTCATGTGTCTCACTCGTTCACTTTTTGATTTGACATACGAGTAATTTGAGTTACGAGCTCCGTCATGGAACAAATCAAACTCGTAAGTCAAGGCCCCACTGTATACCAAAAAGTATTCTTTGAGTGCTTAGTGTGTGGCCAGCCTCATGAATATTGAAGCACTAGGCAAATGCATAGTGTGGATTTTTGTCTTTACAAATTTTAATCTGGTGGATTTTAATTGTATATTATTTCAGAAAAAAATAATGGAAAAATCCATTTCAACATTGCCCAACACACACACACACACTTGCAGTTAGTTACTAGTATATAGAAACATGTTGCTTATTATTCCTGCAATAACAAAAGAACAGTCTAAACTTGCAATTTGATAAAAAGTATTGTATCAAAGGCAGCTGTAACTAAAACAAATTGTCTCAGGTTGTTTTGTGGCACCTGTTCTTAAGCTTCCCGTACACTTGAACAATAATTAGAGAAGTTGATAATCACTAGTAGATAGCAGTCAGGCACTACTTTTAAAGATGGATTTCTAATTTCTATAGAGCCCCTCCCCACATCTCCCCAGCCTACTTTCACTGTAAATCAAACCTCACATCTGAAAATACTGCCTCTAGCATCGCCGTATTTTCCCAAAGTTTTGACGAGGAGGAGACATAGTGATCCATTAGAAGTAATTTGTTTGATAAAATCCTTTGCCATCGCTTCGGTGGTGTTCGGCATATTTTCTCTAAAAGGGCATTTTTAAACCTAAGGCAGATATGGATACTCTAAATGCATAAGTCCAAGGACTGGGGGGTGGCGATTGGAGCCATGGTACACAACTCCAGATAAAATGATTGATTCCTCTTACTGAACGATCACATGTCCATCTTCTCTTTCCAGTCTTCACTCTCTGCCATGGTAGTCAGAGTGGTGCTAGGAGACCCAGACCATCACTCTATAGGGACATTAGGTTAAAACACCAAATATGTGAGAATGATTATAGGAAATATACTAGTATATATAAGAGCCCTCAGGAAAAGGTCAGACATCAGAAAAAATGTAAAGCAATTTGGGGAACTGTCACCCAGTGAGGACAATAAATGTTTAACAACTTTATGAAAAAAAATGAGTATTTGGTGTTAAAAATATTACTGATATAAAGGATGTATTGCACCCAAAGAACAAATAATAAAATATGTAATACTCTTTACTGTAAATTCTCTATAGCCAATTGACTCACCTAAAATGCTTCCATTGATTTTGCCAAACTCTTGTACTTGTAAACCAATCCATGGATATAATTGATGAAGAAGTATAGTTTCATTATCAGTTTTTGAGAGCTGGAAGAATATTTCCTCAATTTATTGTGCTATTCACAATGTAGCAGATACAGCCATGACACTTTTAAATTCAATCTACATTTTAATATGTTTTATCCATTACTTTATTAAGTCTATAGTAGACAATCAACAAAAGCAATGAATCAAACCCTGATTTCTTTTGTTTGTAATTTTCACACTATAAATCCCCTATCATGGTCAATTTCAAGTTCCCAACATAATGAGCAAGGATTTGGGAAGAGATTTACAGGAGAACACTTTTGTATAGTTATTATACCATGCAATTACAGTGGGCTTAAAATAACTGTAAGAGCAAAAATAATTAAAAGTAATAAAGCAATTAGTAAGTAATGACTTCTGAGAACTACCTTTCTTTATAATTTATTTAACTGCAAATTTGTATTATTTATTTTTTAACCATAACTGTGTTTAACAATTGGCTCTCAAAAGTTATAAAAATTTAAACAGTTGGCTCTCATGAGTGGTATAATCCAGATATACCAGTTCACTGCTTCCGTCAGCCAACTTTTTCTTTTAAACCTCTTTTCTCTCTCATGATGACTTTCTCCCAGGTGCTCTGTGCTTTTCTTGAGTAATTCTTCTAATATTTCTCCTAAATATTCCTTTCTACCTGATTTTCAGACTTCTCACAATCTTAATATTATAGCATTTAAAATATGATAAACTAATTCACACTAACATGGTATATGCATGGGTTAAAAATAGTCAATATATGTCTTGTTCAATAAGAGTATAGTTTGAAAATTCAAATAAACTAATCTCTAATGGTGGCATTTAAATGTTTAATGGTACACCATGGAACAAAGATATTTGGGGGTAGGTACTTCAAGTTATAGACTATAGTTTATATAAATATTTTTGAAATGAGTGTGTGCTGGTTTAGTTGGTATAACTATTTGCAGTCCTCTTATAAGTTTGGAATTAACAGTCCTACTAAGTAATTAACCTTTTAATTGATGCTAAAACTCCTATTTTCACCGTGCCTCTTTCTCTCTATGGTCCAGCTATTGTGAAACACATTTTCCTAAGAATGCCATGCTCCCGTTAGCATGCAGGTGTCTACTGAAGAAGTTCTCCCCACTTAGAGCACCCTCCCACTCTCTATCCTCACTCCCTGTGGTTGCCTTCAGATCTTCCTATTCTAGGTGAGCCGTCCCTTTCCCTGAGAAAAGTCCCTTACCCTCTGGAGTAAGCCCCTCATAGGACTCCTCAGCTTCCCATGCTTACCTTTGCAGGGACAGTTGTCTCATTTGATCTCATCCCTTTTCTACACCAACTGCCTGGGAATTCTGCTGAGAGGGTGAGGGTGGGGAGGCAAGTCTGCCTTGCTCATCAGTATTCTCCGACACCCAGAATGATGCCTGGCAGTTTGTTGGCAGTGGGCAAATGCTGGTTGGATGCAATGCTGATGATTCTAAGAGAAGCTAGAGCACTGGGGTTATAAACATGCTTCCCATTGGTTTCTCTCTCAGGTTAGAACGGCATCATTTTGAAGTTTTTAAAAACAAGATACATGGTACTTCACTGGATCTGATTGGATGGGCCACTCCTCAGTGGCAGGTAACTGGAACTCCCTCTTACACATTCCTGAAGGCCCCCTGGACACAGAGAGCTGTGAGAAAGCCAGCCCTGCCTAATTAAACACGCGAGCAAAGAAGGAGCTCTTGTCACTAGAATCCAATCGTACATTTGCTTGCTTTATTCCATCGGCTTGAGGCATTCGAACACTCCACGCAAGAAAATGCCAAGGTTTGCCAGGAACAGAGTAGCTGCATCTCCTCAGTAGCGAATGCGAGCCAAGTGTGAAAAATAAATGAAATCTTGACAAAACTTCCTGACTTTTCAACCCAATATGCGTAGTTTGCGGATAAGGCGAAGTTATGACACATTACAGCATCTGTCAGACACACTGCCTAATTTGAGCCTCATTTCCAGTAATCATCTCCTGAAAAGAGATGCCTTGGATCAAAGCAAGTCAAAAAGGGTTGTGTCCTCCTCCCCCATCCTTCTGGAAGGCAACCCTAGTCACGTTTAAAACTGAAGCCACTTCCCCTTCACAGTATTAACACCCAAGAAAAGAACTGCCCAGTTTTCAACACTTTGCAGCTAGCACAAACGCACAGGGATCTGCATTAGAACAAGTGCTAACAGTTGAGCTTCAGGCAAGGAAAGGTCATTATTTATAACAAGCTGATCTGCTTCTAGGATGATTAACAGAAGAACAGCGAATTAATGTTATTCTCCTAATATTGTTTAAATGGCCTCTAGATGTGATGTGAGGCCAAGCCAGGCACAGTGTTTAACGTAAAGTAAATGTCCATCCAAGAGAGATTTCTGGAAAACATTTTTACCAGGACTAGAATCTGCTTAATTAATGGCCTCAAGATGATAAGCTCTGATATGCTGTGCTGTACGGTATTATTGTATTTGGGGAAACAGGCTGATTTAACGGGATTTTCTTCAGAGACTGGTAAAACTGGTAAGCTTATGGATAATTGTCAGCCATTTTAATGATTTCTTCTTTTCAAGATGTGGTTCATACCCTAATTTACCTGGGGAAAAAGGGTGAGGAAAGTATGAAACTAGAATGGCTGCATTTTATTATTATGTGTTGCTTTAACTGTCTGCTTGAACAGGAAGTTGGATTTTAAGACACAAACAAATAAGCTTTCTATAACTCCTGAACTAGGGCTTCATCAAATTGTTGGCAGCAGCGGGAGAGGCACTGCATGTCTGACCTGACCAGTGGGGTCTGACTGGACCTGGTTCAACAACCTTGGTACTTGAGTTCTGGCTAGGAAAGAATTCAGAGGCAAGACTCAAACCATAAGAGAACATTTATTTGGTAAAACACAGAGGTAGAAGAAGTAACTCATAGAAGAAATGGGCTTAGGAAATAAGTTATAGTGATGGGGAAAATATACATTTTGGGGGGGCTAGCCATTTGAATCTGTGCCAGTAATCTAATGGACATTTTTGATAGCCTATAACTAAGTCACTGCCCCTTCCTCCACAATCTGGTCTTGCAGACCTGTTTACCTAGGTACTCCCATTTTACAGAGGCCATAAACCATGAACAATACACAACCCCCGGAGGGGGTTATCAGCGCTGGCACCAGGCCAGGCCTTTAGGTGGGGTCTCACGGCCCCCATCCCAACACACGGGGCTTTATGCAAGGCCTGAGAAAGGTCTGGAAGTCCCATCCATATCTGGGGGACAAAGAAACCAAAGGGTATAAAGGGAGAGCTTCCTCCATATTGGGGGGGCTCAGAATTTGGAGAGAAACAGTCTCCCCTGAGTCACTGTACTAGTACACGCAAAACATCTGAAAATATGTTTTTCCTGTATCTCCAAGTACTCCTGTGTATTCTCCTGGCGCCTGGTAAATAGAAGAGAGGAAGGCAAAGGTGAGGGTGGTGGAGGGGATCTGAGGGTGCCCCCCAGAGGAAAGGCACTGGGTCCTTAGTCCTAAAGGTTTTTGTGTCCTTTCAGGGTCTAGGTTTCCACTGATTGATTGGTCAGCGCCAGGGCATGGGGTCCTCATTCGGTGCAGCGGGTCCTGAGTCAGCTGGTGGCTTTGCTTGCCTGGTTTTGCTGCTTTTCTGGGCCTGGAATTGACATAAAACTGAGGCCCAGATGTTATGTTTAGGCAGGAAAGGTCAAGGGGTCCAAACTGCATGACCCTGGGGATGAGGTCCCACCCTACAACTGTCCATCGCTAGGCACCCAGGGCTGTCCACCACGGTGACCTTCCGTACCTGGCCCCTGGGCCTCGTCCTTGCTCTGCTCACGGTCTAAATGCCTACCCCCCCCCACACACACACACACAAAGGACTGCTTTAGAATCAGTTGTCCATAAAGATAAAATTCCGTGTTAAGACAGTTTTAGCTGGAACCATGTTATGAATTGTCCTGACACTAGAAGGGCCTCTATAAAGTGGGCTACATTTCAGGACCTTGTTCCTGCCCTCAAAGCAAACTTAGGTATAAGAAACCCTTACCAGTTTATTCCCCTAGGCATCTTTCTTACTATCTCTTTAAAATTAAATTGCATAGGATGAATTTGTGGGCATAGCAAAAGCTGAAGGCAGAGATGTGCGCAAAATAAATATTTATAATCTAGACCACTTGAGATTTAAACTCAGAAGAATGGTACTCTAGACTAATTATCAACAATTCGGGCTATTTTATGCTAGTGGTGTCTGGGAGATAGGAGAGATAAAGAGTTTTACATTTCCTGGAACATTCTTCAGATGGAGTAGCTGGTAAGCACTGGCGATCAGATCAGCAGGTAGTATAGGTACAGCCCCCTGAATCTCCTTCACTTTACTCCGCTTCTCTCAGGTAACAGGGGGAAGGCTGGAATGTGTCTTCACCCCATATTAGGTCTCTTTTTATTTTTAGGGTAGCTTCCTGACATTCTGTCCTTCTTCTCCCTTTTGGTGACAATCATCCAGGAAATTTATCAATATTTTTGTACTTTCCCTGCCTGCTTACTGTCTTTTCCCTCTCAGCATGTAGGGGGACATTATAGCTCTTTTGGGTCCTGCATTCCTTAACACTCAAGTCCATATTGCTATGACCTCCGGAAAGTGAATGTGAAGTGACTAAAAATTGTACTTTTTAAGAAAAAAAGCCTATAATAATCCTGCCTCTTAATGAGTCTGTATTTTCACACTGCCACATATACTTTTATAGTTTGATTGCCTGTTTATTAAATTTTAATTATTCATCTAAATGGATTTAAGATAGAGATTTTGATAATTCTGGACTCAAACTCTGGTAGCTCTATACCAAATTATATCTATACTCCTATTGACTACCTATTAATAATAAGAAATCAACTTGGGAATTTTATATTGGAGTTCACCCTTCTTTCCAATTTGGTTAACTTTCTTAAATATGGGAAGCAGAGTTGGGGGGGGGGGGAAACCTGTGCTTGTATTACACTGTTTCCACCAAGTATTTTCCAAGTAATGGAACAGTTTCAAGGGCAGTACTAAGATTAAATGAGTCCCATGGTCAAAGTCATTTGGAAATTGATAAGTTTATTCATTGTCTTTATTGTAGGAATTCGCAGAATCCTTAATAAATTAATGAGTACTGGGAAGCATTGAGAGGGGGGACAGAATGCTACATAAAACAAATTTAATTGATTATGGAATCTTTTTCTTATGTATCATTTTGACAGACAAGTTCTTCACAGAACACATTTTGGGAAATTCTACTTCATTATGACTTTTCTAGTGAAAAAGACAGAAAACTCATGCACATGGACAATAAGGTGATGATTACTGGGGTAGAGGTGGTAGAGAGCATAGAGGAGATAAAATGTGCTGGGAAAAATATAATTAAATTAAATTTTAAAAAATCAATGTGTGACCTGCCTTCATTGAGGAGAAAAGACAGTGTGTATATGAAAAGAGAGTACTCACTACCTTTTAGTATGCTAATAAATTCACTAATATATCATGTGTGATGGGTTGAATTGTGTCCCTTAACAAAATATAAAGTCCTTACCCTGAAATTTGTGAATGTGACCTTGTTGTCTTTACAGATGTAATCAAGTTAAGATGGAGTCATTAGGGTGGCCCTAGTCCAATATGACTGATGTCCTTATAAGAAGAGGGAAATTGAGATATGGAGACAGAAACATACAGAGACAACAGACAGACACAGTTGAAGCTGGGAGCAAGAGATTGAAGTGATGCATCTATAAGGAATGCCAAGGATGGATGGCTCTCACCAGAAGCTTGGGGATGCAGGGAACAGGTTTATCCTCAGGAGTCAACACTGCTGAACCCTGGGTAGAACTCCTAGCCTCTAGGACTGAGAAAATCCATTTCAGTTGTTTCAAGCCACCCGGGTTGTGGCATTTTGTTATGAATAGAGGGTTTGCTACTCAGAAGTGGGCTGTTTTAATGACATATCCAAAACATGGTTTTGGAATTGAGTAATGGGTAGAGGCTGAAAGCGTTTTATGGCAGTTAATAGAAAGAACCTAGATAGCCTTGAAGAGACTGTTGGTAGAAATATGGATGTGAGACATGCTTTTGGTGAGGATTCAGAATGAGGAACATATTGGAAAGTGAAAGAATGGCTATCCTTGTCATCTAGTAGCAGAGAACTCGGATGAATTATTTTTACTGTTCGGAGCCAAGTAGAACTTGTAAATGATAAACAGATATTTAGCTGAGGAGGTTGCAAAGTAAAGTGTGGAATGCACAACCTGGTTTCTCCTTTCTGGTTGCAGTAAATGTGAGAGCAAGGAGAGACACTGAATGAGGAATTCTGCCTCAAGCCTGACTCAAAACAGTCTCATATACCATATTTATTATGTGTTGTATATCTTTGCCCTCCACTATAATATAACCTCACAAGGCCAGATATCCTGTTCACTGATATTCCCCAACTGCCCAGATGTGCACAGAAATGCACGGAGCTGAAATTCTCAAATTAGGCCCATCAGGTTTGATGCCTAATTTTCAAAAAGGTTTATAAAAGATTCATACTTCTTATAGTTTTTTTGTAATTGGAAAAATAAAATTACTTCAACTCCAAATGAAAACAATTTATATGACTATACGTACATTGGGTTTTACAACAGAGATCTTGACATAAAATAAGAAATTAAAATGTTTGTAACGATAGAATTCAAAGCAGGGATGCTAAGGTAACTTCTTTGAAGAACAATTAAGGAGTTTCAAAAAAATACTTTTTATTTCATGGAAATGCAAATTTCAAGCCATATATAAAATGGGTTCTTAAGGTCTTAGCATTTTATTCTTAGGATTAGTTTTGGTAACAGCTGGGTAGACTTTAATAGCATAAACCCAGTAAATAGTAACAGCAGAAAACAAACAAACCAAACCTCATCGAAAGAAAATGGTGCTGACTACCAGTGGGCAAGGGGGAAATAAATGATGGAAGGAGACTTGAGTTGGGGTGGTGAACAAACAATATAACAGGACAGATGATTTTTATAGAATTGTACACCTGGAACCTATATAATTTTATTAGCCAATGTCACCCCAATAAATTCAATTAAAAGAAACAGTAATAGCAAATAAAGATCCAAGCCTCCATAGAGTACATGACAGCATAATAAAAAATAATGACTGTATTTTTAAGTAAATCTAACTGCCACTTTTAACACCTATTGTTTAAAAATGCTACATGAAATGATATAAACTTTATATGAACAATACAATATTTTAGGCAATGAAAACAATAATCAAATTCATTTGCCTACCCCCATTCTTTTCTCAGTGGTTTTCATACATGGACATACCTTTTATTTTAAGAATAGCTGATACTCTGGTATTAATTAGTTAAAAGTTTTATCTTTTTTCTTGTTATACTAGAGGCCCGGTGCACAAAAATTTGTGCACTGGGGGTGGGGGGGGTTCCTCAACCAGGCCTGTGCCCATTCACAGTCCAGGACCCCCTGGGGGGTGTCCACCTATTGACCCCACTCCCTGGGGGATCAGGCCTAAGCTTGCAGTCAGACATCCTTCTGGCAGCCAGGGAGCCCTCGGGGGATGTCCAAGTAAAGGCTTAGGCCCCCAAGGGATCAGGTCTAAACCATTAGTTGGACATTCTTAGTGCTGCCATGGAGGTGGGAGAGGCTCTTGTCACCACCTCTGCACTGGCCAGCCATGAGCCAGCTTCTGGCTGAGTGGCACTCCCCATATGGAAGTGCACTGACCACCAGGGGGCAGCTCCTGAATTGAGTGTCTGCCCTCTGGTGGCCAGTGCGCATCATAGCAACCGGTCATTGTGTCGTTCAGTCAATGTGCATATTAGCCTTTTATTATTATTACTAGAGGCCTGGTGCACAAAAATTTGTGCACTCGTGGGGGTCCCTCAGCCCGGCGTATGCCCTCTTGCAGTCTGGGACCCCTTGGAGGATGTCCACCTGCTGGCTTAGGCCTGCTCCCTGGGAGATTGGGCCCAAGCTGGCAGTCAGACATCCCTCTGGCAGCCCTCAGGGGATGTCCACTTGCCAGCAGGGAGCAGGCCTAAGCTGCAGTCAGATATCCTTAGCACTGCTGATTAGGCGTGAGAGAATCCTATCACCACCGCTGTGCTGGCAGCCATCAGCCTGGCTTGTGGCTGAGCAGAGCTCCCCCTGTGGGAGCGCGCTGACCACCAGGGGGCAGCTTCTGCATTGAGCGTCTGCCCCATGGTGGTCAGTGTGTGTCATAGTGACCAATCATTCCCAGTCGTTCTGCTGTTAGGGTCAGTAGGGTGCCTGGCCAGCTTGGGGTGAGGGGCTGAGGGCCGTTTTCAGACTGACCAATCCCCCAGTGACCGAAGCCCCTGTCCTTTCCTTTTTTGTTTGTTTTTTTATTCGCTCCAGCTCCGTGGCCATGGCGACTGGAAGCAGGTATCTGGGGTTTATTTACCTTCTGTAATTGAAACTTTGTTGCCTTGAGAGGAGGCAGCAGCGGACCGGGAAGTTTGGCTTCCTCCATCACTGGAGCAAGCAAACCTCCTGCTCGCTCCAGCTCCATGGCTGCCAGGCCACCATCTTGGTTGGGTTAATTTGCATATAGTCGCTCTGATTGGCTGGTAGGCGTGGCTTAAGGCATAGCGAAGGTACGGTCAGTTTGCATGTTTGTCTTTTATTAGTGTAGATATATGATGTCTCTATTTCCCTCCTTTTGCCCCCTCTCCCCAGCTCTTGCCCCCCACTTCTCTCTGGCCATCACCATACTGTTGTCTGTGTCCATGGGTTATGCATATATTTTCTTTGGCTGATCCCTTCTTTAAATTCACGTCTTTAAATTTTCATTTTCAGATAAGTGCTTATAACGGCACTATTATATATTTTCTATTATATCATTTAGAATTAAGATATTTTTTAATTGAACCCTTGTAAATTTTAGCACAATTTGATAAATTATGTTAGAAGCAATTAGGATATTTTTCTTGTAATGCAGATACATTTCAATTAATATTTTATTATTTTTTTAATTTTTTAAAATTTTAATTTGAAATAATCTCATACATGTAAAAAAAAAAAACTATAAAATACTACAGCATATTATATGTACCCTTCACCCAATTTCTTAGGTGTTAATAATTTAAACATAACCATTATACAACTAACAGAATTTGGAATATATTTTTCTTATAATCTCTTTAATGTTACCTAATGCATTTACTTTGTTTTTGTTAATCATCAACCAAGGATATTTTTCCATTGAATTTTAGAGAGAGTGAAGGGAAAGGGAGAGACACATTGATGGGTTGCCTCCTGCACATGCTCTGATAGGGACTGGGGATCAAGCCAGCAACTGAGGTACATGCCCTTGACTGGAATCAAACCTGGGACCCTTCAGTCCATGGGGGCTAATGCTCTATCCACTGAGCAAAACAGGCTGCAGATTAATTCATTTACTTTTAATCTATATGTGTCTTTATATTTAAAGTGGGTTTTGTTTTTGATTCACCCTCATAATGTGTCCTTTAATTGGTGCATTTATGCCACTGACTTTCAGAGTGCTTACTGATAGAATTACTACCATATCAGGCAGCTTCTGGGTCTTCTGGGTTCTGCCCTGCCTTGCCTTTTTTATCTTCTTCTTTCTTTCTAAGACATTTCAATTTATTTAAAAGAAGCCAATACACAGGATATAAAGGGTATGATATTTACAACAGTACAGTAAACAGGTTGGTTTCCCAGTAGGATCGGTTGTCTTTCAGTGAGGATAAACCCCCTTTCCCCTTGATGCTCGACCCAGCTGGCAGACAAACAGCAACAGTGGGGTGGGGTGGGACTGCAGGATAGAACGTCTCCCTGAAGGGATTAAAAATCACGTAGATGCTAAAATGTCCACGAAGGGGTCTTGGGGGTGAGGGGTGCTTCTGCCTCATTCCTTTGAGGGCTTGGCAGCAGGAATGCTGAGGGATTTGCCCCAAACTAACACACGGCCCACCCTGATCCTGTAAATCTTTCACCCATGGAATATTCCCTTCCCAAGAGAATCAGCCCTAATCCCTCAGCCAGGGCCTGGAGGAGCAGCCCAGGCCGTGGGCACAGCCAGGACTGTGGACATTTCATGGCCTTTCCACTCCCACTCCAGCTGCCTAACAGCTCTGCACTGCTCCCCTCGCCCACCTCCCCCGTCACCCAATGAGGACGCCGTGCACAGGAGGGTACACTGGTTTTCCCATGCACATTGGGAACTGGCTGTCTCTGTTTTCTGGAGTAAAAAGGTTCCTGTGGGTCGGGTAAGGTCTTTGCTTGGCAGGAAGTTCTGAAACAGAGCCACTGACCACACCCACCTCCTCTGGGCATGGAGCAGCTTGGGCCCTCGGAGCTCATCTCTCCGGCAGAACTGAAGGGAAGACCGTGTGTACCCTTCTGTTCCTCACCCTTCACATGCCCAGAACCATCAGTGTCACACTTCCTAATTCCTATCACTGTATTTCATTAGTTCCATACTGTTTTACTAATCCTGAATCTAAACAGATCACTTCAAAAGGAGATCATTCTATTTTTAAAGTAGCTGGGGCTTCTGGGCTGGGCCTTGCCTTGCAGCCCAGGACCTGCTGATGGGTGGTTCCTAGGCCTCAAGGCAAGACTAGCTGCTGGGACCTCTGGGGGCAGGCCTTGCCTTGCAGCCCTGAACCACTGATGGGCAGTTCCAGGGCCGCACTGCCAGACAGGCTGCTGTGCCTCCTGGGCCCCAGCCTGCATCACCATGGGAGACGCAATTGGATCGCTTCCCCAGTGGCTACGCAGGCCAGCTGGGTCCTGGCGGGAGATGTGATCTCTAATCGCTCCCCCGCAGCCTTGCAGGCCGGTGCAGCTGTGCCTCCTGGGTCCTGGCGACATGCAATTGCATCCCCTGCAGCAACGCAGGCTGGCTGCTGTGCCTCCTGGGTGGTGTCTGCCTCTTCCCTGCCCCGCTGGGCTTCTCTGATCGCTGGCAGGGGGTGGGCAAAGGCAGCCCAGTTCTCTGAGCCGGGGGTCCGACTCTTGGATGCCACCTGGGTTTCCTATGGCAGGCAGCTTCTTCCGTCCTTCCCCTTTCGCCTCCCAGCATTGCGCCTATGTATGCAAATTAACTGCCATCTTTGTTGGCGGTTAACCGCCATCTTTCTTGGCAGTTAGCCACCATCTTTTTTGGCAGTTAATTTGCATATCGTCCTGATTAGCCAATGGGAAGAGTAGTGGAGGTATGGTTAATTACCATTTTTGTCTTTTATTAGGTAGGATATTCATATATCCCATTTTCTAGCAATAGAGATCTTTTAGTATACCATTTAGAAAGATACTTTGTAGATGTAAAAAAAGACGTAAAAGGACTAAAAATTGTTATAATTTTAATTAATATAAAAAGACATATTTAGAAAATATTTCTTTACATTTCTTCTATCTATAAACAGTTAATTTGTTTTGTTTACTGCATACATGTGCCTTCAATCATCCATCTGTTGCTTTCAATTTCACGCATTACTAACATTGTTCAAATTCATCTCTTCACGTATCTCTTGTATACATCCACTCTTTGTGATACTGTTTTGCTGCCTTACCACCACTTGCATGTATTCTTTTATTAAGCCACTAAGTTGTCACTCTCTAATTTCGCTGCCTTTCCCCCCTATTCCTCATCATATCTAAATTGTATTTCCAAGGTTGTCTAGTCCCAGTTTTATCCTTGGGCAATCAGACTCATTCTTCAGGTTCCTGCACAAACATTCATACATCTGCTATATCTTCCCCAACTCCTGCCGGCAGAGTTATTCACTCCCTCCTTTATTATATCTTTATTTAAGCATTTGGGGGATATTAAAATTGCTTATTGTATTGTAATTATGTTTGGCGATCTGCTTCCTGTATGAGATTGTGTGCTCTCCCAAGATAAGAACTGTACGTGTTTCATACTTTTATCTCTAGTATTTAGATAAGTACCTGAAACAACTAAGAGCCTCAATAAATACTTATTGAACAAACATATAAAAAAGAGTTGTTTAGGGAGCAGAAGTCAAGTCAATAGCTATGTGTGCTATTGCTATACTAAATCAAAGTATTATGGAAAATATTATAATCATCTTTATTCTTGGTGCAATTTGGGGGATCTATTTAATATGGTGAGATATCATTTGGCTGGATTACAGAATGGGACTCTGCCTATCAGACTTTAGAGTAATTTTCAGAGATCAATGTGGCTATTTTTATTTCTACATAAATGTCCCTGAATTTATCACATTTATCAATGCTTTACTTCTTAGCTTCTTCTTAGTTTTTTTCTCATAAGATTATGGTAGGAGAATATGAGTTTTTCTCATCAGTTAATACAAATGGAGTTACCCAAGAAAAAGAGCTCAATGCAAATACTCCTACTAAACTGATGAATTAGCAAGATAAGGAAAGTACATATAAAACTGTAATTATCATGTTTATGTTATGCCATTTTTTTCTTAGCTTATTTATCCAATGTAAAATTTTAAACACTGAACACTGTTGAGAGAGTAGTACATAGAACTCCTGACAATCAGCTTCAAACATTACTAGTGTTTTAGTGTCCTATCCTAATCATTCTTAAAGAAAAGCAGAAGCAAGTACATAAACAGAAAAACAAGAACTAATTGGTAATTAGTCCTAGTTTCATAGGGCTTCCCAACTCTTGGTTAAATACTAAATAAATAATGACTAGGAGAGACACTGGGGAGATAGAATCTAAGGGAAATAACATTTGATTGAATAAAGAGAAGAAAAGCCAAAATTGAGTCTGCTGTTCAGTTAATTTGCATTATAATCTATCTGATTGGTTTCACCTAAATTTATGCTAGGGAATCTCCTGCTTTTAAAAAGGTATAATAATCAACCACATATTAAAAATATGAGTTATTAAAAACCTGAAAGGATTTGTGAATTAAGGAATTCAAGTTCTCTGGAGCTTAGTTCTACAAGAGTGGCAAAACAGCCATTTCTCTCCACAAATACCAGATGAGATTAGAGGATGGATACTTGGATTCCTTTGTGACATGAGATTAAATTGACAGAACCAAGAGTTGCAATTTTTCTTTTACTTTTAGGGAAGCAAACCTCCAGGAAGTCCCCGAAACCGAGAACAAGGGACCACTCACACTAAAATGACCTGTTAGTAGGCTTATTACCAGGTTAAGGGGCTGACGTTAATGCTTGCATAATAATTATTTCATGCTACTTATTAATGGCAATTATTACAAGTTAACATACTTTGTGTAGCTATGGAAGGACTGCAACAAAGATGAGCTAAGGAGTAATTTGTGACATCTACCATTCCTTCCCAGGAGCAGCCTTTTAAACAGCTGTTACATAGCATTGATTATTCTAGCAGCCTAATTGATAAAGGCATGACTGACTACATCTCTTAAAGATGATAATTTTAATTCCCCTAAACCATGAAACTAATAGAAATGGGATGTGGGAGAAGCAATAAAGATTTTTTTTTCTTTCTTGAAGTTCATTCCAGACACATTAGCTTCTTGAAGGAAATGATACAGTATATGCATTTTGCCTTGTTATTGTAATGAGTTAAAAATAATTTTATGATGTTTCATGTATAATTACATTGAACATATTAATACATATTTTATAGAATTATTTTCTGTTTAAACCATTCATGGTACAATAATACTGTCACAGAATTCAAATATACTTAACCATTAGATATATCAAACCTTATAATCTTTATTGTAGTCATATTTGATACCTCTCCCTTTCTCCCCCTTCCCCCATGTTTTACACTTCTTTTGGATACATTTAAATAATGACACTCTTTGAGAACCTACTCAGTTGAAGTCTTTGTTATAGTATTGATTTTTATAGTGGCTTGTATCAAGCTAGCTGGACATATGGGAAAAATGTCCAGACTTTGGCAAAAACCCAAACTGAACTTTCCTCCAAAAAAGTCAGAAAGGATTTCATTAACCTTTTGGTTTAAAACTCAAGTGTATTTCTCATTTGTTCAACTCCCAGGCCATGTATTCCAGGGGAATAAAACAGCCAGACCACAGCACTATACTTTTTATTTACATCAGGGTTTATATTTGAAATAAGTAGAATGTTCTACAGTCAATAAATGAATAGCTGCATCCTTCATACTTTCACATACAGAGTACACACATTAAAGTATATATGTTTACTACATGCTATGATGATTTTCAGTGCTTATAATAATGCCAGTGAATCAATACAATGTTTTGAGGTTCTTTTTCAAATGGCAAGTAAAGATTAAGTGAAAGAAAAGAAACAAACATTTTTAATTGAATTTAAGGAGGTGACATTGGTTAATAAAATATATAGGTTTCACCATATTTAGATCACCATACTGTTGTCTGTGTCATGAGACTTCCTTCTTTTCTTTGCTCAATCCCTTCACTCTTCTCACCCAGCCCCCAGTCTCTCCCCTCATAGCTGCCACTCTGTTCTCTGTATCTAAGGGTCTGTTTCCACTTTGTAATTTTATTTTCTTCTGTAGATTCCACATACGAGTGAAATCATATGGTATTGTCTTTCTCTTAATACCCTCCAGGTCCACCCATGCTCTCTCAAAAGTAAGATTTCCTTATTTTTTATAACTGAGTAGTATTCCATTCAACAAAATGAAAAGACAACCCACTGAATGGGAGTACATATTTGCTGACACATCTGATAAGGGCTTAATATCCAAAGTTTATAAGGAACTTGTAAAACTCAACACACACACAAAATATCCACCAAAAACAAAAACAAAAAGCAACCAAACAATTCAATTAAGAAATGGGCAAAGTACCTGAATAGACATTTCTCTAAAGAGGACGTACAGATGGCCAAGAGACATATGAAAGGATGCTCAATGTCATTAACCATCAGTAAATGCAAATTAAAACCACAATGCGATATCATCTCACACCTGACAGAATGTCTCTCATCAATTGATCAACAAACAACAAGTATTGGCTAGGATGTGGAGAAAAGGGAATCCTAGTGCACCTTTGGTGGTAATGCAGATTGGTACAGCCACTGTGGAAAGCAGTATGGAGTCACCTCAAAAATTAAAAATAAAACATCCTTATCACCAGCAATTCAATCTGGGAATATATACAAAGAAACCCAAAACACTAATTTGAAAGAATATATGCAACCCTATGGTCACTGCAATGTTATTTACAATAGCCAGGATTGGAAGCAGTTCAAGTGCCCATCTGTAGATGAGTGAAGAGAAACAAACATTTTTGTGTTTGAAATAATTTAAATTATTTTATTACAAAATTAATATAAATAATGCTCAATTTTAACCATTTCCTACTGTACTTGTGATAAATGAGCTGACAAGGTAGAACATATCAGAACAGCTAAGTTAGAATTAAAGAATCAGATGAATTTAGGCAAAATTTATATGATCACTGATATGAAAAGGCTTGTTTCTTGAAGTAAATTTACCAATAGTTGACAATCTCATGACAGATTTTCTAAAACGGGAAGTTGAATTTAACTAATCACACGCTGCTTCAGATATGTCAAAATTAAGGGTTACTTGGACAATAATTAAGACATCTTGCCAGCACCGGTTTGGCTCAGTAGATTGAGCGTTGGCCTGCGGACTCAAGGGTCCCGGGTTCGATTCCAGTCAAGGGCATGTACCTTGGTTGCGGGCACATCCCCAGTGGGAGTGTGCAGGAGGCAGCTGATCGATGTTTCTCTCTCATAGATGTTTCTAACTCTCTATTCCTCTCCTTCCCTCTCTGTAAAAAAATCAATAAAATATATTTTAAAAAAAGGCATCTCAAAATGTTCTTAAACTAGGCAAAACTTTACTAAATTGAAATATTTAGACTTAGTCAAAATGTCATACTGAGGTAGGTTAGAAAATGAATAGTTCTTCTGACAATTTTATGAGAGGTGTTCTTCCCCCAATTTTGATGTGAAAAAAAAAAATTAGAAAAATATTTAGGGGAGTGGAAAAGAAGAAAAAAGATGGGGGAGGAGCAATATGTACAAAAAATGTATCTCTCTCATTTCATACCAAGGCACTTAACTAATTAATGGATAATTCCAGTATCTGTTTATATTTGAGGAAAATGTGTGAAATTAAAAATTGTACATTATATGTTTGTATTGCTCATCTATGAATACCACAGCTAAGTATCCAATTTTAAATTCCTATATGGACCTAAAATGGTACATATTTTAAAAAGTTGAATAAACATAAAATGGATTATTTTTTAATTATGTGACTTTCATGTCAGTTACTGTACTTAATTTCCTTGCTGGAACTTGCATATCAGCAGGTAGAACAGGGTTCGCTACATATCTTTCAATATATCTACTTAAAATCTGCCCTTTGAACTTCAACTTCTTGCTGTCACATCAGTAAAGTGATTCACATTACAAATAGCCACATTTACTATCCCAGGACTATGTAAGAATCCATTTTTATTGACATGCTATGTGTCCATACAGTCTCTTTGGAAAGTAAAGGGGAAGAGTCACTGTCTCTGCAAGTAATATTAACCAAATAACAGGAAGGATTGCTAGTAGCTGTCCTATTTTTGTGCTGCTGTGGTAACATTGTGAACTTCTGATGTTCTTTAGGTAGTTGTCCTGCTGTTGATTCCAAATTTGTCAGGTTATTTGGCACCTGGTCTGACCTTAATGTCTAGAATGAACTGCTGAGCTGTGAAGTGTTCTGATTTCCGGTGCTTTGCCAAATTCCTCCCCCTATCCCTCCACCTTTAAAATAACAAGGTCAATCACACTAAAGAAAAATGGCAGCGTTTCAGGTCCAATGATGCTGATTATCAGCATAACACATACAGTAAAGCATGACATCAACTTGTCCTTGAAGATCATTACAAGTCCAGCTGGAATTGGCTAAGTTTACTCAAAAAGGCAGTGGTAAGCTAAAGTACACATTTTCTAAAGATACTTTAGCAAACAACTAACGAGGTTCATTTTCACATCTGTTTTCAAAGCTTTGGGTATGCATTTTGAAGAAAACATTAATATTAATTCACATGGACCATGTCCAAATAAATTTGGAATGAATAAAGCAGCCACGTTCTTCTAAAATGGACCTAATAAATTGTATGGTTGATATGAAGATTTGAAGATAGTAAAAATAAGCTATTATTTGTCAAATATAAAGAAATAGTAAGACATCCTTTCTTATTATTCAGAACAAGGGGCATTCCAGAGGAAGAAATTTCCCCAAAATTTACACACATCTTCATCACCTTCTCACTGCTGAAATATTGCCTATGTTTTACCTTTTCTAGATTAGTGGCAGTAATACCCCCTCTTCTCACAATACAGACTTTTGCAACTTGGTTTTATGTACCCACAGGTTAAAAAAAGAAACACCTCAATTTTACCTAAAAATATTACAGTTTACCTTAGACTTCCCCACTCAGTATTCAGAACAAAATTATACCACAGTTCTCATTCCTTCTTCAACAGGGCTATGTAAAAACATGTTATGATTTCTAATGCATACAGATAAAAGATTAGCACATTATATATACAGACTGCAAGAAATAAAATTAGTACATAATATATATGTATATAGTCTACAGGAAGCTATCCAAACAGTAAGTAAATCTTCATTTGAGAAACCTTAAAGTCAGCTAGTAGGGTATTAGTTGTTTTGGATTCACTCAAACATAATTCTTATTGAAGACCAGAAGTATGCATAATGCTATACACACTGAATAGATCTTGTATCACAGAACTTTTAAGCATGGGGGATGTCAGCAATCAGCCAACATTTTCTATATGAGGAGAATGATGCCCAGGGAGGTTTAGTAACACAACCAAAAGTATCAACATATAGTTTAATAAAAAGCACTAGGCTATTGATGTTATATTCTTTTCACAAAACCATGGTTTGTTTTCATTTGAAATAGCTAATGTATGCTTTTTATATCTATTTAGAATATTCTTGCCTATGAAATGGAACAATATTAAAATATTTTTGGTAAATACCTTTCCTTGTATGGATGTATATGTGGTTGTGCATAGATAGATAGATAGATAGATAGATAGATAGATAGATTAATATATATCATAAATAATAAGTACCATTTTCAAAACCAACAGTGTGGTGAGTGAAGGGGGAGGTGGAGGTAGAGGAGGGCATAGGGGAGGATAAATGGTGATGGGGAAAATAAATTTTAAAATGTTATTTTAAGATTGTTTATTCTCCCTTGTTCATTTTTAAAATGTAACTCATTAAAGGGGTAAAATTAAACAAAATGTCTTCTCCTCCTAATAACAACATTTTTCTAGCCCTTTTTATTGTAATTTAAATTAAAATGTTATTTATTGCACTTTCCCTTCCTTTTGAAGTCAAATAATTTATTCAACTGTAAAAAAAATCTTCAACAATTCACCAACACAATGCCAATATGATTCAGCAGAAATGCATGTAATTAGTCAAGCCTAGAATGTTACCTTGAGTGATGTAATTAATGTTATACTCATTGACAGAAAATTGCAATTGCCAGAGATAATGGATTTTAACAAATAATACTAGATCATCTATTCTTTCTAATTAAGGCTAAGGAAAAGTCAGAAGAAAGTCAGATGAAAAACATACTAAGGTTATTATAAAATATTATCTACTCCTTAAGTCTTTCCTAATATTTCCAAACACTTTTCCTTATGCTTCTATTTTGCCCACTTATTTTAATATCCTATATAATAAAACCCTAATATGCAAATCGACCAAAAGGCAGAACGACAGGTCGCTATGACGCACACTGACCACCATGGGGCAGACGCTCAACGCAGGAGCTGCCCCCTGGTGGTCAGTGCGGTCCCACAGGGGGAGCACTGCTTAGCCAGAAACTGGGCTCATGGCTAGCAAATGCAGTGGCGGTGGCGGGAGCCTCTCCTGCTTCCATGGCATCGCTGAGGACTCCTCGGGGATGTCCGCCTGCCAGCTTAGGCCTGCTCCCCGGGGGTAGAGGTCCTAAGCTGGCAGGCAGACATCCCCCGAGGGGTCCCAGACTACGAGAGGGTGCAGGCCAGGCTGAGGGACCTCCCTCAGTGCACAAATGTCATGCACCAGGCCTCCAGTTGTACTATAATTTACCTTTACTTCCCAGGCATAGTATCCAATCTGCTCAGAGCTTAGTACATGTTTGCTAAGTAAATGAATAAAAAAAACCAATAAATGTAGTATGCATTTATATTCAATGTTAGAGATCACAAACTTTGAAATTACTTTTTACATGCATGAATGTTACCTAATTGTAGCTGAACATAAAAATCACCTGGAATTTTTACTAAAAATACAGATTACAAAGATCCTTCTTTGAAGAAATTTGGATCTTGACTGGGAAAAGATAAGATTAAAAGTGCCCTCGGAGATCAGGTAATTTGGAATGATCTACAGAATCCCATATTTACATGGCAAATTTCAAGGGCATTAAGAAAACACATTTAACTTAACTTTATATTGTCTGTATTTTCTATGGAATAATTAATAATTTATTCTCTATTTTTTCCAAAGATATTGAATTGACTTTTAGAGAAGAAGGGAGAAGGAGAGGGAGATAAATATTGATGAGAGAGAACATTGATTGGCTGCCTCCCACCGCCGCCACAAGGGATCTAGCTTGCAACCTGACTTACCTGAACTGAACTGGCAACCTCTCAGTGCGTGGGACAGCACCCAACCAACTGAACCACACTGGCTAGGGATATTCTCTCTAATTTTATAGAGAGATTCACATTGCAAATATTTATCCAGTTCCTATATTTGGGTCTTAGGCATGCAGAGGTTTAACACATGATAGAAGTCTTTATAAATCTCACAACACATGAGGAAACAAACATCTAAAAATAAATTAGAGTCCAGAAATAGATCTACATAAATACAATCAACTGATAATTGATAAATAGAGCAAAGACAATACAATGGAACAATTATAATCTTTTCAACAAATGACGCTGGAAAAACTGGTATACACATGCAAAAATATAATCTATATCTGAACTTTATATTCATCACAAAAATTAACTAAAAATGAATCACAGACCTAAATGTAAAATGCAAAATATTAAAACTTCTAGGATACAACATAGGAGCAGATCTAGATTACCTTAGGTATGAAAATAACATTGTAAATACAACACCATGATCCATGAAATAAATAACTGGTATGCTAAATTTCATTAAATTTTTAAAAATTATTCTGGGAAGGATATCAAGAGAATGAAAAGACAAGCCACAGACTCAGAGAAATCAGTTCCAAAGGATATATCTGATAAAGGACTGTTATACTAGTACAATATATCAAAGAACTGTTAAAACTCAAAATTAAGAAAACAGACAACCTCCTTAAAAAATGGGCAAGACACCTGAACAGACACCTCACCAAATAAAATATGTAAATAGTAAATAATCATATGACATTAGGGAATTGTTAAACACCATATATCAATGGAGAATTGCAGATTACAACAACAATGAGATACCAGAGGGCACCTATTAGAATGGCTCAAGTCCAAAACATTGACAATACCAAATGCATTTAAGGATATGGAGCTGTCCTCAAAACTCTCATTTATTGATGGTAGGAATACAAAATGGTACAGAAACTTTAAAGGACAGTTTGGCAATTTCTTACAAAATTAAACATCCTTTTACCATATGATCCAGCAATTACTCTCTGTGGTATTAAGCCAAATGAGTTGAAACTCAGGTCCACACAAACACTTGCACACAGATGTTTATAGCAGCTTAATTCATAACATAAAAATTTGAAGCAGCCAAGATGCCCTTTCGTAAGTGAATGGATAAATAAACCTAGTACATCTAGATAACGGACTCTTATCCAATGTTAAAAAGAAATAAACTATAGTAAAGCCATAAAAATAAATAAAGGAAACTAAGGTGCATATTACTAAGTGAAAGTGCCAATCTGAAAAGACTACGTATTGCATGATTCCAACTAACAACAGGAAAAAGGCCAGTGGTCACCAGCAGTAAGCGAGTGATGAACAGGTGGAGCACAGAGGATTCTTAAAGCAATGAAACTATTCTGTATGCTAATGCGGTGGTGGATACATGTCATTTTTCACCCTTCAGAACTTATACAATGAACATTAAAAAATAACACAATATCTAATGACATGAGAGAACCCTAAGGTAAAATATGGAATTTGGGTGATAATGATGTGTCAAAGTAGGTTCATCAATTTTAACAAATGTTCTACTCTGGTGGGAAGGTTGATAACAGGCAAGGCTTTGCATGTGTGGGCGCATGGAATATATGTGAACTCTCTGTGTCTTCCTTCTAATTTTGTTGTAAACCTAAAACTGCTCTAAAATAATTTCTATTTAAAAATAAATTATAATGTATTTTGAAAGTTCAGAGGTAGCCCACAGTGTATGACTGGGAGAGAAGAGTGACAAGGGTCTCTTGAACAGGAACTAGGATTTGAGGACAATATAACTTGCAGACTTGCTTGATTGGGAAGATCAATGGAGATAAAGATAAACATAATATTGGATTCAGAAAGGAAGGAAGTGTCAGAAAAGTTATTATCACTCTTCTTGAGCTTAGTATTTCTCTCCATCTCCTTGTTGCTAACTACAAAATAAACCACACTCACTTCCTTACTATTGAGTGTGGGATGGTTATGTTTTAAGGAGAGAGATTTTTTGTTGGGAGAGCTGATGCTTTTAACAGAAGTCTTCTGCTGGCCTCTCCGACATCCCCCAAGGGGCCCTGGATTGCGAGAAGATCCACTGAATTTCAGAAAATGGCTTTTAAGACAATAAACATGTGAACAGAGTGAACTAAGTGTCCCTCAGTCCCCAAGCAGGGTTATACAGTGGAGGAAGGAGGGGAAAAGCTATAAAAATTGTCTATTATAAATAAGTATTTCATGAGGATGTTACATACACTATCTCCTTTAATTTGCCAACCTATCCAAAAGATAGGTATTGTCACCATTTGCAGATGAGAAGCATGATGTCCAAAGGTCACATGCTCCGTTGGAGACTAAGCTAGATCTCAAAGCACTATTGATTTTTTTTTCAATTTTACTATGACCGATGACTTTTAAAATACTTTGGAAAAGTAAGATTTGTAGTTTCCTAATGTGTATGTCATTTTTATCTTCCATTTACCAAAAGCATTTCTAGTAGAAAAAGCTGTGTGGGGAGGGATTAGGTTTGATAGAGATGGTGAGAAACCACCGAACTAAATATGTAAGCTACCTGAAATTCTCCTACTGTCTGCACATCCTCTAATCTAAATATCATTTCTTAGAGGGAGCTTTCTCTGACCTCCACCCCAGACTAGGTGAGGCTGCCAGCACTTTTTTATAATACTTTAAATTAGCTGTTCCATCTCACTTTCTAAGGTAAGCCTTTGAGGTAAGGGATCCTGTCTGCCCCATAAATGCACAAATCCCCCACCACAGCTATATTGTCAGTGCTGGGGACACTATATAAAATACTAGAGGCCTGTTGCACAGATTCGTATACCAGTGGGGTCCCTCAGCCTGGCCTGTGGGGATCGGGCTGAAATTGGCTCTCTGACATCCCCCAAGGGGCCCCGGATTGCGAGAGGGCGGTTCTTGGGTGACACACCCCAGAATCAGGCTCCCTCCTCTCTGGTTCTGGGTGCATCACCCAAGAACCACAGCTGCCAAGTCACCGCAGCTCGGCAGTTCCTGCGTTGAGTGTCTGCCCCCTGGTGGTCAGTGAACGTCATAGCTACCGTCCGGTCAGCCAGTCAATCAGTCTCTTATATACTGAATGAAATATAAAAGATTTGAAATCATATACATAGTGTTGTTTCTACATTAAGATGTGTTCTGAGAAATATTCTTGTCCTGAAAACAGGTTTCAAATACCCTGCCTCCATCCTTTCTACCGTCTGCAAATCTTATGAGGTTGATCTTTTGTAGCATTTAACTCTAAATGTAACTTGGGTTTGTTTAAACAACAATTTTTGAGAATAAGATTTCAAACTGAGAGAATGGAATCTAAGGTTAATATATCAAACTGAGCCTATGGCCGAATTCTCTTTCTTCCTATAGACAATCCATATCCTTCACATGAGCCTTTCAGAGAATGGAGTCCCAGCCAGCTATCTGATTAAATTCTGTTCCCACCAAGACGGAAGTCACTAACAAGCTAAGGAAAAAAAAATGGCACGAGAGAAGAGCAATCCCACCCCATGTCAAGGCATTCATAAATTGGATCAATACAATCCTAAAAAGCACCCAAAAAAACAAAAATAATATTATAACCTCATCCAAGGTCGCTTGCACCCTGTAGCTAACAAAAGGCAATATTCTACCACCCACAGCAGTAGCTTAATGTTCCCAGCTGCTGTGGAAAATGTTATACTGGACAAATGGGACTCGGGATAGCTATGGGATTAAGAAGCAGTTGCAGGGTCTCAGACTATCACATACAGAAAACTACAGGTGTTGAGGACGGGGCATAGAGAGCCTACTGTATTGATTTCCACAGTGCTCAAGGCAATGGCAAAATGAATGAGACTGTTGGAGAAAGCAATACTTAGTCACTGGCATAAAGGACTGGAAAGTCTCTTAAGCAAAGCTGCAGGGATGAAATCAAACTCCCAGACAAAATTCCTCATGGTGGATTTTTAACTGACTTCAACTGGCACACTCAAAATTTACTCCTTGAACTACCAGTTCCTATTTGAATTCCATAAAATAACTTAGTCTTTTATGGAGTTTTGTTTGTTTTTTCATGTTAATTTAGCAAAGATATCTCTCCATCCCCTGTCCCAACCAGACTAATCAAATAAAATATAATCTAATAGCTATAGCAAATCACACTGTCACTATAAAAGTCAAAAAAGCCACTAGTTAATAAGTACTGTCAAAAAACATGTCCTGGGATATTGAAATCAATGCCTCTAATCATATTGTGAATTATCCATCATTTCCCTTAACATTACCTTTACTATCAAACACCCTTTGGAATACTCTTCAATCTCTTTGAAGTTTCTTCTCATTATGCCTTTTATGTCCATCTTTATAGTTTTTTGTTTCTTCTTTAAGATTTATATTACAGTATTCTATTTTCCATTTATGGTAACTAATATATTTTAATTATCTACTTTATAACTTTTAAAATATTACCTATAAAAAATACAAATACCAAATTTGATGCATGTTGTGGTAAATTGTACAAATATTTTCCTAAATTTTTATTAAAGAAAAAAACAATAATTACCTGGCATTTATAAATGATAAATACTTATAGCACTTAAAACATTTAATGATTAGCAAACAAATATTTCCAATTCTCCACCACTCAACTCAGACATATGACTTATGTCATTATCTTTTTATTTCCTGTTACTCTCTGTGTAGCATGCATGCATTTATTCTGGAAGCTTCTCCCACTGTGGCTGCCCCGTTGTAATCTGTTACTGTGGATTTACCTAAGCCTAGTCCATTCTATTGTTTCATACTTCCTGAAGAAATTTAGACTAAAGAGAATTGTCAGTGCCATATTTTTTTCTATCTTTCATACAAAAAAACACACATTTAATTTAAAATTATTCCCCAAGTCTTATTTAAAACACAAGCTTTCCAATTACAAAAAAAAGGTGCTTGAGAGTAGGGAGAGTCTTTGAATATTTTTCAATTGTTTGTTTTTTTATTGAATCTAACACCAAACAGAATTAGGCATTTAATGCAGGATGAAGACTAAATGAAGCTAGAAAGACAGCAATCAAACATGACATAAAGTTGATCAATGTTGCTCAAAGTTGATCCACAACAGCGCATTTACAGACAGTTGTACAGTGAGAATGTATTGCGTTAAGTGTTGCAGGAGTTAAACAAAAGCCTCTTCTCTTGGAAGGCACCACACTGTGCTAAAGGAGGACCACAGCCTAAACTACTAACTTCTAAGTATGTTCTGGGTTTAATGAGGATCACATTTGTTTATGATTTTGACATTTCCCCCATATCAAATTGACTTTCATCTTCAAATTTAGAGTTCCACATGAACAGAATTTTGCATATTTCTCTGTACCCCTTCATTTATATATTGCTTTCGTCACTCATGAGAATAAGGTGATAATTAGCCTTTGACAAACACAGGGAAATTGCATAATACATAATAACTCAATGGAGAAAGCTCTGCAAACTTGTGGGGATGCCCGTATTCTTGCTGAGTTGGTCTGTTCTTACCCTAGTGACCCTAATTGTGTATTCCATTCATATTCAGACTATCAAATTACAGAGGTGAATATTCTGGTTTTAAGGAAAGAACTATAAACATGTATATGGATATGGAATTAACAGACCCACAGAGGTCATCGTACCCTTGAGACAGATATTACTTTCAAATTATTACAGCAGACTTGCTTGGGGATAGATAGTTAGGTATCTAGAATCCAGCATAAAAAAGTAAGGCTCAAATATTAAATGTGGAGTATTTCCTGATTCCTTTTCTTCCAGGAAAGTGTTTTCCTTTGAATTTACAAATCTAATTCCAGAAATAATGAATGTAATGGTCTTGCTATACTGATTTTTTTTTAATCTTAGTAAAATACACTAACATAAAATTTACCACTGTTAAATATATAATTTAGTTGCATCAGGCATACATTCACAGTGTTGTACAACAATCACCACTATCCATTTCCAGAAAATTTTCATCATCCCAAACAGAAATTCTGTACCCATCAAACATATACTTATTTTATGAATATTCACATGCATGCTCAGGCTACATTAAAGGGTTCCTGAAATTATGAGGAAACAAGGCTATAAAAATTAAGCAATCTAAAGTAAAATTAGCCACATGTGCTAAAGCTCTTGAATTAGCATAGCAGAAAGTAATATAGAATTCATGTTATCTACTGTACCATTTAAACATTTATGTCAAGAAAGAAATTGAAAAGGGCACCCAAAACTTAAGTTCCTGTATCTTGATCCCAAATAGACTAACTTTAGAACTTGGGTTAAAATCATTAAAGATTAGTAATTATTTCTCACAGAGCAATACACTTTAAAGAGAATTTAGAAAACAAATAACCCTATTGGAAGAATTAGCTCTGAAGGAAACTGAAATACACATAGCAGTCCCCATTTCTGACATAATGTGCTCATATAAATTCTATCAAAAAGGCTCATCCTAAAACATATTGTTCCCTCCTCATAGAGACAATGTCATAATTGGGGAGCTGTATTCCTGAGCAGGACTTTGCACTGAATAAATCATAGGTATAACCAATAAGATGTCATAAAAGCAAAGCTATGAAACTATAAACCTTTGTAATAATTTAAAATAGTAAAATTACACTCCTTTGTAGAATTTTAACAGCTAGAAGGTAATTTAGAATATTGCTGAATTTAAGCCCCTTATTTTATGGATGGGGGAAAAAATAATTTCTCTAGAAAAGATGTGTGACAATCTATCAGTTTTCCAAAGTAGCTTGTAGAACTAGGCACTAAAACTGAAGGTTTCTTAATCACAACCTAATATTTCAACATTATGGTTGACATTAATTATACATTATAAACATTAAATTGAGTGTATATGCAATATATAAATTACAGGTTTTTTTGTTTGTTTTGTTTTTTAAATATATTTTATTGATTTTTTACAGAGAGGAAGGGAGAAAGATAGAGAGTTAGAAACATCAGTGAGAGAGAAACATCGATCAGCTGCCTCCTGCGCATCTCCTACTGGGGATATGCCCGCAACCCAGGTACATGCCCTTGACCGGAATCGAACCTGGGACCTTTCAGTCCGCAGGCCGATGCACTATCCACTGAGCCAAACCGGTTTAGGCAACAGTTTTACTATCATATATAAAACTAAGATTCTTCCCATATTTAGATTAAATTCATATATTATTTATTTAGAAATTTAAAAGACTTTTAGTAGTATGATTGGAGTAGACCATTTCAATTAAGAGTAACTTCCAGAAGTTTGGTTGGACCAATGATTTTTTTCTGTTGATAATATTTCCTATTAAATAAAGGTATGCAAAAATATTACTTCTTTACTCATTATTATTGTAAAATGACCATTTTAGTATCTTGATATTTGTAAATATATCTAAATTATGTTATAATTTAAGAGGAATCAACTTTTAACTTGATTGTATAACAGATATTTAGCTCTCTAGCTAAAACCAGAAACACACACACATACCACCAAGGGTAGCTCTGTGAGAAACATTTACTTTCATTAATCTCTCAACCCCTCCACTCGCCACTCGCCCAAAATAAAAGGGGAAAATAAATTCAAATGTTCTGCTCCATATACAGGATGGATGAGACATCATTTAGAGACAACCGTATTTTTCCAAATCACAAACATACATGACTGAGAATGGAACACATTGGGTGCTACCTCAAAATCTGGCAAATAAATGAATAAAGGCTTTTAGAAATGAAGTGTATATGCTAACTGGAAGAGAGAGAAATGTTGAAATATGAAAAAGGGGGTTACTGTATTTTGTGTGAATCTTGAATATAGTCTTTATTTCTAAGAAAACTAGTACTCTGTTCACTTAAAAATGTTTACATCTAAACACAAAACCTGCATAATTCCCTTGCTTATAAATATGTATGTGAAAAAAAGTTTTATTAAATAAAATAAAATTAAATTTTTTAAAAAACTATACCAAACATATGATTTGGCCATTGGGATGTGTCCAAATGTTTTAGTTGGCTTTTGCATGCAGTGTATGGAATAACATTTTCAGACATGACTTCCTGACAGTTTATTTTGAAAATATTCTGGTTTAACATACCTTTCCATGTGAAATCTGATGGAAGGAGCAAAACAAACTTAGTGAAGATAAACACATCATTGGATAAGTAAGTGTATAAAATAATGAATCCATAAGTGAATTGACTGACCAGACCAAAAATGATTGGTTATATCTCTGGATATATAGGCTTCTTTCATTTTCTGGTTTTATAAATTCAGGACGGATAATTTACCCGAGAACTCACAGCTGACCCAGAGAGGACTGTGTCACTCTTGGCATTGACCCAGCAGCACATTTCTGGTGACCCTTGTCATCATTTTGGCCATTGTAATCTCCATTATCAATGAACAGTCAATATTAAGTGAATATATATTATGTCTACAGAGTATACTAAAAATGACAGAACAGATATATAACAAGGATGCTAAACTAATGGAGTTTAGTGTCTAAATGTATAAAGAAGAAATATAAAAATAAGCAATAGATATATACTGTTTAACATTGAGTGCCACCACTAAATTAGTGATATATGCAAATTATGAATATCTGTAATATGTTAATTGCTTTATTAAATTAGTAAAACAAACAACTCAATAGAAGAAAGATGTACATCAAGTATTAACAGGAAACTCATAGCCCAATAAATCAAGTGTACAAAAACAGATGAGAAAAACTCAACTTTGGTAACAATAAGAAAAATGCAAATTAAAATGTAAAGATATAAATTTGCATTCATAGGCCTGACAAAACTTTAGATTAGTTAATTAGATTAATAATAGCAAATGTTGAAACCAGTGTTTGGTGTATACATTGGTGAAGTCCATTTGGAAGGCAATTGTCAATGTCTATCAAAATTAGAAGTATAGAATATTTCTTTGATACAGCAATTCCAATTGTAGGACTTTAATCTTGAAAAATTATCATATATTTTTTACATTATACCTTAACTGTATGTCATATAATTTTATATTATATGATCTAATACCAATGTATGACAACAATAATGTTCATTGCTTTACATTTGAATGGAAAAAATATGAACCAAATAAAGATCTAATGGTAGGAAACTGGTTTAAAAAATGGCATAGTTTCTATTATGAAATACTTTGAAGTTCTAAAAAAGAGTGAGGTAAAAATTTATGTTTTATCACATAATCGCCTATCAGGCATATGGCTAAATGAATAAAGTACATCATTGAACAATACATATGTTTATGTAAATTAATATATTTGTATCTATTCCATCTGGCATACATATGTATATATGTAAATACACAGGAAGATGCTTGGAAAATTTATTCCAAACTGTTGAAATGGTTAGTTCTGTGAAGGGAGGCGAGAGCTAGAGAGGAAGTGAAGGGAGACTAGAATGTTTTGTTTTGTATAATTATATACTGTTTGGAATTTTTGCTTTGCAAATACATGAACGTAAACTTCATTTTTTAAGGAAAAGATGTGTACAAGGACAGGTCATACATTGGATTGATAACCAGCAGCATAGTATTGGGGCAAGAATGACAGACAGATTAATGAATTATTCAGTAGGAGGACAAATTAAAAAAAAAAATTACCCTGGGCTTTTTTAAAATGGCAATTTGCTTTATTTTTTCCTGGCTCTTTTGAGATATAATTGACATATGACACTGTAAGTTTAATGTGTACCATGTACTGAGTTGACACATTTAGATATTGTGAAATGAACATCATAGTAGTATTAGTTAATACTGCCCTCACTTTACATAATTACCATTTCCTTTGTGTGGTGAGAATATGTAAGATCTACTCTCTCAGCAAGTTTCAAGAGTACAATACTGCAGTATCCTCACTTCCTGATGACAGAGCCCAACAGAATTTGGAACCGTGTAACCAGGCAGCCACATGCCAGAGAAGGCCTTGCCAGATCACTTGAGATGCTGGAATGAATAGCATATTCTCCTGTTGCTTCCTGTGGTCCCAAGATTGTGGCTTTAAAAAAAAAATCACTCACTGAGAGCCTGTTCGAATGCTGTAGATGTTGGAAAGGTCTCACCCCAGACTCCTTTGGCACTTTTCTCTAGGGGACCCAAATCAAATACAGGAAGGCCAGGAGCTGATGCCTCCAGACAGGCTGCCGGTCACTGTCTACAGAGCTCCACCCTGGGCGTCAGTGAGAAGCACCCGCTGTATGTCCCTGAGCCACCAGGTAAAGCCAGGGCAGCTTGGGGTGTAAGCACTGAGGGTTCCCCAGAACCGGGGCTCAGGAATGGCCAGGAAAGGCCTCTTGCCCAGATGCTGCCCAAAGACCCAGCCCGGTGTTAGCATGCAGCTCAGCATTTCAGTCTCCCGCCTTCACCTGACTGGGCCAGAGGACCTGGATTCCACCCCTCTGAGGCTCCGGGACCAGCTCATAGGTATGAGCCGGCTCCAGCTGCAGTGCCTATCCGTTCTGAGAAGCACGGTGAGGTGCAGAAGCCAGTGCAGAAGGAAAGGCTGCTCTAGAACCTGAGGCGTTTCCACTGCCTACTGTCCTGCTAGCTCCAGAGGACACTCTAGAGCTGCAGCCAATACCAACGCCGGTCCCTTCAGCAGATGTGGAGCAGGTCCTGCAGGATCCTCTGAGCTGGAACAGGACCAGTCACCAAACCCAGAGGACAATTTCCTGCACCTGCACTGGATCATGGCGAGAACTCAAAGATGGCACTGGAACCAACAGCCCTGAAGGGAGAGCCATCACCTGCACCTGTATCGGCACAGGCTCCTGCAGAAATGCCGAGCTGGTCCTGGGTGCACCAGTCCTGGAGATTGAACCTCCCCCTGCACTTGCACTGGAACCTGCATTAGATCCTGAGCTGGTGCTGGTCGCACCACCCCTGACAGCCGAGTTTGCTCTGGAGCCCTACTCAATTCTAGCTGTGGTGCCTCTTCTTCAACCTGCTCCCCCACCGCATCTTTCTTTTTGAGCTCTATTTGTTTTCTTGTGAATTTTTGTTTTGTTTTGCATTTTGTAGTTTTAAATAAATACAGTAAATTTAAGGTTTTATTTCTGTTAATGATGCTCCATGTTATGTGTCCACAGGGATATGCAAATTAGTACAATAAGGAGATGCCACTACACACTTATCAGAAAGGCCCAAATCCACAACATTGACAAATCCAAATGCTGACGAGGAAGCGGAGGAACAGGTGCTCTCATCATGGCCAGTGGGAATTCATAATGGCACTGCCAGTTTGTCAGACAATTTACAAAACTAACAGACTCTTAAAATACAGTCCAGCAAATTGCTCAAAAGAGTTGAGAACCCGTGTCCACTAAAAACCTGTACACAGATGATGTTTATAACAGCTTTATTTAAAATCACTAAAACTTGAAAACAACCAAGAAGTGTTCAATAGGATAATGGATAAACTATGGTACATTCATATAATAAAATATTACATATAACAAAAACATTCAACATTAGAAATAAATGTTAGGAAGCCACGAAAATACATGGAGAAACCTGCAATGCATTTTACCAAGTGAGAGAAGCCAATCTGAAAAGGTTGCATGGCATATGATTCCAACCATATGAAATTCTAAAGGCGAAACTGTGGAGAGTATAAAAAAGATCAGCTGTGGCCAAGGGGTATAGGGGCGATGGGGGTGTACATGGTTAGGATAGAGGGTTTTTGGAGCAGTGAAAATACTCTGCATAACACCCAATGATGGACACATGTCATAGCAGAGTTTCCCAAACCCATAGATTGCACCACTTCACAAGTAAACCATACGATAAACTATGAACTTTGGGTGATCATCATGCTTTAGTGTAGGATCATCAGCTGTAACACATGCATCACTCTGGTGTGGAATGTTGGTAATGGGTGAGGCTGTGCAGCAGCGGGGGAAGGAGAGACATGAAAAAGCTTTGTACCTTCTCCTCAATTTTGCTGTAAACCTAAGAAAAAAGGGGGTACAGAACAGACAGGATGTTCACAGTTACCAGGTGCACCCTTCGATGTATGGAGAAACTGAGTCTCAGAGAGACTAAATAATTTACCCAAGGACGCATGTAATCTACTTGACCTTCAGACTCTGTCCTATGGACAACCACACTGGTGAAAAGCTTAAAATAAGGACAACTGTGCCTCTCCCTTGATTTATGCATTTGCTGTGTCTCAGGAAAGCCTTGCATTAAGTGAAAATCTGAGTCAAAACCCCTATTTTTAGCATTATCTAAAATTGAAGCTGCATTTGGTATACTAAAATATGAGTTCTGGAAACAGCATGTTTAATACAGCGAAATGTGAAATTGATCTTGAGACAAAATTTTTATTTCTCCTTTCCTTTGTGCGGACTGTTCAGATGACTTAAAGAAAGGCTAAAAGGTTTTATGGTGAACCAATGCTACTTCAACCACAATCCCAGAGAACACTAGTTGGGGCAGAATTAAGATGAGCATTTTAAATGCTCAGAAAGAGAGAGGGACAGGTAAGGATGTGATTCCTCACAGGCTTCTTTATGAGGCACGTCCTGGGCTTCATGCAGGGTCATGGACAGCCAAGCAAACCCCAACTGGCCCAGTCCTCTCAACACTGACTGGTCACTGACAGTATGGTCACATCTTCATAAGTGCCCCTGTCCTGACTGCTCTTGATTTCCTGGGCCTCTGTGGTCTCTGGGGTTTATGCCCTCATCCTTCAGTAGGAGTTCTGCTGCTACTTTTGGTATTGATTCTCAGAACATTGTCAAGGCCTGCTGCGACCTTTGTACATTGACCTGTGCAAAGAGCTCCCTTCCCTGCAGTTCTGCCCTAGTCCCTTTGCTCAGGTCTAAATTTTCACAGGGTGCTACGTCATGGAACTGCTTTCACCCGATTTTCCATCACATAACTTTTTCTTAACACTTTGGAACTGGTCTTTATTGGTGTGTTTCTTTATCTCCCTGCCCTGAACATGCAGCCTGTATAGGATAAAGGTTGCATGTTCAGGCTGGGTCCTTGACCAGGTTGCCTTTAGCTAATTCACATACCTCTGAGTGTTGCCTGCATAGACGAAGCCTGGTTATAGCCTTGGTAGGTCCGACCCTTTGTTTGTTTGTTTGTTTTTACATGTTTCTAGTATACAACATTCTAATGCAATATCTGCATAAACTACAAAGTAATCATCTCCTAAAGTCTAGTTACTAGCCATCAAAAAACAGGGAACACTTCACAAACTTGCGTGTCGTCCTTGTGCAAGGCCATGTTAATATCTGTATCTGTCCAGCTTTAGCACGCACTGCTGAAGCCAGCACTGTCAGATACTGGTGACCGCCACTTCATGGAGGGCCTAGTCCTCCTAGGGCAGGGGCTATAGTAGCCATCTCACTACTTTTTATGTCAACAACTTCCTGTTATCACAATGGCTTCTGAAGTGGCTTAAAAAAGATCTGAAGGAATGTACTTCTTTATAACAACAACGAAAAAGCCTAGAGTAAGAAAGCCTATGGCTGCAAAGTTAGCAGAAGGAAGGGAATAACAAAGGTCAGAGCAGAAAAACAAACAAACATGATATAGAGATCAGAAAAAAAGAAGCAAAGGTCATTGAAACTAAGAACTGTTTTTTAAAAGGATAAACAAAATTGACAAACCTTTAGACTTAAGACAAAAAGAGAGAAGATTCAATAAAATCAGAAGAGCAAGAGATGTTACAACTATTATCCCAGAAATGAAAATCATACAAGACTACCATGAACAATTGTGCATCAACAAATTGAATATCCTAGAAGAAATACATTTCTAGAAACACACAACCTACAAAGCGTGACTCTTGAAGAAATAGATAATCTGAATAGACCAATAACAAATAAGGAGATTGAATCAGAAATCAAAAATCTCCAGATATTCAACTCCAGTTAAAAATAAATAAATACAAATAAATCTCCCACCAGGCCAGTGTGGCTAGTGGTTAAGCATCAACCTATGAACCAGGAGGTCATGGTTCGATTCCTGGTCATGATTTTTGGGTTTGATCCCCAGAGTGGGGCATGCTGATCAATGAATGATTCTCTCTCATCATTGGTGTTTCAATTTCTCTCTCCCTCTCCCTTCCTTTCTGAAATCAAGAGAAATATATATATATTTAAAAATCTCCCAACAAAGAGGATACTCCAAAATGCATTTTTTTAAATATATTTTATTGATTTTTTACAGAGAGGAAGGGAGAGGGATAGAGAGTTAGAAACATCGATGAGAGAGAAGCATCGATCAGCTGCCTCCTGCACACCCCCTACTGGAGATGTGCCTGCAACCAAGGTACATGCCCTTGACCAGAATCGAACCTGGGACCCTTCAGTCCGCAAGCCGACGCTCTATCCAGTGAGCTAAACCGGTTAGGGCGAAAATGCATTTTATGAGGTCAGAATTACCTGGGTACCGAAGGCAGTAAGCCCCCTACTTGGGCTTCCTCCACAGAAAAGAGCCCCCCAGGGGCCCTCCTGGGCTGCCAACTGATCGCTCTCCACCCCACACCATGCACATTACACCATAACCGTCCATACATGTGACAACAAAGTCTCATTTTTTAAATAGGGCACTCCAAGCAACGAATTCCTTGAGTTCGGTAACAGCAAGAAAAACACATTTCTTAAATAACATTATGTAAACCCCTAATAGGTACTACTTTTCGAGGAAAGAAAACGGTATGATAACTAGGATGAGCTGTTTGAGCATACATATCATCATAGGGAAAGGAACCAGGGTGGATGAAAAAGGAGAAAGTCACCAGGCCAGCAAAGTGTCTAGCATGATTCTTATACAAACGGTATTGCCAGACCTGTCTCTTTCCTACACTTGGAAATTAAGCACACGAACACGTGGCTTATAATGAGACTTTGGCGAATACATTCTCCATTTAGGTTTGTCAGGGATCTGGTTGCTGGTTTGCTCTTCCCTCGATCACAGTGTAAGGGGAGGCCCAATGTTTCAGAACTCCCTGGGTGCTCACACACAGTGGGCATGAGCTGGGTAGAAATCATAAGATTCTAACACCAGATGCATGCTTAGTGGTGAAACCCACCAAAGTGCCATGGTGTAAAAACTTCTGGTTAGAGGATGAGGGGCAAGCCATGGTCAGTTTACACCACAATGGAATGTTACTAAATGGAACTGCAGGCAACACACTGGAGTCAAAGGTCACAGAGAGGCAAAGTGAGAAAGACGACTAGCTCCTGGGCTCATGATTAACACCAGCAAGTTATTTGAAAGCTTATGTGATATAGTTAGTGAAAAATATAGAAGATATTTATAGCACGTTTTAGATAAGGGTGGGGTAGAACTACTGTTGGGCACAGGACAGCATCAGTGGATGTAGGACAAGGCCACAGGAGCAAGAATCCAGCCTGGGTCCAAATTGAGACCCATGGCAGTCACATTTGAAGCAATTTTTTCACAGGTTCTTAACTAACCAGGAATCCTTATACCAGAATCATACTGGACAGTTTCCTAAAACTTCTACATCTATTTTCTTTTGTTAAATATGTCAGAATGTCTATCATCAACAAAACAACAAATCACAAGTGTTAGCAAGGATGCGCAGAAAAAGGAACCCTCATGCACTGCTGGTGGGAATGAAGACTGGTGCAGCCACTGTGGAGAACAGTATGGAGTTTCCTCAAAAAACTATAAATCGAACTTCCATTTGATCCAGTGATCCCACTTCTAGGACTATATCCCAAGAAACCAGAAACACCAATGAGAAAGGATATATGCACCCCTATGTTCATAGCAGCACAATTTACAATAGCTAAGTTTTGGAAACAACCTAAGTGCCCTTCAGAAGATGAGTGGATTAAAAAACTGTGGTACATCTACACAATGGAATACAACGCTGCTATAAAAAAGAAGGAACTTTTACCATTTGCAACAGCATGGATGGAACTGGAGAGCATTATGCTAAGCAAAATAAGCCAGTCAGAGAAAGATAAATATCACATGATCTCACTCATATGCGGGATATAATGATCAACATAATCTGATGAACAAGAATAGATCCAGAGACAAATGGCGGGGGGAGGGGGGGTGGTGTTAGACAGCAACTAAAGGACTTGTATGCATGCATATTAGCATAACCAATGGACCCAGACCCTGAAGTGGTGGGGGCTTGCCCGAGGTGGGAATGCCTGGGGGTGGGGGGTGGGGTGTCAATGGGAAAAAAGGAGACATATGTAAAACTTCAGACAATAAAAAAAAATGAGAAGAAAAAAATAAATAAAATACATATATCACTTTATCGCAGTCAATTGTATAGGCTTTCAGTTTTAAATAATTATTTTACTTCCATTATATCTCCAATTTAAGAATCCCTTCAGGATTATTAGAGAAAAACATCCTCTCTCTGCTGCTGTAAAGATCCAAATAAATAGGAACACATTCAACAAGCAGCATTGTGGACACACTGTTTGACCCAGCCCATCCCGCCTTTCCTTTATGTTACATATTGTACAGCCACAAGCTTATATCGTAAGACTTGCCCTGTAAGCACAAGGGGCAGATGGATGTGACAAGGAAAAGGAAATGCAACAGTGGTTCCCAGCCATGGACACTCACATGGACGTATTCGCCTTGAAAAGGACGATTCAGCAACAGACTCTTGAACCAAAGTGAATGGTAAATTGATAACTGTAATCACCTGCAATCATTTATTTGACTTCCACAGCATCAATAACAAAAAGAGAAAACCAAAGAGATATTTATACCCCAGTCCCCTCATTTCCTTCTGCTGATGTGAGAACTGAGCTGGAAAGACTCGTTTGCTTCCCTGATGAGTCACTGAAGATCAGGAAAATTACAGATATATTGATCCAGGACAAAAATGTCTAAATCTTGTAGTAAGATAATTCTTTTGATTTTGAGTGCCCTGGACATACTGTGTGTGTGTGTGTGTGTGTGTGTGTGTGTGTGTGTGTGTGTCAAAAGAGTTAGTATTCTTATGGGTCAAATATAGACTTATACAGGCTTTAGGAAACTTAAATCGAATGTTCTTTCCATTTTTATCAGGTTTGACCTTCCTGCTCATCCTTCAGCTTCAATGGCACCTTTTCTCTATATTTTTTCTCCAAAAAATACCTCAAGCCACTGCTAGTGCAATCAGAATGAGTCCTTGTATTCCACTGGTGCTCCCACAATATTGTTCATACATCTCATTCTTTACACAGAGCATGTTGTGTCAGAATAATATATTTATTAATGGTGGGGAGCATCCATTTTTTATCTCCTGAGGGTCTGGTACATAGTAGTACATGCCTAAGAGATATTTGTTAAAATGAGAGCTTAAGTTAATTTACTAAATAACCACTCAGACAAACAATAGCTATAAACACTTTGCATGGAGGTGTATATTTTCTATTTTCATTAACTTTCAATTATCTTCCCTTCCTTCCTATTGAGAAAATTAGAGTCCTCTGCAATAATTTAAATTTCATTAAAAGTGCCAGCAATAATAATTGTATCATAAAAATAAAATAATTATGTTATTTAATGTATTTTACTGAGATATAATGCATCCCATTTTTTAAAATTATGCATTCAGATACCATTGGGGTTTACAAATGATTTTCCAATTGACCCCAACATTGATATATACAGTTTGACAATAAAGAGTTATAAAAAAGGTGTGAATATGCAGTAATTAACTTTAAAAATTAAATACTACACTGAATATTTGTTTTATTTTTATTATAGAATATATAGTTCATATTTTAAATTAGTGAGCTATAGAATCTATTTTGAAGCATAATAAAGTAGGCTTTGAATTAGTGATGCTCCCAAAACACTTTAAAATTCTCTTAAAACTCTTAAAAGCAATGCTATAATTCTAAAAGCCAATAGTAGTTAAATATCTCCCAAGGAAGCTACCCATAAAATAACATTATGAAGGCTTATATTCCATAAACATTTTTCATGCACATGTTACAGCCTCTAATATTATCAGACAATGAAAGGTAATATGCCTGGGTGAAAAAAGGCAAAATAGAAACAGGAGATTGTTTTGAGTCCTGATTGCCTCTGCAGGGGCCCTGGATAAGGACTAATAACACTGTCCAGTAATCTTATATTTTAAATTTCAACACTATTCTTGAAAAATTGTTTTCGATTGAAATAATGAACCAGTTTATCCCAATATCAAGCCAGATTCCATAAATATTTGTTTTGTGTTTGTTTTTGTTGTGTTAATCCACATCCAAGGATTTTTTCCATTGAATTTTTTGTTTGTTTGTTTGTTTGAAAGAGTGGAAGGGAAGGGGAGACAGAGAGAGAAACATGGATGTGAGAGAGAGAGAGACATTGACTGATTGCTCCCACACACAGCTGACCGGGGTCACGGATCGAGCCTGCAACTGAGATAGGTGCCCTTGACCAGAACAAACCCGCCACCCTTCAGTCTGAGGGCCGATGCCCTAATTGCTGAGCCAAACTGGTCAGGGCTGGAGACATCCGTTTTCAGTTCAACATGACAGATCATTTCAGCCTTTGTAATCTGTTGCAAAAAAGTCATAAGAGAATTTCTACTTTGCCATTGGCAGGCTATATGACCCTAGGTCATTTGCTTAATTTTCTGAGCCTGTTTTCTCATCTATAAAGCAAGGATAGCAGCCTATTGTTGCCAACCTGAAAGTGTCATTATGATGATTACCTATGTTCAAGTTAGTGGAAGTGCTTTCCAAACTGCAAGGGACTGAACAAATACCCACTCATACTGAGTGTGTACGTTTATAGGAAAAAGCATAACACAAAGGAAAGGGGGAGTTACTTCCCTGATTACCTACACGACAATTTTCCACATAAGAAAATGGCTGTAGTCCAAATAGAAGTGTCATAGGAAGAATATATAGACTTTCTTAAATCACTTAGAGCTGGATATTTTCTTGGGTAGCAAAATCCTGGGCAAGCTATTTATTTTAGGAAAGAGAAATCAGGGAGGATATGAAAAAAAAAAAAAAAGAGGGATGACATGAGAAAAGGTTGAAGGGAAAATAAAGACTGGGATCCAGACATTAGCTCACACCTTAGATGGGAGGGATCAGCAAAGTCTTTGAACAAAAAGTAAGGATTAGTGGCGCTAAACACAAAATGAAATAGCAGATAAAAAAAACAAAAAAAGAACTGTTCTTAGAGAGATTAAACTGACAAGGTCCATTTTGTAGCAAGTCTTTCTCAACTGAGTCAAGTCTGGTTCAGGCCAATCGCCAATACAATCAAAGGATGAGGCGAGAACTATGTTAACCGCACATTTAAAAGACAAACGTAACGGTCAAGTTATTGAAAAAGACAAGAAAAATGTGATGAAAGAATGCTGTTAAGGGGGGGAGTAGATCTGAAATGTACGGGAAATTAAAAAGTAGTCATCTGAGAATTAGTAAGATGACCAGCAAAAGCAGCAGTCTATTTCTAATGTGCTGCACGTGCAGCAGTGCTAATCTGAGCCTCTTCAACGGTATAACTGGAAGGATGGCCCTCTTGAAGTTACTTTGATTTATAAGCAATTCAATGATCCAGGTAACAGAAGTACCTTCCTCAGTGTACAGACTTCAGAAAATTGTATTCCACAAGCATGCATCAGTGGGTTGGCTATGGACAAGGAGTTGAGCAGTAAAGGCTGTTCCATCCATGTCTACAAATTAAGGAGCACACGTATTTGAGACAATGAGATAGTACACTGTATTTTTTTTTTAAAGTTAAAGAGTGAGACAATGTGAACATTCTATTACAGAGCATTTTCAAAAATGTAGATGTGTGGAAGAAGCTGCCTCGATATCCTAACTTGTTCATGCAGTCATCTAGGCCTTCAAATAATATCTATATGAAGAGATGTGCAAGCTACTGGCATTATTGTAAACTGGTCTACTGGGGAACAAAGGAGTTTCTGGTATTTTGTCCCAAAAAGTACTGACGTAGAAAATTGAGCGAAAAAGAATCAAAGAGGAGAGTTTCAGACATTGAATTCATACATCTTATTTTATAGGTTATAGCAATAGGTATTTTTGATGTTGTGGAATGAGGACAGAATACATGATACTGCCATGCTCTTTACTTCAACACATTAGTTTTATGACATTGAGAAAATATCTAACTTCTCTGTTTTTTTTGGTTTACTGTGGGTAAAATGGGAATTATAATGACAGCTACCACAGAGGGCTATTGTAAGGATTAAAATAAGTTTAGAAGATTAAATATGTTTCTAGGAAAATTCATGGCACATTACACATGATAGGGGATCAATAGATGCTTGTTTATATAGATATATCTATCCATCTGTACCTATATCTATATTTATATTTATATCTATATATAGATAGATAGATATCTGTAGCTATATGTATCTCTATCTCTATATCCATATCTATAACCATATCTATCAATATCTATCTCTAGAACTACAACTTAGTTCTTTCAACACTAAAATTATTGTTCTTTCTCTTATACAATCATTCTTTCTCTCTATGAGCAATTATTTATTTTCTTACTGTGAAAACCACTTAAATTAAAATTATTGGGGAAAATGTTATATGTAACATTCCAATATATTATTGTAGGTTATTTAATAATCATAGAAAGTATGATGTCCACAGGGCTACTTCGTTTTTCATAGAAAATACATATTTTCCTACCTGGCCAGTTGTCTGATAAATGGTCATGGTTCACAAAAAGAAGCAGCAATATTACTTTCCCACCTGTGGAAAAATTATTCTTGGCACTCATTTCCTCCTGATCCATCCATTTGCATCAGTATTAAACTCAGCATCTTCACTCAGGACAATAATTTATAAATAGGACTAATTATAACAGAAAGTGCAGTACCATAGCTGGATTTGGGGAAAAGCAAGCAAACAAAAATTTAGGGAAGCATAATGGCCTTTAATGTAAAATCAAAATAATAAAGAGAAGAGAGAATGTTTAAGCTGATGATGGAATGAGTACCTTTCATATGAATGTAAGTTGTCTTGTGAAAGCTAAACACTGTGAGTTTATATGGAGTAGGAGAACTCAGGGTGAGTTATAAGAAAGTGAGGACTGTCTAAAGTTGCAGCAGACTCTCAAGGAAAGGAAGCTCCTTTTGGGGGAAGACTTTAAGGTTAGGATAAACTCTTCCCTGACTTTGATGAGAATTTATTCTTTGGATAGAGACAGCAGAGTGCAGCCACTGCATGGCCTTCAAAGTCCCTATGACTCTGAGTGGGCTCCAAGTCACCCCTGGAGAGAGGAAATTACTCTAGCAGCATTGGAAGCTATAGATCTCAGCCTCATGTCCGCTTACCGGGTCTACAGATGGAAACAGACAAGGAGTCAGTAGCAGACAAGAGATCATTAAAATTCTTCAGAAAAGACAGGCTTTTTCATGGCTTTATCTTTATTTTATTATCATTACTCTTTCAATTTGTGCACAGGTGGACAAATTGACTTATTGGTTTAAGAATCAGCGCTGGCTTGGTAGCTCAGCTGATTAGGGCATCCTTCTGATACACCAAAATTGCGGGTTTGATCCCCATCAGGGCACATGCAAGAAGCCACCAATGAATGCATAAATAAACAACAACAAAAAATCAATGTTCCTCTCTCTCTCTCTCTTAATTCTATTTAAGAAGTAAAAAAAAAAAAAAAATCAGATTTAAAACAACAAATCCTCCAGCAGCTAAACAGTAACCCTGACAAAGTCAGCATCAACATGTGTGTTATTTTTTGCCAAGTCTCATTAGCAAAATTCTTTGATAAACTGAGTCTACTACATTTGGTTTTTATAGATAAGTCCTCCCAGACTGAGGCTTAAATGTCTCCACTATGTGGACTCTTAGACACTGTCAGGAGTGAATAGTTTTCCACACAACGCCAGACATAAATACTAAACATGAAGAGAATACACACACCATATATAAGCAAATGACTAGAAGCCAACTTTATGATTGATAAGATTTAGTACATTCTGGTGAAAAATAAATAAATAAATAAGAAATTTCAGGCCAAGAAAATTGCCTTGAATCATAAGTTCTTATATCATTTTTATAAGACCTGTAACCTCATAGGATTTAATCACAAAAACATCTACCAGCATGGTCCATATTTTATGCAATATAGTCTGATTTAAGTTTTGTTTGTTCTGTTATTTGTACAATTCTCTAAGTACAACTAGAATTTCCCAAAATTTCTTCTATTTCCTAATTGCATGTAATTAGAATGGGAAATCATGGTAAAGTTTCCAAGAACTTGCACTCATTACAAGTAAATAAAATTTATACAACAAAAAATGATATTATATAATGTGTTTAAGAGCCAACCATGGTTGATCTCTCCCCCTTACCCCCAGGACTTATATGCATGTATATAAGCCTTACCAATGAACACAGACAACAGAGGGGTGAGGGCATGAGTGGGGGGTGGGGAGGAATGGGGGGATAAGGATACATATGTAATACCTTAATCAATAAAGACAAAAAAAGAAAAACAAAAGAAATACCATTTATAAGTAAAGCTAAAAAAAAAAAAGGCAACCATGGACATTGTTTCATCTTAAAATTTTTAAAAGGAGAATCAATCAATCTTCAGAAGCTCATTGAGAGCCTATTGTGTACACGATGTTGTGCTGAGTAATATGAAGATCATGATTAATGGGTTAATTAATTCAGTAAGTTAATTCTTAGTAGGCATTTTCTAAATACCGAGTACTTTGCTATGCATTGAGAATATAGCAATGAATAGGGCAGGTTACAATCCATCAAGATGTTTACAATTCAGTTGTGAAGAGAACTCTTAGAAATGTGAGGAACAATCTAAACAGTTATTAAGTAGTAAAAAAATCATGTAATCAAGAGAATGGGAAATGTAGTTTCTTTTCAGCTCAAAAATCCAGGGTGGCTTCTCAAGTCATGGAAATCTGGGCAAGACTTTAAGGATGGGTTCACTTGTTCATGAAGTCAGAGGAGAACCATCCCATAAGAAGATTAAAAGCCATAAGGTACTAGTTATTGAATGATTATGCAGCAAGACTGGAGTCAGGCCAGGCTAATAACAGTGGGCATCTAGAGAAAAGGCAATAATGATTCTGATTTTTATATAGTTGCTTCTCCTCCTCCTTCCCCATCCCCCACCTTCCTCTTTCTTCTTAATATTGCTGATAAATCTTCAAAGGGGTTATGACATTCAGGTAATAGTGAAGACAAGTTGTGGGTGAGGGAAGAAGAGCCCAGGTAGAAGGAGCAGTAAGTATGAGAACAGTATTGATTTTGTGTCATTGTCAGATTAAGGCTTTAGCTGTGTTCACCAATTTCTCTTTCCACATTCCTTTGCAGCTAGGTTGGAACCATAGATTTCATTTTAATCATTCTAGTGGGCAGAAGTGTGGCAGAGTTTTTAAAAAATGTCCAAGGAAACATCCAGCCCTCTCTTCCCTGCCCTAGCTATCTTGGAAGCCAAGTATTCCTGATGATATAGCCATAAATAAGATAGAGGGAGCCAGTCACACTAAGAGAGAGCTTTTTTAGTTTAATTTAGCTTTAAGTCACTGAGCTTTGAGGGTTAATTTATTTCCACAGTCTAGTGTTGTCTTCTCTGGCTAAGAGCAACAATGCTTCTCTAGTGACCCTGTTTATAAACTTTAGATAATTTTTACGAAGCTTGATTATTATCAGTGAGAACAGACATGCTGGGTCAATTATGCAAATGAAGCATACATATTATGACCCTCAACTTCAATCTTCTAAGCCCTTCATATTACTTTTATTTATTGTTTTGTTCACTTACTTACATATAAACCTATGAATTCATAGTAACTACATTTCTCTGAAAACTTGAGAGTGTTTTTTACTTGAAGTATGCAAATAAGAGTCCAGGAAATAAATATAGGTAGGTTTAAGTCACTAAAATAATAAATAATGCTGTATTTTTCCTCTCCATAAAAAGTAAAATAAATGATAAGTGCTAAATACAAAGATAAGTGGAATTCTGGCAGACTATCCTGAGAGACCTCTTCATTCAACACACACTTGGAAGATTTTATACTGAGGCTAATCATGCAATTCAGGGGGAAAACAAAAAACTGTGCAGCCAGCAAGTTCTAAATTAAACAAGATCCTCTTCAGTTTTGTGCTGAGAGGAAACATCCAACTTGGGATGGTATAAAGAGGCTGGACCAGCAATAAGAATGTTAGAGCTTTAGAGAGAACTCCACCACTAATTAAGCTCATGACATTCATTGAATCCAATAATCTGCTCCTCAAGACATTTGACTTATCCCATGTATAAAAAATAAATATAAAATTATTGCTTTCACTTTACAGGACTGAATATAATAATCCCTTTTCCCAATCCCCGTTTCAGCAGCAGACTGTCTTTCAACACCCAGTGTAAGTACATATCATTTCTCCATGAACCCTTTCCTGACTCCCCTCCCCTTTCCAGAAAAAAAATGATTATTCTCTCCTTGGTATTCCTACATTAATCCTGTGCAGAGGTCTATCATAGCACTAAAAGTTGGCATCTTATTTCCTCATATATTCATTTCCCATTTCATTCGGTGTGTTTCTTGAGGCAGAGATCATATCTCTTAGTATAATCTCTAGCCTATAAAATGTGCTCAATACATTTTTGTCAGATGAGAGAATGAATCAATGAATGTGCTCCCCCAGATTTCAGGGGTGAGCAGGTAGGTTTGGCAGAGGATTAACTTGGAAGTGGGAGCTGAGTGCAGGAGAAACTTACAAATACAGCTAAAAATGTCACAACCTTCAGTACTCTCTTCCTGGGTGTGTTCCCTCTCTTGGATCCATTCCAGTTATGCCTGAACTGAGTGAGGCAGGGACTTGATTCCCGAAGCTGTTTCCTGCTCTAACCAAGTTTGCTAGCAGCATTTAATCAGTCTTTTCATGCTTTTTTAGAATCACTGACAAAGAAAATCAAATCACCTAAGGATTAGAAACAACAAAGGAATGTAATTGTAGGCAGGTGAGTCCAGATGTGAATAATTAATAAAGAAGCTAGCATAGACTCAACTTCTAATCCACTCCTCCAGGGGGGATTATGTTCAACTGGGACACCTTCCTAGGTCAATTCACGACACAAATAGCAGGTCAATGAGAGCCTTCCAAAATGAATCTGGGAGTTATCTACAGTGTTGTCTTGAGAACAAGTAGGAGTTTAGAGGGGAAAGAGTCTGTCAGGGAAGTTTAGGGTAATCTGAGGAAGAAGAAGCAGAGGCACCATACTGCAGAGGGTGTCAGATTTAAAAATAAACTGAGGAGGTAGAAGATTAAAAATATTAAAAACATACGTAGGTATGTTTACATATATTCCAATGATCTGGCTATGAAAGTAGAAAGGAGAAATGGTCTTATAGATACAATTTCAGGCATATCTTAAGTAGTATCTAACCCATTTCTCTGAATGGAGTTTAGGTATTCAAGGAAATAAAATTAGGTTTGGTGAATGGGTTAATTTAAGGTAAGCAGAGAATTTGACACTCACACTTTACTTCTTGGTTTTGAATTTGCTTAGCCTTAGAGCAATGAGGTTCTCAAAGTCTGGCCCCGAACCATTAGCATCACCTGGGAATTTGTGAGAAATGCAAATCTTCAGGCCCTAATCCATTCATATGGGATTTGCAACTCTGGGGATGGGGCCCAGAGATCTGTATTTTAACAACCCATTCAGTTATTTCTAATACATGCTTAAGTTTGAGAACCACTTGCCTTGACCAGGCTCAAAGGTGGTTTTAGGGAAGACTACACATAAGGAAGATTGCTTAAGGTGGGAGTTTTCATACACACACACACACACACACACACACACACACACACAGATGAATTAAGGATTGACATAAATGCATTAAAGAATAAAGAACATTAATGCACAAGATATACTGTCAGGGCCAAAGCTAAATGCAAAGAGTATTTTCATGTATATTCTTATCTCTATCCCTGTCTCAGTACCTGTGGTCATAACCCTGATTGCTAAAATCACTCCAACTTGGGAGGCGCTAGGATCAATCTGAAAACACAGAGGGGGCACTGATATGACTTAGGCTGCTTCCAGGTGAATATGGCATCTCCAGAGAGTTGTCTAGTAAAAGTGGAACATAGTGAGGAGTAGGAGAGGTACCAGCAATCAGAGAGACAGGTAGTCTAGAGAGGCAGGTAGATTCAATTCACCCTAAAAGCAAAAAGAAACATAATTCCCCAGAGTTTTAATGCATAAATCTATAAAAGTAAAATTTTTAAAAATCTCTAAACATATAAAAAGGGTTGCCAGATATAATACAAGACATCTAGTTAAATTTGAATCCCAGATAAACAACGAGCAAATTTTAGTATAATAATATTAAAAGTATTGCACGAGAAATACTTATACTAAAGTTATTTATTGTTTACATGAAACTCAAATTTAATAGGGTGTCTGGACTTTTATTTGTAACTTTAATATAAATGAAGTATTTATCTGAGCATTACCTTATGTTACAGTTATATATAATTTTCACAGTAGATATTATCATTGAAATGTGGAATAAAATAATAAAATGGTATCTTTGATCAACTGACATTTTAAATATTTTGAACATCTAAAGTATATAAAGTCATTGAAAAAATTGCATGTGTTTTAAAATCAAGCCCATAGCTAATCCTTTTTACAAATACGTGATACTTATATACTAGTTTCAAGTAGCAGACAGTATCAAAATGGTTTCTGTTCCCATTTATATTTTAGACCAGGTTTTATTTCCATTATATACCTAATATATAGAGATCAGATCATAACACACAACTTCCTTCAATTTTACCAGATATGAGTCCCAAGGAGACCTCTCTCCACCTATTCAAGTGAAGCCCAATTTAGCATAATGGTGACATTATAAAACTCTCGGTTACTGTCTCCTTGTGGAATTTTCTTTTATGCTTTCCTTGAGAACATTCTCTTCCATTTCTTAAGAGAAATTTGGTTCCAGAAACACACACACACACACACACACACACACTCACACTCAATTTGGAAGCGATTTCTTGGAGAAACATCTACCTAATTAATGCCAGATAATTTTATGAAGAAAATACAAGCAGGGAAAGTAGTTATCTACCCTAGGTTTTGTTTGATAACATGATTTATTAGAATAGTGTGGTATGTGACTGGATAAATGGATGTCAAGGCAGAATATTTATAAGCATAGTGGCACGCTTGGGTCCTTGGTGCCTTATTAGTAACACTGACAGACAAGCACTGTTGAGGCTCAGTCATGCTGATGAGGAAGCTTCATACTAGGACAGGCGTGCAGAGTGAAGGGAGGGTGACAATAGTTATGAAGCTTCTAACTTTGCTCTTTTCACAGAACACTAGAACTAATGAAACCTTTAAAATCATCAAGCTCAATACCTATCTTTTAAGTTAAGACAGTCAGTTTAAATTCAGATACAAATTTCCTGAGATCATGTAACAGACAGGTAGAATGCAAACCTCCTAAGACCCCACTCTATTGCTTTGCTGCTTACTCCTTAATAGCTCACAGCCTCCACCTACTCTGTAATCAAACATGTATCAGGAGAAGAATGGCTGCCTGTTGCCATATGTACCAGGTGTACTGGTTAATAATGAGGATTTTTTTTCAATAGATGGATTTACACATATGTTGATATATTTGTAATTTGATATGTATGCTATTTTTGTATTGCTTCAAAACTTCAAATGTCAAATTTTCTGAAGGTGTTAACATCATTGATATTTTTACACTTAAAAATGTCGAGTTTCATGCCAAAAAAGAGCATTTGCGGGAAGTTTTAATTCATTACTTTATTTTGAAGAAAAGTGCTGCTGAAAGTTATCATATACTTCGGGAAGCTTATGGTGAACCTGCTCCATCTCAAGATACTTGTGAGCGCTGGTTTAAATACTTTAAAAGTGATGATTTTGATGTGAAAGACAAAGAACGTCCAGGTCAACCAAAAAGTTTGAAGACCAACAATTACAAGCATTACTGAATGAAGATGCATGTCAAACTCAAAAACAACTTGCAAAAAGATTAAACGTTGCTCAGTAAACAGTTTCTGATCATTTACAAGCAATGGGGAATATTTTAAAGGAAGGAAAGTGGGTGCCACATCAACTGAACAAAAGTCAAATGGAAAACCAAAAAGTCATCAGTAAGATGTGGATTCAATGGCACCAAAGAAAGTCTTTTTTGCATCGAATTGTGACTGGCAATGAAAAGTGGATTTATTTTGAGAATCCCAAATGCACAAAATCATGGGTTGATCCAGGTCAACCATCAACATCGACTGCAAGGCCAAATCGCTTCAGAAAGAAGACAATGCTCTGCGTTTGGTGGGATCAGGAAGGTGTGGTGTATTATGAGCTTCTAAAACCAGGTGAAACTGTTAATACTGATCGCTACCGACAACATATAATCAATTTGAACAATGCTTTGATCGTAAAACGACCAGAATGGGCCAGAAGACATGGCAAAGTAATTTTGTTTTGTGATAATGCACCATCACACACTTCAAAACCAGTTAAAGACATGTTAAAAGATCTTGCCTGGGAAGTATTAACCCACCCGCTGCATTCACCAGACCTTGCTCCTTCAGATGACCACTTGTTCCAATCGATGGCACAGGTACTTTCAGAGCAGCACCTCAAAATGTATGAAGAAATGGAAAATTGGGTCTCTGAATGGTTTGCCTCAAAACAAGAAAAGTACTATTGGGACAGTATCCACAATTACCTAAAAGATGGGGGAAATGTGTAGCTAGCTATGGACATTACTTTGAATAATACCCTTTTGATGTTTCCCTTGAAATTATTGTTTTCTTTGATTATAAAATCCGCATTATTAACCAGAACACCTGGTAAGGGTTTCTTGACACTTGGCTTCCTATAGTTGCTTCATATGCTAAGGGACATTGTACACAAGATGCCAGAAGTGTCTGTGGGGCAGAATAATTATGGTGACTCTTTTCTATTTTAATTTTCAATAGTATATAATAAACCAATTTGAAGCCTTGAATCAGAATTGCACATTATGACATGATCCCTCAATCTTACTGCCTCAAGTAAATATAAGGCATCTAATGAATCTGTAAGGTTATTGGAAGTTCACACCAAAGCACCATTATCAGTTATTGTTCTGAGACTTAAATTCCACCAATTACATCCACAGCTTGGTGAGGACATTGCTACAATATTCAGAGCTGTGCCATTTTTTTCAATGCTGTAATTTAGAGGATTTATTAGCAGGCATATTTTTCAAGATTATCCTGTGCAGAGGTTATGATGAAGCCTTCCAATGGGGACTAGAGACTGAACCAAATTGATAATTTATAATGGCCTGAGAAGAAGTCCTGGCCAGAGAGATTGTTCAGTATGTGTCATAGAAGTAAAAACCACAACTTCTAATATGAAATCTGCCTCCAACACAAGCAGAATACTATCGGCATCAGTAAACATCTGCAAATGCATGTACTATAATATCCAGTCAGACATATGAATTCTTACTTAAATTCTGGAATCTCCACTCACATACATATCCTAGTATATAGGCTTTGCAAAGGAATGGCCACTAAGATTATACTGTGGATTTGAATGAAGTTCAAGATATGCCAGGCAATTTTCATGGCATCAGATGGTCTCGAGTCTGTGTGTGGCAGTGAATCAAATTCAGATTGTTCAGGCTAAGTTACCTCAGGACACTAATGCATTTAATGGAGATTTAGACCAATCTATCAATAAATGTATATAAGGTGCAGTTTATAATAAGTTGTAAGGCTACTTTCCACAAAGCTTTCTCACAAGAATCTTGGCTAGAGTTGTTAAGGCACCATGTATTCTTCAAGTTTACAATTACAGACTTGTTTTTGGATGCTTAATACTCATTGTGACAGCTTCACAGAGGTCTTCGAAGCATGATGAAAGATAAGTAATTCAAAATCTTCTTGGGAAGGAATTGAAATACATCTAAAAGTTATAATCATTGGTACCAGGAAGTCATGGTTTGATTCCCAGTCAGGGCACATGCCCAGGTTATGGGCTCGATCCTCAGTGTCAGGTGTGCAGGAGGCAGCCAATCAATAATTCTCTCTCATCATTGATGTTTTAATTATTTTTTTTCCTCTCCCTTCCTCTCTGAAATCAATAAAAATATTTTTTTCAAAAATTATACCATTCAAATATAGGAATTTGCATTCAAAACCCTGTCATTATTTTATGCAGTACATGGAGATGTATTAAGTTGGAAATTGCAAAGAGGAAAAGGTAGATAAGCCTAAATATTTTATTACATGAAGTTTTTTCATACTGATTACATATTTGTTATAGAATATATAAATAAGACCCTCTGTAAATAGTTTTACAAGAAGATGGAAATTTGAGAGGCTACAGAGTTACTATGATTTCAAAGGAGCAATGTCTTGACAAATAGGACCTAAATTAGGGCTCCTCTGATTGAATGGTAACTGAAACCTTATGTGAACCACCTTAAGCTAAGAGGGAAATTTACTGGAAAGATGCTGAGAACAGCTGTGCTCCAGGGCCTCTGGGGCAGATTCAGGCGCTGGGTGGGTCTAGCGATCCTGAGAAACTTACCATCTGTCACATGTGCATCCCCTGCTCATCTGCGTGCTCCTTCCTGTTCGCTTGCATTTCTTCTCAAGCACACAGCGCAGTATAACCACCATGTGCATCCAGTTCCCTCTCAGCTCACTAGGTCTGGGGAAGAGGGTGTTCATTAGCCCTGGCCCAAAAGTGTTCCCAAGTTTAACGCACTCCCAGGAGTTAAGTGTCACAACTCATCCTAAGATATACATTGGCCATTTCTTTAAAATTATCTTTTAAGGATAGAAGTATTGCCTTGATTCTGTCTTCTGACACAGAAGGCTAGAAGAGTTTAATGAAGCTTCTCTTTCAATCTTTAAGTGATATATGACATTTTGTCTTGCTGTTATATTAGTAAGGACAGAAATAAGATGTTATATGTTATGGCTGTGTTCAATGTTATAGGTTTGTAAGTTATCAGTGCAGAGGCTAGATTTAAGATAATCTAGAATAGCTTTATAGAAATATGAGGCTGTCTTGTGAAAATGCCCTATTCTAGCTTTACTAATAACCAACATTAATAACCCAAACTCCAAATCCTTTGTGGCAACAAATTGGAAGGAATTGGGCTTTATTTATTGAATCTTTATTTATAATAAAACCAGAGGCCAAGTGCACGAATTTGTGCATGGATGGGGTATGGCTGGCCCGCCCCATTGGGGGAAAATTGGGCCAGGCTGGTTGGGGGGAGGGAATGTTGGAGGTTGGCCAGCCATCCCTGCCCCAGGTGGGGGTCGGGGGGGGGTGCGATCAGGGCCCTGATCGGGCTGGTTGGCCACCGCAGTGCGTGTCATAGTGACCAGTTGTTCCGGTTGTTTCAGTCGTTCCATTATTCCGATTGCTTGGCTTTTATACAGAGAGATTTATAATCTTTAATACACTATCTAAATTTGATCTTCTTGGTCACTATTTTTTGATGCCTTGATATCCACACTTTTCATATGAAATAAAAAATAAAATCAGATTTGCACAATACCTAATGTCTTTTCCTCCCATTAAGTATACATGTTGGTGGAATAATTAGGAAGAAGAATTGTATTTATAGCTAAGACAACTAATTGAATTTTATAGAGTCCTTACTAATGCCAACAGACTAAGTTAAAAGCTACCAATTTGCATAAACTTTAATGACTATTCAAATCAATATATTTTGGGACACAGTTGTGTACCTAACTAATTCACATGATTTGGCCTTCCTGTCCAAGAAAATTGCAATATAAGGAAGATAAATGTGAGCATGCATTTCTTTCAATAGTTTTGATCATCTGTTATTTTTTAAGAACTATAATAAATTACTTTTAAAAAATATTATTTTATTGATTTCTGAGAGGAAAGAAGAGAGAGATAGAAACATCAATGATGAGAGAGAATCATTGATCAGCTTCCTCCTGCATACCCCCTACTAGAGATGGAGCCCGCAACTCAGGCATGTGCCCTTGACCAGAAATGAACCTGGGACCCTTCAGTCCATGGGCTAATGCTCTATCACTGAGTCAAACTGGCTTGGGCGAACTATTTAATTTTTATTGGTCCATTGTTAATATAAAATATTCTGCTTGGATGTAGCTGAATAAATCTATGGAAACAGGATTTTTTGAAGATGGAAGGTCCTTCAGAAATCTCATAGAGCAACTTTGCCATTTCATAGTTAGAGAAAATGAAGTTCAGGATCCAAGGTCACACAGTCACTGGCACTTAGGTTTCAATTATTACTTTGCCTAGCAGGAAATTTTATCTAAATATAGGGGGTGGGGCAAAAGTAAGTTTACAGTTGTGATTACAAGGAACAGTTTATCCTTGTACTATTATATATTAATTATTGTATACCTATCCTCTATAATAAAAGGGTAATATGCAAATCAACCAAATGGCAGAATGACTGGTTGCTATGACGTGCACTGACCAACACGGGGCAGAGGCTCAATGCAGGAGCTTCTCCCTGGTGGTCAGTGCACTCCCACAGGGGGAGTGCTCCTCAGCCAGAAGCCAGGCTGATGGCTGGCAAGTGCAGCGGTGGTGGTGGCAGTGCTAAAAATGTTCCACTGACAGCTTGTCAGTCAGACATCCCCCGAGGGCTCCCGGACTGCAAAAGGGTGCAGACCAGGCTGAGGGGACCCCCCACCAAGTGCATGAATGTCATGCACTGGGCCTCTGGTTTTATAAATAAAGAAACCCAGGCACAAAGAAGTTATGTGACAGTTGAAGTTTCACAGCCAGTACAAAGCTGAACCAAGAATTAAAGTTAGTGATTCTAGCTTCAGAAGCCATACTTTTAAACACATCCTGATGTTGCCTCTCTTCAAATTCACAGTTTTTAGCTATAATATTTGGATGTCATACAAATAATGCCAATTGGATATTAACATCCTTCCTACCACAGGTTCTTCAAATTGAAAGAAATTGAAGTACTGCTAGTTTATTTTCCTGTCATAGAAGGGATCCTTATTGAACATTAAAGATAAATGCTTTATACTCTAATTCACTGTCTAAAAGTATTTTAATCATCAGTAACATTATTCTTGGGCAGTGTTTAAAACAATGTATCTCAATAATGAAACTTGAACATCAGGTTGTTATGATATTACACATAATGCATTTCAAAATTTTTCATTCTACATATAGTATCAACTTAAATATTGACAATTAAATGATAATTTTATCCTCTCTGTAATTACCAAATTGCATTTTGTACAAAGCAGTATAATTAATTAATGCCCCAGATTTAAATATTTTTTGCTTTTAATTACATTTCAAAATTGTTCATATTGTATTGACTGCTTAAGACAGTGGTCAGCAAACTGTGGCTCGTGAGCCACATGCAGCTCTTTGGCCCCATGAGTGTGGCTCTTCCACAAAATGCCAACTTCTGTGCATGGGCCACGAAATTTCAATTGCACTGTACGTGCGCGCCCGCATGTGGCTCATGAGCCGCAGGTTGCCGACCACCGGCCTAAGAGATTAAAGTTTACTTGAGCTGAGAACTTTATCCAATTCATATGTAAGCATACAAAGTACATATTACATGAATGTTGCAGTTTGACAATTTTCTTTTGAGAATCTCCTATGTGTCTGGCTCCATGCTCCATACTCATTATATCCAATATTAGATAGATAATTTAAATACATAGAGGGGTGTTGTAATAGAAGTAGAACTTAGAAGCATATATAATCCTGTAAAAAGTACTGAAATATAAGAGAAAAAACAATGTATATAAATGTTACAAACCTTAATGCTAAATTAGTCGGGATTTCTAAGCCATTTGGGGACAATGATATTAAAACCAAGTATCCTTTACATAAGGTTATGGTTTTAAAGAGACTTTACAAAGCAAATTTTTTAATAGTTCTGCTGATTTTAGGAGGAAATTTTTTGAGGTCCTAAATAATTATGATATATCTACTTAATTAAAAAGAAGTATACAGTGTATTTAATTAACAATACAAAATGTTTGTATCTAAGATTCTAGAAATTACAGAGTATAATAAATGATCAAAAGAAATGTAAAGTTACACATAAAAATAATAAATCCAATCTTGAAAGATCATAATTCATTTTATATTATAGATTTCTTAAGACTAATTCTTGATGAAGTATGTCTTTTGGATTAAATAAATTTTATTCTTGGCTTTAAATGCAGTTTAACTCAAATATACAATTTCCATAAAGGATTTATATTATGAATAGAAATTGCCATCAAATGAATTATATCCTATAGGTATAATAATCCATTAGAATTCAAATTAACCAAATTTAAAGGGCCTTTGTTAAGTTATTCACACTATTGTTAGTAAAAACTTGTCATCATTGCTTTCACTTATATCTCTCTTTTCAGTAAATTACAAGTAATTAATTTGAGCTGAAAGAAGCACCAAAATTTACAGACATATATGGGTTCAATTGGCTATGGCTCATGGCTGTACAAAAGTAGTGTTATTTTTGGTGAATTTAGGAATTATATGTGTATTGTATGTTTATGTTATTGCTGGCAACTGGTAAAGCTGTAGTTTTAAAAGCACTATAACTTTTCAGGTCATAATGTACTATTTTCCTGAAATAATATTCTGTTAACCAAAACATCCTAGTTTCATCAAATTAGTATTCTGCATGTTACCTTCTGCCCCAACTCCTGCTATTAACAGAAGAAAGTTGAAATTATATTCTAGAATGTTCCATCATCCAAAAATCTGCCTAGCAACTGCCTTAAGTATAGTATAACACACAAAAATAGATTCTTGCCAAAATGCTAATTTACTTCCTCTGGTGTGATTCTATTTTTACATCGGGCCCATGCAGCTGGTCAAAAAATAAAGCATTTCTTCTCATGAGGAGGAAAATTTAATAGGTGTCATTTAAAAGAAAAAATATCTCAAGGACATAAACACCTTCTCAGCTAGTTCTGATAACCTGCACACATAATATTGGAGACAACAATGGGTAACTGATAAAGGAACTGTATCTAAGAATATTTCACATGAGAAAATATATTAATGTCAATATCTCCACATGAGTTTAGTATGTTTTCAAAACAGAATAAAATTTAAGCCGAAACCGGTTTGGCTCAGTGGATATATTAAAAAAAATTTAAACATTTCAGGGCTTGCTAACTCTAATGCTTCTAAGAGCTAAGTTGATCATCTGCAGTGAGGCAGGTGCAATGCCCTAGTAAGTACAGAGGTAAGAGCAGGAAAGGACGTGCCCTGCCTATAAGGGCAGCTGATACTCAGCTCAAGTCAATCACTGGCATAAAGGAATGCAGACCCTGTGTTGCCAAATTTCTAGTAATTTACAATAACTCAGAAATTTACTAGAAATCTCCTAATTTTTGGTAACAATTGATTCAATACACATTTTATCCAGGCCCAGATATATCTTTAAGTCTATACCATGTGAGGACTGATTATGCATGATGCTTGATTTAAAGTTACTATTTACTAAACTTTTGCATGCTTTGTGTAATTTTTATAAAGATTTCATCTCTTAAAGGAGGATATTTAGAATTACAGTCATTAACTAATTCTAATCCAGAATTTCTCTGTTTATCTTCTTGGAACTTCTAATCTTTTGCAATAATAATTGGTCTTCTGTATTGTGTCACATAAATATAATCTATATTTTTCTCTCCCTGACGTATTTCACTTTTTTAAAAAATATATTTTTATTGATTTCAGAGAGGAAGGGAGAGGAAGAGAGAGATAGAAACATCAATGATGAAGAGAATCATTGATTGGCTGCCTCCCACACACCCCTTAATGGGGATCGAGCCACAACCTGGGCATATGCCCTTGGCCAGAATTGAACCCAGAACCCTTTAGTCCTCAGGCTGGTGCTCTATCCACTAAGCCAAACTGTCTAGGGCTATATTTCACTTTTTAATGATAGAGAGATACCCTCAGATTTGCACAAGAGTGTTTGTGTGAGCATATATAAGAACTTTTATTTTTCCCAAAGCTTTGTATAATTGCCACACATTCAACAAAAAGTACTCAATGCTACCTGATGAGATGAAACTATCTGCTCATAGCTAACATAAAAAAATATCAAACCACTTTGGGCTTATAAAATACACGCTTTCTTAATACCCATGTTACTTAATAAGAAATCACCTTATTTTTCGTAGCACTAAGGCATTACAATAGATAAAACCTCCTCCCAGCTTGAATAAGCTCATAATCCCATTCAATTTTATGTGCAAATGCCTTTGGCTTCATCTCATATGGTTTATTATGATTTGAAATGAAGTTCAGATTTTACCAAATCCCACATAATTAGAAATTACTCCATAAGAGAAAGCGGAATTCTGTATTGCATCAGGACATTAAGTGATTCACACTGTCAGGTCTACACTGTACTTTCTGGCCCTAGTCACTGACAGAGTTTGAAATGTCTTAAAATAGGTAATGTCATTTTAAAGTTTTGAACATACACAATATTGTTGGGACAAAGTTACTATCCTGAAGTTTTCTTACAAAGTAGGGGGACATGCACAGAAAGGTGTAATAAGGTGATAACTGCCTTGCTAGCTGTACGTAGAGTTCGGGAAGTATGTCTCAGCGCTGCGGCTGATGCAATGGTGTGAGCACACTCCACCATGACTTGCTTCCTCGGCACTCCAGGAAGTAGCAACGCCCGCCTGAACGAACTCCTAGAGCCACGTGCACAGTACCCCAGCCTTTCAGCCATTGGTCGCCTGTAGCAACGTGTCTCCCTCTGATTGGTCCCCTCATGCTATATATACCCCTGTAGTTCCACAACAAAACGGATCTGCATCACTGAACCTGGTCTCCGGAGTCGTGCATGCAGACGCCCTAGCGCGTTGGGGCTCTGCCGTCCTCACCCCCGAGGGACCCCCTGCTTCAGCTAGCTATGAATGTTACATGCTGCTAAAGAGGCAAGATCCAGTCTGCATGGAGAGACAGAAAGTTCTCAGAGAGGAGAGGAGATTTTAAGTATATCTTGAAGAGTTCTTAGGATTGGCAGGCATGACTTGTGGGAGCTAGGTAAGAGAAGGAGAGAAATTCAAGAAATAAGAAAGAAGAAAAGCAAGGACCTACAACCCACAAAGCTATCATTTAGAATCAAAGAGCTTCCCAGACAAGGAAAAGCTAGAGGAGTTCATCACCACCAAACCAATATTACACAAAATGTTTAAGGGTCTTCTTTAAGAAGAAGAAAAAAAGATTAAAAATATGAAAATAAAATGGCAGTAAATACATATCTATCAACAAGATCAGAGTGAGGAAAAGGATGGATGCTTGATTATTAAAAAAAAAAAGTTCTCTCTCTCTCTTGCCCTAACTGATTTGGCTCAGTGGATAGAGCGTCGGCCTGCAGACTGAAAAGTCCCAGGTTCGATTCCTGTCAAGGGCATGTACCTTGGTTGCGAGCACATCCCCAGTAAGGGGTGTGCAGGAGGCAGCTGATCAATGTTTCTCTCACATTGATGTTTCTAACTCCCTATAACTCTCCCTTCCTCTCTGTAAAAAAATCAATAAAATACATTTTTTTAAAAAGCATTCTCTCATTGTAGCAAATAATATGGTTTCTCAGCTGCACCATCCTTGTTAGTGACTTTACATATTGACTTCTCTGAGTGACTTTTTGTTCTAATCTGCCAGAACACCTCTATTACCTTCTACCATGCCTTTCAACCTGTCAATGCCATGAATGATACAGGGTGAGAAAAATCAACCCCTGGTCTTAGGGAATAGTCCAGATATGGGTGAGCGACCCAATAAGAATCCTTCCAGGAGATGTTACTCTGAAACCGGTGGGGAAAACTTTTGCCCCTTTTGCTTAAACTAGTCATAGACAGGTTTCTGTCTCTTAAAACAAACGAGCCCTACTTAACACATCCTGAAAAAGACAGCGTCTCGGGCACATACATTAATGTGCCACATGATCCAATGAGGGGTAAATACTAAACTATTTAACCTGGCACAGTTCCTTCATTAAATACAATAGCATTCCCTGATGGCTTTCTTATCCCTCAATGTCATTTGAAGTCTTACATTGCTGCCCTCTGCTCATTTGCTTTTTTTTTTTTTTTTTTTTTTTTTACTGGCAATGTTTCCTGTCTTATTCATGACTATGGATAATGTTCAAACTATTGGAGAAGCCAAATTCCTGAGGGAAAGAAACACTATCCACTGTTCTTCATTATTTACATATTGCTTGTATGTTTCCTAAGCACTTAACCTAATTTACATTTTAATGAGCTACCATACTATACTTATCAAATACTTAGTGGGTCAGTTCTAGAGATCCCTTTATAGGAATCAGAAACAAGCAATAATCAGAATGAGGACAAGCCAGAGCATCTGCAGGACTGGCATACCCCCAAAATTTCAAATTGCAAGTAGGATTTCCTTTATTTACATGTTTATTCTTGTATTAAATTCATAGTATGCTTTTCTAAATCGATCTCTATGTTTGCTTAATATATATACATACATACACACACACACACACACACACACACACACACACACATATATATATGTATTTTTAAAGAAAACATTATATCATTCCCATAAATGGAAAATAATATCACTTGTCAAAAACAAAAGGTAAATTGAATATATACTTTTGTTTTGAAAATAAAACAAAACAAAAAACAAGCACTTTTTAGTACCAACTAAAGATGGGTGTATTTTTCCTGGGCTTCTAGAGAAAAGCCTTCCCCTTCTGAAAAAAACAAAAAACAAAAAACAAAAAAAAACTTTGCTCGTAGGAACTAAGGTGACACAATATTATAAAAATTAACAGGATTTAGACCTACTAAACTTGTATTTCATCTGTTTTACATCTTATTGAATCCTTCTACTTCTATTCATAGAAATCTCTACTTCATCACACTCATTACATTTTAATGAATTATTTATTTGATATCAGTTTTTTGCTCTGGAGTCTAAGCCTCTTCATTAATTCTTCAGCTCCTTTGGAACAGAAATTGTATTTGATCATCACTTTAGCCCACCACCTAGCACAGTCCCAAATCCTAGGAACTGCTCAAAGAATATTTATTATTGAACTAATAAATGAGCAAATGATTATTTAATTTCACACACTAAATAGTGTATGAGAAAACAGGACACTTGATTTTAAAAATGCATGCAAATCCTTTATAATGCAGAAAACTAGATAGGTGGATTATAGGAATAATGTTCTAAAACTTCAGGTCAAAGGCTTTAGATCATTTTCACTTGATCTAGGTTGGGAGTGGGGGAAGAATGATGGTCTGGAAGTAGCCCTTCAAATATTTTAATATCTCTTCTAATGCGATATGCTACTATGCCTTTTACATTTTAGATGAAGAGCAAGGCTCCTCTGGTAAAAGCAGTCTTTTGTGGACACATAAAAATAATATTTTAATTGATTTTTTTTAGTGGGAGAAAGGGGAAAAGATAGACAGAGAGAGAAGACAGAGACACAGACAGAGAGAGATTTGCTGTTCCACTTACTTATGTGCTTGTATGTGCTCTGACTGTAGGTTGAACCTATAACCTTGGTTTATCAGGATGACGCTCTAACCAACTGAGCTACCAGGCCAGGGCAACAATAAATATTTTCTAGTGAAAAGTATAGCTTGCCTGTGCAGTGGAATGAAAATTAATCTCTTACCTTAGAACCTTTGGTACTTAGTTCTCAAATGAAATCAGGTGTGAAGTTCCTCAGTTGAGTACCAATGGGTCAGTTCTTATTGTCACAAATTCATAAATTTATCATACTCTGCTTAAAATTGTGGCTGGAAATATCTGGAGTGTTATAGTCTCATACTTCTTCAACATTATTACTGTCTAAATCTATTCAAAATTGGACTCTTACAGGTATTTTGATTAGACTAAAATGAATATGTAATATTATTATGAGCTATGGTAAGTTTAGCCCTTGTTCCCTTGTTTTGAGACATTTTCATTAGATAAGATGAATTTTGATAAGACCGTTTTCTCCTAATTTTTGCATAAGCTCATGTTATATAGAAATGCATGGAGGAATATCTAGTTTTTGAATTGAAATAATCTTTGAGAGGTAATGATTTTATTCATAATTGCTACTGAAAACAACTGAGTTTAAGATAATCATCAAAATATTGCAAATAGGAAGGAGAAAAAGTTAGATTCACTAGAAGCAAGTCAGAAAATGAGGAGTCATGTTCAAGTATTTGACAAGGAATGGAGGGGGCAGAGAAAGGAACTGGAAAAGGCAAGCAATGAAGGCTCTCAGGCAAAGTCCTGCAGAGCGGGTGGTGTCAGCTTGATTCCACAGGGGAATACTGAAGCGATCCATGTCCAGGGCAAGATCTGTCAGCGGCTGGAAGTGTGGTCAGCGGTAAAAAGCAATAAGGCACCTCTGGGTGTTATATAATTAAAAAGTAGTTCGTATAAAAAACCACTGTGTCCTTCTAGGGGTCTTTCTGATACATATAAGTTCTTTCTTAGATCATCTCCTCTTTTTTTTTTTCACAAATAAAACAGTATTCGTTCAGTAATAATTGAGCATCTCTTATATCAGGATATACCATGGAATTATAGCATTGAACAAGGCGGACACAATGTCGAACCCCAAGGAATAATCACTCTGTGCAGGAAGGTGGATATTGATATAAACAGATAATTAAATTCAGCTGAAATTAAATTCTGTGGTGAATAGAAGTATAAGGTGAGACCATGTAATGAAGGAGGACCTAACGCTGTCTGAAGGTGCCAAAAAAGCTTTCAGAAAATATTAAAAATATATAATCAACTCTCAAACTTGAAAACTTTGGGTGTTTCAGGATCTGAGGCAGCTTTTACTTAAACAACTAGTTAGCAAGAATAGTTGCTTTCCTAGAGGAAAGCAAAGAGATCATCTCCAGTAGAAAAAGAGTTTCACTCCTTATCAGTAAACATGCAATAACATTTCTCGTCCTTTCTTTTATAATTTTTATTAATTCATATTTTATTATAATTTGTATGCAGCATTGTATTAGTTTCAGGTGTATAAAATAGTGATCATTACAATAAGTCTGGTAACTATCTGTTACCATGTATACCTGTTATGATGTTATTGGCTCTATTCCCTATGCTACACATTACATCCCCATTACTTATTTTAATCCCCTTCCCCTCTCCATTCTTCCCCTCTGGCAACCATCAATTTGTTCTCTGAGTAGATGAATTCCTCTATAATATTTTTAAAGTTTATATTTTTAATTTTTTAACATTATATTATACCTGAAACTAATACAAAATGATACTGAATGTAAACTATAATTGAAAACTCAATATCATTTCTAATATAATGTGAGAGCTTGAGGATACCAAGGGTTTGTGGGGGTAGAACAGAGTGTCCAAGAAGTTAAGTCATCATGAGATGGATGGAGGTGCTTAGATTTCCAGTTTAATCTATCCTACAATGTTTTTTTTCCAGGCTTACAACCTCTTGAGAGCTTTGATTTCTGAAACAGAGGTTAAAAATCAAACTAGAAAAATCCTTTGTGATCAAAGGACTGAAATAATACTTGGTTCTCATAAAATGTTTTCTATAACTAGATTCATGTAATCTGGTTTGAAAAACATCTACAGTTAAGTATATCTATTATATCTTTTTTTTCCCTGAATCTCAGAGGGCAGCAGTGTTCTATAGAGAAAACCTAAGTGGCTCAACCAGGGAAAATGCATAAAAATAAGATATACGATGACTAAAATGAGAATACATTGAATCACAGAGATGTTATCCCTTTGACTATGATGCTACTATTAAAGAACTACAAAATAAACAGGACATGGCTGATGGGAGGTGAATGGGACTTAAAAATGTAACTGGAGATTAATAGTGGAGATTAATGTTCATCATGAAGGATTCCTGTCTCTGGAATTTGGTCACCTGATTTGAAGAGTCCCAGTGCACCACTCTATTACAAAGACCCAAGTTTGCAAAATTACTGTGAAACTCTCCTTTTTGGGTATCATTAACTGATATTCTCTTACTTCCCCCCAAACATTCCTGTGCATCACTGTACGTTAAATTGCCTTAAAACACAGATGAGTTGGAGAGTAAGTTTGATGTGGAAGTCTTCTGCCTTTATTCTTTTCACTTTACCATACCTCTATGTTTATAAGAAATCTTAGAAGTAATTGAATCCAACTTTCTCCTGTAAACAAAGTGTCTTCTACAGCCCTGAAGGCAGTTTTCCTACTGTCTACTTAAGTATTTCCAGCTATGAGAACTTTAATACTAAAAAGTTTACTGCTACGTCGAACATCTCATTGTGAGAAAGTCTGCTCTGAAATGAATGTCATCTACCGGAAGCTTTCAGCTGCGCCCCCAATTCTGTTTCCTATCTGCATGGAAAACCTTCAGATGTTTGAACAGACCTACCATTATAGGTCTGTTCCTTTCACCCTCAATTTCCTTTCACCAGAGGAAGCATTCCGAGTGCCTTCCACTCTGAAATCTGTAGCACATGTTCACGTGCTCTCTGGACTTTTTCAGTATGCTAATGTTTCTTTTAAAATGTGGTGTCCAAAACGGAAAACAATAATTTCAACACTGCAATGAACAACAAGCGAGTAAAACAATATGGACGTTAAAAAAACATACCAAAAAAATAGTTCCATCACAATTTGGGACCATATTTTTGCGTATAATAATAGTTTGTCATATGAACTTCTGTAATTGTGCAATTAATATTTTGAATTTTAACCAATTTACAGATATCTTTTTTAAATAGTATCTTGATGATTTTAATGTACTGCCTTAAATCCCTTCATTTTAAATCTTGATTGCATCATCTATATAATTCACCCTATGCAATTTTGTGAGATTGCAAATGTAGGATTCATACCTCTGAAAACTCTCCTAACTCTGATAAAAATGTTAAGCAGAATGTGCGATTGTCATCCAAACTAACCGCCATGGGTTTAAATTCCTTCCCGTCCATTGTTAGTAGTGCATGGGCGTCATCACAGCTCACTAGGGCCCAGTCATATTTCACACTCGCACTCATAAATAGGAAAAATGTATGTTTTTATGAAAGAAAAATATATGATGTTTTAAAATGCCAACTCAACACTTTCATGTAGAGAGAGAAGTTGACTTTTTAAAAATGAATTTGTGTGAATCTCTAGTGTTTACTGTATCCTTTTAAATAAAAGTGCCTTCTCAGTAGCTATTTTAAGGCTTACCTATTACAATTACACATTTTCTGAATCTACATCCATTGTATATGCTACTTTACTCACAGAGTAATATTTGCCTATCTCCTCTCTTCTGAGAACTTACTTATTCTTCACAATTTTACAAAAATAACTTCAGTGATTCCAAAAGTACATTAAGTATCATTAATAAAATTGTTACTTTTATGGTACAATAAACAGTCTTATAAACCTATCCTTCACACTTAAAATATATCTATAGTATCATTAATAATAATCATAATATTCAACATTTATCAATTCCTAAGATGGGTTAAATTGCTTTACATGCATGATTTAATTTAATTGACAGAATAATCCTGTGAGGCAATTTTACTATTGCCATTTTGTTTTCAAATGAAAGTGAGGAATCTATAATAATAAAAACATAGTATAATTAGACCAGACGTCCTTCCTGATGACCTTCCAGATGAAGCCAGGGCTGCGAGGGAAGCCGGTGCCAGCAGCCAGGGGAAGGAAGGCCTACTCTTGCATGAATTTCATGCATTGGGCCTCTAGTTTTCTTATAAAAGTAAGGAATTTTTTCAAAGGCACACATATAATAATGGAATAGCAGGAAACGAAATTCAGGTTTTTCTGAAAGCAAAATCCCTAACCACTACAAACTATACTGTGCTGGGCTGGTTGCTAGAAAAGAAGTTGCTGTATCAAAGAAAATGCACAGGAAGCATTTTGATAGATACTAGAATTTGCCCTCCTGAAAACATGGAGCAAGTAATATACATACCAATACAGCACACTGGTGCCCTTAACCATGCTGTCTGTGTACTGCTAACTTTCTCTTTTGGTTTTGATTTGGATTTTCACTCTCATGAATGATCATGCATTTGAAATACATTTTGGGACTTTTTATTTCTCTATAAATTGGTGTTCTTACATTTTATCTTTCTACTATTTTTATTGAGATTTTTGGAAACTTTATATATTAATGATTTTAATTTAATTTATACTATATGCAAGTATTTCTTTCTGTTCTTACATTTATTTTATTGTTCAAGCACCATTCACAGTACAGTGCGTTTAAAAATTTTCTGAAATTACATTTATGCACTTGTACTCTATGGCTTGGGTTCTTGCTTTAGGGAAGATTTTATCCACTCCAAGTTATAAAAACAAATTTTTGTTAATTCTCATCCAAGGATATTTTTTTCCATTGGTTTTTAGAGAGAGTACAAGGGAGGGAGGGGGTTAGAAAGAGAGAGAGAGAGAGAGACATACACTGAGTGGTTGCCTCCCCCATGCTCCCCGACCAGGGGATTGAACCTATAACCAAGGTATTTGCCCTTGACCTGGAATCGAACCCACAATCCTTTTGTGTGTGGGCTGAGGCTCTAACCTCCAAGAAACACTGGCCAGGGCTAAAACCAATTTTCAAGTTCATGATCTAGAGTCCTTGAGTTCAAATCATAATGAGTTAGGTTACCTTGAGTAACCTACTTAACCTCTTAATGTCACAGTTCCTTGTGTTTGAGATGGGACTAATGATAGTACCCATCTTAAAAGGGCTGTTCCAGTATTACATGAGATAACACATGTCGTATACTTAAAAATGCTTGACTCGGAGAAGTGAGATTTTTACTATCGTAAATTCATCTGGTTGTTTTAGCAGAAGTTATAAATTTAATTTTTCAAAAATGGGGAAGCAAATGGCCTTATATCTTTGATTAAATTGTGTATCCTTTTCTCACTAATTCATTTTAACTGTATACTCAGTTTCATTTGAATATTGATGTTTTTTCAACATTTATGCTTTCAATCCTTTCATCAATCTTTTATTTTTTATTTCATAAAAAGAAACTGAGAGGTGATGTAAAGAGATAAAGGTACCCAGTTGTAAATTATCTGCAATTTACATCTGCATCTCTCCAAAATGGCTAGATTCCTAGCAGTAGTCTTACTTCTTTAAAGAGTATGCCCAAGAAACATGATCTTGCCACCATACAGCACTGCCTTTTGTTAGGAAATACTTATGAACCACTGGGTTTTAATTATACATATATTTTTATTTTTTATACATTCACTTTGTAATATAATATTATAACTACCCATTTTTAAAAATTGCCACTCACTATTTTGAGGTACATTTAGACCAGGGGCATATCTTATTCATGTTTTTGTCCCTGTGCCTAGCAGTGCCCAGCACATAGCCAAAAACTCAATACATGTTTTTTAAATTGAATATTTTTTTATTTAAAAAATAATCTACAATCAATGATGCACCACTGTTCAAAATCTCACAATGTTTTGTGACCACTCAAACCAATTCAAAACCTATGTCCTCATGTTTAGGTGCCTTAGAAAATGAGAATCATCTCTGCCACAAGAATCCCAAAATCCAGGAAGCTGGTTCATCTCACTATCTCAGAATAACTATGATGATTTCTACATCTTAACCATCTATTATAGCTTTTATCATCAAAAACTTCTTCATGAAGTTTTCCTTGACTACTTGGGAGCACATTGATTTCCCTTTCTTCCTGAGCCAGCAGTTAGAATGTTTAATTTTAGTGGTAAAAACGATATTAGACTTGATCTAGGTTAAGCTCTTCTTTTAATAATGAGGAAATGGATGGCTGGGAAGGTTATGAAACTTTCCCTCAGAGTATTCTTAATGACTATGGCTCACGTTTTAGTTTTCAATTTTGTGTTTCCTTTAATTTTGTACCAGTGGGATTAAAAACATCTCTGGAGCTAGAACCAGTAGCAGATTCAGCAATTCATTGAACAAATATTAATTCAGTGCCAACTATGGGCCAAGTAATGTTTAAGGATCTAGAGATGTGAAACAACTATGATGTGAGACTAGCTTTTATATGACCATAGTCTGTGGACTAAGCAGATGTTAAACAATTCCAAAAATAACTATAAACAACTATATAATTAAATTTGTGATGTGATATGAAGGAAAACTAAATAATGTCATGAAACAGACAGTAGAATGTTTAATATAGGCCAGAAGGGCAAGTAATACAGTTTTTAAAAAAAGGGGGAGGTTGTTTTCATTTAGACAAAATTATGAGTTCAAAAATATTTAGCCTGAAAATAGCTTAAAATTTTATAGGAAAAGACAGAAATCCACTGTGACTAGAGCTACAGAGAGGGGAAACTGAGGAGGAACACTGCAGGAAGGCTAGTTTGGTTAAGCACTATGTGCAATGTCTATCAATGAGGTCTCTCATTGACGATTTAAAATCTTAACTCAATTGAAAATCTTCAGAAAGTTTTTACATTATTTTAACATTCAAATTACTTTATATTAAAAACAACAATTGGTTTTATATTAAAAATGCAATGGATTTTCTGTTTGTTTGTTTAAAAGCAGGAAAATATAAGCAAAATGGAAATGGGAGAGCATGCCATAAACTTAGAAAAAGAAGAAATTAATTAATGTGATAGCTGAGGGGTGAAGAGGTATGGGTAAATAGAAGAGGTTTGAGTTATTAATATACACAGAATTTGATGTTTTAGAGACAAGTTGTCATAGATAATTTCTATTTTTCTGGTATCACCAACTGGTATACCCAGGAACAAGAATGACCAAAATTTCAGACATAATTATATTTTAGAAGCTTGTGATAAATCTAAGTGAACACATTATATAAAAGATTAGTGATACTGTTCTGGAGATATTTTAGAATTATTATCATAACTAGAGGCCCGGTACATGAATTAATGCACATTAAAAGGAAATTAATTAGAAGGTGGCTGGCAGGGTGGGACAGGGTGAAATGGGCCAGGCATGCTCTGGAGCCAACCTCCCACAGTTCCTCCCTGGCCAGTCAAACTTGGGCTGGTGATGGGGCTAGAAGGGTGTTTCAGAGTGAATGGGGTCCCTCCAGAAGGTGGAGGTCCCTCAGCCTGGCCTGCAGGGATTGGGCCAAAATAGACAGTCCAACATCCCCTGAGGGGTCCTGGAGTGTGTGAGGGCACTCTGCAAAGTTGCTGTTGCTTGACAGCTCCTGCCTTGAGTATCTGCTCCCTGGTGGTCAGTGTGCCTCATACCTACTGGCCAACTGGCCAGTCACTTAGCCTTTTATATGTATATAAACTAGAGGCCTGATGTACAAAATTCATGCATGAGTAGGCCTTCTTTCCCCTGGCTGCTGGCACCGGCTTATCTCTGGCACCCAGGACCCAGGACCCAGGCTTCCCTCTGGCCACCAGCAGGCACCCGGGACCTGGGTTTCCCTCTAGCCGCTGGCATGCACCCAGGACCCAGGCTTCCCTCCCAGCCCCATCTTCATCCAGAAGGTCGTCCGGAAGGACATCTGGTCTAACTAGCATATTACACTTTTATTATTATAGATGACAGATGTAAATTCATAGGACTAACTACAATAACCAGAGAGAGATTGTCAGGGATAATCTTGATGAATTCAAATATTTTGAGGTCACATAGAAGTATAAAAATCAGCAAAGTCTGACAAATAGCAGCTACAGTAGAAAATTTTTAAAAAAAACCCCAATATATGGTAATGTTGTGAATGTCAAGAACAAATAGTATACCTGACAAAGTTATAACACAAAAGAATGTTTTTAAGATAAATGAATGAAACTACTCATTTGTATTAAATGCTGCCAAGTCAATTAAGACGGGAGCTGAAAATCATCCATTGAATTTAACATTATAAAAATCAATGATGACTTTACAAGAGTGGTGATTGTAAAGGGGCAAGGAAAAACAATGAGAAAGAATATCAAGTTAAAGTGGGTTAAAGAGTGACTGGGTTGTAGCTCATAAGACCAACCAAGATTAGTATTCAGAATATCTATAATAATAAAAGCATAATATGCTAATTAGACCAGACATCCTTCTGGATGACCTTCCAGATGAAGCCACAGTGGCAGGGGCCGAGCCCCTTGCACGAATTTCATGTATCGGGCCTCTAGTGTATGCATAAATTAAGAGTAAATCAAGCAAACATAAAAGTAGATAGAAAATCAAGAAAAAATATAAATAGGTAGTTCATAAAACAGAAACCTTAATGGCCCAAAACATATGAAAAGATGTCCAAGGAATAATCAGAAAAATATAACAACGCTATAGTGAAATACAGTGGAAGGCAACCTCAAAGATGGCCTTCAATATGCCTCCTGTTCATGCTCTTATATTACCCCCTTCTCTTGAAGGCAAGCTGGACCTAGTGATGTGTCAGTAATTAATAAAATATGACAAAAGTGATGAGATGTCTCTTTGTGATAGAAGGTTACGAAAAAAGAATGTGACTCTGTTGCATTTATGTTCTCCAACTCTCTTGCTGGGTACTTTAACCTCCCCCACAGAATAATATGGTGTAACACCAGTCCTGAGGATCCTACACTTTTAGGAAGGCAAGGCATATGCAAGAGTCAATTACTTTCTGTACTGTAAGACACTGACTGTCCATACACCAGGGCATATTGAGGTACTGACTTGATTTCTTAACAGCATTCTCTTGTGCTGCACACAATTACTTGCCTAAGCTCTGCAATTTAACCAAAAGAAGGGAATTGTGAGAATGCTGAGTGAAGCAAAAGACCACCTTGAAAGCTAAATTCTTAGCCCAAGTACCGCACTTTCTCCTCTCTTTGTCTCTACTTCTTTGAGTCTTAGTTTCATTGTCTGTAGAAGACATACTCATATTTGAAAACTTCCATTTTTCTTGACAGCTTTACTACTCAACCACTTCTCAGATTAGAAAAGGCTGGAACTTGAGGCACAAGCAGAACCCAGGTAAATGGAAGGGAAGGAGGGAGGACACTGAACAAGGTTTGGTCAAAATAAGTACCCTGTGCGCCTGGAAGTGCGCCTGCCCTACTGACCCAAGAGAATTGCAGCAAAGGTGCAAACCTGTCTGAAGTGCTTGACATACCAAGCTCTGTTCTGAGAGCTTCTTGCATTTAAGTCATTTATCATCTCAAGAGTCCTACTCTCATCCTCATTTTACAGATAAGGGAAATTAAATTGCATGGTTAGTGATAGATTCAGGATTTGAAATAATTTCATTGACCTCAGACTTGTCCTGGGTCTACACGATTAGGAAATCCCTGAAATTGTGTACAGAAGAATGTGGGCTCATTATCATTGGATTGTTCCTAAAAAAAACCAAAAACCAACCAAACAAACAAAAAAAACACAAAGGAGAACAACATAATCTCTTCCTTTAAGGATCAAGTGTTGCCTTTGGAAATCACAATGAACATAAAGATATAATTCTCACAAAATCAGAAACAGGAAAGGAGATATTAAATGACAATGGATAAGAGGCATTCTGTTACTTCTTTTCTGGGCATCATCATATTCCTGCAGATGATTACATCCCGTCTCTGCCTGCTATCTGTCTTGCTGAATAAGCTTTCACAGACCTTGTTCCGCACACTCATCATCTTTAATGTTCTTTTGGATAGCTCTTAAAAAAATCCCTTCTGTCTCTTTTCAGCAGAATGAATAACTAACATAATATTACTCTAAATTCTCCATTCTATAGCACATTAAGAAACAATGTTTGATTATTTAAAGCCAGTATTGCCACCATTTGGAATGGTAGTCCACATTGACCTATGGGTGCATCACAGTTGGGTATGCACCATGCAAACTGTCTCTTTCTTGTGTAGTTTCTTGGTCCCCACACAAGAATATTAAGCTACACCAACCTTATGATTATCTACAACTGTTCCATTTACCATTTAACTTAACATAGGTTAAGATCTGCTCTTGTCATTTGAAGAGGTGCATAATGAACAGTAATTTTTCTGATGCCTTCTGGATTAAATTTAGTGTACTTCAAAAGAGACATGCAAAAGACAAACTTCATCTGCCTTCTGGAAATAACATGAAAATATACCTGATCTACTTTGAAAGGGTCACTGCACTACTGTCTAGTAATGATTAATAATAAAAACAACAATTAGTATTATAATGATAATGTTGTTCAGTTGCTGTAATAAATCCTTTGTACAGATTAATCTCCACAACAAATTCATGAAGTGGCCTTGTTCTCCCCATTTAAAGAGACAGAACTAAGGTTTTGATGTTATAACTGTGCAGCATCATGCTTTGGATATGAGCTTGGCATTATCATGTTCTTGGAGCTGTGAATTAAAGCAGGTCTGTCTGAATTTATCCACATATTATAAATAAAGGCAGCTGGCTTAAACTACCTCCTCAATCATCCTCACTACCAAAATACATATATATTCACTTATTAATTGTAATGCCACTGAAATGTGTATATATATATATATATATATATATATATATATATAAACATTATATATATATATATATGTATATATATATATTTATATATGTATATATATATATATATATATATATATATATATATATATAGAGAGAGAGAGAGAGAGAGAGAGAGAGAGTTCCTAAAAAACATCATAAACAAAGGCCTAGGGCCAAAGTCTGTTGAAAGCAATATAAAAATTGTGGATCCAATATTACAGTTTTTCAGTTATTGTCAAATTCTAGGGGGAAAAGCTGTGACCTGTATGTTCTCATTTTTTTTTACTAGATATAGACTCCCAGGTTATAAATGAAAATTTTGTCTATTAATTTATTATTATTTTTTTTTAATTTAACAGTCTCAGTAAAACCCTTAAAAAAGACAAATTGCTATTAAAACGTAGCTTTCGCCTGGTCGGAGTGGTTCAATTGGTTGAGCATCATCCTGTGCATGGAAAGGTTGCCAGTTTGATTTCCGGTCAGGGCACATACCTGGGTTGCAAGTTGCTCCCTAGTCAGAGAGCATATGGAAGGCAACCAATTGACATATCTCTCTCACATTGTTCTCTCTCTCTCTCTCTCTCTCTCTCTCTCTCTCTCTCTCTCTTTCTCTCTCTCTCTCTCCCTTCATCCCTCCCACCCTCCCTCCCCTCAAATTAAGCATATTCTCAAGTAATGATATTAAAAAAATGTATGTTTAAGGTCAGAAATACAATATTGTTAAAATAAAGTAGGTTTAGAGTAGAAAGTACAATATAGTGAAAATAAATCTAAGAATCAAATATAGAGTGTATTTTGATATTTAAAATATAAATATAAATGTGTATTAAGTAATCATGTCAAATAATTACACAAAGCATTAAGTAGCCATGATATAAAATATAAATTAGATAAGTGACTTTTAACTATTGAAATTATTGGATAAAAGAAGTGATAATTATGTAACCATAAATAAAATTTCTTGTGTTTTTGCTTTAAACTTATTTTATATTGTCTTTTAATTATGATTTTTATCTCCACATTATTCATTTGGTTTAGCATTCTGGGTACTTTAAATTATTCATGAGGGTGGGAGGCAACTGAAGACTGCAGACTCAAAAGAACTCTGAACTCCAGGAGCTTCACTGTGTGTGTGTGTGTGTGTGTGTGTGTGTGTGTGTATCTCCATACCATAGTGACATTCCAATCTTCCATTTTGAAATTTTAGGAGGACAATTAAGATATATTACATCAATTATCCCCTACAGTTTCTCAGCAGAAAAAAATTGGAGGGGCCACTACAAAAATAGGCAGCTGGAGTTTCAATTATGAGGGAAGATCAAGGAACTGAGTATGTCTCACTTGGCTTAGCAAAAACAACTAAGAGAGGAGAAGGGTGACTGTCGTCATCTTTGCATGATATGTTCAAAAACAGAAAGTAATCATCTTCCATGTGATAATGGGCAATAATAATTAACGAAAACACAAACAAAATAATCAATAGTAATAATAAAGTAATTTTATGATAATATTTTTGTATGTTATAGAACTATACTTAGGAAAGAAATAGATTAATGTAGCACTCTGGCCTAGATCAAGTTTTCTTAATTTTAAAGACAGACATTTTTATCAACAATCACATCATGCTTTTCTCTTTTTGATAATCAGACATTGTTTAAAAACTATACATTATTTTTTTTCATTTTTGTCTGTCAAGTAAAAATATTTTTAACATGTCATTCTTTAAAGGTTAGAAATTTATAGTTGATAAAAACTCAGCTATTTTTTCTACATTATTTTAGCGATCCAAAAGTAAATATGGTAATTAGCATAAAATGTGTCACCCCTCACATTTTAGCTTAATAAATGAATGTGTACTGGCTGGACTGTTAGCTAATGGTTTATAAACTAAGGATCATAAAACACAGTAAGTCACTGAATCAGTGCAGCATTCCTCCCTCACAGGTTTAGGGTTACTGTTAGGTTCCATCTCATTTGCTCTCTCTTATTTAATGTTCTGGGAAGAGGTGGCATATGCAACATTTGTCACTTTCATTTACATTTAAAATGCATGTAGGGATTAAGATTTATTCAAGAAAAAAATTAGGTCACCTGAAGAAGTATTGGGAAGCAATGCTAAAGATCTAAATGTGAAAATAATAAATTGATTTTTTTCTATAAAGATGGTGTCAAAACTAGTAATATGGGACTTGAAAACTGGTTATTTCCTAGATCCCTTAGGAAGCTACATTGGTAATGTTGATGTATACACTACTCAGACTGCCAGTTTGCTCTGGCCACCTGAACATCAAACATGCTTGAAAAAGATCAAGAATCAATAAGTCTACAGAACTACAGGATTTTCCTCTACAAAAAAAAATCATTGGCACCATTTACATAAAACTGGCTACAAATGGCATTCAAAACTAGTAGAAGATAAAATGTCAAAATCATCATTCATCAGCAGCAGGAAAGTGTGTCCACCCATAACTTACATTCTGTGATAAGATGATTACTATGGTGATGTGCTCCTGCCAAGGTTTTGCTTATGGTGCTCCTACCCTTGTCCAGTTTATCCACCATTTTATGTTATGAAGCTGAACAAACTGGGAATACGGTGAGGGGGTAGCACAGTATTACATACAATAACTAGAAGAGTAGGTATTGCTTCTCTGCAGAAATATGTTAAGGTCAGTAACTTCATGCAAACATTCTTATTTTGTGCCTACATTCCCAAGCACATTCAGACTTTTGTTAGGGGCATGGCATCACTTCTTATGCACTCAGGAGTACCTCCAAAGAGTATGGAACCCCCACAGTGCTTGGATAAACAGTGGTGAGCAAATCAAATGAGGATGTACATGCAAACTGGTTATTTCCTAGGTCCCTTAAGAAGCTACATTGGTAATGTTGGATAAACAGTGGTGAACAAATCAAATGAGGATGTGCATGCAAAACAATTCCTCTAGCTATCAACCCAAGGCAATTAACACAGCATATCATTCATTTTAGAGTCATTACTATAACAAGAATCTAATATTAGAATAGGTGATATAAACAAGAGTTAAGTTCCTATGGCATCTCATCAATGTTATAACAAAACTACGCAGAATGAAACGATGTTGAGGACCTGCTGCATTACAAAAATTCTTTCAGTGATTTTTCTTTCTTCCTCAACTTAATATGATTATAGATACCTCCACATTTATTTTATTTTAGTCATATAAAAGTTATTAATAAACTCTTGCTTCCTTGCAAACATCCTGTCCTTATATAAAAAGTGATTAAAAACAGTGCTGAATATGAGTCAGGATGCTGGGGAACCTAGAGCAAGTTGGCCTAGTGATCCAAAATTAGCGAAGACCTTTCTGAGAAAATGAAGTAGAAACCAGGAAACAAGTGAGACCCAGGAATAAAATCAGTCAGAGTACCTGAAAATAAAGAGGCGTTTGACCATTGTTTGCTTTTCGCATATTTAATCACTCAATCAAACAAATGGTAAAGGGTTCATAAAATACACCTATCTCTGGCCTATCTATGAGCTCTGAGGGGTAGCTGGAAGATTTCCATATCTCTATAACCCCTCCTGTAATTTCTCTAGTTATTTGACTGAGCTGGAGTATAGTCTAATTACAATCAATTCAACTGCAATATGTTTGTGTTCACACAACACTTCTTTTCCAGATTAGGAAAACCTTAAAAAATGTATGCTACAGTGCTTCGTACATTAACTGGAAACAGTAAGTCTCAAATTTTGGGTATATAAGATTCTCTAAGGTGCTTACTAAAAATGTGGATTTCTGCCACTGTAGCACTGCTGCTGAAATTCTGATTCAGAAGATCTGGGGCTGGGCTCAATACTTTGCACTTTAAAAAATGTTTTTACTGATTTTAGAGAGGAAAGAAGAGGGAGAGAGATAGAGAAACATCAATGATGAGAGAATCATTGATCCTCTGCCTCCTGCATGCTCCCCACTGGGGATGGAGCCCACAACCCCGGGATGTCCCCTGACCGGGAATCAAACCCTGGCCTCTTGGTTCATGGGTCTAAGCCAGCCGTGGGCAAACTACGGCCCGCGGGCCAGATCCGGCCCATTTGAAATGAATAAAACTATTGAAAAAAAAGACCGTACTCTTTTATGTAATGATGTTTACTTTGAATTTATATTAGTTCACACAAACACTCTATCCATGCTTTTGTTCCGGCCCTCCGGTCCAGTTTAAGAACCCATTGTGGCCCTCGAGTCAAAAAGTTTGCCCACCCCTGGAAGCTCAACCACTGAGCCACACTGGACGGATGGATGGACAGGGCAATACTCTGCACTTTTAACCAGGACCCAATTATTCTGATGTAGGTGTTCCAAATCCACACCTAAATCGGAGGATGTGATAAATACAGAGGTAGAAGCTCTTGGGTATCACAGAGATCATTTACTCTCTTGCCTCCTTTTTTCCTCTCATTCATCAAATCCTATTCAAGCCATAGGAATTGGGAAGAGGTGTCTCTGTACATACCCTACACCCTATTCATGAGCAAGAAGAGAGAACAGTATTTCCCAAGCCTGGCTGCGTGTTACAATCACCTGGGGAGCTTTAAAATTGTACAGTACTCAGATTCAATCCCTCTAGACCAGTGGTTCTCAACCTTCTGGCCCTTTAAATACAGTTCCTCATGTTGTGACCCAACCATAAAATTGTTTTTGTTGCTACTTCATAACTGTAATGTTGCTACTGTTATGAATCATAATGTAAATATCTGATATGCAGGATGGTCTTAGGCGACCCCTGCGAAAGGGTCGTTCGACCGCCAAAGGGGACGGGACCCACAGGTTGAGAACCGCTGCCCTAGGCTCTGACTGGGCTGGTGAATCCCTGGCAGCGTTTTAAGTTTCTCAGGTGATTCTAATACCCATAGGAGAGGGGTTGTTGTGAGGGAGTGGGGAGATGACAGGCAAAGAGAGAGAGAGAGAGAGAGAGAGAGAGAGAGAGAGAGAGAGAGAGAGAGAGAGAGAGAGAGAAACCACTTACTATGCTACAGTTCCTTTGCTAAAAACTTTTATATCTATAATGAATGCCTATTATTCACATAATTTGGTGCTACATCTGGATTTATAAAGAGATAAATGTAATTGTCTCAGTCCTCCAGTAGTTTATAATATATTTGGGGAAATAAACCATACCCAGAACATTAGGAATTTTGCTCATTGTTTTCAAACCAAAGTTCTACATAGGAAAGAATGTGAGGGCCCAAAGCAGGCACAATCCGTGAGGACAGAAGGAATGGTAGAATATGTTGAAAGAGGAGAAATTGCAAAGGGTGTTAAAATGATGGTAAATATTACAGGAGTCATTTGGGGTGGACAGCCCTGGATAGAATGGCATGGAGATAGGGATGATTATGGCAAGATGAATTTGGCTTATGCAGAAGATTTTTTGCAGGGTAAGAGTAAGAATTAGGAGTTACAAACAGTGACACAGGCAAGTGAGATGAGTAAATAAGGCAATGATAATGTGTGTGTGGGGGGTAGGGTCTAGCAAATGGGGAGCCTATTCTTGCGTAAAGCAGGCAGCCAACCCTCAGCTGCAATATAACTGCTGTCTCATGGGAATGGATAACAATATTGCTGGAGCATATGCTTTTTGGAGATAATATCTTTTCTGATTTTTAAAATCAGTCTTTTCAACATTCTAAGGAACACTGTGTAGATCAGACAAATTATGCTCGTCAAAGACTGCTGTCCCAGCTGGGAATTTGTAACTTCTGAAAAAGTTTGAAGTGGCTATGTGTAGATGTAATTGCCAGGTGAGATACTGATAATTCATGTGTTCATATAGAACCATTGAAGGTTGATGAACAGAAATATTACATGCTCAGAAATATTTAAAGTAGGCCATTCCAGGGAAATGTTTGTAAAAGAGATTATTGAAAAAAGCAAAAAAGAAGCAAAATGTCTAATTTAGACATGATTGTTCTAATCCAGGTTGAAGTCTGAAGGCCCTCCCTAAGGCGTTAGCTGTGGGGCATTAAAGGAGTGATCTAAGGTTCAAACGAACCACTTGAACCCCTTTCAAATTTTCTCTGATTCAAATTAGGTTTTTATCTGCCCCAGTTGTGCTAATTTCTCCCATTTCTCTTATTCCCCTTTAATCAAAAGATTAACATAAGTGAGCTCATTTAAAGAAAATCATGTCTCGCCAAATGAACCTTGCCATTTTGTGTAATAATTATAGCACAAAAGGAAAGGTTAATCTGATTATACATAATAGGATAAAGAGAACATTTTCAACATCTGAGATAAGTAATCCTGAACGTTTCCTACGTGTCCTCAAACAAATAAATACAATTACAAATGACTTTCAGTAAAAGTCATCTTTGCACTCAGGCTTTTGAAAATTAGAAGAATATAAATAAGCAGCTATCATTTCCAACCTAAGGACAGAATATTGTGCTGTAAAATGAACAAGGTGTTATAAAGGACCTCTTAGCTGGAAATTTTGCATGCTGTTGCAAAGACATCCAGGAAAGACAAATTTGTGCTTACCGTTCAGTGATAAAGTATAATTACCTGGCTTTTCCTCTCCAGGGTGTTAAATTAAAAAAGCAATGGTTAATCTATGGCTCACATTAGTTTGTTTTTATGTATTAATAACAATGATCTGGGTTAATTTTCTTACTTACGAAATTAAAAGCTTTCACAGGGACATCATTTGACTCAGCAACGATTCACATTACACCCAATACAGAGAAAACCATTATGGATGTGTGCCAAGGATCTTGGGATTGCAGGCTCATTCTCTGAGCGTTAGTGGGATATTATTTTTAATTTTGAAGTCTTTTCATTCAACGCCCACACACCAATCCCTGTCTTGAGCTTTCTGAAATGAATCCTGCAGTCAGCAAAATCTAAGAGTCATTTAATGCCTGATCATGAACCCAGGTTTAACACCTCAAACAATGGTATTGCCGAGTACAGTGCACATATAACAGAAACCCTGGTGTGGGGGGAGGCGGGTACAGGGAACTATCTCGCTTTTCTCATTTGCAAATGAGCTGGTTATGTTGGTTTCAGGTAGTAACTCAATTTTTCCAAAATTTTCTTTCTAAACTATCCTGATATACCCTGATGTAAAAAAGAAATCTCTTATTACAAAGAATGTTTGAAATTGCCACCCCCAGTTTACCTCCATATTTTGATTTCTCCACACCTTCCATCCCAATAATTCTGATGAAAGATTTTACATATAACTTAATGATAGAAACTCAAACTTAATTAAAAATAAGACAAGTAATCCATTTTCAGGAGAAAAATGAAAAATGGTGAACTCAAAGAATTGTTAAGTAATATAATGTTCTTGGTGAGTGACTTATTTGCATTAATGCTTAGATCAGGAATATCTTTTAAAGTATATGCTGTGCCATGATGTGTTGGGATTTTGTTCCATTGTGTTTCTGTTCTGTTTGACTTACTGACCTTCCTCTTGTTCAAAGTGGTATCAGTTAAGATGTCCTATTAGCCAGAATTTTTAAACTCATCATGTAAATGTATTTAAAAAATATCAACTGGAAACACAACACAATATTTTGAAGTCCCTTGTGAATCATCAAAGAAATATGTATACTTTTACTATCTAATTCCTTTTTTTTTCAGTGAAACATTTAAAACCTCCAGATTTTTTAATTTGAAATTTAAGCTTTAAACTTACTTTTCTTTCTTAATGCCATTAAAGAACCATATACGTTCAATTTGGTCTCTCAGTCTTGCTCCCCATTGCTAACCAGTTGCAGCCCACCTCTTCATCCCCTAGATATTACGTAACATGCATAATGCATACTGAGCTTGCACTTCGTCTCCCCCGATAAAAATATGCTTAGCAGTCATCCCAGCCTAGATGCCTGAAAGCATCTAAGAGACACATTCTTCTTGATTTCATTGATGTCCTGGCAGTAGTCTCTTCTCACTACAATCCCTTCTCCTACATCCAAAGGATCCACTCCTATCTTGCCATGTCCTCAGCCATTATCTGGCATAATGGGATATATTTACTTCAGGCTTCTCAGATGTGCTCTAAATTCATATTTTCAGTGGCTTGTTGGAAATGATTATTACCTATATGATGACACAAACTAAAAGGACATAAAATTAGGCCCTTATATCCTCTCATCTTCAAGCTGAATCTTGGTGAGTACTGGTTATGTTGTGGAAGAGTAATACACTTTTAACAATAACACCTGGTCTTTGGGGAGTGTACTATGTCCCAAGTAATGATCTACACTCCTTACGTATATGACCTCATTTTATCCGTACAACTTATGAGAAAATACAATAATAACCTCATTTTATAGTGGCCTTGTCTGGCTTTATCTCCATAAATGTCAGTTTTTTCACCTTTTGACTGGATAATCATTTTTACTCACAGGCTTTATGTGAGGAAAGCCTTTTTTGTAGGTTTATTAACCCTTCCCAGGTACTCAAGACTTTCCCAGTTTTAGCACTGTCCCAAGAACCCCCAATAGTAGGAAAATAAGTGCAATTTAATTTCATTTGTATTGATAAGGATAGACATATAGACTTCTAAAATTGGTGACAAATTGGTGGCATTTGGTGGCATTTTTTCTTACTGCTCGCTAATATTTTTCACTCAACTATATCCAGGCTAAACCCTACGGTGACATAGCAAGAAAGGCAAAGGTCAAAGTTACCAAGGATCTCTCTTTTCTACTCGCAATTGCTGCTTGCACATGGCCATGGAAAGCTAGTTGTGTCAGCACTGCTATTGAAAATACATGTTATGTCTTCTGGTCAAAAAATAAGTATTCAGTCTCTGCCATGTGTCAAGCAATGCATTATATACTGTGAATACAGGTATGACCCTAATAGGCACTCTGTTTAGGGTTACAAACATGGGGAGGTGTGATTATTACCCAATGCAAGGGATGCTTTAATAAAGGCAGGTGCAAAGTGCCCTGGGGGTATAGGGTACAGCCTGACTAATTCACTCCACAATAGACAGGTATTCAAAGCCAAGAAAGTGATAAACATTATTGTAGGTGTTATAATTTGAACACTAATTTTTTTAATTTGAAAATCTTCCAACATTTGCCAGAGATATTTTTTTTACATTTACAGCAAACTTTGTGTTTCTTCTATCAGTAATTTTGAATGGTGAAGAAAAGAGCTATCTAATTGGCATGTTAGGGAAACTTTCAAAATGCCAATGTTAAGAAAATGAGGAGGTAAATGAGGGAAAAGATTTATCTGATTATTTTTAGCAGCTTTCTGCAATATTTCTCAAAATAAACAACCAAGCACACTCAAAATAACATTTATGTAAAATATAAAATATATTAGCTTCTCATTTCTGTAATGTCTTTTTAAATTGACGATATCATAGGAGCAATAGTATAATACAGATCTCTTCATGATGCCAGTTAGAACCCTCCTCACAGCCTATTTTTAATAGGGGTCAAATAACCAGTAGTAGGAGTTAGGTTTGATCTTTAGCAATAGCAGGGTCTGAGGGCAAGGTTGAAGTTGATGGACCCATGGCTGATAAAAGCATAGACATGCATACAAAAATTAAAAGCTATTTAAAAATAATAAAAATAATACATATGCAACTTCTGGACTACTTCTCTACATTTTCAAATAGCCCTTCCTCCAACTGATATTTTAAATTTTCCACACTGTTTCTTCTAATCTTTCATTATAGTCTTAATGATCTTTTCTTATGGGCTTGTGTCCCTTCAAAGTTCATATGTTCTAACTTTCAACAATCTATATATATATAAGCCTAAGCGACCAGCCAAGAGCTCAACCGTCTGACCGGTAGCTATGACGTGCACTGACCACCAGGGGGCAGACACTCAATGCAGGAGCTGCCGAGCTGCAGTGACTTGGCAGCTGCGGTTCTCCGGGTTGCGTCACCCGAGAACCGCCCTCTCACAATCCAGGACCTCTTGGGGGATTTTGGAGAGCCTGTTTCGGCCCAATCCCTGCAGGCCAGGCCGAGGGTCCCCACTGGTGCACAAATCTGTGCACCGGACCTCTAGTGAGACTATAATTGAAGACAGGGCCTTTAAAGAGGTGATTATGTAAAAATGGAGTCCTCAAAGTGGTCCCAATCCAAATTGACTGGTGTCCTTACAAGAATAGAAAACTTGGACACACACAGAGACCTCAGGAGACCATATGCACAATGTAAAGACCATGTGAGGACACAGTAAGGAATAGCTGTCTACAGGCCCAAGAATGAGTCCTCAGAAGAAACCAAACCTGCTGACACTTTAACATTGGACTTCCAGAATTGTGAGAAAATAACTTTCTGTTGCTTAAGCCACCCAGGCTGTGGTCCATTGTCAAGGCAGATTTAACAAACTGATATGTCGGCCTATCAACGCATAACCTTCAAAAATTTACAAAGTGATCCCTGCCCTAGCCGGTTTGCCTCAGCGAATAGGGTGTCGGCCTGAGGACTGAAGGGTCTCAGGTTCCATTCCGGTCAAGGGCACATGCCCAGGTTGTGGGCTCAATATCCAGTTGGGGGCGTGCAGGAGGCAGCCAATCAATGATTCTCTCTCATCACTGATGCTTCAATCTCTCTCTTTCTCTCCCTTCCTCTCTGAAATCAATAAAAAGAAAAGTGATCCCTATTGGAGAATGTTCTCTGGGACAGATTGTTCTCATCCCAGCTGCACACTGGTTTTACAAATTGGCAGGATTACATTTTGTGGAGATACTAAGAAAGCACTAATGACTTCTTAAAGTATCTAATGAGATCCCAAAACTGGAGTTACTTTGTTTGGTGTTAGGCTTCCAAGCTTGTTGAAAGGTACAGAGATGGAAAAAGTATTAAGACTTACTATTAAGTTATGAGTGTGCACATCAGGTTATTGAACCCTTTTCTGAAGGTTGACTGATGGAATAACGCTTGAAGAAAAATATGGAAAGCCATGCAGCCATCACAGTATGTGGTAGGAAGGAGTAAGAAGCCCAAAAGACAAGAAAAAGAGTTGGTTGAAGGCTAGAAGGCAAATTTTGGCAACTTGACAGATTTTAATATTTCTAAAATTGAAACTGAATACTGTGCTTATACTATTATTACAATTCTCTTTAATCTATTGGGTATTTTCCTACTATTTACTCCTCTCAAAGAAATTCAGTTTTGGTGTTGTTATTGTTTGTTTGCTTGTTTTCCTCTAAATTACTCACTGCATTGTCTGTTAAATATAATTAGGGGGATGGATGCTAATTATTATTTGAGAGCATCTAGAAGGAACAATTCTGCTAGAAATCGCCAAATATCTTTATTTCTCTTACAGAACAGCTTCAATTATTAAAAAGCAAAGAGCAGCTACCTTGTGCTTGTACAGTAAATCATAGAATTCCACTGGGCTTATGGGTGTGGAAATGGGAAACAATTTAGGATCATTTTTTCCCCACTCAATTGCAACATTTCTAGTTTCAGCTATAAGGGTTAAAATAATTTATCTCTTTCGTCAAAGCAAGAGCCATTATGAACATCGCAAAGGGATCTATATTATAGAGTAAGTACAATGTTTTCTAGAATAAAGCTTAACTGGGAATTATTTAAAGTCATAGATTCAGATATAAGAGAAAAACCTAAAAACACAATCAAAAGATCTCCAGCTCAGGCTTAGAACCACAAATATAGATAACAGAGGGTGTGAAATTAACCTGAGAATTACCATTTAATATGGCTGCAAACAGGTCATCTGGAAATTCATTAATCTGAGAGTTTACCAAGGTAAGACAAACTCAATGTAATAATCACTTTCATCTATTCTATATCAATAAACTATCAGCCAAATTAAGAAAGATAATTTTCTCCACCCTATGGATTTTTTTGTCATTAAATTTCCTGCCATATAGAATTTCAGAAGTAACCTGAGAAAATATATTTTACATTTTATTTATGGCTAGGATGATCTGGGAATTGTTCGTCACTTCTATCCTGGTCTTCAGGACAATTAACCTATTAATTACCAAAATTTTGCCATTTCTTATTTATTCCTGTGATTTGATCTGGATATTAATCCCGAGGACAAATTACACTTGAAACATTTTGTTACCCCAACCCCCATGGATGATTCCAACCCAGCCAATGCTGGTTTGACAAGTAGAATACATCAGACCCTAGTTAACCAACCACATTCTCAACAAGGAATATTGAAATTGCAACAAGAAAGATTAAGTAGCTTAACTAGAATTTTGCTAGTTAGATTAGTTTGGTTATCAAATGTGCAGAAGCCGAGAAAACCAATCTGCAACGTAAGATGGATGAAGTGAAATTAAAAAGAGAATCATAGAGCAGATAGGAGGTAGAAAGAAAGAGTGGGGCTGAAACCGGTTTGGCTCAGTGGATAGAGCATTGGCCTGCGGACTGAAAGGTCCCAGGTTCGATTCCAGTCAAGGGCATGTATCTTGGGTACCTTGGTTGCGGGCACATCCCCAGTAGGAGATGGGCAGGAGGCGGCTGATCGATGTTTCTCTCTCATCGATGTTTCTAACTCTCTATCTCTCTCCCTTCCTCTCTGTAAAAAATCAATAAAATATATATATATAAAAAAAGAAAGAGTGGGAAAGAGCAAGAATGAGTGAGAGAGAATAAGACCCAGAAAAAGTATCTTCCTTACCTAACAACAGTGCCCTTGCTCCTGGTTGGGGCTATCCAGAAACCCATCTGTTCTTCCTTGAGTTTCCTGAAATAACTGGGAAGCTTTAATACAAACTTCCCCTTAATATCAATGTTAACCTTAGATGATGATATAAAATCCACAAAAGTTTTTAGTGATATTTACAGGCTCCCATTTCTTTAGGCAATCAGTTCATAACCACAGTTTTCTGATTTCCCCATGGATGTTTCCATCCAGACACTAAGGAACATATTATTCATTCAGTTTTCCTCTGAATTAAATATACTCCAGCCACAATCACATATAGCTTAATGTGACTGTAAGCCCACTTCACCTGTCTCAAAAACATTTACATTTCAAATGTAGTTCACACACACAGGCATACACATATGCACTCTTTTGGAGATATGGGAAAAATGAACTCTAATTAGCTTTATTAAATTCATACAAAAATACAAAAATAAAGTTGCTTACCCCACCCACTCAAAAAGTTAGAACTATCAAAATCACTTTAAAATAAAGTGTATATGAATGGTGTTTATTTTACATTTACTATAATTAATGTGAAAGTAACTTCCCATATTTGGAAACATTAATTTTGAATATGTTGTCAACTGGAACTCAGAAAATTTAAGATTCTTAGGAATTTTATAGGTTGCTTATTACCCTAAAATAGCACTGCTTTTATGTAATAGAACTAGAGGCACAGTGCAAGAAATTCGTGCATGGGTGCGGTTCCTAGGCCTGGCCGGCGATCAAAGCACAAGTGTCTGGTGTGGAAGGGCAGGTCCCAGCTGACCTCTGGGTCCTGGGCAGCATCTGGGCCCCCAGACCCCTGCAGACCCGCCTCCGCCTGAGTCATAGCACCCAAGTCCACACACGGAGATGCAGTGAGTGTGACTGGACTCCAGGCTGGGGTGCAGCATGGGCCTCTGGGCTGTCCAGGGCGCCACATAGAAGCTGGGCAGGCAGTGCGCTCTCTCCCAGCTGGCCTCGCAGACTGGCTCCTGCGTGAACCCACAGGGAGCCCAACCAGCCCCTGCAGTCCCAGCGGCTATGGCCTGGCTCACTTGAAAGAGGCCACACGGGTGCAGGGCAGGCTCCTTGTGGGTGCCTGGCACCTGAGCACAGGGGCTTCCCCGGTGCACAAACCCGGGCGTCCCAGGGGGGAGTAGCAGGGGGAGTGACAGTGAGCTTGGCGGACACCCCACATTCTCACTGCACCTCTGTCACCCCTGCTCCCAGGTAGCCAGTGAGAGGTCGCAGTGCGTCGTCCACACCCGCCATGTTCCGCGCCACCTCCTGGTGGTCAGCACACATCACAGCGAGTGGTCGAACTCCCGGTCTCCTGGTCAAACTCCCGGTCGAATGATGGCCCGAGGGGACAATTTGCATATTAAGCTTTTATTATATAGGTTATTTTAGAATGCTACAGACACAGTTAGTACTTACAAAATGTGTGATTGTACCAAATAACAGATCGTGTTCTCTTGAGCACAAAGAACTTGCTATATTACCCCAAGCAAGCCACCACTGGCCTCCTTTTATAGCTCACTGCTCTCATTGTAAATAGCACCTCACTGTGATGTATTAAAGATTAAATAAGTAATGTATGTAAATCACATAACAGAGTTGCTTGCCCATCATAGTGGTCAGTAAGTGTTAACTATTGTTATTATTACACATCCTCAAGTTATTGTGGTATACAAATACGTCAGACAGATATTATCCTAATTCTATTTGGATATGTAAAAATAAACCTAATTATTAGCATTTTTAAAAGATGTTTTATTCTACTAATTTTTATGTTTTTTTCTAAGCATCAAATAGGACAGAGAAATCCTGAGTCCTAAAAAAAGAAGGCTGACTCTCATCCAGCTTTTAATTGATTCTGAATCTTCTTGAATCCAAAGACCAGTTTGTATTCTTAATTTAGTGTATATTTTAAAATATGGTTTAATTCCATGGCAAAGCTATCAATGAAATAAACATATACTTTACCCAAGTGACTACTTCTTTAAATACTTTTTTAAAGTACTTTTGAGGAAATGGTAGGGCTAATGCACAGGCAATGAGTATAATATAACATAATAAATGCTGTATCTATTAAACAAACATGTTGATGTCAGTCCATGTTTAAATTCTTAAAAGTTAATTCTAATAAAGGATTAGAATTTGTGAGTAATAATTAAAATAAATTCTTGTATTATCCTAGAAAATTGTCAAATGGCTAGAATAAAGCCACCCAAATAACACTTAAATTTAAAAGGAATAGACTGAGATACCACAATCTAAAAATAGAATTTTTTTTCAAATAAACTTATATTATTCATATGCTTTGAATCATTGGGTGAAAATATTTTAGGTGATATAATTACAAATAATAGTTTTTTGCTACAAGCATCAGTCAAGTTATTAATTAATTGATCCTTCTCACCCATTTGCCATGTCTTTTTCCATCTTAGCATCATAAGCTATACAGACTTGGTGCCTAGACATTATTCAGTAAATAGTGTTTGTTTGTTTTTTATTTTACTTGCTTCCTTTAACATAGCAGTGATATTTGTCGCTCGAGTGCTACAGCCTATCTATTTCCAATATCATTCCCTTAAGCTTATTCTTGTATCCTTCCTTCATTTTTTGGACTGAAACCGCAACTGTGAACATATAGAATCCCCAATGATTAGAATAAAGAAAGGTAGGAGAAAGGAGATAAAACTTAGACTAAAAGCAGCCCAACCCTTCATTTAAATAACTATAGAAGGTATGGGATCTTTGTTTTCTGGATCTAAGTTTAACTCATTATATTTGGATATATATGAAATAACTTGCAAAAATAAAACAACATAAGGAAATTTTTCTTAACAGGAATAGATGAATGGATAAATCAATGAATGTTATTGCTGGCGACTACTACACAAAGCATGCTATGGTTCCCTTTTAATGAGTGATGGCTGCTCACTTTGCCTCAATGGCAAATTATTGTCTATTTGTTTTAATCTTTTTAAAAATGTTTGTTAATCTTGAAGTAGACTGTCTCTCTGAGGGGTTTATTTCTGTGTGTGTGTATACAGTAGGTCCCCGGTTACGCCCGAGATTCGTTCCTGCGGCGACATAACATGATTTTTGCCGTAAGTCGGAACCCACCTACATAAGCACCTATGTCACTCACATGGAGCACATACACAGCAGTAGTGAAGTGAAACAGTCAAAAACATTTCAAAGAAAGATAAGAATTCCTGACTTTTACTTGTGGCAAATAAATAATAAAAAACATAAAGCACATATGTACATACGTCGAAATGATGGAACTTCTTTTTTCTCTCTAAATACTGTAAATGGGAGATGGTGACGTAACCATGAAACGACATACATGGAGTCCGACATAACCGGAGGACTGTCTGTATTTAGATTTTGAAAGTTGATATTAAAAGGTAAAAATGGCTTTTAACTTTCCATTGTCTCCTGTTTGTTATCTGCATGTACCTATTTATTCATAGTTTTCCTTCCTTAGAGATTTCCAAGTTTAAGTCAGGTTTCAGACAAGTTGCTTTAGGCAGAGACTTGGAAAGTCACAACCTGACAGGAAGCTGCATTTTGAGCAGAGGAAAGCGAGAATTACTTTCAGCAAGACAGACTAGCACAGGGCCCAAACCACCCAGAATATTAGCAAAGGATGAAATGCAGGTTTCCTTTTCTATATTAGAATAAGATTGGAGATCTGCAGAATAATATGGTGGCTTCAGATGTATATGGAAAAGGTTTGTTTTGTTTTGTTTGTTTGTTTTACTTAGAAAAAGAAGCAAGAAGCCTCCAGAAGCTTGAACAAGATAAATGAAAATTCCAAAAGAGCTAAAAGCAATTGATTATGGTATTTGTTTTATTCTGACTTCTTTTCAGGGAGACACTTGGCTTGCATGACCCATTTGTTTCTGTAACCCTACTCTCCTGCAGTGGTGACTAATGTGGACAAACAGATTACTTGAGAGGTAGTCTTGCCTGACTCATCAGGATCATCAAAGTTAACAAAGTTAACATGATTTCTTTACTTATAAGAAAGCATCCTATTTCAGAGCAGTACTGAAACAAAGAACTAGTTTTGGCTTCTAGCACTGTGGTTGCTGAAATAGCTTACCAAAAATAGGAGCAGTTTACGTTATGTGTAAGGCTACTGAGCTGGCCAGGGACTCTTTGGTTGGCAGTCAAAATCAGGGAACTTGAATGCAGGTAGAATTCAGCAGCTCACCTCTGGTGATGGGGATCTGGGTTAGAATTACACGAGATCCCTCAATAGACACTGATACAACATGCATCGCTTTGGGGTAGAACGCAGAATAATAAAAGTTCACAAGGTTCCCCATAATCTTCCAAAAGCCCAGCACTTTTTAGCACTTCTAAGAAATCTCTCTCACCAGAGACCAGTGTTTCTGCGTTCAGCTCAGAGCCATAAAGGGGATTGGAAGCTTTCCTTAAAATGTTCACAGCCTCAGCAGCAGAACTGCAGTGCTCAGTCCTGCAATTTGGAGAACAGGTATTTTATGCCTTAGCAAGCTTTCTATTTCATTTCACTTTTGAGAGTCACAGATGCTAGTGTTTTAATCACTTTTTTTTTTTTCAAAAGCGACAATATGCATGTCACACACACCACCACCACCACCAGGGAAATGACTCTTGTTTTAGTGCTAGAACTCCAGTATGAATATGATGCTTGGTGAGAAATGCATCATTGAAAGTAATGAAGGAGAGTTTCAGGAAGAATCAGGGGGAAAATAAACTATTTCAGCAACCAAGTTTTAAGTTGCAATATAAGGTGATCAGCTAACAGAAAACTTGCTTGAAAGGAAGGCTACTGCTCTGCATATGTTTTTGTCATTTTTGCAAAAGCTAAAAAATCTGCTAAAGCCAAGCAGTTTTGGCGGCCTGCAATCTTTCTATAGCACGCTGTGCTCAGTAATGCTCAGTGACTAAAAGCAATAACGTTTTGATTCTAGACTAATATGTCTAGCTTTGCAATTGATTGTGAGCCACTTTACGAGCCCGTCTGAAATCCTTCCTGTGTCTGCTAGTCTTGATGAGCTCCTTAGCAAAATAAATTAGCAATTTTGAAGCTTTTCCCCACTCCTTCCCCACTGCCAGGGCTTTCTAAATAAACCCTCTGTATTTTCTGCCTCAGCATGATTCACAGGTGGGGGTGCAATTCCGAGCTGCTTGTGTTTAATTTGGGCTGAGGTGTTTAGATGTCCATGCAGTTCTCAGCAATACCTTCCCATTTGTACTTGCTTGACCTGATTTTATTTCATTTCTATTTTCTTAAAGCTCGGAGGTATGATATAAATGTCAATAAAAAGTAATCTCTGGCCAGGACTAACCCAAAAGGACCTTCTCTATCTTAATAAACCAGAAAGCAATTTTCTTCCACCAACTAATTTGCAACTATTTATCAACTACACAGTAAAATTATTCTGGACTAAAATGGTTCTTTTTTTAAATTTGAGTTGCTGAAAGTCAAATGTTATGGGATGGATAATGTCAGTGTACTTGAATAATTGCTGTTATGGAAAATGCTGCTCCTTCCAGTTGAAAATACGTTTTCTCGCTGGAGCATTTCAGGTTGACCCAGAGTGCTGCATTGACTAACGTCGTGGCAGAGTGCCTGCGTTTTTCAAATACCAAGGTGTTGCTCTAAGTGGCAGCATCAGCTCACGCCACCTAACACAATGTATCTTAAATGGAAACAGCGGTTATAGTCGATTCAATCTAGAGCACTCTTCTGTGACTGTCGATAAAGTAGTCGGTAGGTGCTAAATGTCACCTTGGTTTAGGACTGAGGACAGCTGCTCTCTCGAAAGGATATGCAGATCACCAGCTATGCCCCAAGTCAGGGGACGGATATACCACATTTTATTCACTTTTGGCATATCTGTACACTATTAGCATAAGCAAAATACTATCATCTATTGCTAATATTGAAAAGTATGTTAATTCATTTAAATTTCAAAATAGTAAAGGCGTTAAGGGAAGGATACAATTGTGACAAATGTTGAAACAAGTGTGTAAATGTCTGCTCCTTCTATGAGACATAGGAAACCATTAATGTTTTAGCCTCTTTAGACAGCCATTTAAGTGTAGCTGAGAGTGAAGAAGAGGAAAGAAAAAGATAAGAAGGTAGAGGAGTATATGCTGAAATTATAAACCTTGCCAGGGCGAGGCATAGCAAATGGACACTGTGGCAAAGGCTAAGTGTTGGAAGGAAGTTAGTCTGAGAAGCTGACAAAGGTTGAGAGTCACATGTGCAGCTATGCATTTTGGGAGGAGGGCGCAGATGGTCCCAGGAAGGAGTAACACAGCACATCACTGGAGCTTTTCGGGGGAGGGGGAAGGGAGACATGATGCACCGCTGAGAGCAAACACACTACCCGCCCAGGGCAGTTTTTTTTTTTATTCCTTTTCCTCCCTCCACCTCAGGTTGATGGCAGTTTTTCCATGCCCTACCTGGCTGATCCTTCTCATTGCTTGACTGCCTTTGGCGATAGCTTAACTCATGTTCCTCAAGTACAGAAAGGTTATCGAATGGGTTCAGCTCAGTGCCTGACACTAAGTACCATTCCCGAGAATGCTTTCTGCCCCTAACTCCAAACTCCTCTTATAAAGGCCCCTTGGCCAGAGTCAAACATTTGTGAAGATTTTATTTTTTCCTTCGGGTTCTCAATGACATTTATGCAAACTTTTTTTTTCCAACCATCAAAGATTCCAAGCAATGTTTCAACAGATTCTCTATTCTGCTTTGTATGACAGTTTGGTGTGGGCTGAAACTTGGATGAAAAGCACAGAGACCTGGATAAGGGATGTCCAAGATGAAGCAACTGTGTTCTATCTGTTGGAGAAGTGATGTGAGAGCGTGAAAATCAGAGAAAGGGCTCTACCTAAGATACTTAAAACATTAGTCCAGCAGAGCAGAGAATCAAAAGAATGACATCCTATCAATGAGTTCTAGGAAAAGGAAATTCAACAGTTCGCCTACCATCTTCAGAAAAAGGTTGGGGTGGGGGGAGAATAAAAAAGAAAACATCAATCCTATATAATAAGAGCCCAGCGACTGAAATGGCACAACGACCAGAGGACCAGAATGACCAGAATGATCACGCCCCTCACCCCAACTGGCCCCGCCCCCTAGTGGGGACCCCCCACCCAGATAGGGGCCCCACCCTGCACTGGGCCTCTGTAGAAATATAAAACTCTACTCCGCCACCACCAACCCAACCTGCCAAAGGCTCCTGAAACCACAAAATTCCATCACTGATTCAGCCTAGCAGTTCGAAGTGTAAAGCCTCACTCACTCACACATGAGGAATCGCACCTTTCTCCTTCCCCTTGGACTCCGCTCTCAGAGGAGGCATGCACGGGGCGGATGTGCAAATAAAAGCTCAGAAAGCCACTCTGTTGGGGTCCCTGTGGCACATCCAGGCAGAGACAAACTGATCTCCAAAAGCCAAGCACCAGACTCTGTCCCTTCCTCATCCACGGCCTCAGCTCCAGACAGGCACCCCTGTGGCAGGAAGCAAGGAGAGCCCCGTCTCCAATCTTCACAGAGATGGGAATGCTCAGGAGGCCAAGATAACCGAAACCTAAGGACTTGCCCAGCTGGCATGGCTCAGTGGCTGAGCATTGATCTACGAACCAGGAGGGCACGGTTCGACTCCAGTCAAGGGCATATGCCCGGTTGCGGACTTAATCCCTACTGTGGGGAATGCAGGAGGCAGCCAATCAATGATTCTCATCATTGATGTTTCTCTCTCTCTCTCTCTCTCTCTCTCTCTCTCTCTCTCTCTCTCTCTCTCTTCCTCTCTGAAGTCAATTATATATATATATATATATATATATATATATATATATATATTTAAAATTGGAACCTAAAGACCTAAATGATGGGGCCCATGCCGCCTGGGCCCCGCTCAGCACAAGGCCACGGTGAGCTCGGACCCAGTTCTGGTCTAATTCCTAACCCGGTGGCGACCAGCATCCCGGGGCATCCAGGGCCCCAGTGCGCTGGGGTGTGTAATCACGGAGAGCGCTCTGGAGGCGGAGGGCTCACCCAAACCCCTGGGCCCTGGGGCTCTCTGCCTGCACCCCTTCCCCCAGGCACTCAGCCCCAACTGTGCCAGCAAAACCCTTTTGTTGGGGCAGGACGTCAGGGGTTAGGCCGGGGGAGAGGTGGCCAGCCCACCGCCTCCCTTGCGGCAGTTTGCACACATGTAATTCGCTCGAATTATCCTGGGCTTTCAGTTCACCATCTCCGGGCCTGAGAGCTGCACACGCGTGAACGCACCCACGGAGCCGCAGCTCCTGAGCCCTCTCACAGGCCAGGAAGCTCTATCCCCATCCCCGTCCACAGCACCCTGTGTCCTGTGTCTGTGTCTGCCCATCTGTCTACACAGCCACCACGTGCTGGCTTGGGGATATCTTCACGTGTCCTCAGTCGTGTGTCTACACTGGCCGCTGGGAAGATTCTAGTACCAGGCGCCAATGAGGCGAAGAGGGGTCGTTGGGGCAGGGGGCAGGGAAGGATGAACTGGTTCTCAGCTGCAAATGAAGGAAGAGCTAGCGCCCGGCTCTCCTGACTCTGCAAATCCTACATAAACATGAGCCCCGAGCAGCGGCCAAGGCCAAAAATCCCTGGGGTTTCAGATGTAAGCGCCAAACGGAGGCTCCTAGACCATGCTCTGTCTCCTGGGCCCCCTGAGCCATTTCCAACCTCAGCCATCAGCGCCCCTCTCTTGCAGGTGGCAACGCCAGGGCTCAGAGAGGTTAGGGCACTCACCCTGGGCAGCACAGCAGGCCAGGACTGTCACTCTCCAGAGGCGCAGCACAGGATTCAGGCTTCAGGCTTCAGGCTTCACTCAAAAACAGAAGGTGTGCGGGCACCAGGCAGGGAACGCCTCCAGGTCCTCCTCTCATTCTGGCCTTGAACCCTAGCCCTGGGCGCCCCTGGTCCTGCGTACTCAGTCCATTGCCCTGGGCGCCCCTGGTCCTGCGTACTCAGTCCATTGCCCGCCATATCCTCCCAACCCTTTCCCTGAGGCCAGTTCAGCCATGTCTACGCTGAACAGAACCAGAGAGCAGTGGAGAGCAAGCTCAGGCCCAGGGCCTTAGCTGGAGGTGGAGGGATCCGCCTGCCCGAAGCAGGATGTCTCAGCACACTGGCTCTGCCCTCAGGGCTGAGTGCCTCCTTAGCCGTCCTGGGGTCCTGGGTTCTCTGTGCCTGTGCACCTCTCTCCCTGTTCCTTGCTCTCCGACCCTGTTTACTCCTTCCCCATGTCTCACTGGGCCTTATACTCTGTCATTTATCAGATCTCTGCCCATGGAGAACTCCCCTGCCGCCCGCAAAGGGACACACACCAGCAGAATCTGCCTGTTCAATAAAAAACAAGTGGGAAACAGAGTGAATTAAAAAGCATTAACTTAAAAACAATCCATGTGTCTGCACATGCGTTCCAAATGGCAGCCCTTCGGCGGGGGTGGCAGGGGCAGGGCATGTTGGCCGCATGTTCTGGAGCCTCAGATACAAAGTGTTGGGGGCTCAGCACCTCGCTATGGACCCTTCCCACGAGCCACCTGGTATGGCAGGGTCTGGGGAAAGGACTTTGTCTACACTCACCCTCGCGGACCCCCACCTGATTCCGTAGACCCTTTCCCCTGTTCTGGCATCTGCTGGTCCCTCTTACTCCCCCAGTATCTCCAAACTTTCCTATGCTGACCCCAACTCTCCCTCTGAACCAGCCCTCCCCACACACATACACAGATTTCACCCTCTCCCTCCCCCGAAACCCCCGTCTTCTACCCCATACTTCTTCCTGCCCTGCTCTGCCTTGCCCTGCCCTGACCCACCTCCATCCTGCCCTCCTACCCCCCACCACCCAGCAGCCCTGGCTCCAGGAGAAATGGTTAGAACAAAGCTTTCCTTGGCTGGAAGAGACACTCCAGGGAGTTGCATGCAGAAAGGCGCTCCCAGACCTGTACCTGCAACTGCTCTGTCCTGCCAGATGCCAATCAGAAATTGTGTCTCTGGAGACAGAGGGTAGCAGAAGTAGGCTGCTGCCCTTTGAAGCTCCTCATCAGGAGGAAACTCTCCCCCACCCCCCAAAAAAGAAGAGTTCACCCTGATGCCTCCCTTATCACTTTCAGCAACCCTCCTTGGCCCCTTTCCCTGGAAGTGGAAGGATTGAAACACATCTACCTATATCTACACTAATAAAAGAGAAACATGCAAATTGGTGTCACTTCACTAGGCCCACCAGCCAATCAGAGCAACTATGCAAATTAACCCTACAAAGATGGCAGTTAGTTTGCATACACAGAGCAGAGCAAAGATTGAAGGCTCCAGCCAGAGTGAAGACTGAAGACTGTCGAGGCTTGGCTTCTCTGCTGCGGCTGGACCACAGGCCTGGGTCCCGGGTGCCGGAGGAAAACCGGTGCCGGCAGCCAGGGGAAGGAAGGCCTATTACGTGAATCTTCATGCAATGGGTTTCTAGTATATATATAAAAGAGTAATATGCAAATCAGATGGCGAAATGACCAGAACAACCGCTCACCACCACTTGGTCCCTCCCCCTAGCTGGCAGGCTCTGATCGCCCGATGATGAATGGGGAACCGGGGGTGGGTGGTGGCTTGGGGCAGGGCCAGCTGCTGGCAGCCAGGGAAGATGGCCCTGATCACAGGCCAGAACTAGGGACTGTACTCATGCACAAATTTCATGCGTCAGGCCTCTAGCATAACAACAACTAAGAGTTAATCTAACTAAAGAGTAAACATTTCTATAATATTGAAAATTCTAAAAATAAGTACTGGGTATTTTTCCTAGGGTAATAAAAAAATGAAAACAAACATAATGGAAGTTCAAAAGGGAATTTAATAAAAAATATAAACTTTCTATCCTTTTTATAAGATTTTCTTGAGTTTTTATGAGTAAACATGTCAGTCAGAAAGGATGCTTGCTGATTATTACCTAAGACAGATATCAAGATTACCTCTAATATTAAGTCTAGGGTGTACAAGTGTAATTGGAAGCCATGAGTAGTTTTAAAGTGGGTATATTTTTTTAAAAATATTTATTGTTGAAAATATTACATATGTCCCCTCTTTTTTTCCCCATTGCCCTCTTCTAGCCTGCTCCCACCCCTCACCCCAGGCCTTCATTATTTTAATTTTTATTTATTGACTTGAGAGAGAGATTTGTCGTTCTATTTATGCATTCATTGGTTGCTTCTTGTATGTGCCCTGACCAGGATCAAACCCACAACCTTGGCATATCAGGACAATGTTCTAACCAACTGAGCTACCTGGCCAGGCCTAAAGTAGGTTCAAGAGCAAAACTTTTAACAGTGGAATAACCTCAAAGCAATATAATTTTTTTCTTGCTCTGCTTCTTGGCATATTATTTAATTACTCCTTAATTGTATTGTTTTTGAAAATTCATGTTGCCTTACCAGTTACCCCTTATGTCAAGAACAAAACAGAACTGAAATGTAACACAATGCTGGGGTGTGTCAATAAACATGTAATAGGGTTCCAACTTAGCAACTAGCTAAATTATTCAGACCGGGATCAGTCTCCTTGCCTCAGTGGGCTTCACTTTGCTTAATTATAAAAGGTTAGATAATGACTGTGTCAATGTTTTCAAGCATTTACCAATATGCTCCTGAAGGTATAAGAGGCTCTGTGATTTTGGAGAGTAAAAGAAGGGAAAGGACTAAAGTAAAGGAATAAATAGAAAACAAAGTATTTGATGTCTTTACATAAAATTTACATTCATCTTAATAATATATTGGTGAATAAAAATAATATTTCATATTGCCTGTATAAACAAAGAACTGCAGTCTATCTGTGAAAATAACATTTTTCCCCCCAATGCTGAACAGGGAAACTTTAGGGAAGTGTGCCACATGACAGAGAACTGTTACCACAGATTCTGAGCAATGTTTTGAAAAATTCTCTGTTCTGCTTTGCACTACAATTTTCCTAGAACCTTGGCTTACATAAATGCTTGGATACAAGTGACAATGGCACATTTTTTAAATCCTGCTTTGTCAACTATGTCACTGAAGAGAGAATACATGAAAATAGGGAGAAAATATGTGGTATAATATTTTCAGAACTCCTGCTAATGGCAATTTTGAAGGGTTTCTTACTGAGCACTAAGTTGCATTTATTATGCAGTGGTCACAGATGGCTCTTACCAACCGTCTTGTACCTTTCACTGCTTCTTTTCCTGAGCATTTCAGCCAAAGACTTTTTCCCCCAGTATAGAGAAATGGCTAATTACCCTCTTCCTTATTTTAACATGATTACCAATTCTAATCACATGTAAATGGGAGTGTCATATAACTTGTAATAACCATGATCTCTTCACACAGCTCTCAAGCTTCATTTCCACTGTCATCTTTTCTTTGTTACAATTTTGGTTTCAAATTGCTGTTTTAGTTGTGATTGGCTTGACAAAATACTGAATGAGCCAGTTGTCATCATGAACTATAAATGTATTTGTTGATTCAGGGTTATAAGTACATAAATTCCTCCCTTCTCTCATATGGAAAGTAATAAATCAATGTAGAGCTGGAAGACTATTTCCAGTACATTTCTTTTGCTTGATAATGCATAACGGTGAATTTACAATTTTAATGATCACATTAAGCTCAGTGAAAGATAATCAAGTGGATGCTCTTTTGACACATCCTCTGGACTGAGGATATATTGATGGTTTAGCCATTCAGGATACCTATCTACACACAAAGTTACACCATTTTTCATTTGGTTAAAGACATGAAACAAAAACAACAAAAACACTTGCATGTTTTATTGAACATGTCTTACATTATTATAATAAGGACAAATAAATGTGTTAAATGAAACTTCTACCCTGGCCTCATTATAAGGTAAAGAATGATATTAACCTCTGACTTCAATCTTTCAGGTGGGGATTTGAAGCACATTAATGTTTATTGTTTGATTGTGTTGTCTGAAAAGAACATCATCTTTTTTTCCCTTTTTAGCTTCACTGCCCTTCTTTTTTATTCCAAACTTATTTAATCATGTATATATTTGGCTGCATCCAATATTTAACCATGACATATTTCAGAAGCAAAGAGAATGCTGAAACTAACTGTAAATAAATCCACACAGGTTATGTTTTTGTTAATGTGTTCTTCATCTTATTTATTTAGCAAAATTTTATTTCTTTCTGCTTTTCTTCCAAAATTTTCATGATTCATCTTTAAAACATGCTAAAATAGTCATTTAATGTCACCACTGCTGTCTCTTCTTCTTAAATAAGTTCTCTTAACTGTAGATGCACAGTTTTCACTTAGGATTAATTTACTAGTAGTGGTTGAATTAGTGCTATTGGTTCTTAACCTTAAAGTAGTTGTAAAAAGCCCCTGGCACAAGACCAAATTTAATCAGAGATTTATTTTTAAGGTATTAGATTTTCTGCAATTTTCAATATGTTGCATAGTTTCATTGATTTCCAGCTCATTTATAAAAATTCTTGTTTTTAATTTACATTAATGTGGCCACTTTAAATAAAAATACATTTTTTTTTCATTTTAAATAATATAAAAGTTAGAGAATTATTTAAAATACAGATTTGTTGGTATTTTTGTAAGGCCGAAGAACTTTATTCTTCAAAAAAAGTACCTAAGGAAAAACCATATGCTTGTTAAAACAAATTACCTGGCAAAACTATGCCAAAAATGTCTGAACTGATTTGAGACTATCAAGTTGTCGTAATGCAAACAAACTATAAGAAATGACTGATGCAAAATACCCTGCTCTCCCAAAATGTGTATGGCCATCTGCTGAATCAACTTCATGTTCCCTTCAGAACGTCAAAACTACAACCAAGCAAGACTTTCCATTCCTCTGTTCCAGCAGACATGCCACAGGCCCTAGTGGGCCAGAGCCCCAGGCTTACTTTTATAAAAAGTAATATATATATTACTCCCCAGGAGGGGGTGAGCAGGAGGCAGCTGATCGATGTTTCTCTCTCATTGATGTTTCTATCTCTCTATCTCTCTCCCTTCCTCTTGTAAAAAAAATCAATAAAATATATTTTAAAAAAAACCTTATGTGCATATATTCATAGCTCATGAACACAGATGGTAGCATTATGAAGGCCTGGGGTAGGGTGGAGGCGTGGGGAGCGGGGCAAACCAGTGGAAATGGGAGATATCTATAATACTGTCAAAAATACAAATAAATTTTTAAGAATGTCTTCCTCTAATCCGTAGGAAATACAAGTTTTCAGAGGAGGTTCAGATGTCTCCTGTAGTTTTGAACAAACACTACATGCTTCCATTGAAAAGAAGATGGGTGGCAAACCTCAGACCCTTCATGCAATTAGACATTTTTGGTGCCTGCTCATTTAGAGCATTTTGTTTCTTTGTGTGTGTTATTATAATAATAATTTTATAAATGATCTTTGCCATTTTCTATTTGGAGTATAGCATGCTCATTTTAACTGGTAATACAATGGAAAAATGTATTCAGCAAAACTTAATTGTCTCCACTCTTCTCTCTTCCTTTGCCCATATCTCTTGAGTTAATATTGCCACTATTTCTCCACGCTCATGTAAAAATATGTAGATATATACACTGGTATGGGAGTATTGTCTTTTATTGTTTTTGGTATTATTGACTTTTTAAAAAATATTATGGACAGCCCTGGCTGAGTAGCCCAGTTGGTTAGAGAGTCCATCCTGATATGCCAGGATTGTGGGTTCCAACTGTGGTTGGGGCCCATAGATGAAGCAACCAATGTAGGTATGAATAAGTGGAACAACACATCTCTCTCTCTCGTTTGCTTTTTCTCTCTTCTCAAATTAATTTAAAAATATTATGGACATAGTCCTCCAGGTCAGTAGATGTGGAACTAATAATTTTAATAGCAGTGTGATAGCCATCAAGTTGGTTACCATACTTTCACTTGATGGATATTCGATTGATGGATATTTTTGTGGTTTGTATTTGCTTGCCAGGACAAATAGTATTAGAATATATAAACTTGGTATCTGTATTCTTGCCTACTTGTATTTATTTTATTTTAGAGAGATAAATAAAGGTGGGGGGAGAGAGGGAAACATCTACTCTTCCATACAATCAGGCATTCATTGGTTGCTTCTTGTTTTGGCCGCAACCAGAGAGCAAACCCACAACCCTGGTCCACCAGGATGACACTCTCTAACTATGTGAGCCACCCACAGGGATACTTGTATTTTCAGTTATGTAAGAAGGTTTACAAAGTTGATCAGCAATTTTATCCTTTATAATAAAAGGGTAATATGCAAATTGACCCTAACAGCAGAACGACTGGGAATGACTGGTCACTATGACACACACTGACCACCATGGGGCAGATGCTCAATGCAGGAGCTGCCCTCTGGTGGTCAGTGCGCTCCCACAGGGGGAGCTCTGCTCAGCCACAAGCCAGGCTGATGGCTGCCAGCACAGCGGTGGTGGCAGGAGCCTTTCTCACCTCCTCAGCAGCGCTAAGGATGTCCGACTGCAGCTTAGGCCTGCTCCCCCCTGGCAAGTGGACATCCTCCGAGGGCTACCGGGCTGCCAGAGGGATGTCTGCCTGCCAGCTTTGGCCCAATCCCCCAGGGAGCAGGCCTAAGCCAGCAGATGGACATCCTCCGAGGGGTCCCAGACTGCAAGAGGGCATAGGCCAGGCTGAGGGATCCCCCCCCCCCACCTGAGTGCACAAATTTTCGTGCACCAGGACTCTAGTATATTTATAATTTATAGGTATTGCCACAATGCTATGCAAAATGGTTTATGGACTTCAGCTTTCACCAGGTGTAGCACTTTTCCTAATCTGGTAATGGGCGGGGAAAAGGGAAAAACAAAACACATTTCAGTATTGTTTTAGTTCATAGACCCCTGAACACTAAAGAGATGACAGCATCTTTTTTAAAGGTTTATTGGCTGTTTTTAATGTGAACTATTTATATTATTTTCTCCTCTTTCTATTAGGTTATTTGTATCTTATAAAATCAATAGTTGAAAAATTATATTTTACTCATAGGCTGCACATATGCAAATTTGCTTAACTCTTTGGGTTCATTAGGGTATATCTATATAGCTCAATACATAATATTATTCAGGATCAGATAGATATAAAAAGTGTCCTAACCGAAATGAAGTTTGTATTTACTAGTCTAAGCATCAGAGACCAAAGAGAAAAGGTAGATTACATGGAGTTTGGAATTACTGTATATGTTTTTGCCTTTATACGAAGAATAGCTTAACTATTTATTTTAAATCTCTTTGTGTCATAGATTATTTAAATGGCTTACAGAAGATGTATTGATAAATGAGAAATGAGTCTTTAATTCTTCTGTAGAGGAAACCATTTTTTACCTATAATTGTATTTCATGACCTAGTGTCTCTCCTCAAATTATCACCCCCAGGCCATTCCAGAAAATGTACTAAAATATAAATGAGCACTAAAAGCAAAAAAGAAGTTACACATTCTCACACCATCCACTTAAAATTCACCAAAAATGTCAACAGCAATCAGGCCAAGTGACACAGTAAGTTGATCTTACTTTATAATGCTTCCAGTTATGGCTACTCCTCTTGTTTCCCAGAAAGGAAAAAAGAAAGAAAAAGTCAAATGATTACTGGAAAGATTCAATGTTGATAAGAACTTTACCAGATAAGAAAGAAAATATAAATAAATCTGTGCCATTAAGACACCTCAGCTTATTTGGAATCATAAAATGTTCTGCTTATATTAGTTTTCAGAAATTTTGATTTGGTATAATCCCTAATTCCTAGCACCATATAGTTTAGGCTGCAGTGGTTCTCAACCTTCCGGCCCTTTAAATACAGTTCCTCGTGTTGTGACCCAACCATAAAATTATTTTCGTTGCTACTTCATAACTGTAATGTTGCTACTAATATGTAAATGTCTGATATGCAGGATGGTCTTAGGCGACCCCTGTGAAAGGTACCTTTGACTACCAAAGGGGTCGCGACCCACAGGTTGAGAACCGATGGTTTAGGGTAAGCAAAAACAAACAAACAAAAATAAAAAACAAAACAAAAACAAAACAAAAAAAAAACACAGAAAATCAATTTTTAAGAATGAAAGAAGTATGGAACTTAGAAAACCAATGGTCAAAATAAATAAAATAATTATTTTTTCAAAATGCAATATTTCTGTTTATCTAGTGATTGCTCTGTGCCAGACAACCACCAAAACCAATAATTATAATGTCTATAACTAATAGAGAGACACTCTAAGCCAGCGGTTCTCAACCTGGGGGTCGAACGACCCTTTCACAGGGGTCACCTAAGACCATCAGAAAACACATCTATAATTACATATTGTTGTTGTGATTAATCACTATGCTTTAATTATGTTCAATTTGTAACAATGAAATTGGGGGTCACCACAACATGAGGAACTGTATTAAAGGGTCGCAGCATTAGGAAGGCTGAGAACCACTGCTCTAAGCCATGTGAGTTTAAGCTAAATTCACATCCTAACCTCCTAACAGAAAATCTAAGGCTGATACTCTTTGCTGTAGTGGCTGTGGAAAAGATCAGGTATACAGGACTTTTTTCCCCACAATACCTCATTAAATACATTAATCTGGATCAAATGAAAACACTAGGGGATATTTAATTCTTAAACATATAGAAAATATAAAAAATAAAGAAATGAAAATAACAGACTAGAAAGGATGAGGCTCAGCAAGGTGGAAAGAAGACAATTTCTGGTTAGGAAATTGTCATTGTTCAGGGTTTAAATGTTGCTGGTATAGCTGACCTTTTCTTACAACCATTCTTTAGTTAAGAGAGACTGTTTCTCCATAAATACCCAGAAAGTTAGAGGAATGCAAATAATGGCAGGGGAAATAGAAAGAGGTTAATGATCTAGCATGGGCTCAGTGAAAACGAGCATTAAAACTGAACGCTCCCCTTCCTAAGGAGTTGAAAGCTGATGTAGAAGAAAAAGCGAGGAGGTTCTGACTTCTGATATAGTGCTTAAGTTACAGGATCTGGGACAAAGTGGGAGAGAGTGCCTCTCTACTTAGTTTAAGCGGTTGGTGTCAGAATTGGAGGTAAAAGAATGTTTAGATAAAAAATAGCAGATAAGCCTACAAACTAAGGAGAAATTTAAAGTAGATGTCTCTTTTGTGTAAGGTCATCATATTTAAACTTTTTAAATACCTTTCTGCTAGTGACATTTAGTAATACTAATAATTAACATAACAGGTTTTTAATAAAATAAAAAGATGTATTTTAATAACATATTCACTTGAATAAGAAATTATACTAAAGTATCACTAATGGGTTCTTAACAGGAATCCAACACTTGGTGGGAAAGCATTTAAATTTCAGACAAAGGACCAAACATTTTTAGGTCATTCAAGGAATCATAACATTGAAAACAAATGTATATATTTATAACCAAGGTCACTTGGTCCAAACAGAATATTCTTTCTGGATTGTTTTATTGTTTTCCTTCAATTTATTAGATGACAGCAGGATGGGAAGAATTAGAGTAAAAATGATAAAGATTAGCTAGCTAGCTTAATTAGGCAGACAGGAAAGGGGCTCCAGTAAGGATGGAGGCATTTCTGGCCCGAGCAATTAAAGCAGCCCTAACCTGACCATCTGGGAGAGCCATAAGGAGTAATAAAACACCTCCAGCCAGGACAACTAACAGAGGGTCCATGGGAGAGGAATGCATAGATGGGATCTTGGATATGCCAAAATGCTTATGTTACTTGTAAAGAGGATAGAGAAATGCCACAGGATAAGGGGGGAGGAAAAGGAGTCACCATGTGGGCTTTGAGTTTTGAAACTAATACTATGTAGCAGAATGACCAATGGGGAAAGCATGGGGGTTCCAAATTAAGGAAATGGACCAATTAGAAAAGTTCATGATCAGACAAAAAGCTACAGCCTTTATAAACCAGAGACAGGCTAAGGATATTCAGATTATTTAGTTGTTTGGGGTTTTTTTTTGTGTGTTTTTTTGAGAGAGAGAGAGAGAGAGAGAGAGAGAGAGAGAGAGAGAGAGAGAGAGAATAGGCCTATAGGCCTTTGCCATTTGGGGGCCCCTCCCCAGGGGGTCCCCTTTGGAGACACCCCTGCCCAGATGGAGTTTGTATATGCTTCCAATAAAATTCTACATTTTATTAAAGAAATATGTTAGTCCACAAATTTTATTCTTCAACTTCATTGGACAAGGACCCAGGAGAAAATCTGCACCATGAACTCCACGTTTCAAAGAGAAGGAAATGACTCTAACTTAGATTGGATAGTTTATCTTTTGTTAATCAGAACAGCTATATCCTGAATTTATTTAAAAATTTGTTTTTGAAAATCATATGTTTGTACCTTTCATATTCAGAAATGTGCTTATTTTAAATTAAAATTAAGTTATATTTAAATAAAAATACTATTTTTTTAAAAATAGTTTATTGATTTTTAAAGAGAGAGAGAGAAACATTGATGTGAGAATGCAACATCAATAGGCTGCCTTCTACACACCCCTTACTGAGAATCTAGGTAGAAAACTGGGCATGTGCCCTTGACCAGGAATTCAATCAGCAACCTCCTGAGCCCAACCAACTGAGTCACACCAGCCATGCCTAAAAAAATACTAATTTTAAACAAATTATATTTCCAGGTAATATAGGTAGATAATACACAGCTATTGAAACTATTCCCCATCTCCATTTCCAATATTTTAATATGGACCCTGGTCATCAGTTATATAAAATTAAATTTAGTTTAAGAACAATATAATTAGGAAGGAAACTTTTCGCATGTATCACAAATTCATTCCTAAGATAAATATATGTTATTGGGAACTATTCAACTTTCTGAGTTACCCTCTTACTGCATTAATACACATAAGAGAGTTGACAATAATGGTAAAAATAGCTCAAATTCCATTCCATTTCATTTTGCAACATATCTCCTCCTCCCCATGGGATTGAATTTAACATATATGGTAAACTATGAATCAGACTTTTAAGTATAAGCTTAAGTTTCTTTTATACTTTGGGGATCCACTGATGAATTCATAATGGAGTTACAAGATTATCATTTGAAGTTATGAAGGGAGCTGCCTGAAGACTAAACACAGAAATGGTCAAAAGTTTCTGCATATAGAGAGGGGGATGGGAAGATGTCTAGAAGACTTTTCAGTTCATGTTCTTCAATGCTGCTGATTTTTTTCTCGTGTATTTAGATTACTTTTATAATAATTTTAAATAATGGTACTGCACATGTATGTGCAAATGTATCTGTACAGTACATAAACAATTTTATAAAACCTACACCAAGCACTGGTTTTGCTTATCTCTGCACTATGGATCTAAGTGCATTTTGATTTGTTCTTTGCCTTTCCCTATTTTTATTTTTTTCCAAATACTCTTATTCACTCTGCCATGTTTTATAAATAATAAATTGATTCAAAAATGGAAAAAAAAATCTACAGTTCTGCAAATTTGGGAATAAATACTGTGAATTTTCATGTCAATGATTAGCCAAGTAGTAACTGATTCATTGTGAAATGTTGACTGATTAAAAAGCTACCGGAGATTAGAATGGTAGATTTTTCGGAAATTTCCTTAATCAAGAGATAATGTTCATTAAAATTATTAAAATGTGCTGATTAATTAAACTTGAAACAGGTAATAATGAAGAAACATTATTAATTTTATGAGCCATAATAACAGTTTTTGCAATTTGGTAAAGAGGATTTAAAACAAAATAAGTCTTTTCAATAAGATAAGAATCCAAATAGTCTTTTGCATTGGGATGATACAGCAAATAATTAAGAATGGGTTTTCCTCTGAAATAGTTATTTCCCTTGTAGACATTCAGCTTACTGGCAAAGGTGGTGAAGCAGAAAGAACTTAGGCTTTGGCATCAGCCTACCTGGTTTTGAATTCTAACTACTGTACTTTCTGGGTATTGACTGGTTTAAAAAAAAATCTAGTTATTTTTTAATCTGTAATACATTTCCTCATCCTATATAATAAAAGCCTAATATGCAAATCAACCGAATGGTGGAATGACCAGTGAAACAACCGGTTGCTATGACACACACTGACCACCAGGGGGCAGACGCTCAATGCAGGAGCTGCCCCCAGCCCGCAGGCCCCAGGCCAGTCAAGGCAGGTGCCAGTGGGGGGCCCCTGCCAGTTGCCCTGTAGAGGGAAGCGACCAGCTGTGGCAGTGGGGGGTGTGGCTGGCGAGCGGGTGGCCCCAGGCCAGCCACGGTGGGTGCCAGTGGGGGCCCCCCGAATTTTCCTGTAAGTCACCCCACAGCTTGGCCCTGATCGCCAGCCAAGCCTAGGGACCCTTCCCATGCATGAATTTCTAGTCTACAATAAGAAGATAAGATTCCTGCTTTGCAAATTAAAGAATGTATGTAACTTAAAAATATGTATATGAAATGTCTAGCACATAACAGATACCAAGTAAAAACAAGTTATGATTATTCTTCTGTATAGGGGCTAAATTTATCATTTTTTAAAGTATATATATTTATAGAAAAATAAGATATAGAAATTATCCAAAAGAAGTATTCTGTAAAATAAGACATTATGTATTCATTAAAGTCATGTCATAGAAAAATATTAAATGTCATGGAAACATATCTATGATTTGTTATTTAAAAACGTGCTATAGTACATGCATTGTTTAATCCTATTATCACTTTTAAAAAATATACACAAACAATACATATAATTGAAATGATAGGAACTAAATACACTGTGATTATCTCTGGGTAAAATGTGAATTCGTTTTTTTTTTCCTTATCTCTATTTTCCAAATTATGATTTAATACATATTCATTTTGTATCAAGAATACATAGCCCTCCATCATCTATATATGTCTCGACTAAGGCAGCCATCTTGCTTTTGCCACAGATTTACCAATAGCATGAATCAAGAAAAGTTACCAAACCTCAGTCTCAGGTCCAGACAGGAGGCAAGGGTATAGATCGAAAAAAGAAAAAGGTGGTACAGCTGACGACAAAAAACTTCAGGGTTCTGTATAAAATTTGCTGTGAATACTATAGCTGGTATTAAAGAGGTAAACATGATTAAAGATGACGGGACAGTTATTCATTTCAACAATCCCAAAGTTCAAGCTTTCCTTTCTGCTAACACATTTGCAATGACCAGTCACAGAAAAGCCAAACCAAATACAGAAATGCTTCCTGGAACACTGTCCCCTGGGAGTCACCTTGGTGCTAACAGCTTCACAAGTCTTAGGAAGTTAGATGAACAGTTTCTTTGGTAAGTGTTGGATAGCAAAGCATCAAAACCAGAAGCCATTGAGGAAGAGGGACATGTTCCAGATCAAAAGTGAAGCTAACTGAAATCTTGTCTGGTTTTTGGAAGCTGGCATGGACTAGATTTAAGAAAGTAGCTATGTGGTTCCAAAGTATTACAGAAATGGAGAACATCAACTGTGGCTACTTCGGTAATGGTGTGTGTTAATAATGGCCTTTGTTCAGCATTCTCAGTCATTTGATTTTACATTTTTCAGTTTCTCTGAAGATCCCTTCTGTTGGTCAAAATACGAAGCATTGACGCAAGTTGAAGATGTTTTGATTGTTGGTTTTTGTTTTTTTGTTCATTTGGGGTATTTTTGGTGTGTATAATATGTTTGTGGGTATGTGTGTATACAGTAGAGAGCAAATAGGAAAACAATTCTATTTATCATTCTCCCAACAGAAATAAAACAAATCTTTACATTAAAAAATAAGTAATCCTATCTAATAAAAGAGAAACATGGTAATTAGCGTACGTCCGCTACCCTTCCCATTGGCTAATCAGGGCAATATGCAAATTAACTGCCAACCAAGATGGCGGCCGGCAGCCAGGCAGCTTGAAGCTAAAATGAGGCTTGCTTGCTTCAGTGACGGAGGACTCCAACGTTCCCCGCCTGCCTTGCCGGCCCCTGAGCTTGCAGTTTGAAACATTGTTACAAATATAGAAGCTAAACAAAACCCCAGAAACATGCTTTCATCCCGCTGGGATCTCAGAGCTGGACTTGATACAGTGTTTCGATTATAGAAACCAGATACCTGCTTTCAGCAGCAGAGGCCTCAGAGATGGAGCCAGAGCTAAAGCTGGCCCAGAATAAAAAAAAAAAAGAAAGAAAGAAAGGAGCGGTTGGGAGCTTCAGTCACCCCCAGCCTGAAAACAGCCCTCAGCCCCTCACCCAGACTGGCCAGGCACCCCAGTGGGGGCCCCCACCCTGATCCAGGACACCCTTCAGGGCAAAGCAGCCGGCCCCCACCCGTGCACCAGGCCTCTATCCTACATAGTAAAAGGGTAATATGCCTCCCGGCACCAGGATCAGCGTGACAGGGGGCAGCACCCAAAAGCCCTGATCGCCCTGCAGCTGTGTGTGTGACAGTGGGCAGGGCCACAACCTCCCTATCGGCCCTGCTCTGTTCATGACAGTGGAAGGCACCCCAACTCCCTGACCAGCCCTGCTCTGTGCCTGATAGGGGGGAGCTCCCCAACCCCCTGATCGCCCTGCGGCTCTGTGTGTGACAGGGTGCGGCGCCCCAACCCCCTGATCGGCCCTGCTCTGTGCGTGACAGGGTACGGAGCCCCAACCCCCCTGATGGGCCCTGCTCTGTGAGTGACAGGGGGCAGCGCCCCAACCCCCTGATTGGCCCTGCTCTGTGCATGACAGGGGGTGGTGCCGCAACCTCCCATAGACCCTACCTTTAGTGTGACAGTGGGCAGTGCCCCAACCCCCCAATCGGCCTTACCCTGAGCGTGACTGAGGGTGGCATCGCAACCTCCTGATCCGCCCTGCTCTGTGCATGACAGGGGGCGGCGCCCCAACTCCCCAATCGGCCCTGCTCTGAGCCTGACCACAGGCCGCACCTAGGGATTGGGCCTGCCCTCTGCCACCCAGGAGCAGGCCTAAGCCAGCAGGTCGTTATCTCCTGAGGGGTCCCAGACTGCGAGAGGGCACAGGCTGGGCTGAGGGACCTCTCCCCTCCCCCCCCCCCAAGTGCGCAAATTTTTGTGCACCGGGCCTCTAGTAAATACTATATTTAGAAAAAAATCAGGAATCTAAAATATCAAGTTTCCAGTCCTATATATTCCAGGGAGCATGGTAGTGGGTTAATTTGGAAATACCATTCATTTATTCTTGAAGTTACAGTGACTTGGGGTAATATGTGAGGCCAAACATTGTAATGCATTTCAAACATCATTAGAAGAACAAGCTCGGAAATTACTCTCAATAATATCAATTCTGAGTATATTAAGGAATACATGTTATGAAAGAAAAATCTGTAACTATCCAGAGGATATTGGAATCAAAAGCAATAAAGTAGTGTGGCTTATGAAAAATAAATCCAGCCAGTCAAATTCAATAAATTTTTCCTCCAATGTAATAACAGAATTAGTGGATTACAAGAACACATTTAAACAAAGCATGACATGGAATAACTTATAAAGTTTGCTCATAGAATTGATTAAAAGTTGAAATAGAAGCAATTCTCTTCCTCAAAAATTGAATATAGAAAGTGATAATAAATGAGAATAATTTAAAGAATGAGGAGTTATTTGGTAGAACTAGCATATATTGTTAACTGTCTGATTTTATATTATATCTGTATTTGTGACCTAGAATTGGGTAATAAGTAGCACATTTATAAAAAGCACTCTTTATGCTCATTGAAAAACCTTACAACTTACACAAAGGAAAATAGTTATACCTGCAAAACTACTAATATAGAAAACTATATGTGATAAAATGTGTGTGTGTGTGTGTGTTTTAAGAGAAAGCAGATTGTTTAGAGCAGGGGTGGGGAACCTTTTTTCTGCCAAGGGCCATTTGGATATTTATTACATCATTTGCTTAATATAATTCACTTAATATAAATTTACATCACTATGAAAAAAGCTCTAGATTTATTTAATTTCAAGTCTTGCCTGCAGTTGCCCTGGCAGGTCCAGACCAAATGATTTTGCAGGCCATCAGGGCCCAGGCTGTGCGTTCCCCACCCATTCCCCCTACCCGTCCCCAACTAAAGGTAATAGTTGGCAATAGGTTAGTACTGTAAGAACCACATCTGCACGGGCCCATCAATCCTCAGTTCAGCCTTAAGACGTGAATTTTATTCTCTCCACTTTGCAGATTCAGAGGAACAGAGAGGTTAAATAATTGGCCTAAGTAACACAGTAAAAGACAGAGCTAAAATGCGGTCTACCTAAAATGCTTTCATCTAATTCCAAAAACCCTTTGCACTGTGCTGCAGTAACTGCATACAGATTTGCAGTGTGTCTTACGAGAGCTAACCTGCCTGCTGCCTCTCCAGTACAACTAAGGAGCGAGATTGATGGGTACAACATGATTTAAAGAGATTAACATTAAATTTGGATTCCAGTGCTGGCAATTCCACCTAAAAAAAAATGTGAGCTCTTGATCAAGCCACTTAATAAAAATCTGGTCTCAGTTCCCATGTCCCTAAAATAAAGGGAATGATATAGTCTCCAGTGTTCTTTCCAGGTCCAATAGAAGATTATCATCTCAAAACCATTACTGTGAGTCCAGTTTAAAGCAACTTTGAAAATGTGTTATATGAGTCCTAGGGAAGGGTTATTTTTAAAAATCTGAATGGAATTTGACAAGACACTATAATTGGGCTGGACAAGGGAATTGCTGTCCATAGAGATGCATCACCTTGTTCACAAACGACCAAGCTGTCATGGTCAGAGGAGCCTGTAGGGGATATGCATCAGCTTTTGCTTTATTTTTTGTAAGCCTTTTTATATTTTGAAGCTACTATTCAATTGAAAGGAATTTAGGGATAAAATAGGCAGGTTTAGGGAGTCTTAGGAATAAAGAGGGTCCATGGGGGAGGAAGGCATAGGTGAGGGCTTGGATCTGCCAAAAGACATACATTCACAGAGAATAGAAAGGTGCCCCAGGATAAGGGGAGACGAAGGCATGCATTCCCAGAGGATTAAGAAAAGTCACAAAGTATGGGGAAGAAGGAATCAAACTTTCATGGAGGATAGAGACATGTCCACAGAGGGCAGAAAGAGGGAAACAGATTTTCACAGGAGATAGAGGAATGTTGCAAGATAAGGGGGAGTGGATGAGGGGGGCACCAGGTGGGTTTTGGACTTTGAAGCTGATATTTTGCAAAAGAGTGACCAATCAAAAAAGCACAGGGTCATAAAATGGGGAAGGGGTCCAATTAGAAGAGAGCGTGAATGGACAAAGAACTACAGCCTTTATAAGCCTCAGAAAAAAGGGACTTAGTGAGTGACCCCTTGGGACTCCCTCCCTATGCGGGAGTCTGTATTGTTTCCAATACAAGTCCGTGAACTTTATTCTTCAAACTTCATGAGACAAGAACCTGCCTGGGGGAGACCCGCTCCCTACACCCCATTCTTCACAGTGATCCCCTCCCTCTGACACCACTACTTTTAGCACTGTAATAGGCGGGAGAAAGGCCCACATTCTAGAGAATAGCAGTATCTCTTTTTCAAGAGATGCAACACAGCTTATAAAGGTGAAATAGCTGGGAGAAAAAAATCTAAGGAAGAGAAACTTGCAAAGAAGAGTGTAGAGAGGAAGGAGGGAGGCTCTTGTAAAATAAAGGTCACCTCATTGGCCCAGCACCTCTCTAGCTGAAGATCCTCAGTCGCTCTTCAGAAGGGCTGGGACATAAGGCGGTAGCTGGGGCAACTGCCAGGACCTCCTTTTCTGTTCTGAGGAGTTCCAGTCTCTGGGGCATGATGTTAATCTCCGACTGTGCAGCTGACTTGAATTGGAAGCCTCTACAAGCGTCTATGAAAGGATGAGAGTGCCTAGGGAATGGCTCCTTTCTGCTATTTTACTTTTTTTTTTTTTTTAAGCAAGTAGAAGTCCAGGGCTCTGAGAAAGGATGATAAAGTCCAAGTAAAGTTCATCGTTCCTATTACCCTAATGTTAAGGGGAACCATAGACTTAATCGCACAGGAGTAAACCAGAGAGGTCCAAACCTCTTCCTGAAATTTGCCTTTTGCATCCACTTGCTACTCAGAAGTTAATTTGGCAGTAGCAATGCAACATCAGTGAGAAGCAAATAACACTTTTGGCCTCCTACTAGCATCACTATTAAAAGGCCATTCGTGGTAACCATTTTAAATTCAGATTTGAAATATTGCAGGCATACCATTCATTGTTATTTCACTTTATTCTGGGAAGATTCCTGATCCATAGGCTGTTGCAAAGCAACATCCTTGATTGACTCTATCTGCCCTCACATGCCATGCTTGGCTTAACGTTTTCCTTATATTTAGTCCTTTAAAGAATCAGTTCTCTTCCTATCTGTTTCCCTTCTGTGTGAGTTTGCTGGGGGGGGGGGGGGGGGCGGCAGGGGGGGGGGGGTCAAGGAATGCTGTGTCTATCAATAGGTGGCCAGACACTAGCTCAGTCTCTCTCAATCAGCCAGTCCCCATCTGCTAGCTGGAATCTCTGTGGGTCTGATCTGCTTATGACAGCAGCTGTGCCTCAAACTGAGTTCGTTCAGGGCTTCAGGCAGATGCTTAACAAGGTGAGCCAAAGGGAGTCTGGCCATTAGGAGCTGTGCTAAGATGGCCTCAGCTGGAATCTGTTTTCCTTCTCTTTTTCCCATCTTTGCCTACAGCTTTCCCTGATCGCTTTAGCACAGGACCTCACTGGGACATCAATCAGACATGGGGATGGTACTTGATACTTCAAATAAAAATGCTTATGCCATGCTATGTATTTTTAGGCGTTACTTCTTCTTTTGAGTTTAACAGTGTTTTAATGATTATGAACATCTTGGCTGAAGCGTTATTGGTTTTGAAGTGGAGTCTTAGTAGAGACTGTTAAGGATAATCACATCTTGTACTATTACATGAAGAGATATGGAATCAGCAATGATACATCACGGGTTAAATGGTCCATTAGTGGCAGTGCAGCCTCAGAACGTGTTCCCATTGGCTAGCGATAATAATTCAAAGGGAATCTGATGGACAGGGCAGCTCATGGGAGGGTAATCCACTTTCTACACAGGACCTGCCACATACTAACCTGTGCCAGCAAATAAAATAATTATCTAAATTGCTTGAACATTTTATCTTGGGTACAGACATTTTCTAAAATGGATGTACATTTTCAAAATATTCCTTAAGCACATTTTATTCTCTTCGTTTTCTACTATTCTGTTCATGCTTGGGTGATACAGTAGGTGGAGTCAAAATAAGGGTAGGGGGAGAAGGAACCCATTTCTATTTAAAAAGAATCATTCAAAATTGTTTACATGGGATCCCATTGAGCAAGAGTCTGATAACTAGCAAACAGCTGAGTTGGTGCAAGTCATATCCCTTCACAGAACAAACAGAAAGGCTGGGTGACAATGTGTATTACATAACAGCTTTTGTATTTAATTGAGGCTGGAAGTCTATGAGGAGCCCCCCAGCAGACACAAAGGCAAAACTGTCTCAGAGAACCGTGGGCAGGCATTTGAAGAACACGTGAAGAGCAATTTCCAGCTGAGCCCATTTCTGTCAAACATCATGTGGCATGGCCAGTTTCGGCTTTCCTAGTAGCATCTGAAGCCTGCAGAACCCAGGCTTGATTTCAGCCACCACACTGTGACAAGATGTGGAACGGGGAGACTGGGGTCCAGATGGGAGAGCCTGTTAATTGGCTGAATGTGAACAAGGGTCTGGGCACAGCCTGTCAGACACATCTTTGCCGGCATCATCATTACTGATTCAAAGTGCATGAGGAGTACTAGGAGCTGCAGAGAGAAGAAGCTGAGCAGTCCGCAGACTTGAATCAGATCAGAACACTAGGGAGCAAAAGAATAATGTGCTTTGCTTGCTAAAGTGCTGGAAAATGCTGCTTTAACTCATGTAATGTTCTAATAGGTACTTTCTTGCCCATGTGTTAAGGGTATTCTTTTCTTTTTTTTTTTTTTTGCATTTCTTTTCCAAATCAGATATTTCCAGTATTATATTGTCCCTCTATCCCCAACTGCCCATTATGCTAGTTACAAATCAGGTTTTATAGGTTCAATTTGTGCCTGAAGATGTAAAGCCAGCCTTAAACAATATTACTAAATACAGTATTTATGAAGCAGAAGAAACTTCTGTTTCATTATTAAGGGGGAAAGGAAAGCTTACTGATTTATAAATGAGTTATGTAGTTTTAGGTTCGGAAATCGTCTTATGCATAGATGGCTGCCTACACTTAATCTGTGCTAAAGTCTACTAAGACTCCTTCCCTGAGCATCAGCCTTCACTTTACAGAAATGGTTTTATTTGGGTAAACTTGCAAAATTTTCTACATGTAAGGACTTCTTTTTGACATGTAAATTCCTCTAAAGGGGGCTCAGGCTTAAACTATGACCTCCTGAGCAGTCAGGAGTAAGCAACAGTAACTTGAACACAGAACCAGATAAAGTATAGACACCCCCAATTAGACACCCCCATGCACAAGGAACAAGAGAGTATAGTAAGACTGAAAAATATAGGCAGTTTCTCCAAGCACAGCTTATTTGCTTAAGGTCCCTCCTTTGTCTATTTTAATAATAATGAACACCTTACTGTGGAGAGCGGCTACAGCGTTTGGACAGGTTCAAGCCTCAGACTAATGAGAGGGCACAGTCCTCTTGTGGCAAAGCCACGTTCAGGTCCAAGCTTAGAGGGTAAAGCCCTCCCAGCACAATTATAGCCAAAGGCTATAGTTGTAAGCTTGACCTTATGGTCGAACCTGTGGTCCCAGGTGGCTGAGTGATGTAGGCTGCGGGAGGTGCAGCAAGTGCTGCAAAACAAAGTTTGATAAAGTTCTCAGGTGCATGTAATTAAGTAGATTCAAAACTCTTGAGAACATTGTAAACATCTCTTGACTATGCCCTTGCTTTGCCTCCTGAGATCTGACTATAAAAAAAAAACTCAGCTTACAGGCTGTGGCACTGTCTCTTCATCCGAGAACAGTGTCCCACCTGGCCCCAACTGTATTCTCTTGTCTGTCTTCTTTAATCCTTCACCACCACCCCTGAGGTTCACCACTGACAGTGCTGGACGCGGTTGACTTTACCTATTGATTTCTGTATGCAAGGTTTTTAAACAAGAGAATACTTTACCAGAGATCTCCCAAATTCAAATTTTCCAGGCCCTAGCTCATGCTGACTCAGAATTTGTAGGGATGCTATTTAGGCATGCTTGTGCATTTTAAATATGTTTCTAGGTGGCTCTGAGGCACATTCATCACTAAGAATAATGGTATAGCTACTCACTTTTCTTTAGGCCCTACAGGGGGCCCACTACATGCTCCTTCAACTCTCCTCCATTATTCCTATTCAACTTATCTCCCATTTAGACATGAAAATTTAGGATGTCAGGTGAAAAATGCATTCATTTACTGCTCTGTCCTGTTCTCCCATATTTTTCCACATCAGAATATAAAGTCACCTATTTTTCCTAAATCCCAGAGGAAAGATGCATGTGTAAGTTTTCACCTATGCTTTCTTTCTTTTTTAAATATATTTTTATTGATTTCAGAGAGGGAGAGGAAGAAATAGAAACATCTGGGGATCAAGCAGGCAACCTGGGCATGTGCCCTGATCAGGAATCAAAACATGATCTCCTGGTTCATAGGTCGCTGCTCAACCCCTGAGACACATTGGCTAGGCACCTGTGCTTTCTTAGTGTCCAAGCTCATCACCACTTTGATCTGATTGAGTTTTAGTATAGCATTCTGATTTCCAGCCTCCAAAGACAGACTATGTAATTCACAGTTAGACTCCACCACTTACCAACTGTATAATCTTAGAAAAAAATGCTGCTCTATTCTGTACCTTAGTTCCCTCATCTAGGAATTGGAGACACAAATCTCATTAGGCTGCTACAGGGAATAGTTATTACATGTAAAGCATTTAGATTGGTGTCTGAACATATTTTTCTCATGGCACTCATCAATCTAGATTTTGACTTTTCTAAAGCATCTGACAATGTTCTCTACTCCCTTTTTGAACTTCTCTATTCTAGTTTCTATGACAGTACTCTATCCTGGTTTGTCTCCTATCTTTCTCACTATTTCTACACAATGGTTTTGAGGGAGAAGGGTTGTCTGCCTCTGTTCACCCATTCAATGTGGTATTCCTCAAGGTAATCTCATCAACTACCTAAATGTTAATGACTTTCTCATGTATGCAAGTTTCAGACGCAACTATTCATCTTATTACAGAACATTTTCTTTTCTCTTAACTCTGCTCCTATTTCATATATTAATAGAAGTTGTCAGCTATAGTTGTGAGGAATTCCTGCCAAAATTATGATTTTTTAATAACCTGTAACTCTTTCAGAATGTAGAAATCACCCAATATTTTAAAATATAACTGCATTTACAAAAATGGTTCTTCCCACTTCTTTTCTATATGGGAGAGACATGGTCTTTAGTTTTTAACAAAATGACAAGTCCATTATATGATGCTAAAATTAAGGTGGACAAATTTTCATTTGAGTCATCAAAAGCCTGGTTGTACAAACTCTTTATCTTTCTGTAGGCTATTGTATTTTTGGATAAATGCTGTTTAAGCATTGTCAACTGATGTTTTATATTTAGTTCAAGTAGCTTACCCTAAAACTGATTTCTGCTTATGGAGTTAATCCATAGAAATTTCATTGAGAAAACCACGTACAATGATTTCACAAGATAGTAAGTTGGTAGAATTTTAAAGGAGGGTAGGAAGGATAGCCACAATATAGTTTTCCTCAGAAATTTTAAAATATAGTGACTATTATTTTGGGGAAAGTCAATATGATAGCCCTTGCAATAGGGATCTATAAAGTCACCTTCATACATCATCTAGATTAGAGTTTAGAAGACCGTTATAACCTGACTGTTAAAGTAGCTAAAGAAGAAAATAAAACTATTTCACTCATAAAGTGGATTAGGGAGCAACAAAAGCAGAGAAAGTTAAAGTGACAAATATCAGCATTACTAACCCTCAGCTGTTGGCCTTTCACTATTTTATATGCTGGTCCCACTGGCAAGATCATACCTACTGGGAAATGGGTGGTGGGAGTTGTGGCCAAGGACTCAAAGTATTTTGATACCTTTGGCAAGATGACTGTACTAGGCTATGCTTGCCCAAAGCTATTAAATGTTCTATAATTTTAGCTCCCCTTATTCTGATTCCAGGGCAACATTCTGATTCTGATTTGACTTTTTTTTTATGGTGAGAAAATGGTTTGATATGGAAATAAAAGGTTTCAGTTCCCTGGAATATATTTATTATGAGTTAATGTTTACTTGTGTTTGTCTTACTGTAAACATCTGTCCACAGAGAATGTACTGGTCTTGGAGACTTTCTTCACATAACAAAAATTAATGCTCCAGTCCACTGGATAGCCTTAGTTCTCAGGTCAGGGCCTTAGCATCTCTCACCTGGACTACAGAAATAGCCTGCTAGCTTCTGTCTGTGGTCTTACTTCTTCTAATCCATCATTTACAATGTTTTCAGAATGAGTTTCTTCAAATGCAAAACTTGTCATTTTACCCACTTGCTTATATTCCTTTAATGTCCCCCCACTGCATACAGAATGCAGTTTAAATTGCTTAGCTGGCCTCAAGGCTCTCCCTGGTCCATCTATTTATCACTCACCTTTTCAGTTATATCTCCTGAAATAACTCCCATATGGTCATCGGTATCTTGCTCTGAGATTCTCAAATATGCTAATGCCTTTTCACAACTCCATGTTTTTGAGCATGCAGTTCCTACTGCTAGAAATAACTTTCCTCTCCTCTCTGCTTGCCTAAAAACAAGTCAGTGTTTTGATGCTGGCATGATTGTCAAGGCTGCTATGAATATTCTACTACCAGATCTTTCTTTTCTCCATGTCTTTGTTGTTTGTGTATCATAATACAACCTCTCATGCTTAATTGCACTTATTACTATTTTTGTCTGCCTTTACTTATGTTATTATAGCCTTACTGAGTTTACTGACCACATATCATTCATCTTTGTAGATAAGTAACATAATAATAATATTTTCCTACATTAGGCACTAAGTTTTTGTTGAATATCTTAACCAGGGAGGTGACAATTAGATATTAACATAAATAAATAAATAAATAAATAAATAAATAAATAAATAACATTTATTAAGTGCTTACTGTAAGCCAAAGGCAACATTGAATCCATTTCAATTAATTGATAGTTAATCTCTAGATTAACTGGGAGGAGAATAGAGAGAAGGAAATAAATTTAGTTAATAAAAATTCTAATAGTAAAATCAACTTATGAAATCTAGTAAACTAAAATAACACTAAGAATAGCAATACATTAAGTTAAATGAAAAGTTTTAAGCTACATAAATTGTACAGATTCATGATTCTATATTTAGATGTTATATGTATATTAACAGAACCTCTATACAAAGCATATTTAAAACATTCTATTAAAAACTGAGAGGAAAGAAAGAAATTTAAGGAAAACAGCAAAAGGTAATTTCTATTGTCTACATATGCTTCATACTGGCAATTATTTTTAATGAGATCATGGTTCAATTTTATTTAAAAATGACATTTGCTTTTCTTTTGATTCCTGGACATTTGTATTTGCGCAAGTTTCAGTTCCTTTGTTTTATAAAATATTTAAAGGCCCCTCTGCCTATCTCCTTGGCTTTATTAAATGCTCTTGAGAACTGTCTCGATGATAACAAGCGCGGCAAACTGCAGGTGAATGGGCCTTACAATTGTGCAAATAACAAACCGAAGCATTTTACAATAACAAACAGAGACTGGGGAGTCCTTATGAATATGTCATTAAACACCTGCACTCCAGTCCCTCCGCTGGAGCCATTTAAAAATAGGAGATGCTAATTTTTGGCCAGAATTGATGTTTGTAGAGAAACAGAATCTGTCTGTTTTTACAACTAAATCAACTTAAATTACCACAATTGAAACATGCTTTCCCCAAAACCATATGAATGTTGAATTCTCATCATATAACTAATCCTACTCCAACCATACACTTTTATAGGTAGAAAGAATTTGACCTTGGAGAAGCATTAAAAATCATGCTCTATGCTGGGATTATTTTTGTGTTTCCTTAAGAAATAAAAATTATCCATCTGAAAGACAAAGCCTAGCATGGAGATAGGTGTTTTGGGATTTACTGTTCAGAGGATAGGATGCAGCAATGAAATACAGGTAATGTAAGAGAGGAATGGGTAAAATATTCATAAGTCAGAATAGAGAGTCCAGTGATGGAAGGCATTCAAGGAGGACTTGCCCAATTCTTCAAGTTCATAAAGAAAGTCTCAGGAAGAAAATGGGGAGTGCTGTGAATAAGATCTGTACAATATTTTCCACAGTAGGAAGATGAAGCTCTAAGCAAATTAAGGCAAGTATTCAAATAGGGTCAGAACCAAAAGAGTTTTGCTGCTGTTGTTTTTTAAATAAATGGATTGTTCAAAGCTCGAGTAGTGCATTTTAGAGAAAACATTTAGTGAGAGCACTCTATCACTCAATGGAAGATGTAATCATTACTGTAAAATGTAATCACTGCTGTTATTAATTGTAATAGAATGTTAACTTGCAGCCAGAAACATGGTATGTAGAAAATTTCTTAAATTGAATTACGTGATGGTAGAAAAAGATGAGAGTTATGTATGGGCTCCTACTCCAAGTCAAATATTGTGGGGGGGGGAGGGTTCCTGAGTTTGTGATTTTGAAGATATGGGGCCTCTCCTCACTGTGCCTCATAGTATAGGCTGTTCCAGGAAAAGAGGCTAAATGAGTTAATTTAAAGAGCATCAGTTTGAAACCCATACTTAATTGGTGTACAGTGCCCAAACCGAGTATAAAACTGTCTCCCTCCCTCCATTTACAAGAATGACTCTAGATGGCGTTGTAATATGCACTAACAACAATGGCAATGTATGGAGTTCAGACATGTTCTTATGAGTTGAATTTGTCTCTCAAATAGTTATTTGCAGACTTAACCCCCAGAACTGTGAATTTAGATAGAGAATGTTGGCAAGTGTAATCAAGTTAAGATGAGCTTATTATGGTGAGTCCTAATTCAATACACTGGTGTCCTTATAAGAAGAGGGAAATTTGGACAGAGAGACACAGAGATGAGACCATCAGGCAAAGACATACGCAGAGGGAAGAAAGCCATATGAACACGGAGGCAGAGACTGTTACGCTACCAAGCAATTATCTAGGGTTCCCAGAAGTTGGAGGAGGAAAGGAAGAATCCTCCCCAACTATGATACAATATATGCCTGTGTTTTTAAGCCACTCATCTGTGGTACTTTTTATGGCCGCCCCAAGAATCTAATAAAGATGCCAACATCACCACAGGGCCAACAGCAACTCACTAGAGTGGTAGCAGTTGAGGTCAATTCAGGAGCCTCTTTGGACTTTGAACTTTCCAGGAATCATTTGTAGACCCTCTTTTCAGGGGTTGATAGCAGTTAAAGGCATCTGCCTTCTCCAAAGGGGACTCATATGAATTCCAGTGATACCAGGGGATGCTCATAATTATCACAGAAGAGATGACCCCAAGGAGGAGAGACAACATTCTTTACAAGAAAGCCTTATGAGACACAGAATAGTAGAAGCCCCTTGGAAAGGGAAGTTCAATTTCCTCTGGGCTCTCAGCGTGGTGATGTCTTGAAACGAATATTACTCAAGGGTCAGGTTCTTCCCAGGTAGGGAAGGAACCATGTTCTCAAAGGTCAACAGACTTTTCTGTATGCAGAAGTTACCCACAGTCCAGCTTCGCCTTCCCTAGAACTTGATGCTTATTAAGATATAAAACTTCTTAAACAAGTCACAGAGAAACCCTCATAAGGGGACTGTGGGAGTTGGTCTCAAAATATAAAATGTAGTTTTAACTTGAAGAGAGGCAGTAAGTTATTGGTGTGAAGGGAAAAATGCATGCATTGCAAAGCTTCTGTGTACAGTTGAACAGGTTATAAACTGCACAACTCCAAGATACTCTATTGTCCCCACAGCAAAAACAACAGGTATCACTTTCTGTCAGAAAGCACACAACCAGCAAGCAGGACACAACGGCCCTATGAAAGATAGAGCTGAACAAAAAGGAAAATGAAACTCAGATGAATCTTACCTTTTTCATAACTGACATAATTTTATGGCACACTCTCTAAGTTAATAAGCTACATCATATTCTAAGGTTAAAGTTAAGTTTTATTAGAGAAAATCATTCGTAAAGAGGACAGTAGATGTGATAGTTCTTCTATTTCCAATTTTTTATTATTCAATAAGCAGTCTCTTTCATCTAAAGCTACTAAATATAATTTAATTTCTCATAAATAGCTAGAGTTGCAAAAATGTCTAGAGAAAAATATTAACATTCACCCCCCCCCCCTTTATGCTTTGTCTTTTTCAAATTGTGTGATGGGGAAATGCCTACATTTGTGAAAAGAAGCATGAAATGCTTAAAAAGCAAGAGGGTCTGCATTTTAATATCTCTTCAATTTGGAGCAAAACACTACAACATACATTTTTTTTTATTACACACACAGTCACACAGACATATGCACACTCACAGAAAGTAGGAATTAAGTAAACATCCATGTCCTATTCAAAGCTCTGAGGAGAAACAATGACAAAATACTGTGACCTTGATTCAAAATGAAAAGAAAAATAGAAGAAAATCTCAGGAGAAGATTAAAATAACCCTCAAAATTTTAGACATCTGGAGATAGCATTAAAGTGATTTAAACTATCTTTTTGTTCTATCCTTTCTTTCTCTAAGTGCTAATCAGGATGATAATCTAAGAGGGTGGCATATCCTACTTTGCTAAACATTTCATTAACCAAAACCTCTAGTACAGGAAAACAAACAATACCTAAGTCCAGAATAAACAAATGAATAAATAAAAACATACAGATGCATGCTTATAAGAAGAAAAATGTTTTTTTCATTGTCTGGACTCAGGAGGCAAATGCCAGCATTTTGTTTTGCAGCAGCAAATGTAGCGCCATAGGAAGAACAGACTCTGCAGAGCATTGGGAGTAAATTACCACTCTGGCTCTAGTCTCCACCACAACGCAACTCCCGGGAAAGAACTTAACCAACCAAGACTTCCATTTCCTCATTTGAAAAACGAGGTAAAAGTCTTTCTTCACTTGACAGGTTATTTAACGAACACAATACAGTGAAACTTTAATAGTATTGTGTTCTTTAAATAAAAACTATTTTACTATTAATAAAAGTTTGATTTGTGCTAAAGAATAAGAGATATGCAGAAGAGACATAAAGTATATACTATAGAAACAGAAAGGCTTATCCCTAGAGAATGACTTGTTTGCTCACACGCCTGGACTCCACTGAGCCCAAATTGTTCCTCCTCGTAAGATGCATCTTCTGACTGAGTTTAGCAAACTACATATCTTTTCCTCCTCCAAGTACAGCTCAAGACTAATTTCCTTTATGAAGTCTGTTCAGATTAAACACTGTATGAATCAAGTCATTATGGCAACATTCCTAGAATGTATATGAAGAAATACCTTTTAAAACTCACAAATTAATGTTGGAAGGAGATAAGGTATAGCAATAAAAAAGCAAAAGAGTAAAAAAAATAATAAATCAGTTTGCAGACACTTAAAAAGGGGTATTTTAGCTACTGAAAACTGTCATTATGCCATTCATTGATATCAGGTCAATATAATGCCATCGCCTTTTCACTGGAATAACTGCATTGGTAGATCATAGGAATGACATATTATGTTATATTTCCATTCTAGTAAGATATTCAATAAAGCTTCCCATGAAATTATCTTTACCAGGTTGATAAATGTTGACTAGTGGCCAACAGCTGGAATGCGGACAATGGAGGGGTCCCTTAGGATGTTCACATCACAGCTTTATATTTCAATGTAACCAGTCTCAATACACTTATTACTTATGTTGCTGGGAATCTAGAAAATGTTATCGAATTTGCAAATAACATAACTCCAGGGCAACAGCTAGTGAATAAAAGAATTATTATGTTTATTTTTAATCCCCCAAACTAGATAAAAGCCAAAAATAAGACTAAACATAACGAAATAAATGTAAGGCTTTACAGTTAAGTTAAAAAGTGTAACACAAATGTGAGCTTAATTCCCTTGAGGCATGGCTGCAAAAATACATGAAGAAAAAAATGATACCCTTTCCCCTCAAATAACAATGACTCTAACTCCATTATAGTTCGTTTAAAAGCATTGAAAATAATTTTCTGATTATCCTTCCTGGTGGAAAAACCCAGAAGCCAAAAGTTTGTGGAAGAGGAAATAAGTCAAGAAGGAGAAAACCTCCTCTTATTGGTCCCTGCCACAGCTGAATCAGGCTAGAACATCCACAAAAGATTTTATTAAACACTAAGCAGAAACATATCTGGAGATCAAGTACCACAAGTTGACATGGATTCAAAGAAAAACTCCATTCTGAATATAGAAACCATTTGCTACACAAAGCTCTTTAGCCATATTACGTGTTAAAATGAAATGTTAATAACCAGTCTAAAAACCCAAGTCCACAAATTGAGCAAAAATATTTTATCAGATATAATACTTTGTCATTGATAAAAATGATGTTGTTGTAGACTATGTAAGAACATTAAAAATGTTCAAGTAACAATATCAATTGAAAAATTGGCAGTAAACTGGATATGTGATTATGATTATAACTGTTAGAACACACACTTTACAAAGAAACTTTCTAAAAACATACATATATATATTTTGTGTGTGTGTGTGCGTGTGTGTGTGTTTTTGTTAATTCTCACTAAAGGATATTTTCCATTAATTTTTAGGGAGAGTGGAAGAGAGGAGAGGGAAAGACAGGAGGAAACACTGATATGAGAGAAACACATTAATTGGTTGCCTCTGACCAGGGCCAGGGCCTAAGGAGCCTGCAACCACAGTACTGTGCCCTTGACCGGAATCAAACCCAGGGACCCTTTGGTCCGCAAGCAGTCACTCTATCCACTGAGCCAAACTGGCTAGGGCTAAAGTATTTTAAAAGAAAGTATTTTATACCCTTCAAAAGATCATGTCTGGGAGGTAGTCAAGGAGTGATTTTTTTTCTTCATTTTGCTTTTATGTATTTTCTAAATTCTCCCTCATCATTAGGTAAAAATAATAACCTATATTTATTGTTTACCATTTTCATGCACTTTCTTCATTGTTCTACTTGCATTATCTCATTTAATTCATGAGATCATGAAATAGTTATTCCTATTATTCATTTTTTAGAGTGGAAACTGGAATGCAGGTAACCATCTAGAATTCTAAATTAATGACTGAACATTCATTATTGCTATTATTATTACTAATAATAATAAGCCTTTGATTAAATATCTGGCAATTTACTTTGAAATGCAAATTCTTAATCACCTATAATATAAATGAACACTCACCACAGTCCAGTCTATAAGTCAAAATGATTACACCACAGCTAATTTATAACCATAGCTTCAAGTATTTATGTTTTGCATTTTATATGCTGAGATAGCTAGACAATACCTATTCTGAAATTATTGATAGGATTTTAGCAATTTAACCTGAGACAAATTATATAATATCAATAAATCTCAACTCTTCATTCAAAAATAAGAATAACAACACTTACCATGTAGAGTTTTAATGATAATTAGAATATTCATAAAAGGCCTACATCAGTGACTATAAACTGTCAGTTTTTTATTATTATTTTTGTTTGGGAGAAATTGTTTTTCCCCACAACTCTTTAAAAGTTATTTTTTAACAAAATTTTTCTAATTTATTTGTTCCTGTATTACAGGACACAGATGGAATCTATTTCAATAAGTGAAATTCATCCTCTGAACAAACACTCACTTATAACCTTAATGTGGCCAAATTTGAACATAGCTGAGCACCCTATATATGAGATTCTCTGGTCCTACCTATACCACCCCAGACATTGTCCTTTTGATATCCTTCTGGATATTATTCTGGAGTTTAGCTTTTATAACACAGTTTATGTGGTCCCATTGTAACACGTGCACAAGCTCTGGTGACAGTTTCATATTTTGATCATGAGCAGGGAGAATATGGTTGGTGTCCACGGTAGAAGCACTTTGGCCTTTTCCAATGACGAAGGCCTTGGGCTGTAGACCTCCAAATACAAGAAAACATCCAGGACTGTTGAAGGTCCTGATTTCTGGGAATGGAAGACATTGCTGAAATCACTTCTGCCTGATCCAACAATTAATTATCTCCCAGAAAATTTAGAACTGCTAAGGGGCTGCTGTATTCTTTTTAAAAGAAAGAATTCTAACACAGAGATGAATGATCACACCCTTATACTAAAATCTATAGGCTTAATTTCATTGTCTAAATCTGTAATCAACCTGAAAGTGGAATGGAAACCTATATATAAAAGCCTAAGTGACCGGCCGACTGGCCAGTAGCTATAACACACACTGACCATGAGAGGGCAGATGCTCTACGCAGAAACTGCCAAGCTACGGTCAATTGGCAGCAGTGGTTCTCAGATGACATACTAGAACCAGAGAGGAGAGAGCCCGATTCCGGGGTGAATCACCCAAGAACTGCCCTCTCACAATCCAGGACCCCTCAGGAGATGTCGGAGAGCCAGTTTTGGCCCAATCCCCGCCAGCCAGGCCAAGGCACCCCAGAAGTGCACAAATCTGTGGACTGGGACTCTAGTATTTTTATAAAACAAGTTTACAAAAGAACTAATTTTATACTAAAGGCCCGAAGCATGAAATTTGTGCACGGGGGAGGGGTCCTTTAGCCCAACCTGCACCCTCTCACAATCCAGGACCCCTCAGGGAATGTCTGACTGCCAGTTTAGGCCTGATCCCGCAGGGATCCCTGCAGGATTAGGCCTAAACCGGCCTTCGGACATCTCTCTCGCAATCTGGGACCACTGGCTCCTAACAGCTGGGCTGCCTGCCTGTCTGACTGACTCTAACCACTCTGCCTGCCTGCCTGCCCGATTGCCCCTAACCATTCACCTGCCTGTCTGATTACCCCTAACCACTTGCCTGCCTGCCTGCCTGATCACCCCTAACCGCCTCTGCCTCAGCTCCCGCCGCCATGGCTTTGTCCAGAAGGACGACCAGAATGACATCACATCAGGTCGTTGGGCTGTCCAGTCTAATTAGCATATTACGCTTTTATTATTATAAATGAAAGTTGGCCCTTTATAATAAGCTTTCCAAATGTTGCAAAGAAAATAACGATTTTTTTCTTCCCTCCTATACAGTTGGGAAATCATTGAAATGAATATGAAAGCCTTGATTTCAATTCATGCTTGATATGAGAAACTAAGTTTTTCAAACTTTTAACAAGCCTTTGTAATATATGTTATAATTTATAAAGGAAATTCTATTGTCTTAGATTGATTCACTTCATTGACATAATTAGTTTAAAAAATTAACTCTAGAGATAAAAACAACATAAATCCAGAGTGTTACCCAACATGTTGAAGACCTGTATTGACATAAGAAAGAAACGACACTGTTTATGAGTATATAGTGGGTAAAAAGCTATGTTTATTTATAGTTATCATATCTGACTATAAATATACTAGAGGCCCGGTGCACAACAATTTGTGCACTTGGGGAGGAGGGGGGTTTCCTCAGCCCGGCCTGTGCCCTCTTGCAGTCTGGGACACCTCAGGGGATGACCACCTGCTGGCTTAGGCCTGTTCCCTGGGGGATTGGGCCTAAGATGGCAATCAGACATCCCTCTGGCAGCCCGGCAGCCAGCAGGGAGCAGGCCTAAACTGCAGTCGGACATCCTTAGTGCTGCTGAGGAGGCAGGAGAGGCTCCCACCCACCACTGCTGTACTGGCAGCCATCAGCCTGGCTTGTGGCTGAGCAGAGCTCCTCCCATGTGAGAGCGCCCTGACCACCAGAGGGCAGCTCCTGCATTGAGCATTGCCCCCTGGTGGTCAGTGTGTGTCATAGTGACCAGTCATTCCCAGTCCTTTTGCCGTTAGGGTCAGTTTGCATATTATCCCGTTACTATATAGGATAGAGGCCTGGTACATGGGTGGGGGCCGGCTGGTTTTCCCTGAAGGGTGTCCTGGATCAGGGTGGGGGTCCCACTTGGGTGCCTGGCCAGCCTGGATGAAGGGATGATGGCTGTTTGCAGGTGGTCACACCCCCTTCAGGGTGGGGGTCCCCACTGGGGTGCCTGGCCAGTCTGGGTGAGGGGCTGAGGGCCGTTTTCAGGCTGGCTGGTGACTGAAGCTCCCAACCTCTCCTTTTTTTCTTTTTTTTTTATTCTGGGATTTATTTACCTTCTATGGCTGTCACTGGAGCTGAGAGCCGGCTTTAGCTCTGAGGCTCGGCTCCAGCTCTGAGACCTCGGCTGCTGAAAGCAGGTATCTGGCTTTGTTTGGGTTTTATAATTATAACACTGTTGCAGTCCTGCTCGCTCCAGCTCTGATGGCTGAAAGCAGGTATCTTGGCTTTGTTTGGGTTCTATAATTGAAACTCTGTTGCAGCTCCAGCTCCGAGGCCGGCTGGCTGAAAGCAGATTTCTGGGAATTGTTTAGCTTCTATATTTGCAACATTGTTTCTTAGAGTGCAAGCTCAGAGCCCAGCAGCGACAGGCAGGGAACCTTGGCTTCCTCCATCACTGGAGCAAGCAATCCTACTGTTTGCTTCAGCTGCCTGGCTGCCGGCCGCCATCTTGGTTGGCAGTTAATTTGCATATCGCCCTGATTAGCCAATGGGAAGGGTAGCAAAGTTACAGTTAATTACCATGTTTCTCTATTATTAGATAGGATAGGAATACTTCTATCAAACCTAAAGTTAAATGAGAACATTCAGCAAAATGAGGATCTTTATTTATTAGGCACATAATCCATCAGTGACTAAACAGGTTAACTTTGCCCAACTAGCAAGGCTCAGTGGTTGATCTTTGACTTCTGAACCAGGAGGTCATGGTTCCATTCCCAACCAGGGCACATGCCCAGGTTGGGTGCTCAATCCCCATTGTGGGGGAGGAACAGAGAGTTGCATGAAGCAGCTAATCAATGATTCTCTCTCATTATTGATGTTTCTATCTCTCCCTTCCTCTCTGAAATCAATAAAAATATATTTAAAACTAAATAAATAAATAGGACAACTTTACTTAGACCAGTGAGGTGGTAAGATCAGGGATGAGACAATATTATGGAGAATGGAATTGAGTCAGAACCCTGGCAGATGAAATGTTAAGTGGGGCACTTTAGCTAATATATACATCAGAGAAAAGACTGACTTTAACTGAGGCATGGTTTTATGTATTGAGAATTGAAGGGGACATTAATGATGGTAATGCCTAGAATCATGAGAATTTTATCACTATTTGAACCAGAATGTCAATTAGGTGATACTTAAAATTTTTAGATGAATTCCATGAGATAAATTTTATGCAATATACTACTTTGCTTCAATAATTATATTTTAATCATTAATATTAAGATTATTCACCAGTTACTAAAATATTTAAACTTTTAAGTTGTTATATTGCAATGATATTTTACTTTGTATTCTTTCTTGCTATAAGGGAGAGATTCTTTAACTTTTGCATTTGTTTTTAACGAGATAGAAAATATGTTGTAGGAAAGAGTTAACAAATAAAATGTCAGAAAATCAATTCAATACACTTGTCTTTGAGTTTCTTACTCTATAATTTATATTAACAGAGGAAATTGGTGGCTCTATCTTATACTTATTCTTTCAATTTTTAACAATTTAACATTTCAGTTTTAAAAAGTTATCTGTAGGAAATACTACTGAAAAACATTAAAAATAACATTAAGAAATAAATATGCCATTGGAGTGTCAACCCATACACCAAAAGACTACAGGCTCTATTCTCAGTCAGGATTGCAGGTTTGATTCCAGGTTGGGACATATGCAGGAACAATCAATTAATGTTTCTCTCACATCAATGTCTCTCACATCAATGTTCCCCCCCCCGCCCCCCCGCATCACCTTCCCTTCCTCTTTCTCTAAAATCAATGAGAAAAAAAAAACAAAAACAAAAAAACATATCCGAGGTGAAGATTAAAAAAAAAATAAAGAAATGCTATATACTCATTTTCTTTGCTGCAAACTTACCTCTTAGATCTTTTTTAATCAATGGAGTCTAATACAATAAATAGCAAAGTAAATGTACTATGCACGAAAAGTTTAACAAGTGCGAAAGTTATATAAAATATTTCTAAGAACTAGAGCTTATGAGTGATTAATGTGCTAATTGAAAGGTTGCTTCAAACACTAATGACCTGAAATTTATTTCAAATGAAGGGTTCCCTGTCTGCTCCCACCCTATTCCAGTTTTTTCATCAATTATTCCTGAACAGATTATTCAGGGGAAAAAACCTATTTATTCGAAGCTCATCTCCAAAACAAATAATTTAAGGAGAGAAAAGGAACTTAAATATTTGCTAGCAAAAATCTAAGCCGAGTAATTAAATAGCCTTGAACATTGTGGATGCAATATTTTAATATCAAGCATTACAGACACTTTTGCTTAAAGAGCAATTTCTTGCATGTGATTTAAATTGTTTTAAATTAACTTTTATATTTAAGACACAGCCATCTTTCTTCCAACATTTCCAAATTACACAATAAACAGTAATCTTTATAACTGATTAAAATGGGCTTCATAATTTTAAAAAAATAAATTACAGATTATGACTTTTCCTCAATATACATTAAGCTCAGTGAAAATAAAATGAGCTGGTATTTCATATGTAATAGAGGAATATAATTTGTTTTTATGTTAGTACCAGCCTTGACCTAAGTATTTACAAATCAATACTAATTTGATGTATAATGGCATCCATAAATGTCTTTATGTAAGAAGTTTAATTTTTGTGCTGTAGTTACAAATGCATTTTTAAGTGCATGGCGAAATTTAAAAGGGCAGAAGAGAATTTAAAGAGAATTTTATATGTATGTTATCTGCATACATATAAAAGCCCCTAAAGTAGAGAAATATTTTGTAAAAAGCAAACATTTGCTTGACTCTGGAGGCCTACTGTGGTAAGGAAGCACCTTTCCTGCTAAGTATCGGACATCTGAAGGCTGTCCTGAGTTTAAGAATGTATGATGCTTTTTGTGTACCACTACCCAGTTCACCTACAGCTTGCTTTCCTTCCTCCCCTTCCCACTGTGTCACTGACCATTCTGGGTTCTGCCCAGACCAATGTTTCTCAGAGGGAACTGTGAATTAGCATGACCTAGGTAGCCTTTTAAAAAGTCTGACAACACTCCATACCAAATATGTCAGAATCTTAGGCTACACCCCTTATTAGGCTCTGTGTGTGCAGTGGTCTGATGATGGTGGTAGGAGTTAGGCAGCACTTTTTAAAATATGACAGAGGATTCCAATGTTCAGACAAGGTTCCGAATCATGCCCCCAAGACAATACAGTTTTCTTCCTTTTTTTGTGTTGTTTGTGTTTATCCTGTTTAATTTGTGTTCTCCACAGACCTCATAACCTGCCTCATTCTCCCATCTGCACCCAGGTGTGCCTACAAGTTGTTATCTGAATGCCATCTTGTCCACATCCCAAGGGCATGTGTGAATCAAATGGCTTATTGGGCCCAGAAATTCATCTGATTTCTTCTCACATTAGCTTTTCTTTGAACTACTGCAATAGCTTGGTAACTTGCTCTCCAATATTTTACTCTTGTCCTACCCAACCATTCACCCACAAAAATCAGGGTAACATTTTTATGAAAATTGCATCAACTCACTTTCTCAGTGAAAACTCTCCAAACAATTTCTCATGAAAATCTCAACTCAATAGACTGTACACAAATGATGCTTACCCTGACCCACTGACTAAGGTTGTCTCTTAGCTGCAATCACTCTGTAAAAATCACCCTCTTTTATTTTCTTCACAAAAATAAAGGAATTTGGATATCTCAATGTTTTAAATCAAAATTATTATTTTTCATCCTCAACATAGAATTTCAGCACCATGGAATCAGGTAACTTGTCCATCTCATTCACCTTATAACCCTAGTATCTTGGACTGTGCATGCACATAGTAGGAACTTTGCTGATAATTTCCCAAATGAAAGTAAAAATCACTTTGATTTTAAACTTCTCCATGCCAGTATACAGCTATCTATTAGTAGCCCTCCTAGTGTGCTCTGAATTATTACAACCATAGTTACCTGTTGGTCATCAGAGAAAATTTACACAGAATTTCTTCACTTCTCATTCTTATCCATGAGTGCAAAATAAGAAAGTGAATTCATAACCCAAATCCCTAGAGTCTTCCTGAGAATCTCATTTTCTGGAAACTCTCCCCAGGATCTTTCATTTTTGACCTCTAAGATTTCTACAGCAGTGCATAAAATCCCCAGACAGATTACTTTCCACTAGCATAGATAATTGAGATTTAACAAGGCACTATTATCTTTCCAGGTGAGCAAGTTACTTTTTTAAGCAATTTAATAAATGTTACAGATTTGGAAATGCATGGATTCTTTTATTCAGCAACGTATAATTAAAGAAATGAATATTTCAAGGAATGGATTGATATCTGGATGATTAGGAAATGTTTATATATCTCTCAAAATATCCATTTACCAATACACAGTATCATATTTAGGATAAGACTGTTTAGAACTCCTTTTAGACTACCAGTGGCAATCAATTTATTGAAATGTGTGAGTGAATTTTCTTCAGAATATAACTTCCTTCACTTACTATTCAACAGTTTCCCTGTGGACATTGTTGTTTACCAGGATTTCTCAAAAGATATGGATGGAGCTACTTATATGCATATATGCATAATCCATGTACACAGACAATAGTGTACTCAAGTCCTGGGACAGGGCTTAGGGGGCTAGAAGGGGTCAATGGAGAGAAAAAGGGTTGCATCTGTAATCTTTCAACAATAATGATAATTTTTAAAATTGCAGAGGGGTGGTGGGTGAGGGATGGGTAAAAAAGGTAAAGAAGAATATAGCAAACAATCCTATATAGTAAAGAGGAAATATGCTAATTGAGCCTCACACTGTCACAAATATGGCAGCACCCACAGCCAATAAGGAGGGAATATGCCAATTGACTGCCCTGCCCTCAAAGATGGCAGCACCCAGTCCTCTCAACCCCCCAGCTGCCCAGGGCTGGCCCGAGGTGCAGGCAAGCTTCGAATGGCGGTGGCCCATCCACCCAGGGCCGCCCAAGGATCAGGTAACCAGGGCCAGCCGAGACTTGTGCTGCCGACAGTGGCAGCAGCAGAGATGTGATGGGGGCATCACCTTCACCTGAATGCCTTCTGCCCTTGAGGGCTCCCGGACTGTGAGAGGGGGCAGGCCGGGCTGAGGGACCCCCTACTCCAGTGCATGAATTTTCATGTACTGGGTCTCTAGTATTTTTGTAAGTTTGAACAACAGATGATTACTAGACTTAGTGTGGTGCTCATAGTGTAAAGTACATAAATATTGAATTACTATATTATACACCTGAAATTAATAGAATATTGTATATCAACTATACTAAACTAAAAAGAAATTTTAAAAATTAAAAGCCCTGAATCATGAAGAAAAATAAATGAAGTAATGTAAAGGCATTTGCAAAAAGCTGTTGAACAAGATTATCCACTGCAGCACTAATTAGAAGAAAATTTGAACAAATATAAATGACTAGAATTAGGTAACTGACTAATTCCTATTGTACCCTTAGAGTAGAATACACAGTGTTGATTTCAAATTTACATATTTATTGGCTCATTAATTATTTAATAATGTGGGGAATCACACAGGCTAAATTAAGTAACAATGTAAATATAACATAACTATATTAAATTAGACTACATATACATATAAATAAATATGCATAGAAAAAAGAAAGTAAATATACTAAAAGGTAGAATTGTTTGATACTTAAAATTTAATATATAATGATTCTTTTTTCCATATAGATAACTGTTATAGTTGTTAGTCAACAAAATATATACCTCTCAAATCCCTGTTAATTGATGATTGTCCCCTTTCTACCTTCTGTATCCCTTTTGCCACAAGCTTCAGAGTTATTAATGTCTCCATAAAGGTCAAGTGTTTGAATCATTATGTGGATATTTGAAAACAGTTTAACTGAATTATCAAACTGTGGTTATTTGATTATGGTCCCTTTTCCTAACAACCCAACCACTCACCTCTCCCCAGTACAAGGATCCTTGACTTTAATGAGTTCAAATGAAATGATTTAACCAGCATCATGCAATTCAAAATATGTTGAATTCGACAGGAATTAAATCCAATTTCCCAAAGCATTTATCCAGGATTTAATTTCAATTTATATAAATTAAGCATGATAGTCGTTCCAAACAAATCTTGATGAGAAGTCTATCAGGAGTGTTTGTTTGCCCGTGTTCAACATATACATACACTGGGAGTTGAAGATGAGAAGGATAATATTTTCCCTTTAAGTACTGTTCTTTAGAGTTAATAGGATATTTATAGGGAACAATATTTTAAAATTAGTGAAAAGAGATTCAATAAAAAGAAGCACTCAGACTACTAGAAAATGTCCTAAACAGGGTATAAACTTTGGAAGAAAATCAGGAAGTGTTAATGAAAACAAGACCCAAACAAAACAGAAAATGGCTGACTACCTCTATCACAGTAAATTAATGTAACAATAATAACTATAGTGTTTTGTTGTTGTTGTTATTTGTTTCATTGTTTGTTTTTAAGAAACTACTACAGAAGGCAGGATTAGAGTACATTTGTATACATTGTTAGTGTAAGAAAGTTGTGTTTTCATAATTTCAACCAAGTCATTTCACTTCTTATAATCTAAAAATCAGTGATACCAAAGATGTTCATTACAGCATCATGTGCAATAGAAAATGCTTTAAAAATCTAAATGTGTAATACTAAGGATAAATAGCATATCACTGTAAAACTATGGGATAGACTAGCTATATTTAGGCAAAATAATTTCAATTAGAAAAAAAGTAAATATACTGAAAAATCCTGGTGGAACACATAACATTATATCCACAATGATTATTTTAATTTGTTTCTGTATACCCTTTCAGAATTTTTAAGTTTTTCTTCAGAACTTTAAAAATATTCTATCATTAGCACATATTTATTTGGCTCAGTGGATAGAGTGTTGGCCTGTGGACCGAAGGGTCCTGGGCTTGATTCTGGTTAAGGGCATGTACCTCAGTTTCAGGCTTGTCCCCTTCCTGGTCCCTCCCTGGTCAGGGCACCGTTCAGGAGGCAACCAATCAATATGTTTCTCTCACATCCGTGTTTCTCTGTATTTCCCTTTCTCTTCCACTCTCTCTAAAAATCATTGGAAAAATATCCTCCTTGGGTGAGTATTTTAAAAATAATAATAAGAGAAAAGCTCTTAAATTTGTGTTAGGGGCTAAATTGTGTCTTCCACAAAATCCATATATTGAAGCCCTAGCTCCCAATGTGGCTGTATTTAGAGATAATGACCTTTAAGGTGGTAGCTAAGGTTACAAGATATGACAAGAGTTGGGTCCTAATCCAATAGAACTGGTGCCCTTATAAGGAAAGGAGAGGAGATATCAGACTCCACATTTTTCATGTGCCCAGAGGAAAAGCCCTGTGAGAAGACAGCAAGAAGGCAGTTGTGAAGACATAAGATGACAATCTTTACAAGCCAGGAAACAGGCCTCACCAGAAATACCCACCTTGCTGGCACCTTGATGATGAACCTCCAGCCTCCAAAATTGTGGGAACATATGTTTCTGTTGGTAAGCTGCATCGTCTGTGTTATTTTGTTATGGCAGTTTGAGCAGACTAATACAATTACCTTAACCCAAATGGTTATAACTATGTATAAACATTGGAATTGTTATATAAGCAGCTTAAGTGGGGACAAAAACACACAGCACACCTAATAGTGCACATATTTATCACTACAACTTAACAAGGTCAAGAGTGTAACTAGAAAACAGAAAATTGTTACTATCTCAGATCCGTTTTCTATTTCTTCTGCTTTTAAGTACCGTTTATGTTTTATCAGTAATATTATTTTAACAAGTTGGTGCCTGGGGATAACTAACTCTACTGAAGCTGGAGGCAAGCTACCCTAATCCTGTTAAATGATAAACTGGGTTCTCTGGGAAGGCTCTTCAGTAACAAGGGATGTGAGTCCCACCTGAGAGGATAAGGCTGAGGCTCCTACCTTATACCAGAAACTGGGGAAGACTTCACAGGTAAGTGTGGTTTTCTTTCTCCCCACAGGTGGAAAAAATAAATTTAGTATAGCCTCTGGGAAGTTGAGACTGGAAACTCACGTCTAGTAATTAGTAAACAGCCTGATTAAGAACAAGAAATACATTTAAACATTTTTAAAGTAAATCACTCACGTTTAAAATCACAGTAGACCTAAATGCAAGATTATAATCTTATGAATTATTTCATCTTCTTTTCACTTATTAATTACCATTAGTTTAATCAAACAGGGTTTTACTTACAAATGGCTAGTTTAAATTTTTATAGATACTGTCTCAACTGTTCTCTGTTGAATGCATACAAGTTTAACTGGGGCCAGCTTGCTCAACATTGGCTTCCAAAGCACTTGGAACCTGCAGGGAACCAGGGGAGCGATACAAATAGACACCAGATACATAGACAATGGAACGCTATTCAGCCATGAAAAAAAACAACACACGGAAATCCTACCATTTGGCCTTGAAACCATTATGCTAAAGAAATAAATCAGACAGAAAAACAAATACTGTATGATCTAACTTATATTTGCCACCTAAAACAATAACAACAGAAACATCCAACTCAGATAAAATTTGTGTTTACCAGAGATAAGGATTGGGGGAAGGGGGGGTTAGATGAAGGTGGTTAAAAGGTACAAACTTGCAGTTGAAGGTAAATATCGACTAGGGGTATAATGTACAACATAATGACTACAGTTAACAATGCTATAGGATATACAGGAAAGGTGTTTAAGAGAGTAGAACCTGAGTTCTCATCACAGGAGGTTCTTTTTTTCTTTTTCTTTTTTTTAATTGTATCTGTATCAGATAATGAATATTCACTAAACCTACTGTGGTAATTATTTCACAATCTATGTAAATCGAACCATCCTGCTGTACATCTTAAATTTATATAGTGATGCATGTGAATTACATCTCAATAAAACTAAAAAATATTTTAATTAAAATGAAGACCAGGTAAAATTCTAAGTGATATCTGGACAAAAGTTAGCTAAAAAGAAATCTCAAAAAACATTATCCTTGGAACTATTTAGAAGCGACATGGTAGATAAACTCAGGCTTTTTGGGAGAGTTGCCATTTTGCCCAGAAAGAAACTCTACTCACATGAAAAAGTTTCAAGCACCATTCATGCTGTTCACTTCCTAAGGGAGTAGAAGCCACTGTGGAGGGGTGGGGGGAGGGGGGCATCTTCTTCAGGTGGAATTCAGCACTGGGTGATTCTTTACCCCCTGACTCAGGGGCTATCAAAGTGGTTTTCAGATCACCACCACCAGCACCTCCTAGCAACTTGTAACAAAAGCACGTTCCTGGACCCTAAGCCTAAGGGACAGGACTAGAAACTCTGAGGGGAGGCCCAGCATCCCGTGTTTTTGTAACAAGGCCTCCAGGTGAAGTCAATGAACGTTCAGGTGTGAGAAGCACTGTCATCATTGCAGTTTCCGGGAACCAGATTTCCATTGTAAAGGAGCACGTGAAAAGAATCACCCTATTCCTTTTTCTCCCTCTCCATTTCTACACCACTCCCTTAGTCACTTAGGATGCCTCCCCTAAGCCTATAAGCACAAAACTAAAGCATGGATAATTAGCCAGAGTGATGTATCACCAAAGGTAAGCAAATAAGAATAGAAAGGAATGTCAAGAAATAAAAAGGAAATATGGGAAAAGCATAGATTTTTTAGGCAGCTTAACCTTGGTCAGGTTATCTTGGGAGCAAAGATAATAGAAAAAAAAATAAAGCCCAGGTTAATCAACAAACTGGTGAAATTGGATATATGTGTGTCTATTGGTAGACTAGAAAGGACTGTCTTCTGAGTATTTCAGTTTCTGTAAAATCCCTCCAGTGGTTCTGTCACAGGTGCTACCTCTCAAGGTGGGCGGGTGCATTTTCAAGGCTAGTCTTACAGTACCGCTCATGTTCTCAGCACTGCAGGCCCTCTGAAGTGGTTATCTCAGAAGACTGAGCAGAAAGCAGGAACGAGCTTTCTAGAGGACTTCATTTAAAACTAATCTTCCAAGGAAGAACAATGGCCATCTTTCCATTTCTCTTCAAGAGCCCTCAAACAGAGATGAGAGACGTGTCTCTCTTTCAGAAGACGGGGAGAAGCAAATCAAAACGAATGCACAATAGGACAAAGAAAATGCCTTAGCAAAGATTGGCTTCGATGCTTACAAGGGGCTTCAATCATGGCACAGAAAACCCTTTGGCTCGGTGTGAATATCTTTTCCATCGCTCCTGCTAGCTTGAGCTCGCTCGCTGTCTCTATCTCTCTCTCTGATGGGTCATTATTCCTCTCACTGCTTTTTTAAGCCCCACAGCAACCACCAAGACAACAGGAAGCTTTACAGCCTTGTACATATGCTATGACTGATCCTCTTCTGCAACCTATCCCAGTTTGAAACTGAGAGTATAAAAAGGAAAACAAACCCCTTGAATATAGTTTGATAAATTATTTACCTCTTAGCACAGGCCTTACCCAAAAGGAGAAAACAGACTAATTTTTATTATTTTGAGTTGGACTTTACTTAAGGGAAAATAATGGACAGAAATTCCACTAGACATGAGCTATAGAAATAATAAAGATTCCGAGCAAAGTCATTTGATAGAACAAAGAATGACATGTGCCTCCACACACACACATAAACAGCAAACAGAAGCCCACTCACATTTGGCTGAGGGAGAGAACTGACCTCAAGGATTTGGGGATACATGCCTTCATCCTCTAAAACCTGGCTAGACTCTGAAGGAAAGCGAGACAAGCTAAGTTTAATGAGCTATAGTATTAAGCAAAGTTGCACAAGTCACCATTTTTTATTTTAAGACAGAGCCTGCATAAGCATTTTCATTCAAAAAAACTTGTGGTTTTTGTCTGCAACCACTTCTGAACCAAGCAGGAGAAAGCAATTGCATTTAATTGCTGAAGTTATTGGGTAGGTTCAGGTAGAATGGTCTATGTCCCTTAAAGCTCCTGAAGTGATTTCACATTTTTATCTTCTCTTAAGACTTATACATATTGTCAGATTTGATGAATAGACTGTTCATTTTCTTTCCCTCAGGAGTTGTGGTACTTTCTATCCTGCCCTTAATTTTATAGCTTTATTCTTACTCACTTCCCCCCTAGGTTACTAAATATAAAGTAAATGGTTGAAGTACAAAATTCTGAGAGCAGCCTTTTTGGATAAGAGTGTGAGTTCAATGAATTGGCAAGCAAGTCTGACACTAAACCTGTGGCCTATGGGAGCCAGAGAATTGAAAAAACATAGTTCTTCATATTTCCCCTACTTCAAGTCCAGTCCACAGGGGCAAGAAGATTAAATAGGAATTCTACGCTTTGAGTGAAAACATGCCCTATTTTTCTCTTCCATGGTAATTTCCATCGAATCAAAAGAAGCTAATTTGTTAAACTTCTGTGGGGCCTCAACTGGCACATTTTCAGAAATTATTTGCATGGCTGGTTATTCTATCCGCAAAAATCAAAAGAAGACAATAACCTACCAGGCGGGAAACAGTGGGCGAGAGAAGGATTTGGGACAATATCACTTTTTTATATTTCCTTGAGATGCTGACCCTAGTCACTAGGACCTAGTGTATTAGTGAAGCTTGTCGTAAGTAATTCAATAAATGCCAAACTAAATGTCTCAGGGTGTAAAAAGCCTTGACATGAGAGTGTGTGCATTGTGTCAATGACATGTTTCAGAAGTTCCTACATATCCAAGAGTCATTACACAGTCGATACATGTGCTTTAGATTTCAATAGCTTGTCATGTAGATCTGTGTTGTTGTTTTGTTTTGGAAATATTCCTTACTATTTACACTTGGATTGAAATGGTGGAGTTTTCCCAGGCAGATCTTTTCATGCTGGGGGAGTATTTTTCTTATTTTCTAGTAAGAAATCTCTTTTCCCTCATCCCACTAACACCTGCAACTTAGAATTTAATTGTGCTTCTCACTCAAAAGTTAGTTCAAAATAAACTTTAAAGGGAATTTCGCTTCCTGATTTCATTAATTTGGATTAGGTATATTTTAAATAGGCAATATACCAGTTTATCAGAAATGAGAAATGAACTTATTGAACTTTATTTTTAAAATGGTTACCAGTATGCTTCCATTAAAAACTATTCATGATTAATCAAGATGATGCTCTATCAGTTCCTTATCCACCAAAAAAAAAAACAAAAACCAATCATATGATGTCATGTACTTCATAGGAAAATGCTTCCTCCATGATATTTTATTTTAACTGAAAATGTATCAAGATTTATACTTGTTTGACTGAATTAATAACCCTATAAATTTTTATCAGATTTATAGTACTTATAACTATACTACTGTACTTAAATGATAGACACAGATAAATAATGTTACATATATTATACATATTATATAGTTAATTTTCCCCCTAATCATAAGAGCTGGAAACTATTACTATCCCCATTTATTGATGGGGAAACAATGAGAGAGTGTACAAATGAGATATTATAGCCATCTGTAGTCCAAAGTCACACAGCTCTTCATAGGTAAAGAGAGATATAAAACCCAGAGAGTCTTATTCCAGAACCCACATTTTAACCACTTTGTTTTTCTTAGATAATTGCTGGCATGGAATATAGCCAGAGCCATTGGTCTCTTAAAGTTTATTAGTTGAAGGACAACACAGGCATACTGCCTGATTCACTATGCATACCAACTCTGCACTACTCCATAATGCTAACTGAAATTCCCATCATTAGCACCACTGTTATTTCTTAAAGTTAAGACATTGTCTTTCAAAGTTGTCTGTAAAAATGGGCATATGTTTTCTCTGAGAGGTAATATGGAAATAAAGTCAACAGAGATTGTTTATGAGATTCTGTAGTTCTTACCAGGCAGATCTTACCAAGCAGATGGCAATGTCTTAAAGAAATGGTACATATAAGGTGTTCCTTTGCCTCTGAGGTCAGAAAGGTTAGTTACATTAACAATAGAATGCAACAGTAGGTGGCTTTGGATGGTTAGGATGATAAGACTCTGAACCAGTGGTTCTCAACCTTCCTAATGCCGAGACCCTTTAATACAGTTCCTCATGTTGTGGTGACCCCCAACCATAAAATTATTTTTGTTGCTACTTTATGACTGTAATTTTGCTAATGTTATGAACCGTAATGTAAATATCTGATATGCTATATGTTTTTTCCAATGGTCGCGACCCACAGGTTGAGAATGCTGACGGTCTGAACTGACTGAAAGTAGAGATGGTGTTGGGAAATGCATGAAGGTCATGGTCACCTTTTACATTCAGTCCTAATGACAATGATAATGCTGACCTACCTAGGGAGTTAAAGTTTCCATAGCCCTGTAACCAGCACTTTTCACCAATGACCTTTCAATTGGAGTCACTTTTTGCACCTGCTGTGCCGCTGTCTTTCAACCTCCCAGTTATCACTATAGGCTGTAAAGTTGGTCCATCTTAAAGGGGGTTATTGAAAGTGGACTGTTAGAACAAGATGGAACCTTGAAAATTACCTAGTCCTTTTCCTTTAATGGAAAGAGAAGCTAATGACAAGCAAGTTTAAACAAGTTCCAAGTCACTGGTAAATGCTGGACACAAATTATCCAATTTCTCTCTACTGGAGACCACTTGCAGAGAGAGTTAGCATGGCATATTAGTATGTAATGAAAGTCAACAGGAAAAAGAGGTAGCTCAGTCCTCCAATATTAAACCGAATCAGTTGATTATTTCTAATTGGTTCTGACCTTCCCTGTCCCTCAATTTCAGAGTTTTGTTTTATTTTCCAGAAAGGTTCATGGTTTTATTTTTCCCTCCACAATAGCTGTGTGCATTTATACACTTGCATCTTTTGTGTTTGCTTCTTTGCATTATTGTATGCACCTTTCTTATTCAATTTCTCCAAAATCCTTTTATGCTCACTTCAAACCCTCACTTCTCTAAATCTGTCAAGTATGCCTAAGCACCACTATTCTCCCTTCTTCAATGGTCAAATCAGAGAGAATTGCACACTACATCACTCCGAAGCTGAGACCTGAGAAATATTTCTTAGATCTGAAAATGGCATGCTTCCCATGAGTATTTAATAATTGTGCGCTAATTTTGATCTATTCAAGGTCATAGCCTAAGCCATTTCACTAATACCTAGACTTCTGGGTATTACTCAGCATCATAACTGACTGCCACAGCTATAAAGAGAGGGAAGTGTTCTTTTTTTATTGCCAGGAATGCATCTTGTTTTACTCTGGACATGTTTTCTTTCAAAGTGGGTTTGAAAACGTTTAGGCTTATGCCATTATTTCAAGAACCATCCCCCTCCCCCAGCTCCTTAAAAATGAAAGCAAAGACCAGCCGAAGGTGCAGTTAGAAGCTACTTCCCTATTGGTGGTTGAAAGAGGTCAGTGAGGGAGATTGAACTTGAGACCCCATTGGTATGTATTCAAGTGTGGAAATGAGTAGCCTGCTAATAAGATAGACACTTTGCCTTAATGTTTTTAGTCTTCACAGATTGCAAAAATAGCCCTCAGCTTCTCCAGCTGGTCATTAACAACTAAGAGCAGCCTAACCTGCAGGTTACTCTTGCTTAATTATAAACAGAAGTTAATACTAAGAAATGGATTGAGCTATTGTATTGACTTCTGGTCTTATATTATTATTTTGAAACACTTTGGTAAACATAATAAAACATTATCCCCTCAAAAAATATACCCTTAATTGATGTAATTAGTTGCTTTTACAAGTTATGGCTTTATTTTTCAAACAGTGACTGGAATAGTTAATAGCTTTTTGAACAAGTCAGTCAGTCCTCCCAGCTAGTCATTAATTCTTAAAAACCATAAGTGTTTTGATTATTACTACTTAATTAGCCAACAAACTAGTTGCACACAATACAGGCAAATGCCTAACTTCCCCAAAGTGCCAGGGCCTGATTGGAAAATGATGATGTGTCTAAAATTTTACATGAATTTAACTGACTTTTACATGTGTTAAATCCACCCTAGCCAGTTGATTTGTTAACATATTAACAGTTTCTGCAATAGGGATTCTAATCATGCATGTGACACCTATTGGTAAGTATAAGGAAAATTTAATGAAGATAGAAAATGAACTAAAACAAACAAGCAAACAAACAAAAATACCTTGCATGGGTAAACTATATCAGAAACAATCTGGAAATATAGAGATTGCTTGAAAGAAGACAGAACATTATTAAGACATTTTTTCTAAGACATTGATTTTATTCCCTGTTCCTATAAACTGTGGTTTTGTCTTTCCTAAGTTCCTATGTTGAAGCCCTAATCCCCAAAGTGATGTATTAGGAGGTGGGGACTTTGGGAATAAGGTCACTGGGTGAAAACCTCATGAACGGATTAGTAACCGATAATAAGACAGAAAAGAGAGATGATCCCTCTCTCCCCCATGTGAGGATAAATGAGAAGATGGGCTTCCAAAAAAAAAGCAGACCCTCACCAGACACTGAACTGCCATCAGCCTGGTCTTGAACTTCTCAACTTCCAGGAGGGTGAGAAATACATTTTTGTTCTTTTAGCTTCCCAGTCTATGATAAATTATTATAGCAGCCTAAACTAAGGCACCTGCTAATCTTAACTGATTGGTAATTTCTCCACTAAAATGAATATACCTACACAAATTCATGTCTAAGGCTACAGAAGGTTCTATGTTTGTATAGGAATAAAAATTAATAAAATTAAAGTGTTCTCAAAGTGTGGCTCCCTGATCCACAGCATCAGCATCACCTGAAATGTATTGAAAATGCATTTCTCAGTCTCTCCCCCAAAACCCAGTGAATGAGAATCTCTGGGGTGATCACACAAGACCCCCAGTGATTATACTGCATGCTAAAACTTGAGAATCACCATTTTAGAGGTTTTACAAACTTGTTAATTTGACTGTATAGTATATACACACTACTCATTATTAACAGAGTGGGGCAAAAGTAGGTTTACAGTTATGAGTATGCAAAACCGTTTATTCTTGTATTATTATTTATTAACTATGGTATTATATCCCATACGAACAACTGTAAACCTACGTTGTCCCACCCTGAATAATCTTAGAATGATGTCCTGTGTTTCTCAATCTGGGGCACTCACAGCCTTGGCATACATAGAAGAGGGGCAGGGTACCCAGGGAAATATTATTGGGAGTCTTTTGCCACAGATTGGGCTCCTAGACCCCCTGGGCATATTCATTCACTTTTTTTTTTCCTTTTTGCCTTTGGATGTTCTTAAGTGAGAAAGTTCAAGGAGATCTCTCAGTTACTTCTACTTGTCAGGGCTAACCTTACTAACTTGCCTTAAGGTAACTCATAGTCCTCCTGCCTCCACATATCACCCTTACACTTCCCATGCCAAAAGACATACAGTGGGGCCTTGATTTACGAGTGTCCTGACTAACGAGTTTTTTGAGATACCAGCTGTCTCTTGGCTGATTTTTTGCATTGAGTTAATAGAGTAATTTGAGTTAACGAGCTCCTTAATGAGCTCGGTCTTGGAACGAATTAAACTCGTAAGTCAAGGCCCCACTGTATTTGGTATAAAGGACTTGAACTACAAATACTCACTACGTGGTGGTACTATTTCAAGCCAGAGTAAAATAGGAAATAATATTTCCCCCAAATGAATTTTCATTTAATTTAAATTACTAAATAGTGATATTTGCTGTGAGGTTAGATGATTTCTTTTTTCATTGATTTAATTTCCCCTTATGTTGTGATTTTATAGGGATAGTGTCATTTAGGTTTGATCTTATTTTATTTTATGTCATAATTTGATACAATTAAAAGCAGACACTTCTTTATGTATGCCAGCATTTCTTAGGTTTTCATTTAATTGATCCATGAAATCAAAAATTCTGAGAAATACATCATTAAACAATTACTGTCCTACATTTACTTAGTCAGTCAACAGGTAGCCAACCACAGAACCAGATGCTGCAGCAACAGAATCAAGCTCAAGTATGTTTGATAAAAGGAGAGTCAAAGAAATAACAAAGCACTAAGGTACCCCAAGTGAGGAAGGCTATGCATTATTGCACAGGAGGAAAGGATCAGAGGACAAGGTGACGACCTAAGGACATCTATGAGAAAGTACCACAAAGGCTGTGGACACTCAAGATCCGGCGATTATTTTAGGTTTATCATCATTGTACTTGGGCTCTGCTCTGCTAACTCCCCAAAACATGGCCTGCTCAGATTATCAGCTAGAGAGTGTTTATTCCTGGCCGGTGTGACCCAGTGGTTGAACATCGACTTGTGAACCATGAGATCACAGTTGGATTTCTGGTCAGGGCACATGCCTGGGTTGTAGGCTTGATCCCAAGTAGGGGGCATACAGGAGGCAGCTGATCAATGGTTCTCTCTCATTATTGATGTTTTTATATCTCTCTGTCTCCCTCTCCCTTCCTCTCTGGAATAAATAAAAATATATATATTTAAAAAATATTTGACTATGGAGGCTGAATAATTGATACCCAAAATATGGAAGTTATTTCTATGACTCCTAGTTTTCTTAAAATAAATATTCCAACTTGCCAGTGAACAAAATTTCAATCTATTAACAGAGTATATAGGAAAAATTAAATATATGCAAATGTATGTATTCTATTTGTATAGATATAGCATAACACATTCAACTAAATGGTTACTATATGAAATAATAAGTAACTAAATACAAATTAGTTGTGGTAGAGTTAGAAATGGAATTATTTCAGAAAACGAAGCAGAATGGGGAGAGTTGGGAACAATTATGCTTTCATTCTGCATTTCAGTTTGCTGTTATTTTTACTTTTTTAATAATCATCTTTCAAAAGAGTTTCAGTTTTAGTAAGTTCGCTATTATTGATATCGTCATTTGAATAAGAATAGGTGATTAGAATGTATTCACTTGCATCTATTTTACATACATGAGATTAAAGATGATCCTTAAATTCTTAAAGGAATTGTGATCTAGCCATGTTCATACACTATCTCTGCGACTCTGAAGGTTCTGAGACAGGGAGGGGAAAGCACCTGATATGCTTTTGAAATCTTTGCTTTCTATATATTCTTATCTGTATGTAGTCAACTCTCCACCTTCAAGACACAGTGTATCTGCGCTTCTCACTCCACTGCCTGCAGCTCAGAGATAGGCAGAGAGCAGTCTGAGCTCCTGGGAGCAGTGCTTCGCAGGCATAGTGGAAACCAGCTGTATTTATTCAGGACTTTGTGGTTAGTCACAGTCATTTCCTATCTCAGAACACCAAAGAGCGGACTCCATTTTCCACCGTGGTGTGTGTAATATGTCTCAGAACAAATTTATGGTATGACCATGAACTACTAAATGTAATGGGGCAGAAAATGCAGACACACATTATATTCCCTCCTACACAGCTGGAATCTCTCTCTTCTTTGCTCCAGCAGCCTTTGAGACTGGGAATGGCGGCCCTTTTTCTGTTCCTTCTTCTGTAGCATAGAAAAACAATAAAGAGAGAGAGAGATGCGAGCTAGATTTAGAACCACAGCCCCATCATCTTTTGTAAGAAGGAATGCTTTCACTGTTTAATGTTTTGAAAGTAAACTAATAAGCACAAGTCCCATAATGTACGCACTCACTCAGGTTTGTTACAAGTGAGTAGACAGGTGGGGGGAAGATTTCATGGCCTTTGTCTCATATTGCATCTCAGTCTTCCGAATCTCAGGGCTCCAGTTGCTACTTGACTGCTTGTATTTTCTCATTTAATCTGAGAAATAAACTCGTGCTGTGGAAATTATTTACACTTTGCTAAAAGAAAATTGAAGTTTAGAGAGGTTATGTAACATGCTCATACCCAAACACTTAACCTAGATTTGTATCTACATGAGTAAATTCCTTACCCGCCTGGGTTCTCATGTCAAATGGACTGACTGGATTAGTCCATTTCCGTGAATCTTTCTGATTATAAAATGCCATGATTCCATGAAATACTTTTCTAGTGATGTTCATCTCCGAACCATAGTTGGTTTTCTTGTATTTTTGCTTCAGATTGCTATTTTCAAGAGATTTCCCTTCAAAAGACTTTTAAATGAGATATTATCCTTTAGCATGAAATATCCAAATGTGATACTGTTACATATGTTAATAATGGAAAAAACAAAATGGAGTAAGCATTGCTAAGGGAGCCACTTAAAATAGAGTCTGGAGGCTATTAGGGAAGTGCAGCCTGTGCACATCTCCGGTCTCAGCTCTCAGAGCTGCTGTTAAATTGCTAACCTGCTGCTACACTCAGCTCCAGGCTGAGTCCTAAACATCCTGGAACAACAAGTGCTGTGTGGACACAGACACTTCACTGCTTTCCTTGTAGTTTTAACTTCCCTTGTCTGCAAAGTGCAACTAACCAATCCCTGTTCAGCTAGCAGCAATCCTTCAATTGCACAAAAGCCACTTTGTGGCTTTTGCTTTTACAAACCCTGCCTTTCCATGTTCTCTTCAGAGTGTAGTTTGCTTCACTACCTGAATCTGTGTCTCCCAGATTGCAATGCTTTTGTTCAAATAAATGCCTTTGGATTCGTATCACATCCTGAATCTTTTTCATTAACAATGTACACATATATGGATATACATATTTATATGCATATATTTATGCTAAAAACTTTTAAAGCATTCTAAAATACCTATTATTATGTTTCATGACATCACTAGGCATTTTTAATACATCTTCCTATCTAATTCTAGAAAAAAGTCTAGTGTAGTAAGTATTATTTCCACTTTAAAAATGAGGAAATTCAACCTCAGAAAGGTTAAATAACAAGATCACACAGCTATTATGTGAAGACATTTGTGTTTATATCCAGACACTTCTGGCTGCAGAGAGCTCTGCTGTTTTCATTGTGACACACTGCCACCACTTGTTACAGCCTCTTACTTAACGGGTTTGATCGTTTTACATTAAGTTCCGATTATGCCCCTCATGGTATTTTCTTTTTCCAAACCACTGTCTTTTGGTGATGCTTCACAATATCCCTAGAAAATAAAGATTATAAATCTAGAATTATATTTTCCCTCCCCAATAGTGGGCTGTTTGCATATCAATAAAAAGCACATGGATTTATGAATGCAGTGTGATAAAAGTATGTTTGTAAATTGTACAAATACAAACAAGCACCTAGAAACAAGGTAAAAAATATAAGGAATTTTCTAAGTCACATACCTAAAAGATGTAAGTTACAGGAAACAAAACAACAGGGCCAGGGACTCAGTTTCAGAGATGCTAAACATAGTGCCTATCAAACATTTCTTGGCAGTAGCTTCTTTCTTTTTTAAAATGAAATTTCATTAGAAATAATATATTTGTTTTTGGTAAATGAGTAAGGGAGCTGTTCCCTTTCGGGTCCATAACAGTCTGGTTCTTCACTAACTACAATATTCCTCCAATTATGTGAATATTGATCATGTTGTTTGACTCAAACAGTGATGTGCTGACTTACCAACCAACTTTCCAAGAACAGAACAACCCCAATAGGCAGCATTTGCCCATTTCCGTGGTGTACCGTGGGCCATTTTAAACGGTAGCATGATATCACTCAATGGAGTTGGGAAGGGCTGCACAGAGTCCTCTCTCCCAAGTCGTTCTTAGCCAGCTTCAGCACCCTCCTGAATGCACGCTGGCCAAGGGAAAGAGTACCTGAGATGTGAGGAGTAATTCAATCATTCCTCATTCTCTTAACTACATTAGAAATTTATTTGAATCAGCTAGCAACAGTAACAAAACTACAAATGAAATATTCATAGAGAGTTTACCTCCATTTTACCTCATCATAGATTGATTTTTCGAATATTCAAATCACTTTATGGCACATTAGGAGGGCGTTAACTTAGGTAATAAGTATTTTGCACTGGGGAGATGGGGTGGGGAATGACCAAAAGTTGTCATTTTGAATTGCAAGGCAGGCAAGAATGAGGAAACTGGATGTAAAGATGAGGGGTAGGAGTACGTGCAGAAAACATAAGAGAACAAAGGCCCAAAGAAAATATGGCACTGATAGTAGAATGGGAAGGGGGTGCTTTTTAAAACACTATCTACCAATTTCTCATTTTTTTATATAACTCAAGTTCTAATGCTCCTTAGAACACCTAAAAGAGTTTCCTAGGGTTCTTGATCTATAAACAGTGGTTGCTAATCCCTATTCTCAACTAGCACTATATTTTTAAGGCTTTTATTTTTTGAGTTAAGGTTAGGGGGCTAGATAAGAGGGATTAAAACAAGCCTGTAAACTAGGCTAATTAGGCATTATATAATGGATATAAAGGTGTCAAAATAATTAACACTATTCTTGTGGTGATCAAGTTTGAATAAATTATATTAAATTTGTTTCTCACTATTTGCACACCTAATGACTGCTGTTTTTTACTCAGCTAACTGAATTTTCTGTGACAATCTCTCTACATAATGAGTAGCATATTCTGTAAACTTACTTGAAGTCATTGCAAAAATAAAGGAGCATTCTAGCTGCTCCTGAAAGTCAACCCATCCTTTTTCTGTCTGCACAGGTTTGGACAGCAAAATTGCTTTAAAAAGCAGAAAATAACATAGCAGCATTTGTTTGAGGGAGTTTGGAAGGAGAATATATCCTTTCTATGAATCTTTTTTTTTAAAAAAATATATTTTATTGATTTTTTACAGAGAGGAAGGGAGAGATATAGAGAGTTAGAAACATCGATGAGAGAGAAACATCGATCAGCTGCCTCCTGCACATCTCCTACTGGGGATATGCCCGCAACCCAGGTACATGACCTTGACCGGAATCGAACCTGGGACCTTTCAGTCCGCAGGCCGACGCTCTATCCACTGAGCCAAACCGGTTTCGGCTTTTCTATGAATCTTAATCAATTTTTTAAACTTTCCTTCTTGCCAGTCATTAATAGCACTAGTTGGCTTTATTGAGTATTGATGTCTCTTTGTAGTTGTACAAATAAAGATTTTTAAAAAAATACTTATGTACCTTTTCCAAAGTTTTCAAGATACCTAGAAAAAATTCTTGCAAGCTAAGCAAGCAAGTTGCTTTCAGTGGGATGATGATCATGACAATGACAATGATGCCGCTGCTGCTGCTGATGGTTCTTTTCTTAATTTGATTTCTTAAACCACTCTTGTAAATAAATCTTGAAATATAAGGCAATCATTTTGTTTTGTTTTTTCCTACCTGGATAATTATGTCCCTGCCTCTCACCCTAATAACGTTTTCTGCTGAGAATTGGCCTCTGAGCCATTTAATAATACAGAAAGTATATACATCAAGGTTAGGAAATATTGTCTAATTATCACCTCATTGAAGGTATCTTAAAATATGTAGATTTTGCCTATGTTTTGATAGCGATGGATTGAATTATTCAACCAGAAAAATGCTTCTTTGAGTTATATAACTAGTACTCCAAGCCAATGGTCATAGTGTACTTGCCAGACATAACTGGAGGATGCTTATTAATGTCATAGGCAAAGATTGGGTATTTTTTAAGTGTATCTTTTAAAAGTGTCTTCAAATTTTTCTAGACTCGGATAACATTTCAGCCTGAGCCAGCCCCTGTCCATTTAAACAGTAATGGATTTTGTTTCAGAATCATTGTTTCTAATTGATAAAACTTTGCCCCATTTTCTGCTTTATACACATTAATGACAAAATGACAATATCCATTACCTATTTAGCCTCCATTATCTTAGACTATCATTTAATTCCTTTTATCCTTTTAAAGTTCGGTTGCTTTGGTCTGTAACTGCATTTCTTCATATGTACTACTTTTCCTTTATTTATTTATTTATTTATTTATTTATTTATTTATTTATTTATTTATTGTAACGTAATGTCCTAATTGATATTCAGCTCTGGAATGAAGTAATGAGCACTCATTTAAAAAATATGAAGTAGGAGAATTATAGTGTTTTAGACACTGATCATACGGGTTTTGTGCAAAACTCACCATCGTGCAATAGAGAGCAAAATTACAACAAACAAACATAACATATGTTAGTGGAGACTGAGCATATGGTCAATGTGGAATGTGTGATCGAGGTAAAGTAATTGCACTGTCAGCTTTTCACAGAAGCTCGTTTTCCCATTTCAGTTCAGATAAACAAATTTTATTGTACGTTTATTCTGTGTCATGCACTGTGCTAGCGATGCTTTTCTGAAGAGAATTTGGGAAATGCTTTCTCCCAAGAGAGACTACAAACAAGAGCGGCTGTGGGAATAGGTAAGAGCTACTTTCAGCAGTCAGTGGTCTCTCCCAGGCAATCGCAGCATCAGAGAACATTAAAGTTGGGGTGGGGGAATAGATATCATTTAGTTTGCTTCTTCATTCATTCATTCAAACATTCAACAAATATTTATTGGGCACTATTTATGTATCAGGATTTAGACAAGGCCAAGGTTGGGAGATACAGTCGTTCCCTATTGCACAGATAAACTAAGGGATTTAACTTATCCCCAGTCACATTAGCACTTTTCTGCTGTTAGATGCACAAAGTATGAGCATACTTTCTTTAAAGAAGGCAATTCCATGACTTGAGGTATTACTAGAATAGAAGGTCAGGGACAGGAGAGTTCATTTCTAAGCGTCTGGGAAGAATCAATGTAAAAAGAAGAAAGAATTCTACAGCACTATGCTCTACAACATCCAAAGATTTTACAGTGAAAATATGTGAACCCAATCTCCTTTATCACACTGAAAGTATCCTTGACTGCATATTTTGAACTTCTGGATTGAAATGCTGATTTTTTCCCGTGGTATACCTGGATCTATTCCTCACAGAAATAGATCAACTGCTTGCATTTTCACTGTGGTTCTAGTCTCTACATCTATGAATTTTGTTTAGTGTTGTATCTTATGATTTTATCAAGTTGTAAAATATTAGTGTTATTTGAAACGTGTAGCATTTTATGAATCTAAGTCCTCTAGCAGACCTCGGAAAATATCTCTTAATACATAAAGAAATAACATAAGTTAGATTAAATGCTAAATTTTATATATCAGGTAATATTAGTATTAATATTTTGAGAATTAGATAAGCTGTTACAATGAACTATTTAATTAACAAAATATCAATTATTAATAAGATCTTACTTACAAATGGATGAAATATTTCTAAATTGCATTTAATGTTCTTTTGTGAGAATATATTAGACACGTTTACTCTTTTAACATTCCATTAGTGGACTTGTTTAAAACCCAACCTCTGAGAAATTAGATGCTAGGACCCTCTAATATACAGTTATAGATGCTGTGAAAGAATCCATCTATTTATTCATCTAAGGTTATTTTTTAAATTATCATGTGTTGTATAAATATGCACAGTTTTACGTGTAAGAAATTATCTTAGATATATCTATCTATCTCTTGTCTTAGAGTAAGATATATAAAATACATAAGATATTTGCTATATATATGTATATCTATAAGCACACAAGGTGAAATAAAACTACACCAAATAACAAATAGGACTAATTTCATTTGCTACCTTTATCTTCCCAAAGTATAAAAAATTGCATATGATTGGGATAGAATGACATTTGAAGATAAATATGGAATAGACATTTAATATTTCCATAGTGATCAGATTAAACCTGTATATAGTGTGCATATATACTTTTAAAATTGCTTTGCACAGGATAGATGATAACATTCAATTTATGTATACTATGAAGGAGCTATTTTATTGAAAAATTATGTGAACATATTTGGATCCTAGTCCCAGCTCCACACCACTAGCTGTGTGATCTTTAGTAAATTACTCCATCTGGTTTTTTCATCAACAGCAGAATATATGCAAATAAAAACAGTAATATTTCCACATTAAAAGCATTTTTTAAATCATATATTTGATTATTATTCAAAAGTCTACATCTAAGCACTCTAGATTTTAGTATGACTTGTAGAGATAACAAGAAGAAGAAGTCTGGGTTTCTTATGCCAAACAACCAATGCCAGTCTGATTTCTTACGTTTTCTCTTTCTTCCTGAGCTTAAACAAACAAATGTGGGGATTAGCCCTAGCCAGTTTGGCTCAGTGGATAGAGTGTCGGCCTACAGACTGAGGGTCCCAAGTTCGATTCTGGTCAAGGTCACATGCCTGGGTTGCGGGCTCAATGCCCAGTGGGGGAATGCCAGAGGCAGCCAATCGATGATTCTCTCTCATCATTGATGTTTCTATCTCTCTCTCTCCCTCTCCTTTCCTCTCTGAAATCAATAAAAATATATTTTAAAACTGAATGTGGGGATTATATAATAACTCATTTTCTCAAAAGTCTCTTAAATATATTATGGTAACTTATAATTTTATATTACTAAAATAGCACTCACTCCAAAATGATTGTTTATGCAACTTTTAACATTGTCACCGATAAAAAAATCAATGTTTTCTTCATTCTAATTCAGTTTCTCTTATGGGTGGTGTTTGATTTTCCTCAAGTCTTAGATGTGAGCTGGGAAATGTATGAAGACATCAAGTTATTGATGGGTGGGCAGATAGGGAAATGGTAACCCCTTTGGAGATCACATAGGTGAGGAGTTCCCTGTATGAGTAGAGACTTCTAGTGCTCACCTGTTTCCTTCCCCCCCTAGCTTCACAGGAAAACAACACTTACCCTTTGCGATTGGCAGAGACACATGGCTGGTCTAGCTAATGACAAACTCACACAACTCAGCGTTAGTAAGACGAACATTCTAATTTAAAAATGGGCAAACACCTTTCCTTTTCAAATTGTTTTCCATATAGTATTTCTTACTTTGCAGTAAGTTCATTTGATGCTACTATTCTAACCATTTCCATTACCATATTTTGATGTAACACCTTCAAATATGTATGAATGGGTAGAATTCTGTCCTAAATTTGAGCTGTCAGAGGCCTATTCTTTGATAGGAAGCACCTGATGCTTGAGACAGAAATAAGCTTTCCTCTTCTCTGCCAAATACTCTTCAAAACAGCACATCTACCTCCACCAGATGCTGTCACAGGCCCACATTTATAACTCTCCAAAGAAAGGTAAAAGTAGTATTTTTTGGTTGTTGATAACAAACCCAGGATTTGAGCTTTGTGCCATCTGAAATCATTTTACAGAAACCTTGGAGCTGCTAAGCTCTAATCTTCAGCTTCCCTAACACTGACGGGATGATTTCTAGCCTAAGAAACTATAGTAGAGATTCAATTATTTAATTAAAATAAATGCATTCAGTTAATGAATAAAATGAAGCCTACAATACACATCCTTTTATCTTATTTGTATTTAAGGTGGTTTAAAATTGTCCCAAAATTAATTGCCTTATGTATAACTTCTGATCTAAGATTTTGTGAGCTATTCTATTATGTGTCAGCTAGAGATTCATAAACTGGATATTTTAAAAGCAAGCATTGTAGTAATGTTGCTGTTGTCTTATGTTCAACACATATTAACAACTAAATGTGATCATTAAAACTATAAAGCAATGCCTGGAACTTAACAATCATTAAATGAGGCTCCTAATTATCAGCCTTTAGAAAAATTAATATACAACTTCTGGATAAAGATTGATAAAAAAAATAACTAGGTGTTATATAGCGGTGTTCCAGTTCTGTATTAAGAATCCCCTTATACCTCACAGTGTTGTTACAAAAGGATATAAAAAATTCAGTATTACACTAGTATCCTATTGGCACATGGTGAAAACTCAAATTTTAGCTATTAAAAATAATAACAATATTTTATTATGATAACATCAGCCAAGAGTGGCCCACATACCATTCATCGAGAAGGACAAGATAAGCAGCTCTGTGGTTGTATTAATGACTATATTAACAATCAAAGCATGGCAGTGATTATAGGCTAAGGTTTAGGCTTAAGAGAAATGAAGATAAAGTGATAAAATCATGCTTTGTGTTAATAAGAAATGCACCAGCTTTACTCTATGTTTTCTTTTCAGTTGCTGTAGAATCAAACCTGCTTTAAAGAACTCTCTGAGTGTTTGGGCTGAAGAGAACTGCTTGTACTTTCCATTTTGCTGTAGTAGGGAGAGAAGAAAGAAGGTAAGAATAGCTCATGGGGTGGTACTGGTACTGTGAGCAAGGCCAAGGAAATGTGTGCCAATTTTGAATCAGGTGGTCTAATAATTTTTGAAATAATATTTTCAAGGCTGTGCAGTCTCCCTCAGATCTGCCTTCAAATAGGAACATTCTACTCGGAGGAGACAAAAAGACCTACATTTTCCCTTCTATTGATGACTTAACTAACATCGATATGCTACATGGTAGCTTCAAGCACACGGCAGTCCTTGGAGTTGGATGGCTAAGATCCATAAAGAATTCAAATTAGGAATAAAGAAATAGTGTAAGCCTGGTAGCTTTCCACAGTAACAATGTCCTCCTACTTCTTTTCCGGATTCATTTTTCAGGTGTTAATAGATTAGACATACATAGTTTGAATCATTACCTCGTTGTTATTGATGCATAGTTTGTCTCTGGAGATAAACCCTCATTTATCTTTATGTATGTTTTATCATGAAAAATTACCAGTAAAAGACTCTAGTAGAGAGTCAGTTATTTAATTAAAATGAATGTATTCATTTAATGAATAGAATTAAGCCTACATTACACATCCTTTCATCTTATTTGTATTTAAGGTGGTTTAAAATTTTCCCAAAATTAATTACCTAAAGTATAACTCTCCTGATCTTAGGTACGCTTTAGAGTGGCTGTTTCAAGCTGTGTTCTGAGGTGCGCTGGGAATTCTGGAAAGTCTCCTCAGGGGCCGTTGAGGCTGGCCTGAGGGTGGTGGCAAGCAATCAGGGCCCTCATTTCCACCCTGCTTGAGCAGCACTAATCAGATTTCTGATTTTTATAATAGAAATCACCATTAAAGAGTGAAAAATGTTTTTTGACTAAAATATACATATATATATTGGAAGCAGAATCTCCAGCCGTGCCATCTTACATCACCCTTCATTACCTGCTTTCAATAATGAAAAACTAATCCAAGCCCATGTTGCTACATGGTGAGAGCACTGGCCCTTGCACTGAAAGGGGTCGATCGCAGAGCCCAGGCCAGACATATGCAGGAGGTAACTGATCAATGAAATTCTCTCTCTCTCTCTCTCTCTCTCTCTCTCTCTCTCTCTCTCTCTTCCTCTCTCACACACCCTCCCCCCCATTTACTTTCTCTAAAAATCAATAGAAAAAATATCCTCAGGTGAGGATTAATAGAAAAAAAAGAAAAACTATTTTAAAAATATAACAATGAACTCCTTAGAAACAATGAATTCAATATTTTTATTCATTGTAGATAAAAATGGACTAGAAAATCTGAGGATACTAATTCTATATGCATTATAGCAATATACTAACGAATAGTGAATAGAGAAATTAATGTGGCAGAAACTTGAAATAAAGGCATACCTCATTTTATCGAGCTTGGTTTCAATGTGCTTCACTGATATTGTGTTTTTTGCAGGTTGATGGTTTGTGACAACACTGTGTTGGGCAAGTACATCAGCATCATTTTCTAACAGCCTTTGCCCACTTTTTGTTTCTGTGTCACATTTTGGTAATTCTTGCAACACAGTTATGCGCTGCATAAGGACATTTCAGTCAATAGCAGGCCACATACCTGGTATGTGACGATGGTTTCATACAGTTATAATGGAGCTGAAAAATTCCTATCACCCAGTGACATTGTAGCCTTCATAAAGTCATAGCAAAACACATTACTCATGTGTTTGTGGTGATGCTGGCGTAAATAAACCTCTTGTGATGCCAACTGTATCAAAGTGTAGCACATATAATTATGTACAGCACATAATGCATGATAATGACAATAAATGACTGTGTTACCAGCTTTGCATTTGTATTCACTCTCTTATACTTTTGATGGTTATTTTAGAATGTACTCTTACTACTTACAGAAAAATATGACATTTTACACCAGCAGCAGCCTATTTACCACATCTCTTGATTGCATCATTTTCTCTTGTGCTTGATTGGATCTCATGTGGTTTTGTACAGTCACCTGCTGCATAGGTTTATAGCCTAGAAGCAACAGGCACAACGATATAGCCTAGGTGTGTGGTAGGCTAGCCCATTTAGGTTTGGTGTAAGTTCCCTCCATGATGTTTGCAACAACCAAATTGCTTAACAATGCATTTCTAGACTGTATTCCTGTCGTTAACTGACACAATGACTGTATTTCAAACATCATTAATAGCGTCATATTTTTATGGTGCTCTGTGAATGGTGATCTTTGATGTTACTATTGCAATTGTTTTGAAGCTCCAGGAACTGCACCCAAATAAGGCAGAATACTTAATCGATAAATGTGTGTGTTCTGATTGTTCCACCAGAAGTCCATTCCTTGTCTCTCTACCTCTCCATGGGCCTCGCTAGTCTCTGAGACACAATATTGAAATTAGGCTATTCAGTAACCCTACAATGGAGTCCAAGTGTTTAAGTTAAAGGAAGAGTTGCATGTCTCTTTAAATCAAAAGCTAGAAATAATGAACCTTGGTGAGGAAGGCACGTCAAAAGCTGAGATAGGCCAAAAGTTAAGCCTCTTGGTACCAAACAGTTGGCCAACTTGTGAATGCCAAGTAAACGTTTTTGAAGGATGTTAAAAGTGCTAATCCAGCCCTGGCTGGGCGACTTCAACCCATATACCACAAGGGTGAAGGTCAATTTGCGGTCAAGGCACATCCCTAAGTGGCAGGTTCTATCATTGATAGGGGCATGTAAGGAAGGTAACTGATTGATGTTTCTCTTTCACATTAATGTTTCTCTTTCTCTCTCCTGCCCTTCCTCTCTCTAAAAATCAATGAAAACATATCCTTGGGTGAAGACTTAAAAAGGAGAGGTTACTCCAATGAACACACACATAATAAGAAAGTGAGGCAGCCTGCTGATATGGAGAAAGCATTAATGGTCTGGATAGAAGACCAAAGCAGCCACAACATTCCTATGCCTATCCAAAGCAAAGCCCTGTCTTCAATTCTGTGAAGGCTGAGAGAGGTGAGGAAGCTGCAGAAGAAAAGTTTAAAGCCAGCAAAGGTTGGTTCATGAGGGCTCAGGAAAGAAGCCATCTCCATAACACAAAGTACAAGGTGAAGCAGCGAGTACGGTGTAGAAGCTGCAGTAAGTTATCCAGCGGATCTAGCCAAGATAATGAATGAAGGTGGCTACATTAAACAACACGTTTCTAAGGTAGATGAAACAGCTTTCCACTGGAAGAAGATGTCATCTAGGACTTCCATAGCTAGAGAGGAAAAGTCAGCGCCTGGCTTCAACGTTTCAAAGGACAGGCTGACTCTTGTGAGAGGCCAATGCAGCTGGTGACATTAAGTTAGAGCCAGTACGCATTTACCTTTCTAAAAATTCTACAGCCCTTAAAAATGATCCTAAATCTACTCAGCCTGTGCTTTACAAAAGAAAGAACAAAGCCTGGGTGACAGCACACCTGTTTACAACATGGTTTCCTGAATATTTTAAGCCTATTGTTGAAGCCTACTGAGCAGAATAAAAAGTTTCCTTTTGAAAAATAACTGCACATTGGAAATGCACCTGGTCATCCAAGTGCGCCTATGGAGAGTTACAACAAAATTAATGTTGTTTTCATGCCTGCTAATGCAACATCCATTCTTCAACCCATGGATCAAGAAATAATTTTGACTTTCAAGACTGATTATTTAAGAAATGCATTTCATAACACTATAGCTTCCAATGCCTCTGACGGATCTGGCCAAACAAATTGAAAATCTTCTGGAAAGGATTTGCCATTCTAGATGCTATCTAGTTGCGATTTGTGGGAAGAACATTAATAGGGGTTTAGAAGAAGTTGATTCTAACCCTCCTGGATGACTTTAAGAGGGGCTCAAGACTTCAGTGAAGAAACTGTAGATGTGATGAAAATAGCAAAAGAACTAGAATTAGAAGTGGAGACTGAAGATGTGAATGAATTGCTGCAACCTCATGATAAAACTTTAAGAGATGAGGTGTTGCTTTTTATAAATAAACAAATAAAATGGTTCTTGATAAGGAATCTACTTCTGATGGAGATATTGTGATGGTTATTGAAATGGCAACAAAGGATTTCATAGATTATGTAAACTTAGTTGAGAAAGGAGTGGCAGGGTTTGACATAATTGACTTCAATTTTGAAAGTTCTGTGGGTAAAATGCTATCAAACAGAATCATGTGCTACCGAGAAATCATTCCTGAGAGTCAATAGATACAGGCAACGTTACTGTTGTCTTATTTAAGAAACTATCAACCACCCCAATTTTCAGCAACCACCACTCTGACCAATCAGCAGCTATCAACATCAGGGCAAAACCCTCACTAGCAAAAAGATTATGACTTGCTGAAGGCTCAGATAATGGTTAACATTTTTAGCAACAAAGTATTTTTAAGTTAAGATATATACAGTGCATTGTTTTTGTAGACATAATGCTATTTCACACTTAATAGACTTGTACTATAGTTTAAGCATAACTTTTATTCACACTGGGAAACCCAAAAATCAGTGTGACTCACAGTATTGTAATATTTGCTTTGCTGTGGTGGTCTAGAATGGAATTCGCAATATCTCCAAGGTGTGCCTGATTATCAGTAAATTTTCTAAGGCCTTGGTATTGATATAAAATTGTTAACAATTAAAGTTATGTTTTTAAAACTAGTATTTTAATTATATTTATGTATCATCTCTATTAAGAACATAATTTGTGCTGAAGTTATTCTGAAGAATTTTGGCTAAAATTTTTCAAATATCACAAGCTATGAAGTGTGTTAAACAAACAAACAAAAAATCTAGGGAAAATTCCAAAATAAGAGAATTATATCCTGAAATACATTTAGGAAATTATGAAAATGCACTAAAACATATATGTAAGCAAGTACAGAATTTTCTCTTCCTTTTGAATGCTAATAGTCAAACTAACAAAAATAAGCTGAACAAACACTGAAAAATCACTTTTTCCAAACTTATTGTAGTTTTATTTATATTGATTGAATCTATATCACACATAAAATCTGGGAACCTATTTAAAGATAGTACTGTTAGACTTCTTCTGAATACTTTGCCCATGATGAACACTTTGCTGAAGCAAATTTCTGATAAAATATATTTTTAATTTTACTGTATTGCTACATTGCCAACCAAATCATCTCAGATTAGACTTCAGTAATGCGTAATATTTTCAGTTGCTTCTCTACCTTTAATATGGCCCATTGTTAGAAAAAGAAATTGAAAATTAACATTGAGAGTGCAACATTTTTCTTCACTCCAGGGGTGATTTTCAGAATGATTGATAGCCAGCCTGGCCTGGGAAAAAATGAGAATGGATATCCAGGATAGACGTAGGCTCTGAGAAAATGCAACCATAACACGCTAGTCAGAAAGCAGGCTTGCCTTCTTCTGTTGAGTTTTCAAACTTTAATGGTTTATTAATTAATTACATGTTCCAGCAATGTTGAATTCACTTACAAAAGAATATCCAGGTAGTCAGTGAATCATGGCTACTTTCCAGTCTTTTCCTGCAGAGTTACATGGATCCCCATGAGTCAAGATGACCCCTTAATTCAGTAATTTAATATATTTGACTACTACATCTTATTGAAGAAATTTCCCATGGTAATTACTTTAATGTTTTAGTGTTTTTGATGATATTTCTCTCTGATAGAAATCCACGGATAATTATGAAAACTTTTAAATAATATTTCAACAATATAATTTACTTCCTTTTCATTTTAGACACCACCAGCTGCCTCGTTAAAAGGGCTAAATTCTGTGTGGGCTGTCTACCCTGCTGATTACAGCCGGTTAGCCTTTTCCTTCGTGGCTATTCTGTGCACCTTGTCAATAACTGATTCCTTTATCTCTGTTCATAGTCAAGTGTTGTTTTTGTTGATTAAAATAGCTTCACACACCATGCTTTATGAAACCTCTAAATACTTGTTTGAAATCACAACTTTTCTTTTTTGAAGAATGATATGCTCTTCTTTCGAAAAGACCATCTGCTTTCAAATTTCAGGAGTAATTCCAAAAAGAAAAAGTTATTACACTTTAAACACATTTTTTTTTGCTAGCATAAAGGATAACATTCAACAACTATTCAGATACATTGACTACTTTTGTATAGTACATAAAAGCTAAACTCTCATTACTGTAATAAGAGTTCTTACAAAAGATTTCTCTGGGTCCAAATTCCAAGGTTAAGTGGCAAAATCACAACACTTCAGAACAAAAAAAGTACTCAAATAATATTATAATTTAAAAACCATTGATAGTTATCAGGCCTATTTTCACCCAAAAATTAATGCTGCCAAATTTTTAAATCTCTATTTTTATTTGCTTTTTCATTATAAAGAATAGCAAGTGAACTACTTACAATACATAGTTATTAGTTTATCACAAGTGAATGAATTATTTGTTGAAATTTATATATTTAATTTATTTTGCTCTGTACTATTAGAGACCTTTAAAGTCATTTGTTCTGTGAAACTTCAAATTTTCACTTTTACTTAGTGTACTATATTACCTCCGTTATGTCAATTATGATTATATTAGAATTTGAGGCAAGTCTTTAGAATTTATATTTTTTTATATATCTTTATATTTGTATCAATCATAGATAGAGGGGTTTTTTATCCCTACTATTCCCAATTAATGTGGAATATTATTGACATTAAACTAGTTGTTGATTAATTAGCTCTGATTTAATTGTTATAATTAATAGAATTAGTAGAGAGAGGTAAAAGTTAAGATAAAACATAATAAATTTAAAAAATGCATTAGAAATGAGAATAGCCCTAGCCAGTTTTTGCTCAGTGGTTAGATTGTCAGCCAGTGGACTGAAGTCTTGGGCTTGAGTCCAGTTAAGGGCATGTATGTGGATTACAGGCTGGATCCCAGGCCCCAGTCGAACCCATGCAGGAGGTAACCAGTCGATGTGTCTCTCTCACATCAATGTTTCTCTCTGTCTCTGTCTCCCCCATCCCTTCCACTGTCTAATAAAAATCAATGGAAAAAAATATCCTCAGGTGAAGATTAACAAAACAAAACACACACAAAGTAGAAATGAGAATATAAAAAATACTATTAGAATTAAGATATTTAAAATAAGAGAGAGAAGAAGCAGGTTAAGAAGGGAGGGCGGAGAAACAAGGCCATAGATAAAGATTTAACATTTCAATAGCATAATGACACAAAGAAAAATGTTATGACAAAAGTCATGCTTAGCACAAGAGCCATCAGAATAAATAGCAAGATGAAAATGGTATGAATACAAGTATTTGAACAGACAACATGAAAGAGTTTGGAAAAAAAAAAGAGATAATAAATAAGAACAAGCCGTACATATTTGGTAAACAATAATACAAAAAGTTCTCATTTAAAAATATCTATGAGGTCATCTAGGTATAATTTTTAGATTGAATCATCACCCTTCTATATTTATTCCAATCCTTGGAATGAATATTTTAGTGTTGAAGAAAGTAACTATTCCCCTTATCTTGACTGTTAGCATAGCACTTATATATGTGTTTTACCCTTGACTTATGTAAATCTCCAGGAAAGGGCATGATCTAAGCCATACAAGTTACCAACAAAAATGTTTTCACTGGCATCTCTGGAATGAGGAAAATAGGAGAGTATTGATTCCAATTACTTTATCAAGACAAATGCTTACATTTTGTAAAACCTAAACTCCTATAAATCACCTGCTTACAAATCTCAAGTTAAATAAAACTTCAAGTGAAGATTTTTGTGCGTGTGTTTTTTCTGTCAAGCCTGATTTAAATCCACTCATATTGGAAGGCTCTCGTCCTATCAAATCTACCCTAAACAGCTGTTTGAGTATAAATTTCTCTGAATAAACTACATTATTTTTTTAAAAAAAAACCAAAATATTATAGTACTTTAAATTTGTAGATTAACCAGTTTGTTAACCGTTATAGATTTACAGTGTGTATTGCAGCATATATAAAGGGTATGAGAATAAGAAGAAGCTTGGGAAATAGTCTATATTCTCAAGAAAGGCATAACACATTTCTTTTATACACATTTGTTACAATTCCAAATATATTTTTTAAAGTATATAAGTATCTTATGGTACCATAGTACCAGCAAAATAAAGTTCTCTGACCAGTCAAAAGCATAGTGATTAAAGCAGTTCTTGGTGAATGAAACCTCAAAAATTCAAAGTCAGGCTTTGTTTAATATGCAAGGAACATTCTCTGTTTGAGAAAGTGCACATAATTGTATCAGGAAGAATTATCTTATCAGAATCAGGAAATATTCTCTTTAAGGCCTGTCAGTATTTCTGTCACAGACTTGTTCATTGTAAAAGTACTGTTTCGAGCAAAAACCTGACAGTGGGGCCTGGAGTTAAATGTAAATAAGTTTTTATAGATTTTCCAAAAGATTTATATGACTGCTTTTTAGGTTGTTATTGAATATTAAAAGTAAGCTAATTGATCTACAGTGGTTTGTTGCATGTAAAGTAAAAACAGCCTGAAAAAATATTTGATAAGCAGAAGGTGATCTTAATTGTTTTGGTACAGATATTCATCACTTTTGTATTAGGTTGTCTTTCTGAAAATTAAGCAAGCAGACTACCATGTATACTTGCTGTATATTATTTTCCCCTTCTAATCATACTCTCCCATTTCCAATACTCTCACAGAAAAAAAAGAAGACACATATATATCAAGTAAACAGAGCACCGTTATGTTATAAAAAAAGATTATGGTTTGTGTGTGTGCATGTGTGTGCATGTGTGTGCATGCGTGTTTGTATAGTATGCACGTGTGCATGCATGCCAGCTCTTGAGGGAATATAGAAGCAATTGTCAAGCTTAGTTTGTAGATAAACCTCTACATTTTATTTTAAATTTAGCAGTTTAGTTAGAAATTATATTTCTGTTTCTTTTTTGTTGTTATTGTTCTGATGAATGGTCAGATGCAATCACTACAGAAGGGGTTTAGAACTTTATTACTGGGAGGCATACACACAAATGAGAAGACAAAGCAAAGTGAGGTGTAAGTCAAGGAAATGTAAATTCCAGTCACAGTTCTGAGATTCATTATCTTTGTGTCTTTAGGCTAGTTGCTTTACTTCACTGAGCTAGTTTTTTGTTTGTTTCTTTTTTCAGTTTAAATTATTTTATTTCCAATATAAAAACAATTATATTATATATTTAAGGTATATAATGACTTTTGTCCCAACCCCTGTAAACATTACATTGTTTGAAGCAGTTAGTTGTTTATAGATCTATTTATCGCACTTAAATTTTATTTTATTTTCTTTTATTTTATTTATTGGTTAAGGAATTACATATGTGTCCTTATGCCCCATTCCCCCCCCCCACCCCACTCTCGTTCATGCCCTCACACCCCGGTGTCTGTGTCCATTGGTTATGCTTATATGCATGCATACAAGTCCTTTGGTTGATCTCTGCCCCTTACCCTCACCCTCCCCTACCTTCCCCCTGAGGTTTGAGCATCTGATCGATGCTTCTCTGTCTCTGGATCTGTTTTTGTTCATCAGTTCATGTTGTTGATTATAATCTACAAATCAGTGAGATCATGTGATATTTATTCTTCTCCGACACATTTCGCTTAGCAAAATGCTCTCAAGCTCCATCCATGCTGTTACAAATGGCAGGAGTTCCTTCCTTTTTACAGCAGCATAGTATTCCATTGTCTAGATGTACCACAGTTTTCTAATCCACTCATCTGCTGATGGGCACGTAGGCTGTTTCCAAATCTTAGCTATTGTAAATTGTGCTGCTATGAACATAGGGGTGCACATATCCTTTCTGATTGGTGTTTCTAGTTTCTTGGGATAGATTACTAAAAGTGGGATCACTGGGTCAAATGGAAGTTCCATTTTTAGATTTCTGAGGAAACTCCATACTGATCTCCACAGGGGCTGCACCAGTCTGCATTCCCACCAGCAGTGCACGAGGGATCCTTTTTCTCTGCATCCTCTCCAGCACTTGTCTTTTGTTGGTTTGTTGATGATAGCCATTCTTACAGGTGTGAGATGGTACCTCATTGTTGTTTTGATTTACATCTCTCAGATGATTAGTGACTTTGAGCATGTTTTCATATGTCTCTTGGCCTTCCTTATGTCCTCTTTCAAAAAGTATCTATTTAGGTTCTTTGCCCAGTCTTTGATTAGGTTGTTTATCTTTCTTTTGTTAAGTTGTATGAGTTCCCTATAAATGTTGGAGATTAAACCCTTATCAGAGATAACATTGGCAAATATGTTTTCCCATGCAGTGGGCTTTCTTGTTGTTTTGTTGATGGTTTCCTTTGCTGTGCAGAAGCTTTTTATTTTGATATAGTCCCATTTGTTTATTTTCTCTTTAGTTTCCATTGCCCTAGTTGCTGCATTGGTGAAGATATTACTTCAGCATATGTCTGAGATTTTGCTGCCTGTGGATTCCTCTAATATTTTTATGGTTTCCCATCTTACATTTAAGTCCTTTATCCACTTGGAGTTTATTTTTGTGTATGGTGTAAGTTGGTGGTCTAGTTTCATTTTTTTACATGTATCTGTCCAATTTTCCCAACACCATTTATTGAAGAGACTGTCTTGACTCCATTTTTGCTTTTACCTCCTTTGTCAAATATTAATTGAGCATAGTGGTTTGGGTTGATATCTGGGTTCTCTATTCTATTCCACTGGTCTATATGTCTGTTCTTGTGCCAGTACCAGGCAGAACAGTGGCTTTGTAATACAGCTTGATATCTGGTATTGAGATCCCTCCTACTTTGTTCTTTCTCAGGATTGCTGCAGCTACTTGAGGTCTTTTTTTTTTTATTCCAGATAAATTTTTGTAGAGTTCGTTCTAGGTCTGTGAAATATGTCATTGGTATTTTAATGGGGAGTGCATTGAATCTATAGATTGCTTTGGGTAGTATGGACATTTTAATGATGTTGATTCTACCAATCTATGAACATGGTATGTTCTTCCATCTGTTTATGTCTTCCTTTATCTCTTTTTTTTTCAACGTCCTGTAGTTTTCTCAATACAGGTCTTTTACCTCCTTAGTTGAGTGTATTCCTAGGTATGTTAATTTTTTTGGTGCAATGGTAAATGAGATTTTTTTTTTAAAAATCTCTTTCTGTAAATTCACTATTGGTGTATAAAAATGTCATAGATTTATTGGCATTAATTTGTATCCTGCTACATTGCCAAATTCATTTATTAAATCTAATAATTTTTTTATGAAGTCTTCAGGGTTTTCTATGTACTGTATCATGTCATCTGCGAATAATGACAATTTTACTTCTTTTCCAATTTGATTTCCATTTATTTCTTCTTCTTGTCTGATTGCTGTGGCTAGCACTTCCAGTACTATGTAGAACAGGAGTGATGAAAGCGGGCATCCCTGTCTTGTTCCTGTTCTTAGGGGAAATGGTTTTAGTTTTTGCCCAATGAGTATGATGTTGGCTGTAGGTTTGCCATATAAGGCTTTTATTATGTTAAGGTATGATCCCTCTATCCCCACGTTTTTTTGTTGTTTTTTTTTGGTTTTTTTTTTTTTTTTTTTTTTTGCTGAGCGTTTTTATCAGAAAAGGGTTTCGGACTTTGTCAAATGCCTTTACTGCTCAATTGATATGATTATGTGATTTTTTTCTCTCAATTTGTTTATGTGATGTATCACGTTTATTGATTTGCGAATATTGTACCAGCCTCCTCGCATCCCTGAAATAAATCCTACTTGGTCACGGTGTTTGAGCTAGTTTTTTATGTTTGATTTTCTTCATGTGGAGATTATGTGTGCTGAACCTATTTCAGCTTCTAGCATCCACAAGTACCCTGTAAACCAAACTATTACTATTAAGAAACAGAGAATGAAAGTTAGAAGCAAAATTTTATACTGAAGCAAGTTTTACCAAGAACCTGGCTGTGTAAATCCTCATCACAAAGGATGTGACTCATGTTGGGTTGCCCAGGTCCAGTTTATCATGGAACTAAATTGAAAGTGGAAGCCAATACTGGCCATTTATGAATATTTCCTAGGCAGCCAAACAGATCACTGTGGTTACTTGAGCATAAATTAACCTGTTTTTGATTTTTTTTAAATCAGTTTCATTTTTGAGAAATAGCAAATTCTCCTACTTTGTCAAATACTAGTCAAACCTAAAAAGTTTAAAACAACAGCTGTGAATCTGAGATATGTTCTCAGGATTATATCATATGTCAAAAGAGTAATTATCCAAACGCTCTTAATCTAATCACCTAAGGTCTTTAAAAGCGGTGTTTTTCCATATGGTAGCCAAAGAGGAAGTTAGGGATTACTGGCTTTGAAAATGGATGGTATCATCTGTCAAGGAATATTGGTGACCTTTAATTGTTATGAATGTCTGAAGCTGGCAGCCATTATAAATGTGTAACCCCAGTCCCATAATCACAATAACTTCACTCAGCCAACAACCTAAGAGTTAAAGCAAATACATCCTTAGACCCTCCAGATAAGAGCACAGCCTGTGGAAAACCTTGATCTCAACCTTGTGAAGCAGGGAACTCATTTGATCCTCCCAAGACTTCTGACCTAGAGCACTGGGAGATAGGAAATGAGAGTTGTTTTACATACTACACATGTGGTAATTCATTGCACAGCAGTAGAAAGCTAATAAAAGTCTCCTCATCATGAACAGAGTTATGTTCAACAATGTGTTTTTTAACTTAGTGTGTGTGTGTGTGTGTGTGTGTGTGTGTGTTGTGGTTTGTGTATGTGTGAGCAACATGGTTAAGAAAATATTGTTTTCCCACATTCAAATTTTTCATATGCATACACATAAACTTCATATACATGCATATATAAATGTTAAGCCATATATCTTTTATAATTGTTAATACAGTAACTTACAAATTCATAAATATATCCTTTCTGGTTAGAAAAATAATTAAAATCCTCTCTCCAGTTGTTACTATGCCTGCCTTTCTTTAGCATATTGATCTTGTCATTCCCACTCAATTACAATTGGATGTGTATACATTTAATAGCCAAGTATACAAATATATGGATGGAGTATGTTCAGGTGGTGTGTGGTATAATGGAAAGCATCGTGACTTGAATGTAATGTGAGAAGCAGAACATCCTGCCTTTGTCAGGAGGGAACCTTAGTGGAATTTAATTTCTCTGAGCCTCATTAGAAAACTGTATAACACGACACAGTGTTCATCTGTAGCTCTGTCACTTAACTGCTTTAAGACCTCTAGCAAATAACTCCCCTCATGCTTTATTTTTATCATCAGTAAAAGGGGACCATGATTAGTATCCTAAAAAGAGCTACCATTGACTCATATAGTGCCTTCACCCAAATGAGAAAAATGTGTCCCCTTTTCAAGACAGTTCATTTCCATTTGTGGGAAAATATATGCACCTCTGTTGCCTGTGCTATCCACATCATCCTAGCACCCTACACAATCCGGTCAACTATACCCCATGTCCTGCTCAAGGATGTTGTCAGGACCATATAAGGATCATATTGGGGCATCTGGATAATATTAATTATCCATTTTGTGTCAGTAATATCATCACCAACTTAATCATAAATATCTTCTTTAACATGGAAATAATCTCATTTACCATGGAAATAATCTCAGGATAGAAGACTAAATTAGCATAGGCTAAAGCCCTGCTACATGGTGGGGCATGGGAATAAATACTTGAAGAGAAACGCCTGGTAACTACCTCCACAAGATAGTTCCTCAGTAAATAGCTGCTGATTGATTAATTTCTAGTTTCCTTAAAGAAAATCCATATTTATATTGAGAAGTCTGGTACAATGACAAAAATGTCCTCACTGTTTAAATGAAAAATACATAGCGTGTCATTCATTTAAAAAATTGAATCCTATTATATAGTATATAATAAAAGCCTAATATGCAAATCAACTGAACAACAAAAAGACCAGCAGATGACTGGTCGCTATAACATAGACTGACCACCAGGGGGCAGACACTCAATGCAGGTTCTGCCCCTAGCCCGCAGGCCCCAGGCCAGCCAAGGCGGATGCCAGTGGTCCCACCCCCCTGATTACCCCGCCAGTCACCCCGCAGAGGGAGGTGACCAGTGGCAGTGGTGCGGGATGGGGCCAGCGAGTGGGCGGCATCAGCCAGCCAAGGTGGGTGCCAGGGGGGTCCCGCCAATTGCCCCACAGATTGTCCCTGATTGCCGGCCACGCCTAGGGACCTTACCCGTGCAGAAATTTCGTGCACCCGGCCTCTAGTTATCTTATATATACAAATTTGCAAGTGAAATATAACACAATTCCCCAAAGGTCAATGTACAGAAAGAAATATGGTTTTTTTTCACTATCAAATTTTATCTACTTTATAGCCTAACCCAGTGATCAATTCAAAATTAAAAATGATAGCAATCTAATATAGATTATGGCAACCTAATATAAGATATTAGTAATATCCATGTTAATACTAATATATATCAGTTATGCATTTCTACTGTCTTCTCAGAAATTAATGGTATGTAAGTCATCCTTTCAAGTTTGTGTTTTATTACTATTACTGCAAAGATGGCCCTCAACTGTACCTCAAAATGAGTGTCCTGGGTAACCAGGAGGAAGAGTCAGGTAAACCTATTGTTTTAACTTGGGAGCAACCCATCATCCATAAGTACTTGAAGAATATCTGTATTAATCATCTAATGACTTTTCATTTAAAATATATTTCATTTTCATACAAATAGCACTTTCTAAATTAGGTTTTCTTAGAGGGTTATAACCACTAATACAGGGATGGGTCTTTTATTCCATCAGCTTGACTGGTGATTTTATTTCACATGTCTTTAACAGGATTACAATGCCTGCAATTTTAGTGCTATGATATTACATCTCTTCAAGGAAAAGGAGGGATTTTTAAGTCACTGCATTATTCTTATACTGACATAAAATAAATGGAATTTTGTTAGATATATTATAGAATGCTATATTAGTCTGTTAGGGGTCTCAGAACAAAATACCATAGACTGAGTGGCTTAAGCAATGGAATTTCATGTCCTCACAATTCTGGAAGCTAGAAGTCCAAGAGTAAAATGTTGGATAGAGTTAGCCTCTGCCCTTGGATTGCAGATGGCTACACTCTTCCTGACTCTTCAAGAGTTCTTCCATCTGTACGTGCAGGGCCCCAGTGTGTCCTAGTATTGCAAAATTTCCTGCTTTTATAAGGTACCAGTCAGATTGGAGTAAGACCCAATGTAATGACCTCATTTGGCCTTAAAGAGCTCTTTTAAGGCCCTTTCTCCAAATACAGAAACTTTTTGAGGTGCTGGTGATTTGGAGCTTCAATATATAAGTTCAGAGGGGGCACAATTCAGCCTGTAACAGAGGCTATGGTAGGAAGTTAGGATATAGAATTTCTGGATTCCTATTCCATCCTTGTTACCCATTAGTTAACAGACTCTTTACCAAGCAACTTGTTCATGTCTCAAGATTTCTTATTGCTTTAATGGACACAATGCCTGGTCTATATTTCTCAAAAAATAGCTGCAATGAAAAAATGACATTTAATAATAATAATGTACATATTCTTAAGACATTATCAAAGTACAAGTACACCTTATTTCTACAATTCTTTTTTGTGAAAGATTAAAATTAGTCTTATGGTTGTAAGTTGAATTCTAGGAAAGTCCTTTACATTAATAATTACTTTTCTCTTGACAACTCCATCAGAAGTGTTGGGAAGTAATTGCTTGTTTGTTTGCTTTCTTCTTTGCAATTGAGTATCCAGTTAAGGGATTCTCCCCTCTTCAACCTAGCTTTTAAGGTTGACCCTTCCCTCACAAGGCTTTTTTTTTTTCTTGAGAAAAAGAGAGATATAGAGAGATGAGAGACAGGGAGAGAGGGAGAGAGGGGGACAGGGAGAGAGAGAGAGAGAGATCTTGTAGGCTGAGTGGGTTGCTATAAGCCACATTTACTGGTATTCTCCAACCTACTCTGTTTTTACCCATTCTCTCATGAAATTTTCTTTTCTTTTCTTTTTTTTGAGCAATTTTCCCCGTACTGAAAATTAGGAAAGCTAATGTTACAAAGATTTTAATTTAAAAATTCAACCCAAAGTCAGTTATGCTGCCTGAATCTGAACAGGGCCAAGATATAAATTAGTAAAATGATGACACTTTTCATCCTACTGAAAATTCTATAGTCATGTTACAATAGGGCTTTATATCCTGCTTTCAGGGAAGGATGATGGAAGATGTGAGGGAAGGGAGAAAAAAAAGGAAGACATTGCCATTAAAATAAGTTCTTAGAACACAACATACTTTAGAGCTTAATTTAGCAAAATATGTCATTTTAGAAGCCCTTCTGGAAATTCAAATGTAAATGTTATACACTGACTATAAAGAATAAAACACCCTCCGGGAAGAAAGGTGCTCACCCAGGAAAGGTAGGAAGCCTTCATCCCCAACCCCAAATGCTAGATTAGCTGGGGATAAATGATGGATTGGACCGTTTCTGAGAAGACTCCTTGTTCAGCCTTCAGTATGTCCCTACGGAGCTCTGCAAGAGCACTTGTTTACAGTATATCATCCCTTAAGCCAAGGAGATTTTACTAGAGTTGTCTCTAGAATCCATTCATTTTATTTTACCCCCTTTATTTTACATTATTTCAAAGTTTTTATTCCCTGCAGTTTCCAGTGCAGGCTAAGGGGCATGAGTCCCTTTGTATCCTGTGACCTGTCTTGTATCAGAAAACCAAATAGCTGTGACTTCTTGAGTAAAGAGCGAGGCCTTTTTTAATGCTGGTCTTGCTTTGCTTCTTGGAACTGTAGTGCACTCAGTTTTATCACCTACACCTCCAATCAACCTTTCTTAAACTTGCAGAGGCAGACTGCAGAGATGCGTTAGCACATTGTGGGGCAGAATAAAGAGAAAGGAGACCTTCCCCCATCCCATTCCCACTGTGCTAGGGAAATGAGTCAATATTAGGCCCTTACAATTCACAATTGTATTTCCCCCCACCTTCATGTCAACCTTCCTATCAACTCTTAAGTGGGAGTCTTTTTATCATTAAAGATGGGTCAGTGTTTTGGTCTCTCTGTTACTAAAATGAAGAGCCTCACAGTAAAATGAAGAGCAAAACAAAAAGAATTGAAAGAGACACAAACTGCCCTCCTGGGTCTCACATGCTTTTATTTTAATGTGTAAGACCATTTCAGCTTCTCTACCTGACAAAAAACTCTGCTTTGGGGTCCTCATATATTAGCTCATTGCACAGCGACCTCTAAATCACTACAACTTACAAACAAGGACCACACTTCATTTTACTATTCCTGTAGTCTACTTTCAGTGCTCTATTCTACTACGTATGTTTAAAGAGCAATATCTATTTACTAATAATCGCCCACCTTGTTTCTGACCTCTGTCAAAGAAAGAAAGTTTAAAAGGAAATTTCTACCTTATACCTAGGGGAAAGGTCATTATGTGAATACAAGAAGTTCCTTAATATCCTCCTGTTATTAAATAAAGTTAAAATCATACAATAGAAACATAATAAAGGCAATAGTCACTCCATGTAGAGGCACATCTAACCCTAATAACTTACAGCCATTTTCATTTTGTTATAAATGCTGCTATTCTTATTACCCGGGAGACTTGTTATTTTTACTGCAATATCCAATTAGAATGATTCACTCCCAAAGCCAATGTCTCACAATTCTGTTGGGATAGCCTTCCATGTTTTTAAAATGACTCCATATTTATAAATTAGGTGGCCTATGGGGTCCTCTTAGGACTTTGATCCTTCTTTTCCTCAGTATTTCAAAAAAGGAGGGCAAGTTCAAATCAATTTGAATTCTGCTTTCACCAATTACAGCCAACTTAGAGGAATACAGAAGGCCCATAAACTCAATTTCCTAAAATGACATAACATCTAAATTTCAGGACTGCAGTGTCAATTAAGAAATATTACTCACTAACATGACTTTCATGAATATATTTTAACTTTAGTTAATCAGTCAACATGGTGTTTTTGTTAAGAGTTCCTAGAAAACGCCTCCTGTCCCAAAATAATCTCTATACAAAATCTGTCTTAATGTTTACATGTAATATATCTAATTATTAAAAACTTTTAACAATTTAACATGAATGTGTGCATGTGGTAAATTAATCCTATTCCTAGTCACATCCTTAGAGAATAAACTGACTTTAAGTAAAAATTGGCTATGGGGGCAGTTAGGACTGTACATAAGAAGACCCTAGGGGTACGGTGCTTGCTCAGAGCCCTGAGCATCTGGGATGCAGAACGGGGTGTGCAGTAAAGAGGGGATTTGACTATGGAGCAGGCATTTTCTAAACAATTCACTATGAGGCAAGCACTATCATGTCCATTGTACAAATGAGGTAATGGGGTCCTAAAAGGGTTAAGTTAGCTGCCAAGGAGAAAAGATATTTGAGAAGGAACTTGACTTGGAGACCAGTAGTTGAGATGCAGAAGCCCTGATCATATGCTAGGGGTGTAACCTCCTGTGTAGTGGATGGAGAGGAGAAAAGAGAGTGAAGAGAAGAGAGACTATGGCATATGCTGCCTGGTGCCTTTGCCTTCCCAATATCTATTCTCCCCTTTTCTGTACTAGCAGAGCCACCTTTTTTTTTTGCGGGGGGAGGGGGGATGGAAGGAGTAACAAGCCCTGTTGAAAATGCTCATTGATCCATACTTCATCTGATCAGCTCTGATGAAGCAGATATCTATCAACAGCACATTCTAACATTGCTTTCTGTGAAAGTTACTGCTTTTCTGTAAAACAGAAATCAGCTAGCACTTGCCTTTTTCCTTTACTTTTTCCCTTCTTTCTGCCTAAAATGGAATCATCTACTGGCAGAGGTAGAGCATTGATACTGTGGGTGTACGACTGACAACTCCATGCTGAGCATGGCAGAGCAGAAAGATAGAGAAAGCTGGTGCCATTCGAGATCTGACATTAATACTGAATTTTCCACCTTTTTACTTTTTATGTGAAAAAATATGAACCCCTATTTGGTTAAGCTATTGTTTCTATTCCATGTGTTCAAGTGTAATCCTAATAAATAAGGAGAATAAACCTACTAAAATAGAAGAACAAACCTACCTTTTGCGGAAAATACCATATGGCCTGAGACTGGCACTCCATGGTAGTGAGTACACACACAGCTCTATGCCACGTGCTTCCACTGTGAGGCGTTATTCTGTTCCCTGTGGTGACTCTACATGGGCACAGGCCCACCCTTATAATTTCACAAAGAATACAGTTCAGCAATGACATTACAACAGGGGTTAACAAACCACAGCCAGCCAAATCTGTCCTCTGCCTTGTTTTTGTACAGACTATAAGCTGAGAATGTGCATTCTATTTTAAAGCAATTAAAACACAAGAATAATATTCAACAGAGATCACATGGATTCATGAAATCTAAAATATTTACCACCTGGTTCTGTATAGAAAAAGTTTGCTGGTTCCTGCAGAAGGACAGGGCAGAGTCAATGTGCAAATTATCACAACTTTCCAAGTTGCAATTTCCCTCTTATAAGGCCATTTTTATTCTCCTCTGTTGGCCAGTGAGTCATCTATCGAAAATATGATCTATAATTAATGTGCCCGCTAAATAATTTTCTGACTGGGGAGTAGGACAGGGTAACAGGAAGGAAGGAGACATAGCAGCACCCATACAGTTCTGGCTTAAAAAGAAAGAACCAGTTTAAAGTACATTAAATTCAATTTCCCTGAAAATATCATACATCAGCTGGAGCTGATTGTTGGAAAGGAAGTATCATTAAGCATTCAACAGAAAATCCTAGAAGGAATTAAATGTTGAACACTTCGAAATAAAAGTGCCTTTCAAGAAAATTTTCCAGCCACAGGTGGTCCCAAGCTTTCATTTCACAAATAACTGTCCCCACTTTCCATTTAAATTCTTGTCACACACAACTCGAGACTAACACCCGAACTGAAAGCCGAGTTGAAGGATGGTGATTTGATTTCCCTGATTTTCTATTCTCATGTCCTCATAGGACTTGAAGATGATTAGCCATTTATTTGGACACTTGAAGTTACTTCAAACAATGTGGAGAAAACTAGACTTTCATTTTTAATATAAGGCTAAAGAATGCTTTCTCATATTGAATGGTAAGTTATAAATTGTGAAAGTTATCCATTTTCATATTTTAGAAACCTCATCTAGGTTGTTCTGTATGCAGGTTTATTTTCTAAGCATTTCAGTCATCAGCATTTCACAACAAAAGCTTTTCTTCTTCCTTGACAATATCCCCCTTTTTTCCTATAAGAATTTTGTCATCATTTCAGAGCTTTTACAATGTTGTAATAAATTCCATGTTGTATTGGTTTTCTTATCATATTAAAGGCGAAGTGGATTTAGGAAAAATAAGTGTATTGCTTCAACTGTTTTCATCTAATATTTTGTAGATACACGTACTTCCAACCAAAATGTATAACATACATTTGTTCATATTCTGAGCACAAAATCACCCTTCCTAAGAATCAGTCTTTATGGTTTTATATTTCTAGTATTTATCTTTCACATTGAATGTGTACATTAATGTCATAAAATTTTGCAATTATTTTATGGATATCAGTGATGACTGAATATGAATGATGTGAAACAACACATTATAAAGCACTAGGATTAGAAAAATGGTAATTGTGAACATCTGTGTTGAGGAATTTAAAATCCAAAAGTCTTATATGTTTTATAAAGGGTTTTTTCTATGCTTGTCCAGCTTTCAACTGGTATTATCTGAAACCATTGATGGGAAATAAGCTAATTATATGTAGATCCAAATATGTTGTCCAGATTAAATGCCCAGGTAGAAAAATAGTTATTTCTCTGTCTTTGTTATATGGCTACATTGATATAACAATAGTTTTAGTGTTTCCTTTAAGGATATTCAGCAATTTTGATTTTTGAGAACAGAATAAGAATGGCCAAAATAAATACTTTTAAATCTAATTCATAAAATGTTATTAGAGAAGAAAATAGCTATATACTTAAAAGCTGATAAAAATGTCTTGAATAGGTAAGAATTTCATTTTTAAAAATGAGCAGAAAAACTTATTTTTTTTAACCCACATGCGATTTCTAATTTGAGGCCTCAGTCTGCTGAAGCCCCTAATCTCTGAATTGAAGGACCCACCTTTTCCAAAAACCAAAGTGGTGTCTATTTTATGGGCAGGGTGGATATTCAAAATATTTAAGAACATTGTGGTGCAGACACTGATCATTCAGAGCAAATGTCCAATCAGACAGCTGTCAAACACAACTCTGGTCCACTGATGTGGCCTTGCTGGGTATCAGCCATGTTCTAGTAGCAGGAATTGAGCGAGGGCGGGTAGCAGAGTATTTGTCATTTACACAATTTGACATTTACTCTAAGGTTTTCTCTCCCAGGGCTTTAGTTTTGACCATCCAGGTCCTGGCTCCTGTTCTACACCACAAATCCTCTCCAGTCTGATTCTCTGACTCATCTCACTCTTGAGCACAAAGAGACACCATCATTCTCGGTTCTTCACCAGCATCAGTCTAGGTAAGCTGTCAAGTCATTTTTTTCTCAACTGTTTTTGCATTGTGCCAAGTACACAGTTCCATGGCATCTCACCTTCAACCTGGCTTTCCTGCATATGGATAGCAAAAATATATCTCATGTTTCTGTAATTTTTTCCCCATTAGGAATTTGTTGGGAGGATCAGGACAGAAATGCAACACTCCAGTACCAACATTCAATAATTATCCTTTTATTCTGATTATGCTATGAAAATCCTTCCAGCTAATGAGGAAAGAACTCCTAGATTACACTTAAAAAGGAGAGGATGAAGCTTAAAAATAATATATATATCATATGCATATAATATTAATCATATATAATATGATTTCATATGGTAAGAGCATTTATTAATAATCATAAAAATTTTCTTTTCACATTACTGTGCTATTCTACACCCCTAGGCACAACTGTGAGCTATATTCCCATTTTTAAACAACTTTATTAAGATAAAATTAACATATAATTCAACCCTTTTAGTATGTAAAATTCAATGTTTTAAAATACATTAACATAACTGTACAACCATAACTGTGATCCCATTTTAGCATATTTGAATCTCACTAAAAAGAGACCCCATGCTCATTAACAGTCAGCCCTTATTGCCTTCTACTACATCCCTCATCCATTCTCTGTGTCTATATATTTGCCAATTTTGGATCTTTCATATGAATGACATCATACCACATGTGGTCTTCTGTGACTGGCTCCTTCCCCTTAGTCTTTATCCATGTGTCATGTATGAGTACTTCTTTTTATTGCCAAATAATATTCCTTTGTATGGGTTTACACATTTGATTTCTACATTAGAGTTTGTTTTTATTAATCTATTTTTTCTCTTTTCATGCCTATGTGTTCCTCTCACTCAAAGTGTGTGAGATAAATTTTTGGAGAGGGTCTTATTCCCTTTTAGTGCTGTGTTTCAAAGGATTAATTTCCTCATCAAGTCATTTTTCTCTAGGACTAACACCATCACCTTGAAATAATTAACCTTGCATCTTCTTCCCTACATAAGTCAGTTCACGCTCTGAAATTGCATTTTGTGCTTTCATTCACATAGTCATTTTAAAGGAAACATAAATGAAAGTTTCGAGTTTCTCAGGCTAGGTGGAGAAAAAGAATCAACTACAACATCAGCCAACCGTGAAACAACTGACATTTAGCTTCACATGTAAGGTAAACCTGAATGGCAGGAAAACCTTTCTACTCACAGGTATCTAAAGACTCGTCTGAATCATCAGGGCAGTCAGGGTCCCCATCACACAGCCAGCTCTGGGAGACACAAGTCACATGATCGTGGCAAAGAAATTCACCAGGATCACAGGACTGCTGATCTGAAAATGAAAATGTTTCAAAATAAAATATGACTGATCTGAACATGAACACAAGAGCAGTACAAAGATGAAATGTGAGAAACCAATACATAAAAGGTACATGAATGTGATCCACATTTTCTACTCAGCTGTAAAGCTAAGCCAATTATTTTCTTAATTTTAGCCACTCTGCTCAAGTCCACCTTATTGATAGAATTGACTTTGATGTAGTCTCACACAGTCTGTTCTGGAAATTGTTATGAATTCTGTTTATGTTTATGACTAGCGGTTTTGTCATACTGGATAAGGCACATAGAATCTCACCAAGTGAGTTTATAGATGTTGACATTTTGAACACAGACATTTTTATTCCTCCTTTGCTCCAAGGGAAAAAAAACAAACAAACACCTGTAATAAACAATAACTAGTGTACCTAAACCGAAACTCTGCATATTTAGTTCTTAACTTTCCATACCAATGCCATAGCTTCATGTCTCTACACTAATTAGATGCCCAATCTCATAATATTTTCTTGTACACTTGGCTAAAACTTCCCAGGTGACAGCTTCAGCTGCTGAACAGCAAAAGTTATAGTACACTTCCATAAAGTTTTGCTGTAACTCAGATTTCTACACTCAGTTGCATCCAAAATGCCCATTATTTTCCCTTTATGTTTTAGAATATTTAGGGCCTTCTTCATATCCTAGCAAACTCATCAGATGTTGTTTCTTTGCAATATACTTACTTATACTTACTTATACACTATAAATCAATTCAATAAAAATATTTCATTTTTATATTTTAACTGAAGAAAACATTTCTTATAATAAATGACCTTCAAATGTAATGGAGTGCTGACAACACCTTAGTCCTTTGATACAACTTACACTTTTGTTATGTATATACAGGGATGATTCAATTATTTTTAAAATCCATAAATAAATAGGCATTTCAATATATATCAAATGAAATTTATAAGTGATACGAAAACATTGAACCATAACTTAATTGGCACTTTTACCTCAGAAATTACAAAAGAATGATGATCTCCCATGCAATGGTTTGATAAAATATGGTATACCTTTCCTTTCTCTTCCTCAATGTCTTTCCTACCATCAAAACATAATTTTCAATAAATATACATGTCAAACCCACATCTTTAATCTATAGACATTGGTATAAACTATAGATATTTCCTGAAAATTAATATTGTCTTATCCTATTATATTTTCAATGCACTTACCATCAATGCCACACTCCATACCACTGCTATCATATTGCTATTTTTTACATAAAACAGTTAAGTTCTTGATTATATTTTGTATTTGGCCCTAGACTCAGTGCTACACAATCAAAGATTCTTTGCCTTCAAGGATCCAGCAGACTACCATGCCAACAGATCCAGGAATTAAAAAAAAGTACTTTGTATACAAAAAGTTGCCAATTAAATGATTAAAAAAAAATAGCTGCTAAAAGGAGAGACCACAAAGTAGAAAGAGATAGAGATGAATCAAAAAATAGTTTGGGGATGTAAGCACAACTTTAAATATGGAAGGCTATGAATAAATGAAGAGTAAATATAGGACACTCCTGACAAGGATGTGAAAAAAAAATGCTAATACAGTAGCTATTAAATTTATTTGACACAAATAAAAGTTTTCTACTAAAATTAAGATGACATTCAGGTTATATAACCTGGGTTTTCTCCACCCAACATTATGTCACATGTATAAGTGTGTTCCAATGCTAAGGGACAGCAACTTAAATGTTGCTTAAAAAGTCCCATAATTTCTACAGTTCATAACAGGATAAAACTCAAATTATTTTGCTTATAAAGAGATGCTATAATTTATCAGCAAACAAGGACAAGTTCTGATAATATAGAAAAATTTAGTAATAATTATACCCAGACAAAATGTATAAACCAAGTCTGTCTCAAAAAAATGAGAATACATTTTCAATGTACCTATAGCTACTGTGCATTTGATGTATGATCTCAAATGCCAAGTTTTCTCCTCCTTCATTCCTCCCAAACTATAACAAATTGCTATGAGGCGAGGGGAAAAGAGATAGTACCTTACTAAACGCCATTGCATAGTGCCTGACTCAGTGAATAATCAATAACTCCTGACTGGAAGTAAAAAGAAATAAAAAGAACCATAAAGAACAATTTATCATGTTGGAAAATAGCACCACAAAAACATAGGTCAGGGTCAGTAATGAAGGACCTTGATTACTGTAGAAAGCATTTTGTAGATCATTTGAAGCCATGAAAAAAGTATTTAAGGAAGGATATTTATGATAAAATATGGTACAAATTCGTGTGTAGGCTATTGTAATTATCTAGAGACAAGTTCAAGATGATTGAGCTAAAGTAGTAGGAACTAAAATGAATATTCTGCTCCACATAGTGTAAGAGTTAAAATTGGTGAATAAATGGTTGAAAAGCTTAAAGATGACTCAAAGTAAATCGCCTCAGAAACTGATTAGATAGCATCTCAAAACCAAGGTAGGACATAGAAAAAAAAACTGTGTTTGTGCGTGTGTGTTTAAATGTACAGTCATGTGGGCATAAAATAATAATAGTAGAGATAATAGAGGAAATAACTAATATATTTATAGCGCTTTTTAGCTAAAAAAAAAAAAAGTGCCACCTCCGATATCTTAATTTGTACATTTCTTTTTTTTTTTAGCAATTATTATTGAGCTTCTACTACTAGGCCTGCAGATACAATGGTGGGGGGAAAAACAAAGGAGAAGTTCTTGGCATCATGGGGCACATTATAGTGGGAACAAAAACTATCTGAATGAGTTAATTGTGTAGAATATTAGGAAGAAGCCCTATGGAGAACAGTAAAACAAGACGGGGATTAAGTGTTGGAGACCGGAAGGATGGAGGTAAATTTCAAATAAGTTAGAGAATCTGTCAGTGAGAAGGTGACATTTGAATAAAGGCTTATGGAGGTGAGAGTGGCATCCATTTGAATAAAAGGTCATGTGCTAAGCACTTGAAGCAAGAGGGAGCTCAGCAAAGTAAGGAAAATTGAGGAGGGCAGAGTGCTGGGAAAAAATGACAGGATGAAAAACTGAAGTCAGGGATTCGGGGAAGATGGGGTTGAGGGTGGCACATGAAGGTTTGAGTTTTGCTAAAAGCCAAGATGGGAAACCATTGGAAGTTCCTGAGTAGAGAGACACAATCTAACTCACTTTTTGTTAAAGGCTCACTCTGTCTACTGCATTGAGAAAAGAGTACAATGAAGTGGGAAGATCACCAAGGATGTTATTGCAGTAACAGGTGAGAGAGATGGCTGCGTGGGCAAGCGTGCTGGTGAAATGAAGTTTCACGACAGGGTTTGCTGAGGAAACTGAAGTCAAATACCTTGCTCACCATTTCATTACATGTCAAAATCCTGAATTCAGGTTTTGACCTCAAATGTATTACTTGCCAACTGTTTTTGTAATATCCTGAGTATGCTGTACTTGGGAGACATTCAAGTATAAATATGCAGCCTGGCCAGTGTGGCTCAGTGGTTGAGTGTCAGCCTATGAACCAGGAGGTCACAGTCCGCGTCCCGGTCAGGGCACATGCCTGGGTTGTGGGCTGGTCCCCAGTGTAGGGTGTGCAGGAGGCAGCCGATCAATGATTCCTTCTCATCACTAGTGTTTGTATCTCTCTCTTCCTCTCCCTTCTTCTCCAAAATCAATATAAATATATATTTTTTAAACGAATAAATATGCATTAAACAGTGATATATTTAAGCCTGAAATTCAGGAGAAGCATCAAAAGTGGAAACACAGAACAGAACTGAAACTGTAAGAAGACAGTGAAAACATGGGAATACGTGTAGCTGAAATTAAAGTGGGGAATTAGTGTGTGTGTGTGGGAGAGAGAGAGAGAGAGAGAGAGAGAGAGAGAGAGAGAGAGAGAGAGAGGCATAAGTCAAGCAAGGAGACAGAGAAGACAAAGTTTAGCCAGAAATAGGAAAGGAGAAGGGCAAGGGGAAAGGAGATTCATTAAAAATATGTGGAATTTCAATAACTGGATTGAGGAAGGGGATCACTGGTGACAAAATTCAAGTATGATGAGTTCTGAAAAGATGGCATAGACTTGCAGGCTGAGGTAAAGGTCCCACTGAAGAAAGAGAGAGACTGGAGGCTCAGGAAGGATATGAAAGCGAAGCCCTTTCCCAAGGAAAACTCATGGGGCTGCAATGAGAACCTAAACAATACTGGGAGCAAAAAAGAAAGGACAAAAAAAAGATAAATTATTAGCTGGTAGGAAATAAAATTAAGGTGTTCTTACATGGTTTTGTTTTCTCAAAGAACTGTACAGAAAGACTTTTGGAAATTGAGGGAGTAAAATTGGAAAAAGTGGTAAAGATTTAGAATAACTGCTATGGGGAACTGGAATGGAATCAACTAGAAATTTGGTGAAGGATTTCTCTCTAAGGCTAAAGAGGATCCAGCTAAGATCGAAAAGTATATATTTGACAGTTGAGTGTTGTGTTCATTTTGTTTTGTATTAATATCAAATTGTTCACCTACATTAGGCCGTGGATACAGAATAATCCCCTGGGAAAATCTAAGAAGAAAGTCCCTTTGGAAAATACACAAATTACCCGTCCTCATTAGGTATTCTTATGTATCCATCACTAATCCATCATGATTCAAAACTTTTTCTCCCCCAGAAGTAAGATAGACCTATAGGGATTTACCTACTGAGTCTATAATCAGGTCCTCTAACTTTTTAAACATGGGGCCAGTTCACTGTCCCTCAGACTGTTGGAGGGCCGGACTATAGTTTTAAAAAAAAATGAACAAATTCCTATGCACACTGCACATATCTTATTTTGAAGTAAAAAAACAAAACGGGAACAAATACAATATTTGTATTTGCATGTGGCCCGCGGGCAGTAGTTTGAGGACCCCTGGATATTATCAGTTTGCAAAGCAAGTTTCAACTTTTAAAGACAATTTATATTGTTGCATTTTGGGAAAAAAAAAATTATTATTCCTCTGAGAAACAGCCATTAAGAATAGCTTCCTGCCCTAACCGGTTTGGCTCAGTGGATAGAGTGTTGGCCTGCGGACTGGGGGGTCCCAGGTTCGATTCTGGTCACGGGCATGTACCTTGTATGCGGGCACATCCCCAGTAGGGGGTGTGCAGGAGGCAGCTGATTGATGTTTCTCTCTCATTGACATTTCTAACTCTCTATCCCTCTCCCTTCATCTCTGTAAAAAATCAATAAAATATATATTTTTTAAAAGAATAGCTTCCTACAACCCACCTAATTATTTTCAGCCAGATACTCCATTTCCCATCAGTTTTTAAAAGCACTGATTATAGGATTCAAATGAATGGATGTTCAGTATTTCAAGGTGATTATTTAAAAATATATTCACTGAATTGAGTTCCTGGAATCAGAAGCTCAATATGTTGTGCGTGTGGGTATTTTTCATTCATCCTGTTTTATGCCTCATGCTACACTTCTGAGATAGCCACACTAATCTTATTTTAAATGTCTTCCTATTGTGTGAAACATAATGTTATACACTGTAATTAAAACAAGAAGCTTACAAGAAAGTGCAGCCAGCTTCCCTTACATCCCTAAGGAAGAAGATCAAAGCTAGTACCATGTCTATCTCTTAATAATAGACTTTTACAACCGAAAGACATGAAAAGATTAAGACAATCATAGCCTATGGAGTTTACTGAGTTTAGATTCATCCTGGCATGAGAAAATATTATGATAGTCCTGCCGCACCTATAGGAAACATCTAATTACTTCTTGTAATAAAATTTGCAATATTATTTTCAGAAGTAGGATAGAAGTAGTCTTTGCTGAAAAACTTAAATACATGAGTTGCCACAGACTAGCTAACTTACCTTTTTTGTTGTAATATCATGATGAATTGCTAATTTTGATCTTTAAAATAAAGAACTGTAAAAATCAAACACTAAAACTAGTATCTGTCAATAAGGGCCTATTAAATAACTATGTAGCCTACAGCTCCTTGAGCATTTTACCATAATTAATTTATAATAATGCTATGCCATTTCCCTTAGAAGTTGACATTTTATGTCCTATTTAAATACTAATGAGAGTGCTAGTTTATCAACAAATTGATACTACTGCATAACAGGACACTACAGGGACATTTAAAGGAAATATAAATAATGAACTCTGGTAGCCAATTACAAATTAAAGGCAAAGGAGGGGTATAGTCCCCATTTAATGTCTGAATCCATGAGGCGTCTGATATTGATCCTAGCTAAGTTAAAGAATAGGTACAACTTTTGCACATGGTAAGTATTAGGGAAATGCTATAGAAGGTTTTCAGAACTTAGTTAACATCAACAATAGTTATTTAATATATCTATATCTTATTTAACTTAAACATAGGTTGGCTAATTAAAATATACCATTTATAACTGCTAAGAGAGAAATATGGTTATATTCTCTTTCTTCTTATATGTAAACAGGCAATCAGTCATTACCAGGAGAACAGAATTCCTACACAGATCTACAGAATATATTACTAATGTATCTTCAAATTTTGATAAAGCTCCTATAAGTTAAAGGAATGATGTTAGTTATCAAGCATCAAGAGTTACCTTATTTTTTTCTTTATATTCACCTATTTCAAAAAACGTACAAATGTAGATGAAGAATAAATTCCTCAGAATTCTATTTAATTTTTTTTCATAATATGGTTAAAGACATTTTGTTCCGAAGCTTTCTTTTGCTACCTTTTCACCACTCAGCATACATTTTTAGTTCTCCATACTGTTCTATTCACGTTCCTAAATATATCATTTCCATGTCTTTCCTGTTTCTTCCTTTGCTTAGAATGCCCTTTCCCATATAACTCAAGTCTAGTCCTTTTCTCATTTTTAATGACATTTCAGTTCCTTTAATCAAAACTTCCACAATCAACTTTTTCTTTGTCCATCACTGGTTCCATCACCTTCTACTCAAATCACCACAAAGCTCACATTTTAGTTTACTGTGTATTATAGCTCCTGGATGAAGAGCTCCTGAAGGCCAGAGAGCCTTCCTAGCTTTCATATTTTCTCCTGAAAAGGTGATTTCAATGAAAAAAAAATTTTATGTAAAGAATTATATATTCTTTTAGAAAGAGAGGGAGGGAAGAAAAACCCAAGTGTGTTCTGCATTTTTATCAGAATAATAAATAGCTTTATTTAGTTAATCACCAAAATAAAACTAAGTTCTCCCATGGTTAAATAAAATACCCTGAGTAGTAAAGATTATACCATATAAAATTAAAGCCTCCATGAACACTAAAAATCAAACTTGAGAGAGATTGTGTTATCCTCCAGCGTCTCTTAACTACACTGAAAATTACACTTTTACAATAGCTGGTTGTACAATGGTAACTTTGCTGGATATGTTAATGATAGGTGTTTTTTTTAAAGATAATTTCTTAGGAATATCATCACTTTAAGTGTAAGATAAAATGAAACTCACCATTTAAGTCCATGTTTAATAGCAATACAAAAACATATTTGAATTATTCAAATTTTGGGAGGCTGATATGGGAGAAGTTAGGTAAAATGTGGTCAAACCTGCTAGTTTCAGTGTACCAAAGAATATATCTCCTTCATAAAATGCATGGTGTATTAAAAATAAACTTTATTATGTAAAATAGGATTATAATTTGTGGTATCATTTATTTATGCTAAATTCAGCCTTTATTAAAAACCCACCCAAGCTTAAATTAAAGGGGCAATTAGTAATGAAGAGTAACCATACTTCAATGGTAACACGATTTTTAATTAATAATTCCCATTGTCTTGCTGGATCATTATTGATAACTTAGAAAGTTAATTAATCAAACTATAGACATATGTGCTCACACAAAATATGTATACATGTTCTTGTACTTTAAAACTAGTCTACAGCTCTGCCTAGTGCTCTGTTATCACTGAAGCTAAGACTGATTAAGAGAGACCATTCAAATGTTTGAATAAGAGTCCTGTAGTACACTAAATAAGGGCAACCCCCAAATGACCACATGCTAATTCCAAGAACCTGAGAATATATACACAGTACAAGGGACTGGGCAGATGTGATTAAGTTAAGAATCTTGAGGCTAGGACAGTAGCCTGGAATACTCAAGTGAACCCAATGCAATTACAAGGGTTCTTATAAAAGTCAGAGAGGAGCGAAGACATGGACACAGAAGCAGAACTGGTGCAATTTGCAGATGCCAAGAGCCAAGAGACAAGGAATGTGGGCAGCATCTCAAAGCTGGAAAAGTCAAGAAAATGAATTCTCACATAGAACCTCCAAAATAACTCAGTCCTGTAGATACTCTTTAGGCTTCTGACCTCCAGAACTGTAAGTTAATAAATGTGTTGCTTTAAGGTACTAAGTTACAACAGCAACGGAAAACTAATACCAGTCCCCCATCTCACAAACACATATCCCTTTTGTAAGTCTGATTAAATGAGCAGGAAACAAGCAAGCTGCCAACTATTTTACACTAATTTAAAGGTGTTTTTTTTCTCCTAAATCAGTTTCTGTTAGTTTCAACACTGTCTACTCATATAAAACGCCTTTTATTTCTCCTTGATGTCAAATGACAGTCAAAATACATCTGAAGCCAGCAATAATGCCTAGAAGCACATAATAGGGTTTTATAAAAACACACCATAAATGTTCAGATAAATGACATCCTTCAATGGGAAATACATGAATTGAGAAGTGAGTGTGTATATTCTTATGAGATGAGAAAATGCAAAACTATATATCTTTCTATTACGGAAAAATTATAGTTAATTATATATTTTTATGATTTCTGTTGGCTACCAAATTTGCAATCACCCCATGCCTTATTAGGCACCAAATGTCTTTAGTGCTGCAAATGGCAGTTCGTATTCACAAAAACATCTTATATAAAACTAAGACAAAATTGAAAATTTAAAGAAGTACATTATCCCCAGGAAGAAACTTTGCTCATTTATCATTTCTATCATAATGAATAAATGAAAAAGTATCACTGTAAACATTTCAAATCCAATCTGACATTTAATTTTCAAGAAGAACGTTTTTTTCCTTGATCATTTAAACATTCACAGGCTCCTTGTTTTATTAGGGCAGTGATATGGAAAATTATAAGGCACTCCGCAGAAACCTGTTGGAAACTAAGAAACAAGTTAAACCACCAGGATAAAAAAACCCTGTCCTTTATTTATCAAGAAACAATATATATATATATATATATATATATATATATATATATATATATATATATATATTCAATTGAATGACACCAGTACATTCAATATGGTTGCCTTGAGTTATATTATCATTAGACAAATTCTTTTCAGTTCTGTGTTCTTTTCTGAAATTGCAGTGGGAATGCTCTATTTTCTTTTTACCTGCCCTTTCTCAAAAGCCCACTGAAACGTCTATGCAGAGTTATTTCATATACTACATTGTTAAGAAAGAGGAAAATTTTGACAGTTTGCCTTCTTAAATTTAAAAGAAAAAGCCTAAATAATTGACATTTCTTTGCAAGTTCTATTCTCTAAATCCTATGTGATCCTCATCCCACTCCCAGGGGGTATCAAAATTCACATCTTTTTTCTCATCTCTAGGCTTAGTGAGATATGAAGCAGATGGTTAGGCTTTGGCTGTTTCGGGGATGCTGCAAGATCTCCTCCTATTCTTTATGCTGTGTTTTAACCATTAATGGTTCTTCAAAGACTATAATTTTACATATCTCATGTTCCTACTTTGAGTTTAAAATATATTTTTCAATCAAATTTTTCCTATTTTAAAATACTTTAAACATAATCATTTAGTTAATACAGTGGGGCTTTGACTTATGAGTTTAATTCGTTCCGAGACCGAGCTCGTTAAGGAGCTCGTTAACTCAAATTACTCTGTCAACTCAATGCAAAAAATCGGCAGAGAGACAGCTGGTATCTCAAAAAACTCATTAGTCGGGACACTCGTAAGTCAAGGCCCCACTGTACTCATTTATCGTGAACCAAGATAGGCACCGAGAATTTAATGAGATAACAGGATTTCTACATACACGTTGCTGAGAGGTAGGCAAACATAAAAATAATTACAATCATGTGAAACAGGTGCTACTGTGGGTGTATCTGGAGTGTTGAAAGGGCACTGAGAATAGAGCAGCTCGTGCTGCAGACAGATAGCTGAAGTTGGGGGTCAAGATGGGGACAGGGCATACAGAAAACAGTTACCTATCCAACAGGTATTTTTACCTCTTTTGGAAAATCCCACTTCCCACTATAGAGGCAGGGAAAGCCATGTGCTTGCTTTCCCAGTCTGTCTTGCAGCTAGGGCATGGACCCCAATGTTGACTAATGACAAAGGAGTTATGGAGACTGCTAGGACTCCCTTGGGATAGGTTTTCTTTTAACAACAACAAAGGAGACTTGATAGGAGGGGCAAGATCTCCTGCCTTCCTAAGGTTATGAGTAGTTGAAGCCTGGAGCAGTCACAGACATTTTAAGAGCATGAGGACAAATAAGCCTGAGGATGAAGGCCAACACAGTGAGGATGGCAAAGTGGAAAGATGCCCAGCACCTCATTGGATGATATTGTGGGTTACTCAGAGGTGACCCTGACCCACAGCCCACTAATCCAGAGGTTCTCAACCTTCTGGCCCTTTAAATACAGTTTCTCATGTTGTGACCCAACCATAAAGTTATTTTCGTTGCTACTTCATAACTGTAACGTTGCTACTGTTATGAATCGCAATGTAAATATCTGATGTGCAGGATGGTCTTAGGTGACCCCTGTGAAAGGGTCCTTCAACTGCCAAAGGGGTCGCGACCCACAGGTTGAGAACCACTGCACTAATCTCTAGACACTGTGTTACTTTATGTGATAAGTATCCTTTGGTATGCTGAGTAATATCACTACCAATCATAAGTAACTGATACAGGTATCAGGGAAGCTTCCCAGAAAATGTGTTTTTAAAATCATTTTAATAAAAATGCCGAAACCGGTTTGGCTCAGTGGATAGAGCGTCAGCCTGCAGACTGAAAGGTCCCAGGTTCGATTCCGGTCAAGGGCATGAACCTGGGTTGTGGGCATATCCCCAGTAGGAGATATGCAGGAGGCAGCTGATCGATGTTTCTCTCTCATCGATGTTTCTAACTCTCTATCTCTCTCCCTTCCTCTCTGTAAAAATCAATAAAAAACATATTGAAATAAATAAATAAATAAAAAATAAAAGAACACAAGATTGCCAAGCTGACTAGTAGGGGATGGCAAGTGAAAGAAAAGGAAGATGACATAGGGAAACCATGCATACAAATGGGACACCAAGTTATTCAGGTACCTGAAGTTTAGTTTATGTTTCAAAGATTGCCTTGACTATAGCTTTAACATTCACATTGTTAGCCTTGAATATTGTCTATATTTTAATATGCTCTGCATAATCATTCAGTAAGACTTCTGACTCTTCATTAAGTTGCTAGAGTTTTGAAAATACATTTTTGTGGGAGATAATAAAATGATACCACAAATTGTAGTAGTTATTGAATGTTCACTATATTTCACTAGCTAAATTAAACAATTGTGTATTGCATTTCATACTAATAAAAATATGTTACTTGTATCTTACAAATCAGACCATTTAGAAAGTAAAATGACTTTCTTAATATCACCCCTCTAGAAAGTGGCAAGATCACAAATACTCATCTGACTGACACAAAGCCTGCTCACATAACCACTAATTGAATTTTTTTTCAAATTGGGAATTACTGGCATTTTGAAGAGCAATGATTTTTGCATCAATAGTATATTTATTGACCTATAGGCATTAAATGCCAGCAGTACCTTTAAATCATTATAGCCCAAACCATCTCACAAATATATGTGTGTGTACTACAGGTACTGTACGAAAGAAACATACTGGGAATTCAGATAAACTATTACTATTTACTCTACTCTAAACTGCTGATATTTTGTGCCCACCTTATTCTTCCAAACTAGGTCTCAATGCTTCTCAAGCCTTTCCCATCTTCTGGCTGATCCCTAAAATTCCACGTTTTACTCACAGATATATAAAGATAGCAGCTATCCCTGGAAGAACTGGAACTTTGCTTATCATGTATTTACAACCTTGTGAGTAAAGGTAAAAGTAAATCATTTATGGGCATGTGGCAATCATGAAGGTATACCCCAGATGAAAAGATTGAATGAAGAACGGAGGTTGGAAGCCCCATAGGCACACACCTTTCATGATATTGTCCAGAATTTTCTTCCCTAATATTCTCCATAATCAAAGGCATAGAGTACATGAACTTTCTAGCTCCTTTCATTTTATATCCAAGGTCAAACAGCTGTTTAAAATGTATGAAAATACACTAGGGAGGGAAAGAAGGATGGTGAGATAGAACTTTTCATAGAGTGGCTACCCTTTTGTAGGCAGATGTCTAACCTCCAAACTATCATGAGAAGAGGATCTCCATTAGTTAACATCATCGAGGACAAAGGTCTAACAAGGTGGGCTTGTGTTATTTGTGAAACATGACTAAAAGTTCAAAAGCTTTCCTAAACATATCTATAAGTAACAGATAATTAAGTACTTCTCTACAGTAGACACATGTCATAAAACTTTAAATCAATCTTCATAAAAGTAATTATTGAAGATCAAAAGAAAAGTTCTAATGTAACATTTGAATGTTGATAGAAAATTAGAAAAGGTAGTCATGGGGGTGGGAGGTGGCAAAAGAAATACAAATTAAGCCTCACAATGTTTTCAGGAAGAGATATAAATGCATACATTTTCTTACATTATACCAATGCATGTCCATTTTTTTCCACAATTAAGAAATTATTGAGAAACAATATTCTTTAATCTAACAAAATACACATGAAGTCATGTTACCAGACTATGAATTAGAATATTATTGTCTTCTGTAGTCCAAGTTGTGGTGATATTTAAATTGCACAGGTTATATTTAATTAAAGTATGAGAAAATAGAGGATAATCAAAAAAGCTAAAAAGCAAACATTTTGAAGCTTACCACTTTAGACAATAACTATTGAATTAAAAAATTATAGACTTTTCTATGTAGAGTTTGTATCAATATTCATCATACTTTCTTTAAAAATGCACACACACACACACACATACACACAGCACTATTTCTAAACCTTTGCTTCTCAATCAACTTATACATACAATGGATCATTAAATTATGGTCGTTTTATTTAGTATTTCAAACATAGTGAAGCAGGAATTTTAGGGGGAACATAGGCAGGATTAGGCATTTATTAGAATTGGGGTCCATGGAAAAGCGCCGGGCTGCAGACTAGGAGAAGGTACATTTCTATTTCCTAGTGGAAGCCAGGTGCAGTTACATCTCCATAAGACAAGGGAGCAGCACCAGTGGCATTTACATAAAACAAGGGAACTGGAAGTAGCCAGGAAAGGTCTATACAGTGGGGCCTTGACTTACGAGTTTAATTCCTTCTGAGACCGAGCTTGTCAAGGAGCTCGTTAACTCAAATTACTCTGTCAACTCAATGCAAAAAATCAGCCGAGAGACAGCTGGTATCTCAAAAAACTCATTAGTCGAAACACTCATAAGTCAAGGCCCCACTGTATTAACAAAATAAAGAGAAGGGAGCCCTTCATTCAGAAGGAGAAGAAGAAAGCCCAGAGAAATGGAAGGATTATGAGCGAAGAGGGCCTTAGGAATCACTATAGTAACCAATTCGAAGGGGAATATTGACCAGTCAGAGGGATATCAGGACACAGGAACTGAAGTCTTTATAAACCATAGGGAAAAGGAACTCAGTGGGACCCTTTACCCACTCCCTACTTGGGAGTCCGTTCTGTGGGACTCTCCCCTCTCCCTACGTGGGAGTCTGTACTTGTTCTTCAATAAATCTCCACCTTTGCTATACCACTTTTTATTTGTGGATTCATTCTTCAATTCCTGCAGACAAAGAATCTGGGTTCCAGTCCAAAAATTCGGTATCAATAGCTATAAAATCTCATCTTTTCTTCCATTCCTATTGAAACATCCAAAATTCAAGCCAGGAGCCCCTCTTGCCTGGAGCCCCACAGCAGCCTTCTCTGCATTAAGTTTTATGTCCTTTTGATTCATTCTCCACAGTATGATTCACTTTTAGACTGCAACTGGTCATTTTAAAGCCCTGCTTAAATTCTTTAAGAACTGCCCTAGCCAGTTTGGCTCAGTGGATAGTGTGTTGGCCTGTGGACTGAAGGGTCCCAGGTTCAATTCAGTTAAGGCGTGTGCCTCAGTTGTAGGCTTGGTTCCCAGCCAATCAACATGTCTCTCTCACATTGATGTTTCTTTCTCTGTCCCTCCCCTTCTCTTCCACGCTCTCTCAAAATCAATGGGAAAATATCCTCAGGTGAGGATTAACCAAAAATTTTAAAAAAAATTAGAATTACCATTAATGTCCAACATTAGTAAATATATTGCAAAGAATCTTCAGGATTAAAGCCATGTCCACTATTTCCCCACTCACCTCCAAAAATCAGGGCTCTAGTGCAAACTAACTTATTTTTGGTCTTTACTACAAAATTCATTTTCTTGTCTCAGTGCCTTGACAGATCTCTACCTTCTGCTTAGATTACTCTTCTCTCCCCACCCATTTCTTTGAGCAAATCTACCATGTTTCTCAATTTAAAAATCAGATCTTCTGGGAGATCTGATTCAATGTGGTTTTCAATAGTAGTCAGTATTTCTGTTCTCATGATACTCATCATAGTTTGCTCTCACGTCCTGTTTAGTTATCTCCCTTTCTCCCTACCAGTGGTCGGCAAACCGCGGCTCACCAGCCACATGCAGCTCTTTGGCCCCTTGAGTGTGGCTCTTCCACAAAATACTGACTTCTGCACAAGGGCCATGAAGTTTCAGTCACACAGTATGTATGTGCCTGCACGTGGTATTTTGTGGAAGAGCCACACTCAAGGGGCCAAAGAGCCACATGTGGCTCGCGAGCCGCAGTTTGCCAACCACGGCCCTAGGCCATAGGCTTACATAGGAACTATCATTCTCTGAGAAATATATAAACTCATTAAGTATTTTATTGCAATAAGCAAAGAAATTGAAATAATGAAAACATATTTGGAGTTAGACATATTATGAAATTTGTATGGCTTTAGTAAAAATTATATTCCTAAATCAGTTTCTCATGTATAAAACAATACTAATAGTATAAACTTCATGGCTGTGTTGTAAAAATTATATAATATTATATGTGAATTGTTAACAGTTTGTGGCATGCACATTGTAACACTCAAAAAATGAAGGGTATTATAATTTACTAGAGGCCCAATGCACAAAATCCATGCAAGAGTAGGCCTTCCTTCCCCCAGCTGCTGGCACCGGCTTCCCTCTGGCACCCAGGACATAGGCTTCCCTCACAGCTCCAGCTTTGTCCTGAAGGTCATCTGGAAGGATGTCTGGTCTAATTAGCATATTATGCTTTTATTATTATAGATTATAAATAAAAATAATTTCATCTCTTCAGTCCTCCAAAGCATATTAACTTTGACTAGTTAAAACAGCATCAATGATTTCATGGGTCAAACCACTATTCAAGGAATACTAAATCTTATCTTTTTTTCTCTCCTGGTTCAATGACACCACACTGGAAACACTGGCAATGGACACATTGATGGTACCGACATCTTGGCCAATAGTAAAGTCCTATCTATACTTCCACTGTGATATTCTTTTCTCATTCTCATATGTCTTTAGGTTCTTGACCAGGATCTTCTCCTCCATATCTATACTAATAAAAGACAAACATGCAAATTGACTGTACCTTCAATATGCCTTAAGCCATGCCCACCAGCCAATCAGAGAGACAATATGCAAGTTAACCCAACCAAGATGGCTGCTGGCAGCCACAGAGCTGGAGCAAGCAGGAGGCTTGATTGCCCCAATGATGGAGGAAGCCAAACTTCTCAGCCTGCTGCGGCCAGCTCTGAGCTCCACTCAAAACAACAAAGTTACACTTATAGAAGGTAAATGAACCTGATACCTGCTTTCAGCCAGCCGTGACAATGGAGCTGGAGCAAGCAGGAGGCTTCCCTCCTGCCCACTCTGGCCGGCTCTGAGCTCCTCTCAAGGCTACAAAGTTTCAATTATAGAAGGTAAATAAATCCCAGAATTTAAAAAAAGAAAGAAACAAAGGAGAGGCTGGGAGCTTTCATCGCCGGGAGACCGGAAAACAGCCATCACCCCTCACCCAGGCTGGCCAAACCTCCATGGGGTGAGGGTCCCCACTTGGGTGGGGGGGCTTAATCAGCCTGCAAACAGCAATCAGCCCCTCACCCAGGCTGGCCAAACCTCCATAGGGTGAGGGTCCCCACTGGGGGGGAAGAGCTTGACCAGCTTGCAAACAGCCATCAGCCCCTCACCCAGGCTAGTCAGGCACCCCAGTGGGGACCCCCACCCTGAAGGGGGTGTGACCAGCCTGCAAACACTCATCAGCCCCTCACCCAGGCTTGCCAGGCACCCCAGCGGGTCCCCCACCCTGATCCGGGACACCCTTCAGGGCAAACCAGCCGACCCCTACCCGTGCACCAGGCCTCTATCCTATATAATAAAAGGGTAATATGCAAATTGACCCTAACAGCAGAATGACTGGGAATGACTGGTCACTATGACACACACTGATCACCACGGGGCAGACGCTCAATGCAGGAGCTGCCCCCTGGTGGTCAGTGCGCTCCCACAGGGGGAGCTCTGCTCAGCCACAAGCCAGGCTGATGGCTGCCAGCACAGCGGTGGTGGTGGGAGCCTCTCCTGCCTCCTCAGCAGCTCTAAGGATGTCCGACTGCAGCTTAGGGCTGCTCCCTGCTGGCAAGTGGACATCCCCCGAGGGCTCCCGGGCTGCCAGAGGGATGTCTGACTGTCAGCTTGGGCCTGATCCCCCAGGGAGCAGGCCTAAGCCAGCAGGTGGACATCCTCCGAGGGGTCCCAGTCTGCAAGAGGGCATAGGCCAGGCTGAGGGACCCCCCTCCCCCGAGTGCACAAATTTTTGTGCACCGGGCCTTTAGTTATATGTATAAGAAATAATGAGGTGAGGGTGCAATTAGAATGATGAGCATTCAACCCTGATAGGTGTGGCTCTATTGGTTGAGCATTATAGCAGGCACAAAGTTCACCAGTTTGATTCCTGGTCAGGACTTAAGTAGGTTTGACCCCTGGTCAGAGTGTGTGCGGGAGGCAACTGATATCTCTCTCTCTCTCTCTCTCTCTCTCTCTCTCTCTCTCTCTCTCTCTCTCCTCCTCCTCCTTCTCCCTCTCTCTCTAAAAGCAATAAAACATATTTTTAAAAAGGAAACTGGAAATCCTCCCCCAAAAAAGAATGTTGAGCATTCAAATACAAAGAATTCTTTTTTCTAGTTTATTTTTTCCTTAAGAACTAATACATTTTAGCAATTATAGTTTGTTTGTTTTTAAGTCAAATTCTGCCAGCTGAATTGCCACAGAAAATTGGCTCACTGGGAGGGCAATAATTATTCACACACACACACACACACACACACACACAATTTGTTAAGTGAATAAAACAAATAACATAAAAAAGGAGTAGGCAAATAAAAACAGTAATATATAAATTGTGATAAGTGTATAATACAGTTTTACACAAAAATACCTATTTTCTCTGGTTCAAATAATCATTCTGTGAGCTTGTAAAGGCTGTACAGTTTTGTTAAATTGCAATTACTGTGTTGGATATTTTGACAATGCAACCCAACAGTTCACTGGGTAAATAGTTCATGGGGTGACCACCAGGCTCGCTGGCAGAATCACTGTTGCAGACATATTCAAATGCTGTGAAAAAGAATCCTCAAAGTAATTTTCAAAAACCTACTGGCTGTAAATAATATTGGAGCTTGCAAGTTATACTTCAACTACCAATACTTGCTTTCTTTTCCTATTCCCATAAAACCAATCAAATGTATATAATTAAGGTTGTGAAAACAAAGTTCTAATGATTCATTCAAAATAAGTCTTTTAAAAAATATATTTTTATTGATTTCAGAGAGGAAGGGAGAATGAGAGAGAGACAGAAACATCAATGATGAGAGAGAATCATTGATTGGCTGCTTTCTGCGCAACCAACACCAGGGATCTAGCCCACAACCTGGGCATGTGCCCAGACTGGGAATCAAACCATGACCTCCTGGTTCATAGGTCAATGCTCAACCACTGAGTCATACCAGTCAGGCTACAATACATGTTTTTTATGTCTTAGAAATATCAACAGAGCTAAATAATTTAAAAAACAAAACAAGTGTTTCATTTCACAACACTGGGAAAAAATACTACTTTACATGTATTTAATTCATTGCAGACTATTTTAAGTTTCAATTATGCCTTTAAAATAGGCAGCAAGTCTCAAACCTAAGAGGAAAACGGGAAGTTTGAAGAAAAAGCAGAATGCACAAACTAAGATACCTAAAACTACAGGTTCACAAATAAGGTTTCTTGATTATTATTATTTCTTATGAAATTCTAGTTAACCCAAATAAAGTAGTTCCATTAAGTAAACTAAATATTTTAATAAATGTGTGTTTTCTTCTTCTATATTTAATCCTGTAACCTTAAGTTCATAATTTTTTATCCTCTCTTAAAGTATTTAATTTTTTAAAATATATTTTTATTGATTTCAGAGAGGAATGGAAAGGGAGGAAGTGCTAGAAACATCAATGATGAGAGAAAATCACTGATCTACTGCCTCCTGCATGCCCCAGTGGGTATCAAGTCCTCAACCTGGGCATGTGCCCTTACTGGGAATTGAACCACGACCTTCTGGCTCATAGGTCAATGCTCAACCACTGAGCTGAGCCAGAACATCCAGGCTAAAAGTATTTTAATTTTTTTTTTTTTTGCTTTTCTTTTTAATACTTTTTTGATTTCAAAGAGGAAGGGGGAGGGAGGGATGGAGGTAGAGAGAGAGAGAGAGAGAGAGAGAGAGAGAGGGAGAGAAACATTAATGATGAGAGAGAATCATTGATCCGCTGCCTCCTGCACACCCCCTACTGGGGATCGAGCCTGGAACCCCGGCATGTGCCCTTGGCCGGAAGTGAACCTGGGATCCTTTGGTCCGCAGGCCAATGTTCTATCCACTGAGCCAAACCAGCTACGGCATAATTTTTTAGTAAAGTATAAATAACATTAGATTGGATAATGCCGTTACCAGTTACACTTAGAAGGAAAAAGAAAGCTTGTCTGACATAGATTTTATTATTACTAGCTGTATGTCTGTTCTTTGTCATAGTATCTTCATCAATGATGCAGGAAATAATGGTACTTTGAATGCATTTTGAGGCCTTGTGAGGAAGTAATTTCAATACAGTAAGAACATTATAGGGAAAAGACTCATCAAAAATATTTAAGAGTAGAACAGTATTATTGACACAGTAAAATAAGTACTATATTTATTAACTGATGAGAATATGTATAGATTTCTTGTAGTCAAATCCTACCATAAGTTTATACAATCAACCTGAATAACCTCAAAATAATAACCATCCTATCTAATAAAAGAGTAATATGCAAATTAACCTTCACACCCTCACTCCCTCACTCCATCAGTCCGTCACAAAGATGGCAGTGGCCACAGAGCTGGAGTGATCAGGAGGCTTAGGTTGCCCGCGCGATGAAGGAAGACAAGATTCCTGCCTGCCCTGGTCAGCCCTGAGCTCTGCTCAAGGCTAGAAAGTTTCAATTATAGAAGATAAATAAATCCCAGATACCTGCTTCCATCCCGCGGCTGTGGCCAGCCTGCAAACAGCCATCAGCCCCTCACCCAGGCTGGCCAGGCACCCCAGTAGAAACCACCACCTGAAGGGGGTGTGGTCAGCCTGAAAACAGCCCTCAGCTCCTCACCCAAGCTGGCCAGGCACCCTAGCGGGACCCCCACCCTGATCCAGGACACCTTTAAGGGCAAAGCAGCCGGCCCCCACCCATGCACCAGGCCTCTATCCTATATAGTAAAAGGGTAATATGCAAACTGACCCTAGCAGCAGAAGGACTGGGAATGACTGGTCACTATGACACACATTGACCACCATGGGGCAGACGCTCAATGCAGGAGCTGCCCCCTGGTGGTCAGTGCGCTCCCACAGGGGGAGCTCTGCTCAGCCACAAGCCAGGCTGACGGCTGCCAGTACAGCAGTGGTGGTGGGAGCCTCTCCTGCCTCCTCAGCAGCGCTAAGGATGTCCGACTGCAGCTTAGGCCTGCTTCCTGATGTCAAGTGGACATCCCCCAAGGGCTGCCGGGCTGCCAAAGGGATGTCTGACTGCTGGCTTAGGCCTGTTCCCAGGGAGCGGGCCTAAGCCAGCAGGTGGACATCCCCCGAGGGGTCCCAGACTGCGAGAGGGCACAGGCCGGGCTGAGGGACACCCCCCACCCCGAGTGCACAAATTTTTGTGCACCAGGCCTCTAGTTTAGTAATAAGATTAAGCACAAATTAAAAATGGCAATGCAATTTTCCAAGAACAAGTCATTAGACTAGAATAGACATTATCATATCTCTATTTCTAGCATATAATAAGCATTCAATAAATATTAGCTGAAAAAAATAAATGAATTATTGTTTTACTAAAGTATGTATAATTGTCTAAAGTTATAGAAAGTGTGTGTGGGGGGGTGTTTACTATTCCCTCTTTTCAAGAACAGAGAAAGGCAGAATGGAACAAGAAAATGTTCAAAAGAGAAAGTTTTTGAAATGGGTTTAAAAAATAGATATGGATCTGGAAGAGGTGAAATTTATTAGGTGGAAAGCATTAGGAAAGTATAGGACATTTCAGGGAGAAGAAACAACGTAAATGAAAGGCATATGAAACTGCACAGCCACTCCACTGTGTAGTGCCAGCTACTGGATTACAGAGTGCCTAGCAGAAAAATTTAAAATGTGGCTGGACCGCGATGGTCCAATTATGTCTTAAAGGGCTGTGATTAATGTGCTAAAATGTTTTGGACTTTATTTCATCAGCCAAGGAGAGACACTGACTATTTTAAATAAGGTTTTAAACAATGTTTTCGAGAAGAAGCATCTCATTGTGCCACAGAAGGAGAATTCTGTGGAAAAAATATGCAAAGTAATTAAGAAGATGTTAAGATACCTTTTCAGTTATATAGCCCAGAGGGCCTCAACTCAAACATTGAAAAGAAAAGGGAGAAGGAAACAAAGTAGGCATTTCAGAGGTAAACAGATGGCACCTGATGGATCAGTATAGAAACATGGCAGAAACAGGCGTGTCTGGTGGAAGGAAGTGTGTTACCGAGTGGATGACCAATTAAACACATTTGGTAGAACGGGAAAATAAAATTTCAGTGGGAAAGATACTAAATTCTGTTTTGAGTATACAAGGTTGAAGGGAATTATGTGATATTTGGGGAAAGATGTCCAAATCTGTTAGAAATATAATTCTGGGACAAAGGTGGAGGATGGGTCAACCATGGTAGTTCATAGTGTCCGATTTCACAGAAAAATCAAGGAGGAATGAAATCGGGGAGGCTGCACAGTTGGAAAAAAAATAACTGGAAACTTTGAAATGGCTACAACAACGAAAAAAAATCTCACAGTAACCTGAGGATGTTAAGATGGTAAAGCAACTGTAGAGTAATATTTCCAGAATAAAAGAAAAACTGCAGGGTGAATGAATGAGAAAGCTGAGGTGAGTTCGGATGGGGATATATTTGCTATTTGTTGAGTTTGTTGTTTTTCACAAAAGATAAACATGTAAAAAGAGTATAGACTGAGCTAATAAAACCAAGGATGTGTTAAGATTCTAGAATTCTTTTTCAATGCTCTTTTTTTTTTTTTTTAAATTAGTCCAGCTATTCTTCTGAATGAAACATTATGGCACCATGTTGTCATACTATTGCTTTAATCAGGTTATGAAAATACTGTTCATCTTATTGTCTTAGACCACATGATGGCTCTAAGCAAGGATATTCATTAAATAGGGTCAGTAAAATATTAGGAATTTTGGAGAACCATTTATATGTAAATAAAACAGTGGAACACAAAGTTACCTATTTCCCTAACTTAGATGGCTTCTCCTGACTAAATGAATCATCTTTTCATAAGTCTTTCATGGAAATATTTGTGTGAGAATCAGCCATGGGGGAAACACAGCTGTCTTACCATTGGGAAATCATACAATCTAAATCATTTCCACTATTTGCCTCTGAACTCCAATCCAGAAAAAGACTAACAAATATTCATCCATACAATTCCCATGGGTTCTCATAGAAATCCTTCACCCAAATGGAAGACATTTCAGCATATGAAAGACATTCTGAATGGGAGGAACGGTGGCATTTAGTATAAAATTGGGGGGGAAAGTTTATAAACAAGAAAAAGATACAAGTGCTTGGATACGTGAAGCAGAATCATGAATTCTTATGACTTATCTGTGATAAACTTCTATAAATAAAATTTACTTTCTCTGTTGTGTTTTTCTCCTTTCTTCCAAAGACCTTGTGAAGTTTTACTTTTTTTTGAAATCCTTCCTCTAAGCATAAAGAATCAAGCAGCTGCTACAGATAAAATGAGCATCACCAGCAGATATTAAAACTGTCACCTGATGGAAGCTGGGGCTCACCATTAGGCCTTCAGGCAATAACCTGAAATATAATTGGGTAACTCATATATCAATTAGTTTTATATTAGTCACACATGACACTAACAGCTAACGATATTTCTTCATGCTGCTTTCTTAATTGCAATGTGTGTGTGCACATATTGGATATCTCGAGATCGAATTATGTCCTATAAAAAAATCTAAGCTGTTAGTTGAAGTTTATTAGAAATCTATAAATCTAATAGTAGAAAGATTTTATCTTATTTAAAAATAATCTTCAGAATCATTCAGATTTTATATCTATTTATATTACATAAAGTAATTTTTATCATTTGGACATTTAAGAATATATTTGCACTTAGTGATTTTCTATAAAATAATTAAAGCATACATGTAAATTAGATTCACAAAAAGGGTACTATACAGAGGTGGGCAAAAGTATGTTTAGAGATGTTGATACAGGAAGAATACAATATTTAATAAGTAATAATACAAGAGTCAACATTATTTTAGAATAGTAAGAGTGGTGGAGGATCCAGAGAAATGGGATTTTGATTGACCAGTAGTTACGCAGGTTTGGAAAAGACAAATATGATTAGAATATTTGTAGGATATCATAAGGAATAGACTGTCAGGAAAAAATAGTATAGGTGATGTTTGTTCTAAGAGTAATGAGAAATAAGGTGAGAGTCTTTAAAGATGAATTGACAAAAGTTGTCATTAAAGAAAAAGATATTAAAATTAACAGTGATTAAATGTATTTTTCTTATCTGATTACTCTTTTTTGTCCTTAAAATATGTTTTAGACCAAATTAGAGGGTTTTTTTCTTAATCTTTAATCCATGGGTAGATTTATGTTTCTCTGGAGAGCCTCTGAAACAACATACAAAATATTGTATATATTTATAATATGCAATTATTATGAGAAAACCTTTAGCTTTCATCATTATTGTAGAGACCCCCCTGACTTCAATAAGGCTAGAAGTACTGATTAACTTTACATTTCAACCACATGTGCTATAGTAATGTGGCATAAACTAAATAAGTCTGCTGGACTGGAAGTTCTTAAGAAAAACAACATTTTTCTTCTTTATTTGTGGATCTGCCCAAGCATCTATCTAGTATCATGGTTTTAAATAGTGAAAGGGAGTTAATGCTGTTTGAATGAATAAACAAATGATGAATGGAAATAAAGAAATAGATGGATGAATCAAGAATTTTTTTGTAGAATTGGAATATTAAAGCTCACCAACAAACACATTAAGCCTGAATGTTCTTCAATCAAAATCAACTAAGAAATTAATTTTCTCACATCAAACTCCTAGATAAATGACTATAATGTTTATGTAAGTGATAGTTAAGAGCAGACGTTGACCCAAGTACGTTCTCATGGGTTTAGGAAAACAAAGAGGGTGGCTTGTTAGCCCACAACTTCCCATCTCATGTTACATTTAATTCACTAAACACATATACTGAGCACCTACTATATAGCAGATCCCAGGCTAGAAGTGGGGCATACAAAAATGCAAAGTCTTAATAATCTACAACCCAAGCTCTCTCACATCTGGTGAATCATAGATAGACATGACAATCAACAAATCAAATAATTACTTTTGGGGGTATGAGCATATGAAGTGTCAACAAAGGAGCACAAAATAACAGTGAAGGACTCTGATCTACAGAGCCACTATATTTATTTTGGAAAAATTAATAGAAGTTCTTATTAATGTTGTTGATATGTTTCCAAAATTCTCTCTGTTCTATTTCTTTTCCATCTCTCAGCTATTAATTTCATGATTCTCTGATTCCTCCCATCTGTCACTCTGCTGAACTATGATAAGCCTTGATTTCTCTTAGCATTTGAAAAGACAAAATTAGGGAATAAGGTATATGCACATCATTAAATATACCTATCTTTTTTAGTCAATATATTTGGGCATTTGATATCTTATGTACATATTCAATGATCCTTTTGTGGAGGACATTTCTCTGTATTTTGGTTGAATGCTTCAGCATGCCTCAATTATTTAATAATTGAGGACTCATACACAAATGTAACCTTTCAGGATGAATTGTACTCATTGGCTTTCTCACTGGAGAAAGTATTTTTAAAGGAGGCTGAATTTATTCAGGGCAAAAATCCATTCACTTTGTTGGACCTAAAATGTTTCATGTTTAAGCTGGATCACAAACTCTTCTAAAACATGTGAGCCTGACTAGTCAGTGGCACTGACCTCTTTTCCCTAAGACTGTCAAATAAAAAATAATAACAGCCAACACAGTAGCTGTTTGGTGTGAATGAATCCAAATTTGTATCTATTTAATTTTTTCAGATATGCAAAAAATACAATATATGTTTTGGTGGGCCACAGAATTTTAGTAATTAGTTTATGTGTGCCACGAGATGAGAAAGGCTGAAAATCGCTGATCTAAAGAATATGGAACTGGGTTTTTAACTGGAGTGGGTGGGAAAATTGATTGTGAAACTTGAAATTCAGGTTAGTGTATAAACTTTCTATTCTCTGTTAAGGATATTAAGATGCAGCTTCAAAAAGTAGAAGCTGAGTAATTTGACTAGCAATGTGCTTTCTGGAAGACTATTGAACCAGAAGAGCTGGGATTCCTGAGTTTGGACAAAAAAGAACATTGATTTTTTAATTTCTTTTTAAGATGCTTATATTGCTCAGTACAGCATGAGTTATACTGAAACAAAAATGTTTTAAGTCTTGAAAAGGACTTCATGCTGTTCTTAGCGGATTTGAGAGGCTGAAATTGTATTTTCTAAGTGTTTGAACCATTTAATTATATGAAAGGGGCTGTAATTCCATTTTTTATAATGGAAATATCATTTCAAATAGGAAAACTATATTATTGCTTTTATCAAGCCAGAATTATAAGTTCTCCAATATATGTAGTTTACTTTTCATATGTATATGCACATACATGTACCAAGGAACATGCTGAAATATTGAAAATTAAGGCCAAATGCTCAGACAAAAAGAATTTACAATAGAGGTCCTTCCAAAGTAATTTCTATAATTAAAGTTTAGATTTTCATGGAACCTTCTTTTGTGTCAGTCCATCATAAACAGATAAACAATGATGAACATCTGCCCACCCTGTCAGTAACAGCCCTATGCAGTATTTCCTGTTCTTGACTATCTTTAGAGAACTTGAGATACCAAAGTTTCTATTTCATGTTTAGCAAGATCTATGAAAATAAAGGAATTATATTTTATATTCCACTGAAAGGGAAGTGAACCTTAATGAGAACCTATAGATATTAACTAATGAAAAATAATTACAGTTTAATCTTCTTTGCAATTAGCATAATCTGTTGAAAAAAAAGAGTTACTGTAGATGTGCCCTAAAATAAAGCTCAGATCAACTGTTTAATTGCAATCCTCATCTAATAGAATGTTTCTAAATAAAAGACATTAATAAATTAGTATTGTGATAATCTTCACATATATGCCTTCCTAGCATTGGGAAAGAAAAAAAAATAATAGCATCAAAATGAGTTTTTATGCTTCCTACAAAGAAATATTCATTCATGGATTATGCCCATGTTTTATTACCTCAGATATAATTGGTCAGATATTTTTAATTAGTGGATAAAATTCCTATCAATTAATAATATAAATTAAATATTAAAATGGATTTTTAAATGGAATCAACTGTATACTGATCCCTGTAATTAAGATTATACTTGTTAAAAGCCTCATAGACTTTAGGTCATCTTTATTAGAACAAATTTTATCCTCCAAGTATTTATTGAGCATCTGCTTTAAGCCCATTGCAGTTTAGGAAAGTTGATAAAGTGATGAATAAGCCAGAGATCCCTGCTTTCATGGGAGATAAGAAATAAAAAAATTAACATAATAAGTAAAGTCATTAGCATGTTACAAGGTGGCAAGTTAGCATTGCCAAGAAAACCAAAGATTTACAAAAGTAAATTTATAATAGTAAATTTTAATTTCAGATAAATAAGAAATAATTTTTAGTAATGAAATTTCTCAGAATGATTGTAGTACTCATTACTACAAGGATGGGTTGTCCCTACAGAATAATATTTCAATATGACAAGTACCTTCAACTCCTTATTTTTAATGAAATGGTAATCCTGATGTTTCTAGAGGGCAAAGGTAATTTTTTTTCAGAGATAAGTTGTTTTTCTAACCACAGGTAAAAATTTCTACCAGTTTATGCAGCCTGGCCTTAGAGTTAATACATTTCTAGAACAAAGTAGCTCAGTCTTCTCTCAACAGAATCCAAGATAATGTAGTTTTGTTTCAAATGAGAATTTTTGCTTTAAAGAAGCCATAAAAGTAGTTCTAGTTGGACCAAAGATAAGTAATGATGAAATTACATGCCTTAATCGAAATTGGAGGAATCATATTGAATAACACTCTTATGAGTATATACAAATGAATCTAAATTTCAATTAGAAAATGATGCAATTTTATTTAATCATCTATATAAATAAAAACCCAGCAACCAGTACAGCAGAACGACCAGAACGAAGGAACAACCAGAACAACAAGAACAACTGGTAGCTATGATGCACACTGCGGCAGCTAACCTGTCAGATCCGGGCCCTTATCACCACCCACACTGGATGGTCTGGCCCCTGATTGGCCTCCAACACCCCAGTCAGGGGCAGGGCTGGCTGCCAACCACCCATGGCTCCTCCCCCTGCCAGCCCGGCCCAATGGGCCCGCTTTGGGGCAGGTTAGCCAGACCCCACCTGTGCATGAATTCCTGCATAGGGCCTCTAGTTAGATATAAAAAGTGACTGCCTTACTTTAAAAAAGACAAGTTTCTGAATGACATGTACATTACTTAGATTCCAGTTGCTTCCCACTTGTTACATAATAGAAGTTTGTACCAAAATTTGCAAAACTGAGTGTTAAATTGGACAAAAACACAAATATTTTTGAACTTTAAAATGTACGCATATTAGAGGAACTCTGTTGCCCCATGTTCTGAATAAATATTCCCTCCCCAGTCTTTTATGTCTGCTATCAATTCCTTCATTGCTATTAATTTCTTTCCAAATAATATTGTTTGTTTTTTATTCTTTTGCTTGAAAATGGGATTGATAAGCATTTTATATGGCACAATGTACTATATAGCCAAATAACAACCAAGCCTTCACCAACCATAAATAAAAAAGCCAAGGAGTGATTACCAAACTGATTCAGCTGGGGGGTGATATTTAGAACTTATCATACCCTTGTAGAACACAATAGATTTTTGACGTATTTGATTTCCTCATATATTGTAGCAAGAGTATTACATGCTGAAAATATTACATCATATAATAACTAAAACATATTAAGGTATGAAACCACAATGATAAACATACGTATTTGTCAAATAACCAATGAAGGTATGATTAATAATGAGTTTGAATATTAATACATATTCATTTTTGGTGGACAAGCTAGAACAAGAATCAAAATATAAAAACCATGGCAAAAAAATCTAAAAATAAGTAATTGTTTCCCTTATGTAAAATATCTGCAAATTATGATTAGACTTCTATTAGTTTCTTTTTACAATTGTCAGAGTTGGCTAATTGAATGACTTTCATTTTTTGTGAGGAAGAGAATTGCTATATGGGACCATACTCTCTGAAAGGCACCATTGAAGGCATGTTACCCAGCCTAAAACTCTAGAACTTGCTTATAATATACTTTACTAGAGTGAACTATAATTCTCTACTCACCTATTTGTATCTCTTACTAGATTAATTTAAAAGTTCATGGTAAAATTTAGTCAGAATTTTAGATATTTATCTGTCATGAAGGAAGAGGAGTTTAATGATTAAAAACATCCTTATGGGAGTTTTGCTAGATATGAATCCTAACATTTTTCAGGTAGGTGAATATGGGAAGTTATTTCATGTCTCTTTCTCTTGGTTTCCTCATCTGTACGGCTTGACTAACTCATATCTGCCTTACGTGGTAGTTTCTGGATTGGGTGCTTAATTGCACATAAAATGGCTTGATGTGTTCCTGACACAAATAAGTTTTCAATAAGGTTAGTTCTTATTACTATTGTATCTCATAATATAATGGATGTCACAAAGTAAGTAGTTAATTAATAGTTGGAATTAATGCCTGATAGAATGACTACCAGTAAATACATGTATGCATAAAAACAATCTGAAAGAGCAGCACTTACTAAAGTTCAGATATTTTACCAAGATATGTTGCCCATTTCAATGCATATCTTATTTAAAGGTCTACCAAATACATTTAGAAAAGTCTTTGTACATGACTAATTCTGACCACTTCTACTAATCACATTTTGCTAGAAGATTACTATAAATACTTAAAGTAAAATCCCAGAAATAATTCATATCAAATGCAAATCATTTGAAAACTAATATGAGAGCTTAATAACAATTATTAAAAAGACTTATATAGTAACAACTATTTCAAATTTTTAATCATTATTAAAACAAGAGGATCAATTAGACCCACAATTCTTCTAATGATTTTCCTCTATTTGAATATATAGCTAGAAATCTCATTAAAAACCTTACCTCCTTAATCATGTTTCTTCTGTTCTTTTTTTAAATGTATTTAATGAATATTTTGTTGATATTTTTGGCAATATTTAGAAATGTACTTGGAATATCTTTGATACTGTTCTTTGTGGCAAAGCTGTAGTCCGAATATTCAGACAGTACAATGCTCCAAAATAAAGCGAGCATTTGACACAGTATAAAACAGGACTTGCTTATATATAATCCATCATTATTATAGAATGGTGCTGTTCTGAATTTCATTCATTTACAGAGGTCACTTTGTAATCCCAATGAAGCTTTTAGAAATTGTTTAACCAGATTGTACATAAGATAATGCCAGGGCTAATGTTTGTATTTTAATTAAATGTATGATCACAAACCAAGTTGTGCCCTGAGTGAGAATATATCATAAGGGCACAGCTCATCTATGGTCTACTTAATTGCCAAACTTTTGTTTGAATGACTAAAAATAACCTACCGACAAAACCTGTGCAGATCTCAATAATACAATTAGAAACATTTTTCTCTATTGATTACAACACTTTTTATAGTTAGTAAATGAGAATAGATTTCAGAGATAATATAGAGACAGCTTGAACCAGATATTATTCCCCAGCAGAACATTGTAACAAGAAGGCAAGCTATATTCCACCGCACTGCACGTTATAGCAGTGAGCCTTCTCAAGGTTGGAAGCAGCAAATTTCCAATTTCCGTATCCTTTTCATCACTGGCCTCCATGCTGAGGCAGGCAGTATGGGTGGAGCAGCCACAGGCAATGGTGTACGCTCTTCACCTCATTTACTCAGTGAATGCTTTACCCAGGGAACAATAACAGCAGCCAGCAGGGATGACAATTTAAACCTACCAATACAAACGGGGATCCTAAGGCTTTCATTCACTTCTTCATTGCAAATTGCCTTAGATCCTATTTAATCACATCCTCTCTTACCACTCACTTCTGAGCAATAAAAAACCAGAGCCAGGAAGAAGTTAATAGTCTTCATTAAATTTTGACCTTACTCTCAGAATCAGTTGGGGATATCAGTAAAGAGAATTCTAAAAATTCTCCTACCTCCTGCCCCCTACCCTAACCCCTGGCTACCTTCAACTCATCCTTTAGGTCCAGATTATCTGGTTTTCCTCTTAATGAAGCATTCACTGCTCACCCACAGTTAGTTGATTTCTTCCCGCCACCACTCCCACCCCCATGTACTTTCATAGAACTCTAAGCCTTTCCAATTTTGCTATTATCAAAACTGAAATTAAATAAGCCTGAGTGTAACTAATTGTTAAATGACTGTCTCACCAAACTATACGGCCTGTGACACCAGTGACCCTTGCTGTCATTTCACCAATAACACAGCCATTACAACTGTGTCTGATGTCTGTATGGTAGGTGTGCAATAAGTAGGTTTCAGATAAATAAGTGAATGAGCCAACTTATTTATATCCAATGTAAAAAGTCTTCATTTTGCCTACCAAGTTATAAAGGATCTGGTAAAAGGATAGAAGAATTACCTACATTAAAACCTGTCTTGGAATATTTTTTGTCCAACTTTATCAGTTCAGATATCATTAGAGAAATTTTTCATTGTGCTAAACTGCTATAAAGTTGTATTATTAAAATATAACAACACAAATTGGAAACTCCAAGATTTTTAAGGCGCTAAATGATTATCAGAATCCAAATATTTGTTTGTACAATATTTTCATCATATACCAGATACCATGTTCTACAACATTTAGATTCTATGATAATAATTCAGAGGAATGGATTCTTATTTCAATGAGACTGGAATTTCCAATTTTGTTTTCATGTTTGCCTTACTTTCTTAACATTTTGAACTTTTCTCTTATCTATAACTTAACATTGCTTACACTATTTAAATATTTTTCTTTCATCAACGTCACAATTAGGTGATCTTAATTAATTTATGGCAAAATTTCCTGTAAACAATTCAACACTGTTATGATATACATTTCCAGGTAAAGTGATAAAACCCATTAATGAATATTTTAGTAATATTTCACCTTTAGAGTTCATTTTTTAATATATAGAAATAAATGACTGCATTTATCAATGTAATATTGCATTCTCTTTATCCTTATAAAATATCTTCAGCAATTTATAATATGTCAATTATCTTAATTTAAAAACTGAAAGCAAATAGAATTAAGGTTAAATAAGAATGCAAAACTCTATGGAGGTAAGATTGAGAGAATGCATAAAAAAAAGACATGATGGTTTTTAGAAATGTCAACGTAGATTCCAGTTTATTTAAACAAGGGTATTAAATTGTATATTTTCCTATAAGATCATAGTTTTTCCTGTTGTTGGGTGGAATGACATTTATAAAAATACAATGGTAAAACTGTAGAGCTTAGGGTTAGGTTGATAGTGGTTGATACCAGATTGCAACACTCGAGGCATTACTGCTGTAGGCCAGTCATTTTGACCTAAAGTCGGTGGATAAGACAGGGTTTAAGAAAAGCAATTCTACATTAGATATAGAAAGATATAAAGGTATGAAATACCGGAAAAAAATAGGAAATAGCTATAAATGTTGCAAACATTTTATTTTATGAAATAATAAAATAAATTATGCATTATTACATTTGAAAGCCTAGCTAAAATTGATGTTTCTAGGAAAATATAATAAATTACAAAAAAGAAATAAGTAATTGAAATGAACATTTATCATAAAATAATTTGAAATGACAGGTCACAAAATCCCCAAATGTTATAATTCATGCTACAATAGTTTTTGGAACAGGTTACTCCTCAATTAAATAAATTATTTTTTAAAAAGGAAAAACTAGCTCCTTGAATCTAAATCATGTGGAAACAGTACAAAAATGTTTAATTATGGTTATGTTTTATTTATGTACATAATTATAAAAATTCTAGATATAAAAAATAATTAATCCAAAAATATATTAAAGTAATATGATATTGATAAGTGAAATTTATTCAAGTTATTTAATTTCAAAAAATAAATCAATGTAATCTATATTAATGAACTAAAGTAAAGCACAATTACATTATCACCTAGAGTGACATAAAAAGTTGTTGATAATGCACAATATCTTCTAATAACAAAAAAACTTCTTAAAATATAAAATTAGCAATTTTCTTAACTAGAAAAATGTTACATACAAGGTTTTATAGCAAATTCTACACTTAGATATTACATTTTTCACATATTTTTGAAGGTTGAGACTATGAGGAGGGCTTTTCTTATTACTATCAATGTTCATGGGCTACTCAAGTTTCTAACTAACTTCATAAGACAAGAAAAAGAAAGAAGAGACATAAGCAAGAACCAGAAAGAAGTTTGGGGTTTGGTTTCATTTTGAAAATTATATGATCATTTGCATACAAAATTTATGGGAACACATTTGAAAAACTATAAGAATTAATAAGAGAACTCAGCAAGTTTGTGAGATTATAAAACAAAATCACATCCAAAATCAATTACAACCGTTAATAGAAAATAAGATTCCATTTACCATAACAACACACGTGTTATATGAATTAACCTAACAATGAATGGACAAGCCCATAGTAAATGAACTTTTAAACAGTGTTGAATAGGTCAAAAGATATACCTGTTCATGAATGATGTGGCTGAATACTATGAAAATGTAAATCTCATCAAAACAATTAATAAATCCATTCAGCTTCATTCAAAATCTGAGTAGTGTTTTGTTTTGTTTTAATCTTGACAATTGATTTAACAAAAATTTTTTTATGGAAGCAAATAGGTCTACATATGGCTAAAACTACTATTGAAAATGACAAAATTTGTAATTTTTCCCTACCAAATACTATATCATAAACTTATTGTATGAATATATGTATGTATGTATTTTAAAGAATTGTTTATTGATTTTTAGAGAGAGGGGAAGGCAGAAGGAGAGAGAAATATCAATGTGAGAGTGTAGCATTGATCAGCTGCCTCCTGCACACCTCACATTGGGATTCAAGCCCGAAACCTGGACAACTGCCCTTAACCAGGAATTGACGTGGCAACCTCTCAGTGCATGGGATGGCACATAACTAACTGAGTCACACTGGCTAGGGCATTGTATTGAAAAGACTATAGGACAGAGAACAGACTGGCAATTGTAAGAGGGAAGAGAGTTTGAGAGGCTGGGTAATAGAGGTGAAGAGATTAAGATAAAAAAAAAAAACTTGTGGATACAGACAACAATATGGTGATTACTGGGGGGAATGGGGGTTGGGTAGCAGTGGATGAGGGTAAAGAAGGAATAAATGGTGAAAGAAGGAGACTGGACTTTGGGTGGTGAATACACAATACAATAAACAGATGATGTATTATAGAATTGATTGTACACTTGAAGCCTATATAACTTTATTAACCAATATTTTCCCAATAAATTAAATAAAAATTACAATAAAATAAAAACAGAAAATAAAAGACTGTAGGATAGATGCAGAAAACCATATAGTACAATAGAAAGTTTAGAAAGCCCAGAAACAGACATGTATACATGGACAATTTGATAAAGAGACTGTTATTTTGTAAATGTTAAATTAGTAAAACACATTAGGTAAAAAGATGACTCACTATGTGGAGAAAATTCTCTATCAACAGCATGTAAAATAAGAAGCTCCAAATCCTCACTTAAATGTGAAGATACTAAGAGCTTCCCAGGCAAGAAAAGGTTAAAGGTGGTCATCACCACAAAACTAGAATTACGTGAAATGTTAAATGATCTTTTTTATGAAGAAGACAAATAAAAGATCAAAATATGGCCCATATGGTTCAGTTGGCTCGGTGTCCTCTGGTGCATGTACTGAAAGGTTGTGGTTGGATTCCCAGTCAGGGCACATGTCCGGGTTTCTGGCGGGATTCCCAGTAGGGAGAAGGAGGAGGCAGCCAATCAATGTTTCGCTCTCATATTGATGATTTTTTTCTCTCTCTTCTCCTCTCTCTAAAAGTCAAAAATATATTTTAAAAAAAGAACAAACTATGAAAAATGGCAATAAATACAAATATGAAAAATGGCAATAAGTCCATCAACAATTGAATCTAAGAAGCAAAATAAATGACCAAGGGTGGTGAAGGCCTGGGGCTAGGGGTGGGCAGGCTAGAAGAGGTTAATGGGGGAAAAAAGGGGACATATGAAATACTTTCAACAAAAAGATTTAAAAAAATAAATAAATGAATAAGCAGAAGAGAAACAGACTCAGATACAGAGAACATTTTGACAGTTTCCAGACAGTTGAAGGGAGGGGTGAAAAAGGTAATGAGATTAGGAAGTACAGTTGATAGTTACTGAGTAGTCATGGAGACGTAAAGTATAGCATCGGGAATATAGTCAATAATCTCTATATAAAAGCCTAATATGCTAAGTGTCTGATAGATCGGTTGACTGTTTGGTTGACTGCTGAACCAATTGCTATGACATGCACTGACCACCAGGGGGCAGATGCCCCAACCAGTAAGTTAGCTTGCTGCTGGGGTTCAGCTGATCGTGACTGGGCAAGATGGGCCAGACATGCCCTGGAGCCCTCCCACGGTCCCTCCCCAGCTGGCCAAACTATCACGGTCCCTCCCTGGCCGGCTAGCCATGATCAACCCTGCTTGGGACTGGATAAGATGGACCGGACATGCCCTGGATCCAATCTCCCACGGTCCCTCCCTGGCCTCTAAAATATTTCTTCTAATTAATTCCTTTCAATGTGCATGAATTCCTGCACTGGGCATCTAGAATAGCAATAACTATGTATGGTGTCAGATGGATATGAGATTTATCAGGATAGTAAATTATATAATGTCCAATTACTGGGTTTTACACTTGAACCTAATACAATATTGTAGGTCTACTGTAATTGAAAAATAAAAAATATATATTTAAAAATAAATAAATAAATGTGGAAGTACTAAAGTTTAAAATGTGAGAGAATGCCTCTGTGACAATAAGGAAAACTATTTGATATATCTGAGTACAATTTAGGATTTTAATATGGTGATGCCAGGTACAAACACTGGGAAAGCCATTTGTAATATTTTAAATCTAACGAGGGGATGATTTATATTTACAATATAAAAAGAACACTTCAAATCAGCCAAATAAGGTGTTATGTCAATATGAAATGAGCAAAATATATGAATAACCAATTCATAAAAAGAGAAGGTAAAATCAGTAAGACGAATATAAAGAGATGATCTACTTTTACTACAGAAAAATGCTACTTACAATGCCAATGAAATATATCTATCAAAAAGTCAATGACAAATACCAACTATTTGTGAATACTTGGTAAAAAGAAACCCAATATAAAATGTTGAAATATAAACTATAAAGCTATTCATCTGAACATGACACACGTAGAAAAATATTCATGATGACAATATGTATGTTAGAATAGTTAGAGTCTAGAGTCTACTTTGGTGGTCATCACTAGGGGAATTAATAAATGATACATGGTATATGCATAGGCATATAATGGAATATTATCCAGGAGAATTCCAGCCAAAAGTGTAGATCTTAAAAATAAAATGAGGAATAAAAAAATGTAGGGAACAGCATGAACTTTATAACAATAGGGGAGGTTAGGGGAGTGTCTGGCACATAATAGGTGCTCAATAAATATAACTAAATGAGGATTATAATAAAATAAGGTTTAGGTGACAAAGCTCCTACAAAGGTATAATTAAAAATATTTGTGGTATATATTTTTTCATTTTATTTATTAAATTGATCAGGGTGACATTGGTCAACATGAACATACAAGATTCATGTGTGGTTTTCAATGTTACAAGATCTGTATATTGTACTGCGTGCCCAACACCCAAAGTCACATCTTCTCCTATCACCCTATATTAGGACCCTTTTCTCCCCTTACTTCCTTCCCTCTGGCAACCACCACACTGCTGCTGGTATTCTTCATTTTAATTGTATTAATTTTTAAAGCATGGTAATAAAAAGTTGACACACCAAAATATGGTTTTGGGAGGGCTAGTCTACTAATATGACTATTCATTTATGTACTAGAATCAATTGTTTGAATTAATTCAGAGTTACAAGATCTATGTTTAATGCTTAGCCAAATTTTCCAATTTATTATAAAAGTTTTTCAATGTATTCCCTTGGGTTTTCTTGGTGCATAATCACCTGTGTACAGATAATGAGATTTTTGTCTCAATCATTTCATGTCTCTTGCTTTGTCAGCCTACTAATTGTGATAGTAGTTCTTTATTTTTTGGTTGTTCACAATGAAATGATCACTAGTTTCTTAACATCTCACTTATGCTGCTATTTAGGGCTTAACATAGACATTAAATATGAAAAAGAATTATATGATTCCCAAATTCTGAGTATTTTTTTAGAATTAGCAATTAGTTCCATTTTGTTTGCTTTTTGTTTTGTTTTTTTCAATTTTATTCTTTCTGCCTCATATTACCTTTCTGAGGAAATAACATGTTGACATTTTAAAATATCTCACACTAGCCCTAACCGGTTTGGCTCAGTGGATAGAGCGTCAGCCTGCAGACTGAAAAGCCCCAGGTTCAATTCTAGTCAAGGGCATGTACCTTGGTTGCTGGCATATCCCCAGTGTGGGGTGTGCAGGAGGCAGCTGATTGATGTTTCTCTCTCATCGATGTTTCTGGCTCTCTATCCCTCTCCCTTCCTTTCTGTGAAAAATCAATAAAATATATTTAAAAAAAAATATCTCACACTAATATATAAAACATGTTACAAAATGACAAAAAGAAAAGTAGGTGTTTATATAAAAAATAAATTAATTAAATCACTGGCCCAAATTTATGGCTTATGCTGTACATGCTGTTTTAGAAAAAAAAAAAAATTTGCTAACACTTTACCCAAAATTCATTTTGGGACAACATGCATTCCCAATAGCAAAAAACATCAATAGATCAAGTATTTACTATATGTTTAGTTCTTGAGTTTGCTTAATGTCAAGACTGGATAATTCATCCACTTTAGTAAAAGGCCAAATTAGTTTTAAAAAATAATTGTTTTCTATTAAACCAGCTTAAAGTTACTAGTAATTACCAACCCACTGTCTCTCTGCCAGCATTTTCTTTTCATGGTTCTGAGTAAAAAGAATAAAAAGGGAATGGTATTTAACAAAGCAAACGACATAGTTCCCGGATGATTTAAAGCCTGTCACAGAGTAAAAACCACATCTCAAGATTCTTTTGTGGTCTTGTGTTTGTGCCACAGATTGTATTCTGAAGTGAGTTTACTGACATGGAGAGTATTCTGAAGAGATTGTGTTTTTAATAGAATGATTATTAAAATATCCATCATCAATAATTTTAAGCATTTTGGATTTGCCTTCACTTCTTTTTAACTATAACTCTCCTTTCACCTTTAATACATGATCAATTTCAGATAATATAATATCCTACCCTGTAGTATATATTAATGTATACATATATGTAATATATACATATGGATATTGTGCATGTTTTACTCTGGCATAAATTATGTATGTGTATGTATTCAAAACTAGTCCTCAAAAATTCTCATTTGAGGAATAGCTTAATAGGCAGGGGGGAAATAGGTTAACCAGCAAATCACTAAGAGGCATCTATTGCATATTTGTCCCAATAGTCCCCAAGTATTCACCCAGAGTAATAAGAATTTTCTGAATCATGCATAGTTATTCTATTTGATGAGCCTGGAATCCTTTATTTTATTTTTTTCTTTAAAAAAAAAAAATCAAAGGAATCCTACAGCCGCTGACATTAAGCATACTGATGGGAATTACGATCATATGTCAGAAAAATATATAACCCCTTTGAGCTCTGTAAGAACTGACAGTATTCCCATAAAATATTAAGTGCTCACAATAAAACCCCTTTGCAAGGAGTGGGAGGTTAGTAGAAAGAATCTGGAATGAATTCTGATTAACCGATTGACTTGAATTCCCTTGATCTACCTTTTTTCAGACTTCACAGACGTGGACAAAGAAGCATGGAAGTCACCAGCATATATTCATTTGGCAAATGTTTGGAAGACAAATAAAGGAATATGTGAATAGTAAATAGACACTATTACATTTGGCAGGAATGACTAAGGTGAAGCAGTATCTAATCCCCTTGCCACCCCCCCATATACCTAACTCAAAGTCAAGAGGTTGGTCACCTGATGATCACAACTCCCTTAAGTAGGTACAACACATACCCCACTTTTCCCAAATAGAGTTTGTAGATCTTTCACAAATGTTACTTTCTCGTCAGCGATATACATCAAGTAGGTGTGCTCAGGAATACTCATATTAGGCTTTATTCTATAGCTATCCCTCTAAATAAGAAACGTAGATAGCTGTGTGGAAATTTGCCAGTTTGAGAAATCAAAACACTGTTTGAAATGCAACACATTAACAATGCACAAATAAAATTAGCTCTCCCAGGAATTATAGATACCAAATAAAGCAGTGAAAACATCAGGTGGCCATTTGAGTACCTTCCTTAGATATCTTGAAAGGCAGTAAATCAGTTTCAATTGGACAAGACTATTTCTGTTTTAGTTTTCCAATGAAGTTCCCAAGAGTAGGTAGCAATGAGAAGTTTGTACCAACACCTAAGTACATTTCACCAGGATTAGTCCAGATATTGCCAGATAGACATACTTCTATAGAAAGCCCCTTGTTCCTATAAATGGACTCTAAAATCTGCTAGATTTTCCTGCTTAACAGTTCTGTCCAGGAGCATGGGAATGGGTATCTTGGGTAGATTTTCCTGAATTTGACGTAGCATATAACGTAGGCTTTTTAAACAACCTCCCTAAAACGCTCTATGTCTCCTACCCCAACACACTTGATGAATTAGCCACAATTTGAACAGGTAGGAATGCCCTCAAAATTCTCATTTTTGCCTCTTCTAATCAGACAAATACCAGTAAATTAATTTTTTAAAACCGGGTCCTGGAAAAGGTAGTTATGATGAATAAAGTGACCAACAGTGTGACAAGATGCATTGATTTGCACTGAACCGGACTTCAGATAAAAATATGCAATTTTTATTAGATGGGTTCTTATCACAAAAAGTGGATCTTTTGTTAATTATAAAATATATACCTTTACATCCTAAGGCCCAGGAAATTATTGACTAGGCATTCCTTGAAATGAATAGTCTTTAAATGTACATTCAACATTTATTGAAAAGTTAGGGAGTGGGGTTAAATTTTTAAATATATTTTATTGTAAAAAATTATATATACAGCATGTCCCCAAAAATGTATACACACTGTAACAGCTGATAGCTCAATTTTGAAAGTGAAATGTATTTCAATAAGTACTGATTTTATAATTATTTAAAGTGTGTATATACATTTTTGGGTGGGCAGCCTCTAAATAATGTTTTAAATTATGTGTTGACATGGGCAAGAAAACAAGTAGAATAGTAAAGATAATTTTGCAATAAAAATAGTTATGCAGTACCTGACATTATAATTTTTTAAAATATAAAATATAATATTCACTAAAAATATTAAACTAAAATAGATCATTTTAGTACTGAAGAAAGAAACAAACAGTTTAATGGAACAGAATGAGAGAGGTTCACATGCAAATATGAAAACTAATACACAGTAAAGGGGGAATTTTGAAGATTATCCCATAAAGTATATTGGTTTCACTAGCCAGCTATTCATCAAGTAAAAGGCACAAACAAATCTGAAACTATAAAAAAAATAAATTATAAAAGAATCAAATATTTTAATAAAATATTAAAAGGAAAAATATTAAAAGAAAACTGGAACATACTATTTTCAAAAAAATTTACAAGAAAAAGGACATTCTAGGTATAATTCTGGACAAAATGAGGGCAGAGTTAATGATGAATATATCACTGCCATATAGATAGGTTAAAGATGTAATAACTGGATGGACTTATTACTTAATTCCAATTTAAGCAGAATAGAACTGTTCTATTATAGAACATACAAAAACTAAGAAAAAAAAGAATAATTATAGGTTGCTTCCATAGGAACAATATGGATCAAAAATATATTTGTCTTTGCCCTAGCTGGTTTTGGCTCAGTGGATAGAGTGTTGACCTGTAGACTGAAGGTTCCCGGGTTTGATTACAGTCAAGGGCACATGCCTGGGTTGTGGGCTCGATCCCCAGTTTGGGGCATGCAGGAGGCAGCTGATCAATGATTCTCTTTCAGCACTGATGTTTCTATCTATCTCTTCCGCTCTCTTCCTCTCTGAAATCAATAAAAAATATATATATGTATGTCTTTTAATTATATGAATATTCATATCTTTGATTGTTAACACCTATACAAAGAACAAATACAATGGAAAAATAAACTCATAGATTCTACCAACCTACTTTTTCTTCAAATCCTGGTAGTAAGACCAGTGAACATTCAGAGAGGCTCCGATCTTGCAAGACTTGGGATGCCTGCCATGTATGTTTTTGAAAAACTGACTGTCATCATCACTTGACAATATAATAGTTATAAAGGAGCGTGGAGTTTAAGAGGATAATAAGATGTACCTTAATTGTTAATATCAAATTTCCATTTTGCCTGTTTAGTTTAGTTGTGTTGTCAATTTGTACAGATAAATGTTTTTGTAATATTTTTAAATATTAAGGAAAATATTATTTCCCCTGATATTAGTCAAACATTTAAAGTATATGTGCATGTTGCAAAGTCTCAGTACAGTTTCCAAGTCCAAGATAAAAATTTCTCCTAAAGTTAGACATCAACACAAACTGTATGAATCCATCATAGTTGAGTGTCAGTGGGCTGCTTATTTAAATTGAAGTTTTTGTCTCATGTGAAAAATCTGTGCGGAGTGCTGTGCTTATCAAATGAACTGATAAAAATTAATGAAGAGGCTAATATGAAATGGCATCCCAAGTCAGGAAAATATACAAATTTAGCAGTAAACACAAGTAGAAGAGAACATTATCTAACAGGTATAAAATATTAATTAAAAATACTTCGAATATATGTGTATAGAAAGAGATATATATCTTTATATATTTATCTATCTACCTATCTAGTTCCATAATGTCTTACTTGATTTAGCTTGAATATCCCAATTCTCAAATGCATTGAGCAGTACCTGTTTGCAAGAGTTAAGACAGCTACTATGATTATCGTAATTAAAAAAATGCCCAGGTTATTTATAGGATAATACAAGAAAATGAAATTCATTATCCTGCAAAGTATGCAACAAACCATTAAACACAGCAATAAAATCAATTGGCACAAAAAATGCAATTATGTTACATTCATGTAAACCTTTCAGAGAACTAATTTCTAAGTATCAATCATGGCTGATACTCATCATATAAACATCAAAGAAGCACTTATATTTTTAAAATGCAATAACAAGTTTCCACTATCACACAAAGAGAAAAATGTTAAATCAGAGCATCATCATAATAGTGGCTGGTAATCTCTAATCATCCAAATCTCAGCTCAATTTTGTATAACAAAAGTAAAGAAAAAAAGCAATTTCCATTTCATCAGGAAAGGGTATTATAAGTCTTGTTAAAATGTGATAGTTTATTTCTAATTAACAACTATTAGGTTGCATTTCAAAATTTTTCTAGCACCACACATGACTAACTGGTAAGCAAGCAAGACATTAGATGAAAATTAAAAGTCAGTGTATCATCTAGTATTGATGATTTACACCTGCATTACACATCTATTGAAGTTCAATTTACAGGAAAGATAAACTAATCCACTGCCCATCACTTGGAATATTAACTAAAACATGCTCTTTATCCTTAGTTTTTAAAAATATGGATGCCACAATCTTTTAAGTAGGAAAATTGAAAAAGACCTACTTTTTTTTTGTTTTAATCTGAAAAAAACCCCACCTGGATATGAATTCTATGTAAATAAAATGAATTATAAACAATTTTAATAATATGGAACTATTTTCCTCTCTAAAAGACTTTTAAAATATATTGTCTAAGCTAATCTTTTCTTTATTCAAATATATCTTAGATTTTTTCTTTTGACTGATAGAGATAAAAAGCTGGAAAAAAATTGAGCCCAGCAGATCCTATAATGGCTGTGGAATAGCCACATCTCCTCTTGGCACCAAAATGGATTTACAGCTAAATTATAGTAGTCATAGGAGGGGATTTTAACACCTCATTGACATCAATGGATATATCTTCCAGACAAAAAATCAACAAGACAACAGTGAACTTTAACGACACACTGCATCAGATAGATTTAATTGATATCTGCAGAATATTTCATCCCACAGCAGCAGACTATATATTCTTTTCAAGTGCCAATGGAACATTTTCAAGGACACAAAATTAGTCTTAATAAATTCAAAAAAATTAAAATCATATTAAGCATCTCTCTGATCACAAGGATATAAAATTAGAAATCAATTTCAATAAAAAAAAGAGCCTGGCCAGTGTGGTTCAGTGGTTAAAACTTGGGTCCAACGGTTTTAATCTCTGTGGCAGCCAGACCTCCTCAAGAAGGGCATGCATAAATTTATACAAACACATGTAATCTAATATGTAGTCCATTAAGAATGAATTGCAATTCTCTAAACATGAAAAAAAATGCCAAAGTCTTTGTATTCCTGTTACACAGGCAAGCCTGATGGAGGTACCAGGGAGAAAGTGGAGGTAGACCTTATCTTCCATCTATTTGGCAGGTTTGTACGAACTTAGGGGAGTGCTTCTAAATGTGAGGCAGCTGCTCACAGCTTCCAAAGATCAGGCAAGCATAGCAATTCATTAAGAATTTGAATTTTGATAGAAACGGCTATAACAGATTTTTAAAATTCTGTTTATAAAGACAATGGCTTCCACAGAACAGTGAATCATTTTTGTCCAGGCTTTAACTGGGTAAAATGTCCAAATTTGGAAAATAAAATTAAGAAGCAATCACCTGTTTGGCCTAACAATTAGAAGAGTTGTATAAGCCTGGAGTGGGGTGCTAGCAGAGGCTAATGGGGAGAAAGCCAAGGCAAAGGCACTGTGGCCCCCAAATTTCAATAAAATACACTAAACTCATGAATGCTTTGTGGGAATGATTCCAAAATTTAAAAAATTTTAAAACATGGCTGACTTTATGTCAGATATTTTGTGATACGCAACTAAAGCAACATTCTTAGAACAAATCTATGTCACCACCTCCATTCTCCACCTTGGAAGAGCAGAGGTTTGCAGAGGTTAGGAAATTACCCTGGCCATAGTATTGAACGGATGAAGGCAAAATCACATGGATTTCTAGTAGCAGGCAATTACTCACACGCAAACAACTGATGCCTGGGTTTTAAAAATGAATCCATTTGTAATATTAGTTCTTGGTATAGAATAATTATTTCATAAATATGTGTTGAATAATGACTAAAGAAAATGTGGATAGAGCCTGGCCAGCGTGGCTCAGTGATTGAGCATCAACCTAACGAACCAGGGGGTAAAGGTTCCATTCCCAGTCAGGGCACAAGCCTTCGTTGCAGGCTCAATCTCAGTGTGGGGCATACAGGAGGCAGCTGATCAGTGTCTCTCATCATTAAGGTTTCTATCTCTCTCTCCCTCTCCCTTCCTCTCTGAAATAAATAAAAAAAATATATTAAAAAAAAGAAAGTGTGGAAAGAATTTGCATTCAACAAAATTGGCAAAATAAAGGATCTTCCTGTTAATGAATTTATCTTGAAAGTAAAAACAACTACTAATAATTATACTTTAAAACATAAATTAAATCAGTTTATTGTAAACAAAATCAGTTTAGGTCACCCATAGCTATAGCATGAAATACCTAAGTATCTTAACTGAAGGTACTATGTAAATATAATGTCAATTACCTTAAGTGTTTTCTCATCTAAAATAGAATTTGCCTAAACTATGTAAAAGCAAATACCACATATTGAAAATATCTCCCAGTAATAAATGTTTTTCATTTTTTGCAACCTTCTTGAATTACATTTGTTGTGTTTACAAATATATACCAAAGCTTCTTAGATATTGGCAAAAGAAAAGTATAGTCTATCCAAAAATCTTCCATTTATATAAAATGCAAAAATTGCTGCTCAGAAATGAGGGAATTCTATTCTTGCAATCCTATAGTAAAAGAGTTTCATGTATAGTTGGAAGGGATCTTAAATTGGTCCTCTGATCCAACATTTAGGCTAAAAGTTTGTTAAAAAAATCTAGACAGCGGGAAGCTACTTCTTTTGTATTTGTGCTTTCTCATGGAGATTCCTACATTCATAATGGAGAACCGACATTAAATATATTTCACCTAGCCACCATCCAAGTGTTTTAAAACAATCAGTGATCAATCCCCAGATGCTACTTCTCAAAAATGAATACAAAAATTTTAGGTCTTTCCTCACAAAACCAAGTGGTCCAGTCTTGATCTATGTTACTATTCACTGAAGAATTAAATTTCTTTCCTTATAATTTTTTTAAATGGGAAAACACAAAGTACACAAAATATAGCAAATAAAGGGAAAGATAATGCAAATTAGAATAGAGAGTATATCTCACTACTAAACAAATTTAACTTTTTTCAAAATAGCACCTATTTTGCTGACTTAGGTACATTTTGAAGTTCCTGCTGAAAAATCAGATATTGCTCTCCATTTCAATGTCCTAAACCTGGCATTTTGTTCAAGTTTACAATCCTATATAATAAAAGCCTAATATGCAAATTGTCCCCTCGGGAGTTCAACTGACCAGGAGTTCGACCGCTCATCATGAGGTGCGCTGACCACCAGGGGACAGTGCGGAATGAAGGAAGGCCCCAGCTGGAAGGCCCCAATCGACCCTGATTGCAGGCCAGACCTAAGGACCCTACCTGTGCATGAATTTCATGCACTGGCACTCTCGTTTTATAATTTCCTTAAATATAATATGTAAGAAGAGTTTGAAGACAGTGTCTTGGGCTTAAATACCTGCTGGTTGTAGGGGAAATGGGAAAATTATTCTCTATATTTTTAGATTATTTATTTATATATAAACCACTTACCGCATGGTCTGTTATGTAATAGCCATGAAACTAGAGTTATTTTTCTACCCTAAACTGCTTCTTCCTGCAATAGATATTGTTTGATCACTGGTTAGAACTGTGAGAGTCAACTTTCATTATTTCTTCTCTTTCAGTTAATGTTTCCATCTTTCCCACCATATTATCTAGGCTTTCATTATTATATAATTGTAATATTGCAGGTTTTCCTAACTAGTTTTGTAGAATCCTAACTAGATTTCTTTCCTCCATTCTTTTCCCTCCACATTTTAGAAAATGCAAATCACTTTCAGACTTTAAAAACAAAGTCTGATGAAACAACCTTGCAAACAAGTCTTATTTTTTTACCAGGTGAAGTTCAAGTTCCTTGACATTATACAAGGCCTTCACACATTAGCCAGTCCTGACCTACATCTTCAGACTTACCTGGATCTGGTCCTCTCTGTGCCCTTTCACAGGAAAAGACTTTTCATCTGCTGCTGTAAAGTCTACCTTAAATGTTACTCTATTCCTTTTCCCTGCCCCAGAGGAAAATGAACCATTTCTCATTTTGTGCTATTTGTATTATTAACCATGAAACTAAAACTAAGTTATTATTTGTACACAGAACTTCCATATTATACTTGAAACCCTTGATAAAAATCAATATTTTTTAGTCTTTTTATTTCCTACCACAATATCTGACCCACAGGAATAAATATAATAAAATAAAACACTGAATTTGGGGGCAAGCTATCACTTTGAAATATAGTTAGAAATGAGCAAAGAAGGTAACCCAATTTAAGCCCTAGCTCTAATTTTAGCTATATCCTTATCATGCCACAGTATCTTATATGTAGGATAGTCAGGAAAAAAAGTGTGCATCATATTTTGATTGTCAAGTTGTTACTCAGACTTTTGGGGTAAATTTTTTTAACCCAACTCTCATGTAGAATTCACCATTTTTTTAGCATCCACAGTGCGATTTCTACAGATTTTCATCCTACAGAATTCCATAATTTATAGCATATATTTATTTATATATCTATTTATGCTTTCTATCCTGTAAATACCTTAAGGTTACAAACCACTTCTTTTTTTAATGTCTCTTTATTGTTTAAAGTATTACAGATGCCCCCTTTTTCCCATTGATCTCTTCACCACTTTATTGTCTATGTCCATGGGTTATGCGTATACACATACCAGTTCTTTGGTTAATCTCTTCCCACCCACTCACCCACACGTGCCTTCTACCTGAGTGAGATTCGACACTCTGTTCCATGCTTCTATGTCTCTGGACCTATTTTTTCATCAGTTAATTTTGTTCTTTAGATTCCACATATGAGTGAGATCATGTGACACTTGTCTTTCTCTGACTGCCTTATGTTGCTTAGTATAATATTCTCCATGTCCCTCCAGACTGTCTCAAAAAGTAATAGATCCTTTATTTCTTAATTGCATCTTAAATGATAAGTACCCTGCCTGACCCAAGTGATTTAATAAATGTTAGTTGAATGAATGAATCCACACTGACATCAATTCAGATATATAAAGATAAATCCAACATAGATATAGAATCAAATGCAAATATAGAATCAGATGCAGCCATAGACAAACCCAAGGGTAAATTACACACACATCTCCTTTTCTTCCTCCAGAAAACAGTAGGAATAGGAGAAACAGCCAAAAGTTGGTGAGCAGAGGTGGACAAGCAACTAGGCAGAATATGAGCAGATAGAGGAAGAGAGCATATCAGAAACAGCTTCCAGATTAATTTCTAGCAGAGCAATCAGTCATTCAAGGTAACTTCCTCTGTTCCCCTCCTTAGTGTTAATTTAATCCATTTGCTCCAATTTAAGTCTTTCATTTTTGCTTTTCAAAACCTCCCATATCCTTGAGCTTACTTTAAGAGACTAAATAAAAACTAATAAAAGTGCAATATGCTAATGATATGCTTAGGCTGCTCAACTGCTCACTATGACATGCACTGACCACCAGGGTACAGGCAGTCAACTGGTCGACCAGTCACTATGATATGTACCACCAGGGTGCAGATGCTCTGACTGGTAGGTTAGCTTGCTGCTGGGGTCCAGCCAATTGGGACTGAGTGAGACAGGCCGGACATGCCCTGGAGCCCTCCCGCTGTCCCTCCCTGGCCCAGTTGTACACCAGTGGGGTCCCTCAGCCTGGCCTGTGCCCTCTCACAAACTGGGACCCCACAGGGGTTGTCAGAGAGCTGGTTTCAGCCTAATCCCGCAGGCCACTCCCCTTGGGCGGGCGCCAGACACAGGGCTCATGGCTGGCGAGCACTGCTGTGGCAATGCAAGCTTCTCCTGATCAGGACTGATTGGGAGCGAGCCTGCAGCAGGCACAGTGGGGCCAGGATGAGCAGGAGCTGCGCGTAGGAGATGCAGGCAGTGTTAGACTGCGAGTTTCGGCCGATCCCTGCAGGCCACCCAGAGGGATTTTGTGCACCAGGCCTCTAGTGTATAATAAAACTAATATGTAGAAAGGAGATATCACTTGTTCAAGAAAGTTAAAAAATGACAGGACAGTAATTCCTATGCCTGAGATTTAAAATATAGAAATAATCTAAGCATCCCTCAAAGAATAAATGGATAAAGAAGATGTGAAATAAATACTCAATGAAATATTATTTAGACATGAGAACGAAGGAAATTCTACCATTGGTGACAACAAAGATGGGACAACAGGGCATTGTGCTAAGTGAGACAGACAGGGAAAGACAGATACTGTCTTTCACTTATATAAGGAATTAAAAAACAATAAATATATGAGGAGATAAATGTATTAATTAGATGCACCAAGTATATGTATATCAAATCACTGTAATGTACACTTTAAATATCTTATAATTTTATATATCAATTATACCTCAGTAAAGATGAAAAAATAACAATAAAAAATTAATTAAACCCATAAAAATGTTACAATATTTCCACTATTTGATCCACAGTTATTTTTCCAGTAAAACTTCTAAGAGACTCTTAATTCCATAGGCACATAGAATATGTCTTGACTTCATATTTTAGTACATAATAAGAAAAGGTAAAAGAAATGGAAAGGAGAGAAAACTTGAAAGGAATGAAAAGAGAGACATGGAGAGAAGAAAGAAGAAAAAGAAGGAAGAAAGGAAGGGAGGAAATAAGGAAGGTCAGAGTTTTTGCTGTGTGGTGTCTGTGGAGTGGATGGCTATGGTTAGAAATAGGTATCCCATGAATCCCAACTTTTATTAGTCCCTTTCGGTCAGTATAAGTAATCTCATTTATCTTCTAGTCATTGAGAGGAATGGTAGGTAAAACCTAGAAAAGTGATAGGTCCTTAAAGGAAATAATTTTCGAATGCTTCTGAAATAGAGGAACAAAGTCTAATGGAAAGCATCTGGCAGTTAAGTTTTGGAATCCAGTCCCAGTAATACACACCTGTAATTTGATTAATAGATTATTGTGCAATTTACTCAAGTTCTTTAAATTTTTGTTTTCTGATCTGAAATGGTAGGTACAAACAGGATGATCTCCAGAGTTACTTCCAGTTTTAAAAATCTAACTTTTACTGTTCTGAAAGAAAATTAATTTCCCTAATTATAATTTCTCTCAAAGAAAAGCAGAGAGTAGCTATAGGAATGGCTTTTTACTACGGTATTTGTTTTCAACTAAACAGCTGAACATTTATTTGTAAGGCTTAAGAATGCTGACCCTGTCAGAGAGCTTATAAATCAGAGGAGACTAGAGGGAAGTAAGATTACTCAATTTTACTATTTGGTTTTAAAATGTAAGCATTTACATGTTACCAACATTGCTCTTACAGTGAGATTTATGATGCATTGTCTTTAAATAACCTTGTCATGTGACTGATATAAAAATACGGTGAGAGAAAGAAAGTCTCAAGACACAATACTCTTCTCACTTTTCAGACGGACCTGAGCAGAGGAATGATAATTCTATTTATTTCTATTTCATAACATAACTTTCCCTATCTGTATGTTTAAATTTATCAGATGATTGAAAGAGGATAAATAAGACAAATTTCACAAGCTGTGGCTTCATTCTTTGTGTAAAGGATATGAAAACAAGGCCCATGTGGACATCCCAGGGTCTGTCAATGAAATAAATAGCAAATGAGTTTGGAAATGGTTGAAACATTAAGCAACAGATTTTTTTTTTGTTGTTTTTTTTTGTTTTTACCATCACCTCCAAGGAGGCAGTCATTTAATATGGTCCTTCCCAGTCTTTGTGAACCTTGCCTGCTAACATCCATTCTGATTGCCAGAGGTTTAGGGAGTACTTGAGAAATGTCTTCATCCAAGTAAATAGCAAATTTCCGGTTTAATTCTTCATTTTATGAACAGAAGAAGAAATTTTGCTAACTATACCATAAGAGTTGCTTGGAAGCCCAGCCAAAGTGGCTCAGTGGTTGAATGTCAACCTATTAACAAGGAGGTCAGGGTGCAATTCCTGGTCAGGGCACATGCCTAGGTTGCAGGCTCCATTCCCATTCTCTCTCTCTCTCTCTCTCTCTCTCTCTCTCTCTCTCTCTCTCTCTCTCTCTCTCTCCCCCCTCTCCTTTCCTCTCTGAAATAAATATATATATATATAATTTTTAAGAGCTGCTTGGGAAATCTCTGAACATCATTAAATAACCAAATCTCTAGTATTACTCACTCTAGTTCACACTATAGAGAGCTGCCCAGGTGAGAGGCAGTCCAATTGCCAGTCTCACTTTTGTAATTTCAATCATCTGCACTGTGACTTTTGATTTGAATTTCAAATCTGAAACTATTCGTTTGTTCTGTTCAAAGCATCCAAATTCATATTGCATATCTCTCCAAAATTAGCATTCATGTGGGCCTCTTGTTGTACTTCAGTTCCAGCTGTTCCAAATTTGGTAAAATCCACCCTGTCATTTTTGCAAAATGCAGTGACAGACAACAAATCTTAATGATTTATTCACAGGTTTAGGGAGTAAGCATGAGGCTGTTGGATATTGTTGATAAAGACTAGTAGTTGGGAAAAAGTACTGAATTTATGTTTCTGTTATTGAAAGACTTTGGAAATATGATTTTGCCAAATTAAAACTAGATTTGTGAAGCCAAAAAAAACCTAAGAATTTATATCACTTACTTTTTTCTCATTTCTTAAAGCAAATGATAAGGATTATGATAATGCTCAAGTGCAAAATGTCTATAAATTGATGAAATTGGCAACCACCTTTCAGGTATATAAGGAGCAAAAGATCAATAAAGGTAACATTTCTTACTGACTGATAGCTTTGGATCCTTTTTAAAAAGTAATCCCTGATGGACAGAATTTTTGTATTTACAGATGGTAGAAATTTACTAAAAACTCCAAATGAGAACACTACATATTAAATAAACAACCAAACATTAATTAGCAGTAAACATCAATTGGATTTTATTATGCTCCTCCTTGAAGAACACAAGAAAATAAGAAATTAAGTTTGATTGGATAGTTAATAAAATGTTGATGGAACAAAAATTTTTCAGTGTATAGATCACAGCTGCTATTCATGCAATTTTCTCTAGCAGCAATGATAGAAATGGTCTGTGTTTGCAGTCATCTCTGGTAACAACCAGTCATGTGTAGGTATCAAGCAGCTAAAATGTGGATATTTCAACTGAGAAACTTTTTTCCCCAGCTGTTTTGAAGTATAACTGACTAATAAACTTGTTACACATTAACAGTATGTAATATTATGATTTGTGACCCCCCCAAAAAAAGATGGAGACAATGGAAAAGAGGAAGATGGAGATATTATATGTCCTGACAAAACAGAACCATCTCAATTAAAATAACAACAAGGGAGAGAAAATTTGTGTTCCTTCTGGTGCAGCTAAGACAGCTGTCCACCAACTCTTTATGTTTCCATCCATTTGGTAAAACTGTTGCTGGAAAGTGGAAGTCCAAGGAAGGGCTTCATTTCCAAACCATACTTGTAAGTCCCCTGAATTGAGGGTCTTATTTGTTATAATATTTGATAATACCAAAACTAATGCATATGGTGTTCCGCAGGGTGGAGGGAATGGGGTGTTGAACAGGGAGATTTTTCTGATTTAGAGTTAGTTGGTGTTCTACTGAAAAATGAACTTGAAAATTTCCACATTGCAGGATAAGGCAATAGAAATATAGAAAATACTATTGACCACTTACGAGTAAAATAGATATTTAAAACTACAGTCATGTCCCTGGACTTATAATACAACTAAAGGCCCGATGCACAAAATTCATGCAAGGGGCTTGGCCCTCACAGCCCTGACTTTGTCCGGATGGATGTCTGGAAGGATCTCCAGAAGGTCATTTGGCTGTCTGATCTAATTAGCATATAATGCTTTTATTATTATAGATTTATTTACAGATATTTTAAATATATTTTTATTGATTTCAGAGAGGAAGGGAGAGGGAGAGAGAGATAGAAACATCAAAGATGGAAGAGAATCATTGATAGGCTGCCTCCTGCACGCCCCACAATGGGGATGGAGCCTGCAACCCAGGCATGTGCCCTGACTGGAATAGAACCGTGACTTCCTGGTTCATAGGTCAACACTCAACCACTGAGCCATGCTGGCTGGGCTATTTAGAGATATTTTCAACTAAGAAGAGAAGAAATAAGTAGGCCATACTTCTTGATTATATGTCAAATTTTGTTTTGACATTCCCTCATATGTTGGCATTCTTAAAAGTAAAATTTCAAACAAACAATTCAGTGTTAGAGCACTGATAAAGACAAAAATAAGATAAAATACATTTCCCTCTGAAAAGTCTTCTCAAATCTACTTTTTAAAAAATCAAAAAGAAAGAGATATTTCCCCCCTACCATTCTTAAGACGTTTTCCTAGGCTAGAGCTGGGGAGCACAAAGTGGCTACCATCTAGTCTTCCCACCACAGCCGCACAGATGGTTCTGAAGACACCAGAGAGCAGAGTTGTAAGGGAATTCAAACATCAGGCTATTTCTGGGTAAACAAAACTTTTGTAAAGGGCTCTTTTTTCTCTCAAACAGTGAGCAGATTCTAAAACACTGGCCATGAAACCTGAGGACTAGTAATAAAATCTGTGGAGAAAGAAAAAGCAAATAGGGCTTTTAATTAGATCTGACTAAATTAGGTAGGTGGATAAATAGCTTGAAGGATCAATAGGTAGGTAGGTAGATAGATGGATGGAAAGATGGGTGGATGGGTGGATAAAAGATAAGAAGAAAGATGGAAGAAATACTGGAAGAAAGGAAAGCAAAAGGCTTTAGCTGCTTGGCATATTTCAAAAGAAAAATAGTATTATTCTTGCTTTGATAAAGCTACATAATGAGGAGATATATTATTTTTTTAGCTTTTTCAACTTTCATAACATCTTCCTCATTAATGAATGATTTCAATTAAAATAGGGCAAATGTATACACATTCTAAATTTTAAGTACTGGGCAGTTAAATTACATTCAAACATATGAATATTACTCTATATTAAAATCTTTTTGGAACTCTCCCCTGTTTAAGGGACAGGAAGAGAGCTCTCAATCCTTGAATAATTTATTGTCCCTTCATCCAAACCCTGCCACAAGTCCATCACCAGCACCTTCGCCACTGTTTTAAATCTTACTTTTGGCATCATTGTTTCAAGAGTGTGTGTGTATTTTTTTTTAAAAATTGCTCAAGCAGCATTATAAAAATCAAGCAACTTAAGTCTCAGATAGGGCTGGCTACATAATTTCCAGGACCACTGCAAAATAAATGGTGGGGGACCTGACTTGGGTCAGGGAACTCTATCTCCTCCTACACTAGTCCTCTACTCCCTCCCATGCAGACAGGTGACTCCTAAGGGTTTGCGACCTCGGTGCTGGGATATGCTTTGCACAGGGGTGCGCGACAAGTCCCCATTAAGTCTCCCGCCACATGTGCCATGTTGCTGCCAGCATAAGGTAGGAATTCCTGCCACCTAGTCCTATCCCCAAATTCTGTAGGATGGGCATTCTAACCCTCTCTGCAACCTCACCTGGGCCTGCACCCATGCCATTGGAGATGGAGTGTGCTAGCAGAATTCAGATCTCTCCCTAAACACATCAGTGGATAGAGGTGGGGAGGGAAACACCAGGCAGGCTGGGATTCCAGGGAGTGGAGAGCAGGCATCTAGGAACTCACTGGGAAGTGGTATTACTTAGAAACTGGGTGCATGTTCTATAATCATACTGGACGTCACTTAAAAACCCACATTCATAGATAAAATTATTAAGGCTTTCAACACTGTGTCAACAGAGTATGAAATCCCAAGTATGGATTCTATCTGAACACAGGGTCCTTTATGAAGAGCTCATGAAGGCTGCTCTGTTCATAGAGCTTTTGCAGCCCTAAGATGTCAAGACACGTGCCAGAACCATACAGCTGTTCTAGTTTGGGAGCATCACAGTCACAGAAGTCAGATGAGGCTCCAGAAAGAGGTTGTAATCTAAGGCCTGTAATACCAGAAGGACCTATGGCTGTATCAAACATCCGATAGGCATCCAATCGCTTTGTCTGCCAGAGAATTGAATTGATTGAGCAAAACACTTGTGAACATAAGCCCTAAATTGGCTCTGAAGCGGTTTCAGTTGGTAAGTAATATCTCAGATTACTTTCTTTGATACTAAATAAAGCATAAAAAAGAATATAATGTTTTTTGTCTTTTCATAATAGAAGAGTCAATGAGTTGATGAGTCAAATGAGCTTTAAAAGTATGAGAAACAAAGACGGCAAAGGCTTCTTTGGCAATTTTGTATTAGTCTGACCAGAGGCATAACAGCTAAAGTACAAAGCAATGAATACTGGGTTTGCTCATGGTTAAGTTAGTTGGACAAAAGGTGATATACCTCCAAACTAGGGTAATGGCCCATTTCTCCATTTGTAAGCCACATTAACAGTGACATGTGAATAGAGTTATGCCACTTGAAAGGCTAATAGTACCACTGAGTAATAAATGACCACCCCAGCCAGTCCCAACCAAACTGAACAGGCCAAAAGGGAGCATTATTTTTTCTAAAGTTTTCAGAAAGATATGCTTGTAGGTCAACAGCACGCAATTATTTGTTCCAATGCTCATTGTGTTTGTGGCAGCACTACAAGAAACAAAGGCAGAGCTGAAAGAAGGATAGGAATAAGTGTTCTTCATATCTTTGAATTAGGTGGAGAGAAAATTGAAGGCTTTAAAGTAAAAGATGCAATTTTGCTAGTTTAGTAGAGCAAACAAAACTATTAAGCAATGATTCAAAATTCTGTCAAGGTTTTTAAAAGGAAATGTTCAATTCTGCCCTCCAGAGACTATATTATGGAATTATAGGCAGTTAAATATTAAAAATGATGGTCATAATGACACTGATGAAGAAATTAGATTACATTTTTTTTTATTTTTTTTATTGCTTAAAGTATTACAAAGAGTATTTCATATGTCTCCTTTTTTTCCCCCCACCCTTGACAATCCCCTGGCCTCCCCTACCCCCAGTGTCTTATGTCCATTGGTTATGCTTATATGCATGCATACAAGTCGTTCGGTTGATCTCTTACCCACTCCCCTCCTGCCCTCCCACCCTCCCTGGCCTTCCTGCTGTAGTTTGACAGCTCTGCCTCTGTATCTATTTTTGTTCATAAGTTTATAATGGTCTTTATTATCCAGAAATGAGTGAGATCATGTGGTGTTTTTCCTTCATTGACTGGCTTATTTCACTTAGCATAATGCTCTCCAGTTCCATCCATGCTGTTGCAAATGGTAAGAGTTCCTTCTTTTTTACAGCAGCATAGTATTCCCTCGTGTAGACCAAGTAGGATTTATCCCAGAGATGCAAGGATGGTACAATATCCGCAAATCAATAAACGTGATACATCACATAAACAAATTGAAAGAAAAAAACCACATAGTCATATCAATTGATGCAGAAAAAGCATTTGACAAAATTCAACACCCATTTTTGATAAAAACTCTCAGCAAGGTGGGAATTGAAGGATCATATCTCAACATAATAAAATCCATATATGACAAACCCACAGCCAACATCATACTCAATGGACAAAAACTAACACCATTTCCCCTAAGAACAGGAACAAGACAGGGATGCCCCCTCTCACCACTCCTGTTCAACATAGTACTGGAAGTGTTAGCCATTGCAATTCGGCAAGAAGAAGAAATAAAAGGCATCCAAATTGGAAAAGAGGAAGTAAAACTGTCCTTATTTGCAGACGACATGATATTATACTTAAAAAACCCTAAAGACTCCATCAATAAACTATTAGACTTAATAAAAGAATTCGGCAATGTAGCAGGATACAAAATTAACGCCAAGAAATCTGAGGCATTTCTATACACCAATAGTGAATGTGCAGAAAGAGAGACTAAAAAAGCAATCCCATTTACCATCGCACCAAAAAAATTAAGCTACCTAGGAATAAACTTAACTAAAGAGGTAAAAGACCTCTACTCAGAAAACTACAGGACGTTGAAAAAAGAGATAGAGGAAGACATAAAGAGATGGAAGAACATACCATGTTCTTGGATTGGTAGAATCAACATCATTAAAATGTCCATACTGCCCAAAGCAATCTATAAATTCAACGCACTTCCCATTAAAATAGATTACATTTTTTAATATCAAAATTATCTATGCCTATGCTCATTCCAAATTGATTTAAAAAAACACACCAAATTTAAGCATCCAAAGAAAGTGTTTTCTTAGTAAATCTAAGTTGATATTTTATCTGAATACATGGACATGCAATTTTCTGTGACAGGAAGAATACATACTACTTGCAATTTCAAACTACCAAACTACTTTTTCACTTTCAAAGTTTAGGTTTAAGTGGTTTTATTGATCATTTGCAATAAGAGGATTCCTATCTGAAGTTTAATTTTAAAAATGTATAATGAGCCCAGCAAGTGTGGCTCAGTGATTGAGCATTGATTGACCTATGAGCCAGGAGGTCAAGGTTCAAATTCCCAGTCAATGCACATGCCCGGATTGCCGGCTCTTTCCCCAGTAGGGGTATGCATCTCTCATAGATGTTTCTATCTCTCTCTCCCTCTCCTTTCCTCTAGGAAATCAATAAAGATTATTTTTTAAAAAAATATATAATGATAAGGTCAAGGGTCAAAATAATTTTTCATCTTATGATGCAGGAACTAGATGTAAGAAACGTTAAGGATTTAAAGAACCTATGATTAGACACATTATGATGTCATAGCCCAAACAAAAATATGTGCTTCAGTGATATTGCAAACACTTTTCCCCGTTATTTTTCCTCCTTTTTATTCTCTTTTGCCAACCTACCATACATTATTTTAGGATACAGATTTTCTCTGCACTTCATGGATTGCTATCAGTCAAATATTTTACAACAACCATGCTAAAATAGTAACAGCTGATAATGTCTGAAAAAAAATATATATATATATAACCTTCTTAGAATGTCGTAACCTGAAGACAACATAAAGGGTAAATGTGGAATACATTTAATTTTCCTCAAATGGCCTTGACTATACAGAGGAGATTATTGTCCCTAACCCCACTCCAAGCTCTACACTACATAAACTATTTTAATTTGCAAGAGAGTAAATTATTTTTGATGTCACACTAACTTGGTAAATAGAAAATCAGCTGAAAATTATTTCATCAGAAAACAAAACTTTCCTGAAAGATATCTGGGTTTCTGGATTGGCTCAGAGAAAGAAGTTCATACATTTTGCAAGGTCAATGTGTTATGCAGCAGTAGGTAGCTCATTTTCAGTTCAGGTTCATATAAAGTTTCATATTAAGTATTCAAACTGTTACATGCTTATGAATTGATATCAAGGTCTCATATTAAAAATTCAAATTGTTATGTACTTATGAAATATAATTTTATGAAGTATGTCAGAATATTGTTTTCAAATTGACAATAATAGCAGTCTGGATCATTTTGTTATTAGTGAAATTTCTTACACAGTATGAATAGAGAAGAGATAACAGAAAATTACAAAGCAGAATCATAAAGAAAAATGACAGGCCTTTTCTCTTGGGAGAAATGCACTACCATGTTGGAATTGCTATTGGTTTTGGAAATGAGAGTTTGGAGCTGAAATTAGGAATTGTTTAAATAGGGAGAGGAATATATACTTGCATAGAGAATATAATGGCAGAAAAAAAATGACATAAGCTCTTTGTTCTTACTCCGTAAGCTACAGATAGTATCTGCTTTTAAATATTATTCTGTGAATGGAAAAACTCCAGGGGTATTTTGTTATCTCCACTCTTTACTGCACTCAGGAAATTATTATTAAATTTATTATTTGTTAATGGGCCTTTCAGGTTCCAAGGATATGCATTATGAGGCAATTAAATCTAAGGCAGAGCACTGGTTAAAGGAGAGATCTGGAAGTACTAGAAGATCCGCAGGTTTGATTCCAGATCAAAGGCAGGTACCTGGGAGGGATGTAAATACAGAACTGTTGACTGCCAGAAAGCCATAGATATTTTCATCAAGAGAAAATCAAAACCAATGAACCAATCAACCAAACAAAAACCCTTAAACATTTAACTAAAAATAAATTAAGAGATTTGTAATTGAACAATCTGGAAAAAAACTAGGAAACGGAGTGAGTTTTGGGTACCCCATATTAGAGCATCCATCAGTGTGGCATTTCCAGACATAATGCTCAATTGCCTGTCAAAGCTTCCCAATTTATTCACTGTGCTCATAAGCATCGTAACTCCCACACAACCTGCCTCCCACTACTTGTAATATTGCCTAAGCAAGAACGACAAAGTGTTTGAAGAAAAGGTATAGAACAAAAGAGAAAGGACTATTTTACTATAAATCAATAGTAAAACTTACATTAGAAGAAATAACTATGATTTCTTGAAACATCTAATAAAACACTGTATAAATAGGAATGATCTTAAGTACCATAAGATTTTATTCATATATAGAATTTAATGACCAAACCGAATGACCAAGCAAAATAGAGACAGACTCATAGGTAGAGAGCAGGCAGACAGCTCTGGTACTTGGGGATGTTGGTATGCGTGAGTGTGTGTGAGTGTGTGTGTGTGTGTGTGTGTGTGTGTGTGTGTGTGTGTAGTGATTGAGCGTTAAAAAAGAAGAAAAGAAAGAGAGGGGGAAAATGCTAGTTTTAAAATGAAGTTTTGAAATTATAAAAATGAATATCATCATTCAAAGTATTTTTCAGTTCCTCATGTTTCTCCTTCTGACTTTGTCTTTTTTCTGGAGAAAAATCATGGAAGAATGGCAAGGTTTTGAAGAAGTAAACATGAGACTCAAGAGTCAGAACTAAGATACAGCTCTTCTAATTAGGTATAACCTACAATGGTATGTTTGGAAATGGTTCTGAGTAATAAAGAATAGGGCTAATTAGATGTCGGTATATTATATAGGCTACAAATTACTGAAGAACAGAGACCATGTCCATTATCTGTATATCTCCAGGGTTTAGCACAGAGACTACCACACTTTACATAGTCATTATTATTCCCATGAATATTATTTGTCATTATGGTGTAAAGAATAAAATCCAAATTTAAAATATTCTAGTCTAATGATCAAAATGTAAACAATCCCTAAATAATAGTACATTGAAGCAAAACACTGTATTTGCCCCTGTAAAATTAAACAAATATATATATATATATATATATATATATATATATCCTATCTAATAATAGACAAACATAGTAATTAACCATACCTCTGCTACTCTTCCCATTGGCTAATCAGCAGGATATGCAAATTAACTGCCAACAAAGATGGCGGCCGGCAGCCACGCAGCTGAAGCAAACAGGAGGCTTGCTTGCTCCAGTGATGTAGGAAGCCAAGGTTCCCCACCTGCTGCGGCCCAGCTCTGAGCTCCGGAAGCAAGAATGTTGCAATTATAGAAGCTAAACAAACCCCAGATACCTGCTTTCAGTCAGCTGGGGCCTCAGAGCTTAGAGCGCCAGTGATGGCAACAGAGTTTCAATTATAGAAGCTAAACAAACCCAGATACCTGCTTTCAGGCAGCAATGGCCTCAGAGCCGGAGCCGGCTCTCAGCTCCAGTGACAGCTATAGAAGGAAAATAAATCCCAGAATTAAAAAAAAAAAAGAAAGAAAGGGAAAAAAAAAGAGGCTGGGAGCTTCAGTTGCCCACCAGCCTGAAAACAGCCCTCAGCCCCTCACCCAGACTGGCCAGGCACCCCAGTGGGGACCCCCACCCGGAAGGGGGTGTGACCAGCTGCAAACAGCCATCAGCCCCTCACCCAGGATGGCCAGGCCCCCAAGCAGGTCCCTCACCCTGATCCAGGACACCCTTCGGGGCCCCACCCGTGCACCAGGCCTCTATCCTATATAGTAAAAGGGTAATATGCAAACTGACACTAACAGCAGAACGACTGGGAATGACGGTCACTATGACACACACTGACCACCAGGGGGCAGACATTCAATGCAAGACTGCCCCCTGGTGGTCAGTGCTCTCTCACAGGGGGGAGCTCTGCTCAGCCACAAGCCAGGCTGATGGCTGCCAGTACAGCAGTGGTGGTGGGAGCCTCTCCTGCCTCCTCAGCAGTGCTAAGGATGTCTGCAGCTTAGGTCTGCTCCCCTTTGGCAAGTGGACATCCCCCAAGGGCTGCTGGGCTGCCAGAGGAATGTCTGATTGCCATCTTAGGCCCAATCCCCCGGGGAGCAGGCCTAAGCCAGCAAGTGGTCACCCCCGAGGGGTCCCAGACTGTGAAAGGGCACAGGCCAGGCTGAGGGACCCCCTACCCCCGAGTGCACAAATTTTTTTCACTGGGCCTCTAGTAGATATATATACACACATACACACTGAGTGGCCAGATTATTATGACCACCTGTTGTTTGTAGGCAAATCAGCTATAATTTCACACTGAAGTTTCTGGAGGGATAGACCATTATAAATAGGGAAACACGTTGTTTACCACGACAGTAGAAGTGATTTTTCTCCTGAAGATATGGGTAAAAAATGTGATTTAACAGCCTTTGAACATGGGATATATAAGAATGTGAGTGGCCAGATTATTGTGACCACCTGACGTTTGTAGGCAAATTAGCCATACACTGCATCGTATGGGATATGGAAGCCAAAGGCCTGTTTGAACACCTTTGCTGTCTGCAGTTACCAAGATAAAATGTCTCCAATTCACACAGGAACACAAGGATTGGACAGTCGAGCATTGGAAAAAAGTCATGTGGTCCGATGAATCACGTTTCCAGTTGCATCATGCAGATGGTAAGAGTGAGAATTTGGCGGGAACAGCATGAAAGCATGCACCAAACATGCATGAGTACAACTCTTCAAGCTGGTGGGGGCAGTGTTATGGTTTGGGGCATGTTTTCCTGGCATGATTTGGGCCCTTTAATTTGTGTGGAACAACGTCAGAATAGCACAACATACCTAAGTATCGTTGCTGATCAGGTTCATCCTATCATGTTGATGGCGTATCCCAATGGAGATGGCTTCTTCCAACAAGACAATGCGCCATGCCACAGTGCTCGTATTGTGCAGGAGTGGTTTCAAGAACATGAGGGGGACTTTACCTTGCTTAGGTGGCCCCCACAATCACCAGATCTCAATCCAATTGAGCATTTGTGAGACGAAGTTACAAGAGCCAACAGGCAGCTGGTTCCACAACCATCAAATCTCACAGAACTGGACAGTGCTATTCATCAGGCATGGTATCAGATTCTTCGCATCACCTTTCGACATCTCGTGGAGTCAATGCCAAGAAGAATTGCCACAGTATTGAAGGCAAAAGATGGCCCAGCGAAGTACTGATGGGGTGGTCATAATAATCTGGCCACTCATGTTCCTATATATCCCACATTCAAAGGCTGTTAAATTGCGTTTTTTACCCATTTCTTCAGAAAAAAAATCACTTCTACTGTCATGGTAAAAACCTGCTTCCCTAATTATAATGGTCTGGCCATTTAGCCACTTCAGTGCAAAATTATAGCTAATTTGCCTACAAATGTCAGATGGTCATAATAATCTGGCCACTCTGTATATACAAAATAGAACACAAATTTCATATTTTAATAAGAAATTTACTCATTTCTGCAACAAACTTTGTTTCAACCCTTTAGCCTGACATGCAGTCTTCAGTGAGTGGCAAATCTCTATCACCAAGTAAGACAGCATATGCCACTTGAATGTAATGTGAAAATGCCATTATCTCTCCTTCCTACTGATATTTACACAAGCTGCTTCTATTGGGCACATTACCCTTTTCAGACCTTCATTTTCCATCTATCTGTTCCTAGACAGTCTCTATCCTCTTAGCCTGACTAACTATAAGTCATCATTTATATCTAACTAGAGGCCCGGTGCATGAAAATTCATACACTGGGTGGGGGGATCCCTCAGCCTGGCCTGTGCCCTCTCACGGTCCAGGAGTCCTCAGGGGGTGTCCTACTGATGCTTAAGCCATAGTCTGGCCACCCTGTGGGTGGTGACCAGATGGGCCAATCAGGTGACAGTGCCACCCTCCGCCCCATCGCCCTTCTACTGCTGCTGGTCACAGCCCCCCCCCCCATTGCTGTTCCCTCCCTCTGCCTGTTGGCACATGCCTTGGCGCTGCCTGTTTGCCTGCCCCAACCCCCAGCTGACTGGTAGTTCCTCTGTTAGGTCGATTTGCATGTTAAGGTTTTATTATATAAGATTTTGCATGTGAACATCCTTATAAAACTTTCTGTAGTTTAGGTGCTCATACAGGATTCATAGCACTTACAACACCATTTCAATAGCTTTATTTCGACAAAATTACTCCATTGCTCTCAAAGCTGCCTGAAGTCAGTGGCCACATCCATATCATTTATGTTGCACTCTTGAGAATTTAGCACAGTAGTTGTCATTAAGTAGGTGCTTGATAAAATATGCTGAATCTAAATTAAATATTTTCATTGGATCTTGCATACTATAAAAAATATCCTACCAATCAATTGCATGTTAAGAAGTGCATATTTATTGCCAATAGAAGTTGGCAATGAACAGATGTGATGGTTTTTACTGAGCAGCTTATTGCATGGGCATCGAATTATCAATTCAACCATGACTCTTCCTCATGAATATACACAAAAGAAAGCCAGAGCACAGATGATCAATTGTTTCTGTGGTTCTCACTATCAGTATAGATTGCTGAGGCTAAACCCATTATGTAGATAATGCATTGATAATTAAGACAAACATTATATTGACCAGACTAATATCTGATTCTATCGTACTTTTGCATGCTTCCTGTATTTACAGGATAGTTATTAAACTCATGAGAATCCATTCATGAAATACTGCACTGTTTTCCATGAATCTTCATTATAATTTATTTAGCATTGAAAATCATTGTTTATACACCTTCCCAGAAAGATGGCTATGTGATTCCTATTGCATACAGCCACAAAAACTTACACCTGTTCTTTCAATCACCTACCTTCAGATCAGACTAAAAAGCTAGGGTCTGAGTAGATATTTTAAGGGATTGATGACCCATTTTTTTATTTTATTTGGGGAATTCAAGACAAGGATTACCTATATTGAGATTGAAACTTCTGTACTACTGCCACTGTATGAAATATTCACAGAAACTTGTTTTCTTCCATTAAAAAAAATAGGTGAAAAAAATAGAAAGAAAATATAAGCTCACCCAAGAAGTTTTCAGTGGAACTACACTGGAATAAGTAGAGAGAGTACAGGAAATAATTCAAAATAAATGAACTCCCCAAGGTTAGCCATTCATAGTAAACATTTGAGGCAGCTGGTTTGTAAGAAAAATGAGCCTAAGTGCTTACGTGACAGGTCCATGTGAGGAAAGATGCTTTTTATCTAATAATTTCCAGATGCAGAAGTCAATGGCATTGCCCATAAACCACATTATTTTCAGCACTCATGCGTTATTTTATCTTTTCATACATGTCTACATCCTCACCTGTGTCCTCAAGCAAAGGTAACACAAATGTCCCCAAAGATCCAATAAAAGTCACAAAACCAGCTATGATTTTATGTTTATTTCACCTATTCTTTGCCAATAATTCTACAAAGGCTTATTAATTTCAGAATTTTCCATTATAAAGCATAATAGATTAGGCAATGTCAATGTTACTGTTTCTTAGTGAAAAGCCCAAATCTTTCTAAGAATCTAAAATACCTTTTTTTCAAAAAATTTTGCCCATGTTCACAGTTACAGAAACATATGTATTACTCCCTTATGTGTATAAAGAAACATTAGGGTAAAACGTCTTGGATAAATACAGCAGAAAAATTTAGTTTCTTACTACTTTTACCTAATAATGCGTTCCTGTTATTTTTCTTGTGATATTCTACAGACACATCATCAGCTGATTATAATTTATATTATGTCTCCAGCTTCAAAACCATAAATTCTACTATAGAGGGATATCATTATTGGTGGTATATCTGAAAATATTTGCAAGTAAAGAACTATTTAATCTTCATCATAGGTCTCATTGATGATGAGACCAGAGACTACCCTTTATTGCAATGACTCCATTGCCCCAAAGCAAACATCTAATATATGTTTGATTAATGAATAAATAAATCAGTGACAACTTGAGACAAATACTCCATATAAATAACAGTATATGAATAATATTTACCTTCTGTTGCATTATATGTTATTATTGGTAATATATAATTAAAGCATAGACATATTTTTTCATCATAAAAAAATATAGTGAATTGAAAACTGAAAAGAGACCCAAAGGAGATATGGCTTACTGATAACATTCTATTTCATGATCATAGTTCTAGTTATGCTGTGTGTTCATTTTGTGAACGTTTTCTTGAGGTCTACACTTACAAGATTTGCACACTTTTTCAAGTTCGTATACTTCAATATAAAGTTTACTTAAAAACATATGGAGAGTGTTGACTCTGTAAAGCATTTAATTAACTCTTTGTAAAAATCAAGATAATTATAAAACATAATCTCTACCACAGACAGGTATATTTATATTTGGGGAGAATGGGAATACACATAAAGACAAGTAGAGTAAAATATTCTTAGATCCAAAGAAGACTACCGGGTTTGTACTGTAGAATAATGGTTTAATTTGAGAATTCTTGAACTACTACTAGTTTTAGAGTTGAGATTTGAGGACAATTTTTAACTTAAATAATGCTCAAGATGGCATTTAAGGTGCACAAAAAAGTGTGATATGTATATAAATGTTCTGAAAACATAGACATTTAAAACTGAATTGAGACATTTATAGCAGGTGATAATATGTGGTCACATAGATATCAAATTGGAAAAGCAAATTATTGAAAGTTCTCGCCAAATTTTGTTTCATATCAGTTCTACTATGGCTTACTTGTGTACAATTGATTTCAGTATTTGCAATTTGACCTTAGGTGCAGTGTATTTTGCAAAAGGCTGAATCTTTCAAAAAACAAAATTCACATCTCAAGTCAGTTTATCACTCAGAGAAAAAAATGGTGACATTCAGAAAAGAAACACTGATCTGAGAAAGCTTCTTGTTAAGCTTGCTTAACTAGGTATTATCATCATACAAATGGTCACTATGGCATGCTAAGATCTCTAATGAAGTTCATATACTGATATACTAGTATAAATTATTCCTACAGAACTAAACATAGCAAAGAACAAGAAATAAGAGATAAAACATGATGAAAGAATCAAAGGGAAAAATATGTATTCACCAAGAAAGGTTTTTAGTAATACATGTAAAATGTGACATTAAAAGTTATCCTCAGCCCTGGACAAGTGGCTCAAATGGCTGGAGCATTGTCCTGTGCACCAAAAGGTTGCAGGTTTGATTCCTGGTCAGGGGGCATACCTAGGTTGTGGGTTTGATCTCCCATTGGGATGCATATGGGAGGCAACCAATGGATGTTTCTATCTTACATTGATCTCTCTCTCTTTCTCTCGCTCTCTCTCTCACTCTCTCTCTCCTTCCCTCTCTCCCTAAAATTAATAAACATATCCTCAGGTGATGATTAAATAAATAAATAAACAAACAAATAAATAAATATAAACATTATCCCAAATGAATTATTGGGTTTTAACATTTTATCAAATAAATCAAAGTACTTATTTACCTTGCTTTTTATATACATGAAGTAAGACAACAATAAAAAATATATGGGTAAGGCCCTAGCTGCTTTGGCTTAGGGGATAGAGCATCAGCCTGTGGACTGAGGGGTCCTGGGTTTGATTCCAGTCAAGGGCACATGCTTGGGTTCAGGGCTTGATCCCCACTGGGGGACGTGCAGGAGGCAGCCGATCAATGATTATCTCTCATCATTGATGTTTCTGTCTCTCTTTCCTTCTCCCTTTCTCTCTGAAATCAATAAATTTTTTTAAAAAATAAACTAAAAAGAAAAGAAGAAAAAAAAATATATATATATGGCTCTTTTCCATATTAACGGGAAATTTAAAAAAATAAAATAAAATAAATCATAATACTATAGCATCCTATATAATAAAAGGATAATATGCAAATAGACTGAATGGCAGAACCAAACAACCAATCAAAGCGTAATATGCTAAGGCTGCTCAACTGCTCGCTATGACGTGCACTGACCACCAGGGGACAAATCCTCCAACTGGTAGGTTAGGTTGCTGCTGGGGTCTGGCCGATCAGGACTGAATGAGATGGGCTGGACATGCCCTGGAGCCCTCCCATGGTTTCTCCCCAGCCCGATCATGCACCATTGGGGTCTCTCAGCCTGGCCTGTGCCCTCTCACAATCTGGGACCACTCAGGGGATCTCAGAGAGCCGTTTCAGCCCGATCCCTCACTCCCCTTGTGAGGGCGCCAGATGCAGGGCTCATGGCTGGTGAGTGCTTCTTCAGAAGCACGAGCCTCTCCTTATCAGGACTGATTGGGTGCAAGCCTGCAGCTGGCACAGTGAGGCCAGAATGAGCGGGAGCGGCAGGTAGGAGCTGCAGGCGGAATTGGGTTGCGGGTTTTGGCCCTATTCCTGCAGGCCACCCAGAGGGACCCCACCCATGCACAAATTAGTGCACCTGGCCTGTAGTTTAATATAAAGAAAAGATCTATACTAAGAAAGTTATTATATGTGATTATATGATATGCACTTTGATCTCTTGTTTACCAAAATATAAAATAAAGTATTGACAATCCCAGGCCTATCCTTAAAAAGGAATGACCCTTATAATACTCCCTAAAATATTAAAAATTGAGTTTATTTCTTTTCTTCCTTTCTTCATGGGAAGTCAATTGGCAGTTCTTCAGAAAGCTGCTACTAGGGCATACAGCTAGCTAGTAACAATGAGTTACTTGTAATTAGCACCTACTGTATCCGAGATACCCAGTGTTGTAATCACCATGAACTCTCCACTTATATCCTTTGGACCACTCAGTGGGTGCCCAACTTCCAGCTGTTCGGTATCCACATCTCTGTGTGTAAGGGCTTGTTTCTCTTCTGTTATACTCCAATAAAGTATCATTTATTATGGCACTAAACAAGTTAGATTTTACATTATGACTCAGTTCACACATTTTGTTTTAATTAGGGGGTCTCACTGAGACAGATGCTTTCATTTGCATATATTTTTTTTTTTATTTTTTAAGCATCTAACACTTGGGTAAAACTGTTACTGTCATAATTAGCTAGTTAATATTAATAAAGGAAAGAAAGCAAAGGGAGGTTAGACACTGTAAGCATGGTCACTCGGGAAGCTTCACCATCAGTTACTGGGCTGTCAGTGGTGCAGGAGGAGATAGGTATACACACAGTAAGAGTCGGGATGGCACAGGGGAGGTGTGCATAGCATGGGGAACAATACATTGGCGGGGGGTGAACCCCATCACAAGCACGTGAAATCTTGAGAAGGTAATTCGTTAGTTTCAAGAAACTCCTAGTTAAAATCCCGAGACAAAGAGATTGCTTCTTGTTCTCACTCTTGTTCTTACTCTTGCTCTGTGGCCTGCACTCGCCGTGCAGACCCCACACATAATGGACTGAAACTGGGACACAGGCTAAGCTAGCCAGATGCTGGACTGGATTGGACTAAAATGGAACAGGAACTCTGGGCTGTATTCTTAACTGTGGCCCTCGGTGCACCCCAAGAACTCCACTTTAACCAATAACCAAACCAAACACAGAAATACTCCTGTTTTCATTAGAATCAGCACCAAAATTTCAGCCTTATTCTCCCGCAGAAATAGTGTTCCCAGAGGCATTTAGAGCAACAGCATAGCCTTCAAATGCCCATTTATTTCAAAATATATTTGAAGTTTGTTACTCTGTGAATGTCACTTGGAATGGTTTTCTCAGACTGGAGTAGTATGTGAAAAATTTTAAGGAAAACTTCTTCACACTCTCAGGACTGTCCTAAACTATGTCTTAATCTCATTTTATTTAACCTCATATAAATTTAAAACTAGATATAATATCACCATATTATAGTTCTGATAACATTTAAAATTCAAATTAAGTAAGAATGTAACTGTGACACCAAGATCCAAACTAAGTTTAAAGTATCAAATGATGCTTCTTATCTAAAACTATGCTGCCCTTCTAACATGAATACAGCAGATTGTCATAACACTACACCACATATGTGCATCTGCTATATATTTACAGCAATTTTTGAACTATTTTATGTTTCCAAATATCTTAAACTCTCATCAATATAGAACATTTTTAACTTATTTTACCTTTACTTGGTATGGATGGAATGTAATAAGCCCAAGATATTTCAGATATAATGTATAGTTCCAAAGCCATCACAAAAATAAACAGTAATGCAGGCACCAGAATTGGCCTGCTTTATTTCATTATAACATTTAAAAGTTATTATTGACATAAGAGCAAAAGAAAAGTACCATAGTCACTTATTAAACTCCTAATTTTGGGGCCAGTTTTTAAAACCCTGCTTTAAAACATTATGTGGGAAAATGCATTCCAAATCTAAACCTGAATCATTGGAATTGAGTTTCCCCACATTGGTGACTCAGGGGTCGACCTGCACAGAGTCACAATGCTGGACTGGATCTCTTAGTGAATTGCTGTATCTGCAGAACCCCAGAGTTCTCTAATCAACTTTTCCTAGTCAATGCCCCTACAAGTTAGGAAATATGCCTCAGAGAATGTTACTTCGATGCCTGGATTCCTATGGAGCAAGACCATGAATTGCACATTTGTAGGTTATATATTCCTATTCTTAAATAATCATGAAGATTTAGAGAGAGAATGGATTTTTTAATATGTTTTTTATTGATTTAAGAAAGGAAGGGAGAGGTAGAGAGAGATAGAAACATTAATGATGAGAGAGAATCACTGATTGGCGGCCTCCTGCATGTCCCCCTACTGGGGATTGAGCCCGCAACACAGGCATGTGCCCTTGACTGGGATCGAACCCGGGAACCTTCAGTCCACTGGCTGACACTCTATTCACTGAACCAAATCGGCTAGGCCCTCGGGCAGTGATGGCCAATCTATGACACGAGTGTCAGAAGTGACACGCGAACTCATTTTTTTGGTTGATTTTTCTTTGTTAAATGGCATTTAAATATATAAAATAATTATCAAAAATATAAGTCTTTGTTTTACTATGGTTGCAAATATCAAAAAATTTCTATTTGTGACACGGCACCAGAGTTAAGTTAGGGTTTTTCAAAATGCTGACACTACGAGCTCAAAAGGTTTGCCATCACTGCCCTAGGGCAAGGATCTTAAACTATAATCTTAGTCCTCTGATTTTAGATCAGTATAAGTCCAAACCATTCAGTATAAGAAGATGTCTATTCTCATCAAACAAAGAGAAACTCAAAAGGTCATTCAATAAAAACAGCACATAACATAAAGGAAAGGAAATATTTTTTTAAAGGTTTAAGGGAGGACCAGGCAAAATCAAATAAAAAGAACAGGTAACTAATGCCAGCACTCTTCAATTGTTCAGATGCCTAGGCTTGCTGATTGATTACTCTCGTGAAAAGCAGCATGGAGGATGCTGCTTGGGGCTGATAATGTCTCATCAAGTAGGACAGAGTCAGCAATATCTAATTTTTCCATCAAATGAGACAGCCAGAATAATGCGTGAGCTGAGTATTTTTTAGAAGCTGAAAATGAGTCTGAACAGAAATATGTCACCTAACAAGTTCAACTCCCTCCTTCCAGTTCCAGCTCTATATTAACACACAAAGGATTCTCTCCCTCTATTCCTCTCCCTCTTTCTCTCCATCTCTTCTTCTCTCCCTCTATCCTTCCACCTCTCTATCCCTCCATCTCTTCATGCTTCTCATCCCCTCTCTCTCTCTCTCTCTCTCTCTCTCTCTCTCTCTCTCTATATATATATATATATATATATATATATATATCCAATTTTATTTTTCCTGTGCCACATCAGAAATGACATACATGAATGTCAAAGAACCATCAGGAAGTCTGATTGGTACTTTTTGAGGTAGAAAACTGCATTATAAAGAAACTACATGTTAAAAGCACCCAGACTTGTTTGTTAAATATTATAATTTAGCCTAGTTTGTCCAACATTCAACAAGATATCCAAAACAAACCTGACACATTTTGAGATATGTGTTCCCAGAACAAGCTATTGCTTACTTATTAGCTACATGTGCAAAAAGGATCTCACACACATGCACACATGCATACCTACACACACACACACACACACACACACACACATGCATATATATGTACATAAATGACAGTCTGACTATAATCATGCTAAAAAGTTGGTATTTCATAAATGACATCTGATTCATTGGGCCCAAATATCCCACATTCTATCCAATTTAAAATAAGATAAATAAAAACACACAGTCAATGCAGGCATTTGGGGTTGAGTTATTGGCTTGATTTGGTTTATTTTTCCTAACCAAATGACACAAGTCAGATTCCTTTCCCTTTTGAGATTTTCTGATTAAACTCTGGCTTTTGAGTGGTTCAAATAAAAAATAACACCTTAATATGCTGTCTGTGCCCTCCATCACCTCTGGCATTTCTCTGTGTCTCCCCCAGAGACTGCTGGGAAGTTCAGGAGACGGTTTTTAGCATGGACTCCTCCGTATGAAAGATGCCCAGAGCTACAGGGGGCTCCAGCAGGTGGTACAAACAGAGCAGAGTCACTTCAATGCCATACAAGTATTTCCACAGTCCTTATAAATGGCTAAAGCTCATCACAATCAAGTCATTGACTCATAGGCTAGAAAATCAGATTTAATGTTGTTTTAAGGCGGGAAATTCTTCTGATTAAAAGTCAATGATTGATCTGACACATTGTTAATTATAGAAGATTAATCATACCAGGAAGAGGAAAAGGAGAATGAACCAGTCCAAGTTCACCTATGATAGATGATGTATTCTTCACATTAAAAGGGCTTCACAGGATATACTATCTCCGTCCACCTGTCAGACCACCGACAAAAGCCTCCTGCATGGAAGGGCAATAAGCAAAACAGCAGGCAGCATCACATAAAAACACCAGCAGGAAGTACATTTGTTGTGGCAGCAAGTGTTACATCCTTATTATCAGGAGATATTACCTGAATGTCATCGCTATAAAGCCCTTTCCATTTGACATAATTTGTTACAGAATTAATGGGTTTGTGATAACAATAACCAGGTGAGGCACAGCGTGGAAGATGTGCAACCCTGTCATTCTAAAATGAAAATAATTTATTGCCTTAGTGCAGTCTATTCAAATAATGGTTGAAGCCCACTGTCCAACTACATTATTAACAGGCCACAGCCTTCCACACAGAATGCGTTAGCCAAATTGTTCTCCATCACTAAAATGTGTGTTTATAATTTATGAGGGCCAAATAAATTGCTGAAAAAGAATCACCTTCTCAAAAATAGTTAATGTTAATATATGTGCAGGTAGTGGTGGAGAGACTTTTTTCTTTAAGATCTAAAGAGACAAGCTAATAAAGAGCTTTCATCTAGCTTTAATTGAGACTGCTTGTACATTGATGAAAATGGCTAGTTAAATCACAGCTTTAATGAAGATTTAGTTCCCTAAGTCTGTCTTCTGCCCAAACATAACAATTTCTGAGACATCAAAAGTATCCTGTCATGTGACATATGCTGTGGTAAATATCTTTTATTGCACTCAACAGAAAAGTAAATAGACTATTTAAATAAACTCCAGGCAATTGGAATCATGCACCTGCCTCCTTGCCTACTTTTCTGTTAGAAGAAATTGCCAAGTTTATAAATGAGAGCTGAGCAAGCAGTCCTCTATAAACACTATATGCCTCTGGGATTCAGGTTGAGAGCTGGCTTTGGAAACATTTCCAATTACAACATCCTTTAGAGGTATACATTCGACTTGCCCCGGTACTTCTGGAAAATACAGGCAAATAAATAATCTACTTTGTAGACCTAGGCTTCGAGTTTATTTTCTTTTCCCTTTCTTCTTTGAAAGTTCTTTCATTTTTGTTTTTAGAAAATCATAAGTAAACACAACGAAAAAGAAGGGTTCTTTCTTTATAATAAAAAGAGAATAATATCAAAATACGACACTGCACCTCAGAAATGGATTTCATTTCCAAGAATACTTCAGCTTTGTCCTGACACACGGTCGGTATCTGGCCACCCCCCGAGTTTTCATTGCCAACTCCCTGCATTGTAAGTGAAATCCTTACCCCTGACTGTGCAGTCAAATGTCTTACTGGGCTGAGAGGTACAAAGTACAACAGGAGATGCCTCCTGGATAGTACCTGGGAAGATGAACATGCTCCCTGGAATTACAAGGGGCAATTCTTGTGACATGCAGTTTGCTGTCTCAAATGCCCGAATATTCTTTCTGAGGGCTTATATTGGTGATTGATGATTTAGGACAACCCCCAATTAATTTGGAGAATTATACACATTAAGAAACTGGTGCTTCAAATTCGTGTCAAAAAAAGGGGGGGCCAGTATGCTATGTGTACTATCCACAAGTCAAGTAAAGAGAATTAATTTAGAAGAAATGCTATAATTATTCAGCAAAAAATATGGAAATGATCCTTGAAAAAATTCTATCTAGTGCCGGCCAGCATGGTTTGGTGGTTGAGCATAGAGCTAAGAACCAGGAGGTCACGGTTCAATTCCCGGTTAGGGCACATGCCCAGGTTGTAGGCTCCATCCCCAGTGGGAAGCATGCAGGAGGCAGCTGATCAATGATTCTCTATCATTGATGTTCTCTCTCTCTCTCTCTCTCTCTCTCTCTCTCTCGCTCTCGCTCTTGCTCTCGCTCTCTCTTTTCCTCTCTGAAATCAATAAAAAGATAGTTTGAAAAATGCCATCTAGTAAAACATAATCCAATTTCTAAAAATTTGTATGGCTCATTTTGTAGATGAAAAGTAGCAATCTTGTCATCTTTTTAGTAATACAATGTATGTTTCTCAAAACTTGTGTGTGTGAACCATCATTTTTTTTCTAAATAAACCCTTATATTTAAAGTAACAGAAATAACATATCAAATTATCTTTGCCTTAAACATAAGTAATTATAATTCCAAAATAATTTCATACACAGATTTCCTCATTTATTCCTCATGGGAAACCTGCAAGTTTCAGAAACAATCATTTCTATTTCTCTAAAGAGACCCTTTGCTAACCATTTCCTGAAATGAAAATCATTTGCAAATTAAAGATTCTTGATTTTATATATCCTATATATAAAATATTGGGATGAAAACT